>NC_064837.1:15820000-16445000 GCF_024166365.1 Elephas maximus indicus
ACTCATTTTACCCTCCTGCTAGATATGAAAGAAGAAATAGGTAATCCCGGGTCTTGATGGTGGCCACCTTGGGGCCATAAAAGGGAACCACTCTCAGCTTGAAGCTATACCACTGAAGGGAGAGCTGAGAGGCAGGAAGAAATCAGGCCCCTGGTGACATTGTTTTAGTTCAGAGTCAAGCCTTTCTATCAGCTGGATCTATCTCCGGACTTTTTTTTGTTGTTGTTACATGAGCCAATAAATCCCTGTTATTAATTTGAGTTGGGTTTTCTGTTGCTTACAGTCAGAGCATTGTGCAAATGGCTTGTATTGGAAGGCCCTGGGAGCTCTGACCTTCTCTGTCTCAATTGCTGATGGAGATAAAGCCTGAAACTCAGACTAGCATGAGCAGTTGTGTCTTTCCTAGTAGAAATGGGAAGTTGCTATCTACAGGAATGGGGCTGGGTATGAAATGTTCAAAAGGAAGTTGTGCTCAGTCAAGCAGGACAAGTAGCATTTTTAAGCCAGTACATGTTGAGGTCACCCAGATGTCCTTAGAAAATATTCCTTCCTGGATGCCAGCCCAAACCATTGGTTGTCTCATTTAATCCTTAATCAATCTTTTGATGTGGACATTGCTATTATCTCCTCTTGACGGGAGAGAGGACTGAGACACCAGCCTGCACCAATGAATGTTAAGTGTGGTGCTCTTTGAATTGGCCATAACTCTCACAGAGAATGTGATATGTTGGAAGGCATGCTTTGATAAGACACTTGAATTGGGGGTGAGGTCCCCTTCAAGGGACACGTTTGACTAACAACAGATGACCAGGGTTTTCATTTCCTGGGACTGCCCTAACAAATTATCACATACTTGGTGGCTTAAAACAGAAATTTATTCTCTCATAGTTCTAGGGGCCAGAAGTCCAAAATCAAGGTGTTGGCAGGGTTGGTTCCTTCCGGAGGTTCTGAGGGATAATCCATTCCATGCCTCTCTCCTAGCTTCTGGTGGCTGTTGGTGTTCCTTGGCTTGTAGGTGTATTCCTCCAAGCACTACCTTCATTTTCACTGGTTCCCTCCTGTGTCTCTTCCTCCTTTTATGTCTCTTATGAGGACTGTAGTCATTGGTTTTAGGACCCACCCGAATTCAGAATATCATCTCAAGGTCCTTACCTTAATTACATCTGCAAAGACTCTTTTCCTAGATAAGGTTACATTCTGAGGTTCCAGGTGGACGTATTTTTTGGTGGACATAATTCAACCCACTACAGACAGTAAAATGCCTTCTAAAGAGGGTAGGTCTGGTTAACCACACAGCTTTGGTTTTGCTGAGTGGTGCCTGCAGGCTTGGGACAGAATGGATTTGCTACCATTGGGAGAGAGGGATGCTACTGAGATTTGTTCGTTGTCTGTCCTTTGCTCTTTAACCCTACTGTGTGCGATATATTTGAGGTACGAGAGAGGGATATGTGTTCTCTATCTCCAAGAAACTCTCCTTGGAATGTCTGACTATAATATAATACGCCAGAATGGAGGCCTGTACACTATGTAGAGAAAACCAAGGATCCAAGGAAGTCAGTGTAAGTATACTTGTCCACAGCATTCCTTGATGTAACTGAACATAGATCTGGGCCCAGATCTATGTTCAGTTACAAAAAGAATTTTCATTATGCAGAAACATTGCATAAATCCAAGTCCCTGCCGTGAGAAATGTGAGCAAATCCACCCTGGAAAACAGACATAATTGCTTATATAAAATGAAGATTCTTGATGTCAAAAATAAAAACAATTTTAGTAGATGCTGCAAGCATAAACTGAGAGAATGAACCTTCTCTAGTGTTTGAGATATTTTTTCAGGCTCAGACATCAGTAGTGACAGGTGCATGGCTTGAAGGTTTTGCCAATGATGATCAATAACACTAAATAGTGTTCTTATGGATCACGGAGTTCTACAGAAATCATTCCACGTGTGCCTCAGTGAAATGGACAGTATTCTTTCCATTTGGGGAGAAAAGAAAACTTCATTTCCGGTATTGAGTTGCCTAACCTTCAACCCCTTCGATTTACAAGTGATAGAAATGATGGTTAGAGAGGGAAAGGGTCTCAGGAGTTTATGCTGTGAGAACGAGTGCAGAGCTAGGATCAGAACGTGGGCTTTTTCCACTAAACCATCTGATTGCCTCTGTACTATATCCATACAACTCTTTAGGAAGTGGCTGGAAATGAGGTGGTTGTATATTCAGCTCATTTAGAAGCAGCTTCATTAATGTCACTGCTAATTTGTTGCCAAAGGGAGCAGCCCTTTCCAAAGGGGTGCCACTAGACTAGGAGCCCAGAGCTGCGACCGTCCATCCCGAGCAGCAGAAAGGCCCTGTACTCAAAGATACTGATTGGCAAGTGTCTTTGGTGGGTCTGGGCCCAGCAGCATGTCTGCGTTCGTAAGTACGGGTGCATGTAGATGTGAGCCAGCTGCTGAAAGACGTCTTGCTCCTTCGAGTCCCATGCCAGCTAGCCTGAAAATTACAAGTGACAAGAGCCTAGTCACCTGGGCTTTGGCATCAACTCACTTGGATAGCCCTCCCTCCCTTTGTCAGAACTACCAAATCCATATGACATATAACCTACCCCCAATTTGGAACACAGGGCATGCACTTAGCATGTGGCTGGGAGGAAGCCCAGGAAAGCAGAGTAGTGGTACTTCTCACCCGCTCCAGCCTTCGCCAGTACCTGTTGCTGTCACAGTGACCCTGACTCATGACGGTCCCACGTGTGTCAGAGTAGAACTGGGCTTCATAAAGTTTTCAATGGCTAATTTTTTGGAAATAGATTGTCAGGCCTTTCTTCCAAAGCAATTCTGGGTGGACTTGAACCTCCAACCTTTCGTTTAGCAGCCAAGCACGTTAACTCTTTGCACCACCCAAGGAGTCCCCCAGATCGTACATGGAACTTGCCACAAGTTGAAGTCACGCCACAGCAAAATCACCTGTATTAGTTTTCTATAGTTGTGTAACTGCCTCTTCTTTATACCAAGAAGAATTGTCCTGGTCTCCAAATTCAGCCTAGCAGGAAATGGACAAATCAGGAAGTCTCTGGCCGGACATCCTAGTGGGATGGGCCACTCCACGGGCCCACCCAAACCAAGAGCCTTCTCTGTTTCCTGGGAAACCTGCTCTCAACATAATCCATTAGTCCCTGCTCCACCCAGGCTTCCCCTGCTCCATGGCCACATTAACCTCCATCAGATAATTAAGGGCTTGGCTTGCCGTGAGAGACCTTAAATGTCACCTCTCTGTCACCCAATACGTCTTTGAATGACACAGGCTCTAATGAGATGTTCAAATATAGAAAACTGAATGACTCCTCGCTTTAGTGGTGACATTTATTCAGCCGGAGTGATCTGACTACGCCGCTACATTACTTATAATTTCCACCTGACCTTGGGTGGTGACGGGTAATCTTTAAGGAAACTATCCGTTTAATCTCCCTCACCTTATTAGCATTTAATTACTATGACACATTTCCAGATGTACAAAGGATGTTAGGATTATAATTTAATTTTTCCCTCAAGTGGCCCAGTAGCCAAGGGCAGTGGGCCCAGCTCTGGGACCACCATGTTCTGGTCAAGGAAGTGCCCTGGTCCTGGTTCGGCTACCTGCTGTCTCAGAGCACCGAGCAGAGCGTATCCCAAGTGTAGCACCCCAGGTCTGAGCAAGATCTTCTGTCCCAACGTCTTCTCTCGCTCTCTGGCCAGTGGGCTGAAACTTGCTATGTTGCTCAGGGTCAGGCCCAGGCACAGGGCCAGGAAAAGGATGTTCTAAGCCCAGGATGGCAGCAAAACTTCAGATCTGAGAGCCGCACTGGCCAGTGGGCACCATAAGGAAAATATTTTATGTAGATTTTAGATTGCACAGAATGGTGGTTAGAATCCAGAGAAACTCTGATCCATTTTCACTGCCTTAAAAAGCCACATTCTGTCCTGAGAGTTACTCAACCATGTTCCCACATAAACAATCCATTTTGACATCTCTTGCTTGTCCTAAGGAGTCCCTGGGGGGTGCAAATGTGTTAAGTAATCAGCTACTAACCGAAAGGCTGATGGTTTGAACCTACCCAGAGCCACCGCTGAAGCAAAGCCTGGTGATCTGCTTCTGAAAGGTCACAGCCATGAAAACCCTACAGAACACAGTTCTACTCTGACACATGGGTCTCCATGAGTTGAAATCAACTCGACAGCAGCTGGTGGTAGTGGTGGCATTGTGTGCCGTCAAGTCGATTCCAACGCATAGTGAACCTATAGGACAGAGTGAAACTGCTCATAGAGTTTCCAAGGAGTGGCTGGTGGATTCAAACTGCCCACCTTTTGGTTAGCAGCCTGAGCTCTTAACCACTTTGCCACCAGTGCTTGTCCTAGTATCATAAATCACTGAGCAATTCCTTCTTAGGGCCACGAGCCCTTGGATATGGAGAATAAGGCAACTCCAAGGAGTAGACAGACCAGGTGGAATCCAGGTCACTTGGGTTCTAGAAGAGGCCCTGCCATTAACTGGCTGCAGTGGTGGCAGAAACTTTTGGCAACTGCCTCCTTCTCTGAGAACTATGACGCCAGCATTGTGATGGAGCTGACAGCTGGGTTTGACCTCATGACCATGTCTCCCTGGTCAGAGCTCATGGGACCACTGGGGCTACCTGACCTGAGGCAGGGCAATCGGATTCTCTTGGTCATTTGGACTGGGGCCTGAAAGACACCAGCCAGTCTATGGTTCTGTGAAATGAAGACATGTAAACATGGGGAACATGGAGCCACAACGGGCATACAGGAGCAGAAAGGGCTGGTCTGCAGAAGACCAAAGAATGACATCAGTGTGCTGAGAGAAGGAGAACCTGGAAGGAAATAGCCCCAGAGAGAAAGAGAGAGAGACTGAGATGGTACCTGCCATGGTAACCATTGGCATTCCAGGGCCTGGTTCTAGCCCCTGGTCAGGCCTGGCTGGCCTACTCAATCTTGAGTTCCATAAATTACCCACCCCATCCCTTTATATTGCACCCCCTTTCCAGCTGAAGTTAGTTTGAGTGGGCTTCTGTGACTTGAAAATGAAAGAGCTTCAAGAGCCCATCTCGTCACTCTTTCTCAGTTTTTGTTTTAATTGTGGTAAGAATTTATTTTTCTTTTTAATCTTTAATGATAATTATGTATATAGTAAATGTTAATAATAATATTGTTAATGTTAAAATGACAACCAAAATTCAAGAAAAAAATTGTGCACCTAATCAAATCAATGATGTCATTGTCTGTGTGGTTTTCTGGTTCTTTTTCATATGCTAATTTTCTTTTTACCTGAATGAACTAATGTAATACATACAATGCTGCTTCCTTTTTTTTTTTTTTAGTTGTACTTTAGGTGAAGGTTTACAGAGCAAATTAATTTCTTATTAAATAATTAATACACATATTGTTTTGTGACATTGGTTGCCAACCCCAAGACATGTCAACACTCTCCCCTTCTCAACCTTGGGTTCCCTGTACCAGCTTTCCTGTCCTTTCTTGCCCTCTCATTCTTGCCCCTGGGCTGCTGTGCCCATTTAATCGGGGTGAACCTCGGGAGTGACTTCATTACTGGATTAAAAGGGCATCCAGGGGCCATACTCATGGGGTTTCTCCAGTCTGTCAGACCGGTAAGTCTTGTCTTTTGTTGTAAGTTAGAATTCTGTTCTACACTTTTCTCCAGCTCTGGCCGGGACTCTCTATTGTGATCCCTGTCAGAGCAGTCGGTGGTGGTATTTAGCATTATATCATGAATATTTTCCCTTTTTATGTTTTTAAAATATATTACTTTCCTCTCCTTGACTACTTTCCTCTTAGTCCCCAACAGAGTAACCAATAGGGATAAAAAAATAGCCTGGTATTATTCACACTGCAGTCCATACTTATACACTATATAAAAGTACACACACACACGCATATACATATATATGGATATTGAGAGTCATCATTTGTTTTTGCAAAAATGTGATCATATAATACACACATTTTTGTGCCTTTTTTTTTCCTTAAATAATAAAAAAAAAAATTCCTGTAGGAATTGTAGCATAATATTTTCTAGTAGTGGTCTCCAAAATGGGTGCATACACCTTGCTGACACGAGACAAAAAAATCAAACTTTTCCTTTTATTTCATTGTTTTAAATTTCCTATTTTGCCTTTGCTTATAATACACTTAAGATAGTCATACGTGCAAGTAAATATCCAAATACCGGAGGTACACTATCAGGAAATGAGAGCAATTAAAACGCTTAGAGACCAGCCATCTACAAAAGCAGGGAACAGTTGATGCACTCGTGGCCCTTTGGGTGGGTCTCCAGGCCGTTTCTAGTCGGGCTACTACAAACCATGCTGTGACAAGCAGAGCTGTGCTATCCATTTACATACCGGGGATATTAGTTCTATAGGATAGATTCCCAAAAGTAAAACTGCTGATTCAAAGGATATGTATAGCTTGAATTTTAATTGATATTGGCTACCTGCTCTCTAAAAAGTCTGTAGCAATTTATATTCCCCACAAGAAATATATGAAATGTTCACTTCCCTGCATCTATACTGACCTTCGGAGTTATCGCTCTTTTCAACTTTTTCTAACCCAGTGGGTGGGTTACCAGTCCAGTGGGTGGGTTACCAGTCCAGTGGGCGGGTTACCAGTCTGCTTTAAGAGTATCTTTAAGAGCATCTTTGTATAGATGTTTGCCTGTGTTTTGGTGACTATGCGGGGACATTTGACCGTGTGGACCGTAACAGATTGTGGATAACATTGCAAAGGAAGGGAGTTCCAGAACGCTTAGTTGTACTCAGAAGGAACCTATGCATGGATCAGGAGTTGGCCGTACGAGCAGAACAAGGGGATACTGCATGGTTTGAAGTCAGGAGAGGTGTGCATCAGAACTATATCTTTTCGCCATGTTTGTTCAGTCTGTATGCTGAGCAAATAATCCGAAAAACTGGACTGTATGGGGAAGAACATGGCATCAGGATTGGAGGAAGACTTGCTGACAACCTTCTATGTGCAGATGACATGACCTTGCTTGCTGAAAGCAAAGGGAACTTGCTGATGGGAATCGGAGACTGCAGGCTTCAGTGTGGATTGCACCTCAACATAAAGAGGACACAAATCCTCACAACTGGGCCAGTGGACAACATCACGATAAACGAAGAAAGGATTGAGATGTCAGGGATTGACACCCCATGGAGGAAAACAGTCAAGATACTAGATGACACATTGCATTGGGTAAATCTGCTGCAGAAGACCTCTTTAAAGGTGTTGGAAAGCAAAGATGTCACTTTAAGGACTGAGGCATACCTGACCCAAGCCAGGTGTTTTCAATCGCCTCATATGCACGTGAAAGCTGGACAATGGGTGGGGAGGGTGGAGGACGAATTGATGCCTTTGAGTTATGGCCTGGGAGTATTGGGAGTAACTTAGACTGCGGGTCTGTCTTGGGCGAGGTACAGCCAGAGTGCTCACCTGAGGTGGGGATGGCAAGACTTCATCTCACATACTTCGGGCTTGTTGTGTGTGTGTGGTGGGGGAGGGACTGTTCCGGGAGAGGGACATCATGCTTTGTGGGGTGGAGGGTCGTCCTGGGAGAGGAGGGCCCTCGGCGGGATAGGTTCACACAGCGGCTGCGACACAACAACAAAAAAGAGGACCTTCATATATAAATGAGGGCATTGGACAAGATGACCCCTAAGCTTCCTTCTAGGGGTGGGCATTGATGGTTTAGTGGTAGAATTCCATGCAGGAAACCCAGGTTCGATTCCGGCCAATGCACCTCATGTACAGCCACTACCTGTCTGCCAATGGAGGCTTGCTGGTTGCTATGATGCTGAACAGGTTTCAGGAGAGCTTTCAGACTAAGATGGACTAGGAAGAAAGGCCTAGCAATCTACTTCTGAAAATCAGCCAATGAGCCAATGAAAACCCTACAACAGTTTGTCCCCAGCCAATCATGGGGATGACACAGGACCAGGCAGCAGTTTGTCCCATTGTGCATGGGGCCACCATGACTCCGGGCCAACTTCACAGCGGCTAATGACAACAACCAGCTTTCTTGTAGCTCAAGATCCAAGATTCCCTGATTATCTATTTTCAGAGCTCACCTGTTAGCAGGTGTATAATTAAAAAAAAAGAAGCAGTTGCTGTCATGCTGCTCTCCACTCATGGGGCTCCCATGTGTGTGAGCATGGAACTGCCCTCCACGGGGTTTTCACAGCTATGACCTTTCTGAGGCAGGTTGCCAGGCCTTTATTCCGAGGCACCTCTGGGTGGACACGAACTTCCAGCCTTTCGATTGGCGGCTGAATGCATTAAGTGTTTACAGTGAGATCTCTCAAAAAGTTGCCAGAAGCCAGCAAATCACAGGCTGGAAAGAAAGAAAGCTGAATGAAGTCCAGAAGACCATCTTGCCAGTACTGTTCAGCTTGTAATATCCATCTAGGCCAACGCTCTGCAATTTTATCCAGAACAAATAATAAAAAGCGGTGTGTAATATTTCTAGGATGAGCATATGCATAGTAAATATTTTAAGATCAATAGCTACACAAAATGCATTTTCCTTGGAAGTTCCCTTTTCAAATGGCTTTGTATTAAAAGTGCTATTTCAATAAATATTCATGGGGAAATTCATTGATGTGTTTTACCATTTATAGCTAAAATTTCAAAGGTCCTGGAAAAAAGATGTATGGTTCATATTTTACCCTCTTAGGCGATGTGGAGAAAAATGCTAGGAGATGCTTTGTTTTTCTCTGACGATAAACCCTCCCAGGCAGATATCTGTCCTTTTTCTTTCCTGCTCTTCTCTAGCTAGGCCTGGGATGGGTCACAGCCTGGTCAGAGGGCAACTGGCAAGAAAGACCGAGGGAGGAAGGGGTGGGGAGAGGTTAGGAAGCTCTATGTGCTGAGCCTTTTCAGAGTCTCACCAGTGTCTCCGAATAGCTTGGTGGGTGCTTACCGTCTGAGAGCAACAAATGGTTAAGCACTGGGCTAGTAATCAAAAGATGGGTGGTTTGAAACCACTCAGTCATGCCTCAGAAGAAAGGCCTGGCAATCTGCTTATGAAATGTCACAGCCATGAAAACCCTATGGAGGGCAGTTCTTCTCTGAAAAAAAGGTACGGGGTTGCCGTGAGTCAGAATCAACTGGACGACAACTGGTTAGTTTTCAGTTTGCATCATGCCAGAAACTTCCCGTACAGTCTCCCACTGAGTCCTCGCACTGGTCCTGTGAAATAATTCCCTTATTCCCATTTTACAGATGAGGAAACTGAACCTCAGAAAGGTTGCACAATTTGTCCCCAAGGTCACAAAACTAGTTACAGGCAGTCCCTGGATTACAAACATCTGACTTACCTACAACCAGGAGTTACAAACCAATCCCCCCCCACCAAAGCCTATTATGTTAAAATTTCAAGGTACATACAGTACCTAATAACAAACGGTCTCTACTTTGCGACACGTATCAAAACATTTTTATTACTGTATTATTACTTTAAAGATGTTTTAGTGTATCTGGAAGTGTTTCTTTAAAGTTTTTATGCATAGAAAAGTACGCTGTATACTATATACTAAGACAAACGTTTGACTAACTGACGTTAGATATGAACCATATCTAACTGTTCCAACTTATGTACAAATTCAACTTAACAGATTTAGGGACAGAACTCTGTTCGTAATCCAGGGACTACCTGTAACTGGTAGAAAGCTGATTCAAACTCAGGCCCATCTGTCTCCAACTTGCTTTGTTATTGATCCACCTGTACCTCGGTTTCCCTTCTTAATTTCCATGGATCTCTAAGAGCCCTTTGGGGTTGCAGGAATTAGAGGAAGCTCAGTGTGGTGCTAAGGGCTGAGCTGACCCATGCCTTCATCTCCCCTGCTTCATTGCTTCTGGTAAGCAGAAGCCTGCTCTGGACATGAAGCACCTGTGGCCTCTGTGACATCATTCTTCTTGGCCCTTTTGCCTATGTCAGGAAGCAAACCCACACAGGCAAGGAACTGAAAATCTGGCTGCTTATTCTTGCCAATTTCTCTCAGAGCCTTGGGTAAGCATATTTATTTTTGTAATGGCAAATTTTACCCTTGGCAGGGATCAGGTCTCATTACTCCCTTGCTTAAGATGCTGGAATCACTCCCCATGGCCAATAGAATAAAACCCAAATGCCCCGTTTGGCTTGGCATTCAAGGCCCCTTGCACTCTGACCAGCTAACCCTCCTTTTCATGGCTGTCATCTCCCCATTCACACTTCAGACACTCTAGACGGCTTGCTGTCCTTTGTCCATGTCTACACTATTCCAGGAGCCCTGATGACGAAGTAGCTAAGCACTGGCTGCTAACTGAAAGGTCAGTGGTTCGAACCCACCAGCCTCTCCATGGGAGAAAGATGTGGCAGTCTGCTTCCGTAAAGATTACATCCTTGGAAACCCTATGGGGCAGTTCTACTCTGTCCTATAGGGTCACTATGAGTCAGAATCAACTCAGTGGCAGTGGGTTTGATTTGGTTTTGGGTACGCTCTTCCATCTGCCTGGAATGTCTTTCTTCACCTTCTCTGACTATTAAAGACTTAAATATCCTTCACGGCCCAGCTAGAATGGACCATCTCCTTCAGGAAACCTTCTCTGATCCCCCCGGCTGAATGAATGGGTCTCTCGCCTAAGAAGCCCACAATTCTATCGCCCTGCTTCTAACCTTCCTTGGTGCGTTTTGTATCTGCCTTTTCAACTAGCCCGTGAGCTCCAGCAGGACAGGGCCATGTTACTCATCTATGTTTCTCCAGCATCCCACTCAACAGCTGGCTCTAAGTGATAATAGCAATAATAGTATCAATAACAGTAACCATAGCTAACCTTATGGAGGGTTTAAAATGTGCCTTTACTTCATCCTCAGAACAATCTCTTGAGGCAGATACCATAACAAGAGCCAAACCCATTGCCATGGGGTCAATTCTGACTCCCGGCAATCCCATGTATTACAGAGTAGAACTGCTCCACAGGATTTTCTTGGCTGTAATCTTTATAGAGGAGTCCCTGGGTGGTGCAAACAGGTTTGTGCTCAACTACTATCCTAAAGGTTGGTGGTTCAAACCCACTGAGAGGCGCTTCAAGACACAGGCCAGGCGATCTGCTTCTGAAAGGTCATAGCCTTGAAAACACTATGGAGCAGTTCTACTCTGCACACATGGGGTTGCCGTGAGTTGGAATTGTCTCGATGGCAGCTAACAACAACAATCTTTATGGAAGGAGATCACCAGGCCTTTCTTCTGTGGTGCCACTGGGTGGGTTCGAACCACCACATTTGCGACACCCAGGGACCTCTAGATACTATATTTGGCAATAAATGGTTCAAATCCCAAACTCCGCCATTTCCACAAGACCTCTCTAAAGCTCCATTTGCGTCCACCTGGAGGCACTTCGGAAGAAAGGCCTGGCAATCTACTTTAGAAAAATCAGCCATTGGAAACCCTATGGTGTACAGTTCTACTCTGACACACATGGGGTCGCCATGAGTCAGAATCACGTCCTCGGCAACTGGTAGTGGTGGTGACGTAGTGTCAGAGAGCCACGCAGGCAGGAAATATTTAGAGACCTAAAGACAGCCCAGCGGGATGTAGGAAACAAGAGGAAGGGCAGATGGAGAGGAGGCGACAGTCGCAGGGTAGAAGGGGAACAGGCCTGGGTGCCAGGCCGCGGCTGTAGCTCCACCTGTGGGAACCACAGGTGCTGGCAGAACTGAGGACACAGGTGTGGGGGTGTGGGAGGAATCACCTGTGCCTCCGCTCCGGAGATGTGTGGGTGCTGGGTGAGCACATGCAGACATGCTTGGCTCAGGAAGGGCCACACTGACCTGGGGCTCAGCCAGGGCAGACACAGCGGAGTCTAGCCCACCTGCCTGTTGGCTGCCACCCAGCCTTGCCTGATTCTCGGAAGCAGAGGGCAAGCCTTGGAGCCCTCCCTGTCCTCCCTTCTCCCCACTCACCTCACAAAGAGTTCTGGAGACCTGGGAACACAGGGACACTCAGTGGCACACACATACACAAATTGGCACAAACACAGTAGACAGTGACACCCACACACTCGGTGACATATACATACATGCGTACAGACACACACACAATAGACATTCAGTGACACACACTTTCAGTGGCACACACACACTCAATGAGTGACACACACACAGACACACATGCAATAGACATTCAGTGACACACATACTCAGTGACACACAGATACACACAATAGACAATGACATACACAGTGACCCACACACAGTGACACACACACACAGGCACACACAAAGACATTCAGTCACACAGTGACACACGCAGGCAGTGACACACACACAATCAGTGATACCCACACTCAGTGACACACAGACACTCAATGATACAATCAGACAATCAGGGACACACACACACCCCTCAGGCTTCTAAACACATCAAAGCACAGGTAGATGGGTGGATTTTGTTTCTGGAGAAAAATCAGCATTTCCTGAAGGCCCCTTGAGCTGGGTTCTTCATTCCCAGAAGCAGCTAATTGGCTCCTTGCTCTCCGTTTTCATCTTCGGTGGGTTTTGGCCTCGCACATGACAGGAACGTGTACCTCGGGGCCAGGGGTCAGTCAGGAGCCAGAAAACAGAGTGGGATGGCCAGAAGGAACAGAAAACAGCTTATACGGGGCATTTAACGTCCAGTTAAGAAGATTGAAAGAACTTCCTACCGTGAATTTGGAAACACGTGACAGTGTTAGCATTTCTGAACGTGCAAGGCTGCTCTGGAGGGTGTAACCGGTTCCCCAGATACTCAGGAGCTAGGACCTCTTTCCACAAGAGTGAGGAGCCAGAGATAGTGAGCGAGCAGTGTCTACCAGCACCACACTGAATGGAGTGTGGGCCGTCCCATCCAATTCAACTGAACATATCCATTCACCCACCCGTCCTCCCGCCCACCCACCCATCCACCCGTCCACCCGCCCACCCACCCACCACCCACCCACCCATCCACCCACCCACCCAGGCTTTGGGCCGTTCACTCACATAGTTAACATTATTATCACCTGCTATGTGTCTGCCTTTGGCCTGGCCCTGGGGTTCAGGTACCTGAGCAGACCTCAGGTCTCCTCTTCATCATCCGTGGAAAGGGAAGGGTCCCGGCTACAAGGACTCATCCTTTCCTAATCCAAATGCAAAACAGAGCATGCACTCACTCTCTCAGATGTGAAAAATCCCTTGGCCTGAGAACCATGAAGTACCTAGTACCAGGCCTGACCAGTGCCAGGGTCTCAGGAATGACCTGCTGATGACATATACCACCTGCCTGAATTCCCTTGACAAACTCCACACTTACTGTCTTTGAAAGTCTTTCATTTAGGTTGCATGATGTAAGTGAGGCAGAACAATTATGTAAGTGTTTTTTGCGACAAGTTTATGGGTATATATTTGAAGGAAGCAAACATATGCCTATTAAGCATGGGGAGAATTATCAGTGAATGTTTTTAAATGAGCAATAAAAATGAAATTATCATTGCTCATTGTTTTTTATGGATCATAATGTTTTTTGTTGTTTTTTTTTTTTTTCCTGATGGAAATATCCAACCAACTCCCCTCTTAGATGACGGCCGCTAATTACATAGTTAGCACACAGCAATCCACGCAAGTGGGTTCTCGCCTGTCCTAATTTATCTTCATAAATGTAATTGGCCCAATGAAAGAGACCACAAAATAATTCTGCAAAGAGGAGATGGATTCAATAAAAACTGAATTTACTCGTCTCTTTTCCAAAACTGCAAGTTTGGGTTAGGAGTTTTTAAGAACGTATCAGATGTCTTCCCAGGTTGGCACCATCACCCTGATTGGTTTAATACTCAACTATTTAGAGAGGAGGTCTCTGGGTGGCGAATAACGGTTTGCAGCTTGACTGCTTACTGAAAGGTTGGTGGTTTGAATCCACCCAGAGGTGCCGCGGAAGAAATCCTGGCGATCGACTTCTGTAAGATTACAGCCATTGAAACCCTATGGAGCACAGTTCTACTCTGGCACTAATGGGGTCACCACGAGTTGGAACTGACTCGATGGCAATGGATTTATTTATAGGGGACTTACTATCTTCAAACCATTGGCTAAATATTGGGGTGAAGCCAAACGTGAAACAGACTCCCCACTGCAAGGAACTGGCAGTTGGGTGGGGAAGTGTGTAAGCATCCAACAGAAAGAGCTGGGATATGAGACGGATGGTATTAAATGCTCCAGAAGAGATGCGGAAAGAGGACTACCAAGTTCAGAGGCAAAGCGGTTGCTTCTTGCTGGGAAATTAGGCAAGGCTTCATGGAAGAAGTGGCATTTGAGCTGAACCTTGAAGGAGGAGAGTGTAGGAGGAGAGGAGGGTTATGACCATTCTGAGGAACAAAATGGAGGTAGAGTTCATTCAGATCAACATGGGAGCAATTTTCATGGAGTGTAGGCAGGTGAAGAGTGCTGAGAGGTGGAGCAAAAGGTAGGTTAACTGTGATTGATTGTGATGTGGCCATTTCTCCTCGCCTCTGCGTATACAATAACTATTAACTTGATGCAATAAAGATGGCACACTTACTACCTTCCGGACCCTGAACAAGGGCTATGTGGGAGACCTATATGATGTAGACCCGAAGCAGCTGCTCAGAAGGAAGGTGGGAGTGGTGAGGTGGCCAATACTGACTTGAGCTTGTATCTGCACTTATTATCGGGGCCATGGGGATGGTTGTTTAAGTGAGGCAGTAGCCCAGCTGGGCTCACCAGCCGCCCGATCCATATCACAGCAGGCACTGTTAGCATGACACTCCGGTTCCTTCCACAGCAAAAGATGTTTGGACCATTTACTGCCAAATCCTTCTTAACTCTATCTCAGTCTCTGACATTTTCCTCCTTAAAAATTACAGTCAGCCAGGTAGAAGGTACTGAGAATGTATGTTCAGAGAGACAGGAGGGCAACCCAAATGGGAATTGCAAAGCAGAATCCAAGGCACAGTGACTGGTGACACCAGCTACCCGGAGTTGGGCCAAACTTCACAGGTTAAGGGCACAGTCCTTTGGTCTTGCTTCAGATGCCAGCCACCGTTTTGGGGGTTCGCAGTCCACTTATACTTCCGACCAACTGGTTACAAATTCTGGGGTTCCCAGTAATCCTTTGGTTTCAGTAATTCTCTAGAATGACTCACAGAATTCAAGAAAGTGCTATACTTATGATTACAGTTTTATTGTAGCAAAACGATACAAATCAGAACAAACCAGAGAGAGAGATACGCATAGGGCAATATCTGGGAGGGGCCCAAATGTAAAGCTCCTATTGTCCTCAGGGACATGTCACCCTCCTGGTATGTTGGTGTGTGACAATATGCAGAGTATTGTCAAACAGGAAAGCTCACCCAAACTTCGATGTCCAGAGTTTTTATTGGGGTATCATTACATAGTCATGATTGATTGAACTCAAACTCCAGCCTCACCCACCCTCCACCCCAGGTCAAGCTGGTATCACATGGCTCAAGCTCCAAACACGTAGTTAGTCTGCCTTGCAAGGCCAGTCCCCACCCTGAGTCATTTTATTGGGTTAAATTATTGAAGGGCCCACCTAGAGTCACCTCATGAGCATAAATTATCAGGTGTGATCTGAGGAGCCCAACTTCTGTTTATTCTCCCTGCTTATTGTCTCACACAGCTGTTTCCCCTTCTTTGCTCCTATGGATTCCTTCATGGTAGACTGAGTTTTTGGTTCCAACTCTTAACTGCTTTGTAGAATTTTACGGACACACCCTTTCCATGGTCTACAAATTGTACTTCCCTACTCCTTGACTTTTGGGTTTACCATATGATTTGTTTTGGTCAATGAGGTGTTAAGGGAAGTGAATTAACCAGGGGCTTGAAATGTTCCTGTGCAGTGGAGCTTGCCCTTTTGTACTCCCCTGACTCACTGTGAGGTTATGTGCTAGTTGGATGCTGCCATTTTGGACTGGCCCCATAACGAATACATGTGGGATAGACCTGAGTCTACTGTGTGTAGTCTGGAGCCACTCCCACCCAGCTGGCCTGAAGCAGAGGCACCCAGCTGAGCCCAGCCCTGATCAGCCATACAGCAAACAGCATGCAGACCCAAGGTTATGAGAATACATATTGTTTGAAGCCACTGAGTTCGTTATGCAGTGTTACTGCAACGTTACCTGACTGATACAGCTTCAGTAGTTCAAGTTCTCTCTCCTTCAAGTCCAAGTGCCACATAGACTTTTAGACAATCTCAATTATCATTATAAACAAGGACGACTTCCACTTCAGGGTTTTTCAGTATTTCTCCTAGAAAGCTTATTCATTTGTTCATTCATTCACTCATACCCTCAACAAATGATGACTTGTGCTAATCTTTAGCAAGGGCAGTGGAGGTAGATAAGGAGTGGCCCTGATGGCACAGTGATTAAGCTCTCATCTGTTAACTGAAAGGTCAACAGTATGAACCCATAGGAGAAAGATATGGAAGTCTGCTTCCGCAAAAATTTCAGCCTTGGAAATCTCACGGAGTAGTTCCACTCTGTCCTGTAGGGTCACTCTGAGTCGGAATTGACTCAACGGCAATGGAATAAATTGGAACGAGACAAATTCCATCTCTTAAAGTGAAAAAGACCTGTAAGCAAATAATTACATCCCAAGGTGCCTGCCATAATTCTTATCCTAAAGCAAACCAAGTGGAGATAAAAATCATCATTCTTGCAAACACCCTTGTTTATACTTAAAAGCAGTTATCTGTGGGTATTTAAAAAAATGAAATCTATAGTAATTATGAGTTTGTCTTTTTCTTTTGCACTTATCTCATGAGCCAGTGAAGAAGTGCAACGCAAGACAGTCTTACCATATGTCAATATCAAATACGTTTTCTTTTAAAGTGTGCTTTATGCATCCTTCTGGAAGATGGGGAATGAAAAGCACTTGTAAACAGGCAGAAATGATTCACGGAATTATGATTGCTTTTCATCAGCTACATCAATTATATACAGCAATGGGACTCAGTGAAATACATTTACAACTTGTTAAAAACACTCCTTGAAACAGTTCAGGCCTTGTTAGGTCCTGGTGTGCTCAGCCAAGCATGGCTGGGCTGGCAGTCAGCAGAGCTTAGTCTTTATACTAAGTCCAGGCTGACCGTGACCAAGAGGAATGGTATACCAGGGTGGAGACTCTTTCTGATCTCTTTTTCCGTTCTGAGTTGGAGGACAGGGAAAGCCAGCTAGAGGATAAGTACAGATTTTTATTAGGTCGTCAATAAAGCATCCAATCTGCCATCAAGTCAATTTAACAATGCTATGCCAGGTGATAGGCGCACAGGAATAAGTTAATAAATATATGGTCCTGCCCTCAGGTTGCTTATGGTCTCATAGGAGATGTTGTTAGCAGCTATTACATTGACTCCAATTCATGGCAACCTATGTACAACAGAACAAAACATTGCCCATCCTGCATCATCCTCACAATCACTGGCAAGTTCAAGTTCATTATTGCAACTCTTGTGCCAATACATCTCACTGAGGGTCTCCCATGCCCTCATAGGCCCTTTACTTCACCAAACATGATGTCCTCCTCCAGTGACTGCTCCTTCCTGATGACTTGTCAAAGCAAGTGAGTTGAAGAATCTTCTGTTGTGATCCATAAGGTTTGGGTTGGCTGATTTTTAGAAATAGATCACCAGGCCTTTCTTCCTAGTCTGTCTTAGTCTGGAAGCTTTGCAGAAGCCTGCCCACCATGGGTGACCCTGCTGGATTTGAAATACTAGGGCATAGCTTCCAGCATCACAGCAACATGCGAGCCACTACATTATGACAAAATGATAGATGGGTGGTGGCTCAATAGGAGATACAGATAGTTAAACATGCCATTTCCAGCTCCTCCATCTACTATGTAATCTTTAAAAAAGTACCTAATTTCTCTGTCCCTCAATTCTCTCATCCATAAAATTATAATAATAACATTATAGGATTGTTATAAGAATCAGTAAGTTAATACATTTTATGGCAGTTACAGCTGGTTGCCTACTTGATATCTGTAATCCATCTCCTTTTCACTGAGACACCTCTGATTTTATTGGAGTAGCAATGCACCCCGCTAAAATGCTCTCCTTACCAGACTCCCTTGCAGCTAAGGGTGGTCTTATACCTCAGTTCTGGCCAATGAGGAGTAGATAGAAGTCCTGGGAAGGCATTCGTTCATGAATAAAAGGACACAGCTTCATGAACGACTCTGTCTTTCATCTTCTTGTCAGAAACATGTATGTGAAATAGCCAGCCATCTTGAGAAAATGAGGATTAAAACATATACTTGGGATGATGGAGCCAGAAACTGAAAGGAACTTGACTTCCAAGTGGCATCTGTGGTCACCTGCATTAACTCTATTCCACTTATTTCCAGGCTCTTTACCATGGAAGGAATATTTCTTGCTTCAGCTACCTTCTTGATTAAGCCCCTCTTTTGAGGGTCTCTGTCCTGGTCAGGTGGATGTATTCCTAACTGAAAACGGAGTGCCTGGTGCACAGACAGCATTCCATATGTGCCAACAATGCTGCTGATGGTGTGGCCATGCAGTGTGATAAGTGGCGTGATGAGGGAACCACAGGGAACTGTCCAACCACTTAAGAGGGGTTCTAGTCCATACCATATGAAAACTTCTTGAAGAAAGAGAAGTCCAAACAGAGACCTAGAAAGTCAGGGGGTACAGTCAGTTCTAACTTGGAAAGACCTTCTCAAATCATCCCCTCTTCTCACTCCACTATCCTCCCATTCCACAAAATCTCTACCTCAGACCATCCCAGCAGGCTCTGAACAGGCCCCCTGCCTTCAGCCTTGCTCCAGACTATCATCCACACTGTTTGCCAGAGAAACCTTTCTAGTGAGGTTTGAAAACCTCCTGAGAGTGCCCCTTCACCTACACAGAACTGCTCAAAGTTTCCATCAAAGAAAACCTAGACCTCCAGGGAGGTTGCAGAAGGCCTGAAGTGGTACAAAATTTATTAGAATCCTGAAAAATCATGTAATTTTTGCATTTGTTATTGTGTTAATGTATCCTTGATGGTTTTAATATGAAAATGTTTTAACTGACTTCCCATTGGGCTCAATTCGTATTCCGGGAAGACGTGCTATCTTCAGTCAGTGGTTCTGAGTGCTTCTTCGTGTACCACTCTCTACTGTGGAAGGCATGCCAGAGCTCTTTGTCCTGGCATCAAGACCCTTCCTAATCTAGCTTACCTATTTGTTCTCCATGTCACGTCTTGCCTTTCCATGTGCCATTCCTTTTTCATCGATTGCACTTTTTTCCTGGATGTCTGACAAACTCCTGTGCTTCCTTCAAGGCCCATTTCAACTTTTTATCAAACCCTCCTGCTCACTCCAGGCTGAATGGTTTGCTCCTTCTATGATCCTGCATTTCAGCACCCACTGTGTCATAGTTTGTGTAGTGGTTAAAGAAGCTCAAATCTCTAATTAAGTTGTGATTGTGTGAAGGGCAAGGGCTGAGTTTTATTCATCATTGAAAGTTTTCCATTTACTATTGTGTAACAAATTACCCCAAGACCTAGAGGCTTGAAATATCAGTTCTATTTTGCTCACAATTTTGTGGGTGGAGACTTCAGGGAGGGCTCAGCTGGGCAGTTCTCACTCAGGTTCTGTCACACACTTTGCAGTCACACATCAGCGGGGACCGCAGTCATCTGAAGGCTCGACTGGGCTGGAAGTCCAAAATGGCGCATTCACATGGCCAGCAGTAAATGCTGGCTGTCAGCTGGGAGCTCAGATGGGTTTGTGGACTGGAGCATCTATAAGTAGCCTCTCTAGTCAGACTTCTTAAGGTAGCTGGATTTCTCCACAGCAGGTATCTCAAGAGCGCAGGTGGAAGCTGCCTGACCTTTTCTGACCTAGCCTCAGAAGTCGAGCAGCATCACTTCCAACCACACCCTATTGGTTACAAGTGGGTCATAAGGGCAACACAGATTCGAGGAGAGGGGAATTAAACTCCAGCTCTTCATGGGTCACATTCTAGAAAAGCATATGGGATGGAAACTATTGTTGCAGCCATCTGGAAAATACTCTCTGCCACAGTAAGCATCTCAGCATTTAACCAGTGTAAGGTGGATGAATGAATGAATCAGGGTTCAAGTGCCTTGAGACCTGCCACCATTCCCAGGATAAGGTTTTGGCAGGGAAGGGAAATGAAATCTCTCTCTCCTTTCTAAAACCTTCTTTTCTCCAGGACCCACTCTGCCCCTCCCTACCCAAGGGTGAGAATTGAGGTCAAAAGATTCAGAAAGAACAACTGAGGGAGGGGGGCAGAGAGAGAGGGAAGATAAGAAATAAATCCCTTGCTATTTCGTACTACTACCAAGCTTCAGTTTTTCTTCCCTGCCCTAAATAGGAAATGCAATGGTTGGGATTCATTTTGAACATAGATCAATGGTCATTAAATGAAATTTAAGTCAAGCTTGGTAGTCCATGCTTCCCCATGGGAACCATTTCTGTGCACCTCCCTCAGGGCCTCACCCCCTTCCCATTAGGACAAAGAGGACTTTGAGCCAGCCCATCTCTTAGAGTCCCTCCCGCCATTAAACCCTGTGGTTCCGTAACAGCCACCCCACCAGCCTCTCGCAGTGCTGGCCTCCCGGGGAGAGGCAGCCTGTCATTCAGAGAGCTCTCCTTCTCCAAAATCTAATATCCCCTCATCTCCCATTAGGAGTTCAGTTATGGGAGCCTTTATAGCAGGTGTCATTAAATAGACATTAAGACCCAACAGGGCATGTTTTAGAGGACCATTACCATATGCCTGATGTTTGCGGTGACAAATGGAGACCCAGCCAACCACACCATGTGATAATGGGCCAGGAAACACCCCCTGGGGTGAGGTAATGCGATTAGAAGATGAAGCTCTTGTTGTTAATGCCACTGGAAGGGGACTGACGTCTCTGTGCACACTGGTCTTGAAGTCAAGCTTCACCTCGTCTTCCTGGGTCCATCAGACACTCGGGCCGGGAGAGTTGAAGATCACCATCTGGCTAGCATGACCAGCCTGAGCGTGTTCCAAGAAAGCTTGCCTTGTGAATTAAAGTTAAAAGCTATGCTGCTTCAGTTTTCCCCAAGCTTATTGGTCTTTGCAAGAGGCCAAACAGTGCAAGTGAGATGAGCTAGTTTACCCTCCTTCTAATATTTCATTTAATGCCCATAACCTCTAGATAAGGCCAATGTTATTGTTCCCATTTTATAGATATGGGAGGCTTTAGGTATAAAGGAAATCCTGGTGGTGTAGTGGTTAAGTGTTATAACTGCTAACCAAAATGTTGGCAGTTCAGATCCACCAGGCGCTCCTTGGAAACTCTATGGGGCAGTTCTACTCTGTCCTATAGGGTCACTATGAGTTGAAATCAACTCAATGGCAATGGGCTGTAGGTATAAAGGAGGCTCAGGAAAGTTTCCTCCTCTTCTCCTTTTATTTCCTTCAGCTGCCAGAGGCTTTCTGAGAAGGAAGTCATGTCTGTCCAGGCTCAGAGAACCCCCCTTCATTTAAACTTCACATCATATCATATGCCCTGCCTGACAGGTGACCAGCGGCTTCTAAAGTGTCTACTAGCTGGAGCCCTCCAGGATCTGAAGGCAGCAGGATGTGGGGAGTGAGCAAGAGCTTTAGTTCCAACTGTCTTGGGTTCGAGTCCCAGTTCAGCCACTTGATCTCACTCCAGTGCATTTTTCCCATCTCCCTTGCAGAGATGCCTTGGACATGTTACTTGAGACAAGTTACCTGAGATATTTAGCACAGGACCTAATTTAGCTAAAGTAACTTCCCTAACCCTCCCATTTCCTTTTAGCCTGGGTTCCCAGAACTGTGCTCCATGGGGTTTTCAATGGCTGTGATCTTTCAGAAGTGGGTCACCAGGCCTTTCTTCCGGGGCAGCTCCAAGTGAATTTGAACCACTAACCTTTTGATTAGTAGCCAAGTGCTTAACGTTTACACCACCCGAGGACTCCAGATGGTCTCCAGACCCTGCCAAATGTGTCTTGGGGAGCAAAATCACTCCTGCTTGAGAACCATTGCCCTAGACCTGCAGAGGGTCAGGCCTCTAGTTCATTGGCGCCTTTACTGAGCATCCTAACTTGCAGCTGGGTATTGGATGCAGGTCTAACTGAAGTGGAAGAGATGTCAGGTAGGTAACTCTTCACAAAGGACTCAGAGACAGCATATTAAGATAATGGACATTGGTGTTGGAGACAGCCACGTTGCAGCTCCAGCTCTGTCTATGAGCTTTTCTGAGCCCCCATTTATGCCTATAGCCTCCATACCTACACAATGAGAATAATAGTAATAGCAGCCTCATCTAGTGGCCATGGGCATGAAATAAAATACTAGACGTCAAGAGATGAGCAGAGTGCCAGAATCAGAGGAGTCAGCATTCAGTCAACGCCAGTTATTATTTTCACTATTATTATGACCCAGTCTGGTGAGCTGGCGCATAAAGGAACACTATTCTTAACGGCTACAAAGGCCCCAAATCAAATCGGAGCGTGTTTGATGGCCAAGTCAAACACGCACGCCCAGGATGCGGGTGGGAGCGGCGTGCAGTGTGTGTAATGTAATTTAAGCCAATGTCTTTGCCAGGGCAGAAGGGAATGGCGAGAGATTTACATTGAAATGACAAAGGTTCCCGAAAGCAGCGGTTCTCCCATGGCCTGAAATGATGATATTTGCTGTTGGCAGACGTAGTTGAATTGGAAAAAGAGAGACCGCACTCTCAGATTGTCACTTCATTCTTTTTTCTCATGGCTGTCGTCCAAAGGGCCGAAGTGAGAGCCCCTCCGAGGAAGTAGAAGCGGCTCGCAGGAGCTTCTCCCTCCTCTGTTCCCTCCTCAGCTCCTTTTATTTCCTCAGCTGCCAGAGGCCTGACGGAAGTGTAAGAGGAAGGCCTTGGAGTCAGGAGCTCCGGCTTTGAATCCTGGGTCTACAATCTGCCAGCTGTGTAGCCTTGGACTACTCAACTCCCCCTTCTCAGGCTCTCTCCTCCCACCAGCTGAAAGGGGTAGTAAGCCCACAGCATGTGGGCCTGGTCACAAGCCCAGCTGAGCTCTCATTTGCCTGGTGCTTCTAATCTCCCTCTGCCAAAGGCCACCTGCAGCTCGCCTCACCTCCAGGGCCGGTTACAACTTGTGGTCTCTTTAGTAAAGAGGCTTCAGGTTTGTAGCTTCATCTTACAAAACAGAAGGCCACCTTAGGCCTATAATGTTCGACCAGCAGCCTCTGATCTTGAAGGAGTTTATCTCATTACCTCATTCCCAAACCAAAACCAGTTGCCATTGAGTTAATGCCAACTGATGGCAACCCCATGTGGGTCAGAGCAGGACTTTGCTCCATGGGGTTTTCAATGGCTCCTTTCGTGGAAGCAGATTGCCAGGTCTTTCTTCTGAGGTGCATCTGGGTGGACTTGAGCCTCCAATTTTTTCGTTAGTAACTGAGCACGTTAACCATCTCCATCGCCACGGGACATCCATTCCTAAGTAGCTGGGCAATAATTTTGAAAAGCAGAGTTCCAAGAAAGTACCCATATCACCTTGACAGAAATAAAAATAACTGCAATGACAGGCACATTACCATTTACCAAGGACTTCTTCCAGGGCTCAAGTGCATTATCTTATCAAATCCGTAGGTTAACATCCTCAAGGGAGGTCATCTGATTATTCCTATTTGAAAAAAGAGCTTTAGAGAGTGTCTCAGTTACCTAGTGCTGCTGTAACAGAAATACCACAAGTGGTTGGCTTTAACAAAGAGAAATTTATTCTCTCACAGTCCAGTAGGCTAGAAGTCTGAATTCAGGGTGCCAGCTCCAGGGGAAGGCTTTCTCTCTCCATTGGTTCCAGGGGAAGGTCCTTGTCATCAATCTTCCACTGGCCCAGGAGCTTCTCAGCACAGGAACCTTGGGCCCAAAGGACGCATTCTGTTCCCAGCGCTGCTTTCTTGGTTGTATGAGGTACCCCATCTCTCTGCTCACTTCTCTCTTTTATAGCTCAAAAGAGATTGACTCAAGATACAACCTAATCCTGTAGATTGAGTCTTGTCACATTAACATAACTGTCTCTAAGCCTGCCTCATTAACATCCTAAAGGTAGAGTTTACCTCACATAGGAAAATCACAGCAGGTGACAAAATGGTGGACAATCACAGAATACTGGGAATCGTGGCCTGGCCAAGTTGACACTCATTTTGGGGGGACACAATTCAATCCACGACAGAGAGGTAAGATAACTTAACCAAGGTGAAACAGCTCATTAGGACTACCTAGTATGGTTGTCGGCGCCCTGGTGGCACAGTAGTAATAATCGCGGCTGCTAACCAAAAGGTCAGTAGTTCAAGTTGACCAGCCACTCCATGGAAACCCTATGGGGCAGTTCTACTCTGTCCTATATAGGGTCACTATGAGTTGGAATCGACAGCAACGGGTTTAGTATTGTTGTTCAGGTTGTGCACTACACAAGTGAATCTCACCTAACAGGACCACATTTACATTGTAGACAAATACAAATACTAATTTACATGACAGCATGCAGTGGGCACAGAGATTCCAGGCCTCCCAGCCATGGCCTAAACCAAAAAAACCAAACCCATTTCTTTGAGTTGATTCTGACTCATAGCAACCCTATAGGACAGGGTTTCCAAAGAGCACCTGGTGGATTTGAACAGCCGACCTTTTGGTTAGCAGCCATAACTCTTAACCTCTGCACCACCAGCCATCTCCTAGAGAGGCCAAACGTTAATGAACCTAAGACATGTGTTCCCACGCCCGCGCTTGGAACACAGGAACTCACAGCCTCACTGGTGCACACAGGCGAACAGCTGCCCCAGGTCCTAACTGCCCCAGGCAGCCCAGAGGTCGCTTCTCTCACCACCCTGGCTCTCAGAGGCCTGATTCCCATCCCTGTCCATACCAGACTCTGAATCCGATCTGATTGCCTTGTTATGGATGATGGGGCAGCTGTGCGCTGCTGTCCACAAGAATGGTGGGCCTGAGAGAGCCATGGTGTCTGTACATGAAGCTGGGGATCGATTGCTAATTAGATGATGTCTTCCCCCACCAGGCTCCTCAAAAAGCAGAGCATATGACGAGGCTTACGTGCAAGCCCTTGACCAAGGAGTGTGGTCCTAGGCAGCAGAAGGGAGAGGTAGAGGCTATATGTGTTTCTTTTGGCTGCTGTAACAAATTGCCACAATTCTGGAGCCCTGGTTGCACAGTTGTTAAGAACTTGGCTGGGATGGCAGTCCGAATCCATCAGCCACTCCTTGGAAACCCTATGGGGGATTTCTATTCTGTCCTATAGTGTCGCTATGAGTTGGAGTCGACTCAACAGCAACAGGTTTTTCGGTTTGGTGGCCCTACAAGAAGGCACATTTGCCCTCTTAAAGTTTTGGAGGTCAGTAGTTTAAAACCAGCTTCGCTGCGTTGAAATCAAGGTGTTGACAGGGTTGCATTCCTTCTGGAGGTTCTAGGAGAGAATCCTTTCCTTGCTTTTCCAGTTTCTAGAGCTGCATTCCTTGCATTCCTCAGCTTATGACACCTTCCTCCATCTTCCAAGCCAGCAGCATCGCATCTTGCTTCAGCCATCACGTTGTCACCTTCTTGTATGTCAGCTGTCCCTCTCCTCTATCTGATGACATGGACACGTGTGCTTACACTGGGCCCACTGGGTAATCCAGGATAATCTTCCCATTTCAAGATGCTTAACTTAATCACATCTGCAAATTCCCTAAATTAACATTCACAGGTTCCAAGGATTAGGACCGGAATGTCTTTAGGGGCAGTTATTCAGTCAACCACAGGAGTGAAGCTGGGAAGGAGGGAGATCCAAGACAGGAGTGCATTTTCAAGTTGGCTGCCCTTACAGGGCAGTGGTGATGTGGTAGAATTCTCAGCTTCCACCCTAGAGACCAGGGCTCATTTCCTGGCCAAAGCACCGCATGTGTAGCCACCACTCACCTGTCAGTGAGACTTGCATGTTGCCGTGATGCTGAACAGGTTTTAGCGGAGCTTCCAGAACAAGGCAGACTAGGAAGGAAGGCCTGCTTCCAAAAATCAGCCAATGAAAACCTTGTGGATCACAATAGTGTTTTTGGTCGGTTGGTTGGTCTTTGTTTTTAATTTGCATCAAAGTCCCATAGGGCTGGCAACCCTGGTGGCGTAGTGGTTAAGTGCTACGGCTGCTAACCAAAAGGTCAGCAGTTTGAATCTGCCAGGCACTCTTTGGAAACCCTGTGGGGCAGTTCTGCTCTGTCCTGTAGGGTCGCTATGAGTCAGAATTGACTCAACACCAATGGGTTTGGGTTTTTGATTTTGTTTTTGTTTTTTTATCATAAGGCTGGCAGCAGCCCTGTAGCAGTTGGGAGGTAGAACCAAACCACAAACCCATAAACCTTGAACCCACAAACCCTAAACCTTAGGCAAACCATGAACTCTACTTCCGCCCTTGAGTTCAGCGCATAATGGGGACATATTTCCCCCATTTTTTGATCAGGACCCCAAACATCCAAAAAATCAACAGATTTGTCCAAGGAAGAAGGCGCAGATTTCTAGAAGGGAGTGAGCTCCCTGTCAGGAAGAACAGTACCAGGGTTGTTGGCAGTGGCAGGGAGTTGGGAGGTGCTGGTTTAGATACGTGGGTTTGAGTGAATGGGGAAGGTTTGCAGAACCCCAGAAGTGCTCCACTGAGGGCATTTTAGGGGGAGGCAGCTCTCCCTAGCCTCATAGGTGGAAAGCCCAGGGCAGGTGCCTCTCCAGTGTTTCCTCGTAAAGACTCAGCCCTAGAAGCCCCCCAGTGTGGCTCTTGTTCTGCTCTCCCCATACCACCTCCATCTCTTGAAGCTGCTCGGATGCTTTCACTTGAACTTCCATCCTCATTCTCAACCTGCTCCATCCCCCAGGCCACCTGGCCTCCTCATTCCTCATTGTCTTATCTTGGAGACCACCTCTGTTATGGACTGAATTTTGCCCCTCAAAAATGTGTTAACTTGGCTAGGCCATGATTGCCAGTATCGTGTGATTGCCTACCATTTTATCATCTGATGTGACTTTCCTGTGTTGTAAATCCTACCTCTGTGATGTTAATGAGGTGGGATTGGAGGCAGTGATGTCAATGAGGCAGGACTTAATCTACAAGATTAGGTTGTGTCTTCAATAAATCTCTTTTGAGATATAAAAGACAGAAGCAAGCAGAAAGACCTGGGGAACTCGTACCACCAAGAAACAAGAGCCAGGAGAATAGCACGTCCTTTGGACCTGCGGTCCCCGTGTTGAGAAGCTCCTCGACCAGGGAAGATTGATGACAAGGACCTTCCCCCAGAATCAATGGAGAGAGAAAGCCTTCCCCTGGAGCTGGCACCCTGAATTCAGACTTCTAGCCTCCTAGACTGTGAGAGAATAACTTCTGTTTGTTAAAGCCATCCACTTGTGGCACTTCTGTTATAGCAACACCACATGACGTGACAAACTCCCTCCGGCACATCTTGGGTATGGGGTGTGTTTTTGCCCTCTGCAACTCTCAGTAACCCTCTAGAAGTTTCTGGAGTAACTCTGTTCTACCCACTCATGCCTAATAGGTGTCTAGCCTGGCCAGGGCTTCAGCCCTTCAGTCTGTCTCACTGCTCCACCGAGAGAATATTTACGTACTTTCAGCAAGTTCTACATGGAGAAGATTCTAATCCCCCAGGTCAGGCTGAACCTTGAGCCTTGACCTGACCTGTCCCAGGCTTAACCCTGACCCTGGCCTTGACCTTGACCTATATCTTTATCTGCCTCTCACTCATGTCCCAGATTTAGCCCAACACTCATCCCAGGCTAATCTCCTAACTCCGCCCCAATGTGCTTTTACCCCCAGACTGAGTTCTGACCCTGAACCTGGGCTGAGTCCCAAACAAGATCCCAGATTCTCCAACCCAATTCAGTTCATAGATGTAGTTTTTTATTTAAACAGGAAAGGTGACAGAGAAGCTGAATGGCACAGTTCAGTCCTCTCACCCTTTTTATGGGGTTCAGCTCCCATATCACGTGCCGGGGTGGGCCAGCTTATCAGGAGCATTGGGGTCACAGCAGAAAGATCACCTCACTTGACTCTGAGTCCAGGTTTCCTCACTCACCAGCTATGTTATCTTAGGTGAGGTTCTGAGGGACAATTTTCTGGACTCCAGTTTTCTTTTCTCACCATGAAGGGCTGTTATAACCTAGTGCCTGTGCGTCCTTTGTAAAGTGTGGGATAATCAAGTGTTCTTCATTCTCTGTCCCAGATTCAGGGGTGCTTGGGGACGGACTTTCATGCCCCTTGCCTGCCAGAAAGGGCAGTCGTTTTCCCAACCCTGCAGGGACTCTAGGCCCTCAGCAACCACCTGACCTGCCAGCCGTGTGTTTCAGCAAGGCTCCTACAAGCCCTGCCCCGGCTGCCATCAGCGACCTAGTTTCATTTCAGTTCCCTGGAAAGAAAAAGTGATCCCAGTTCCCTCTGTAGTCCGACAAATGTGTTTCTTTATTAGCGTGAACCCAACCCTCAGAGGCAGCCGAGTGGGTCACGTGCTGGCAAGGTTGCCATGGAAATTATTCACTGTTATTGAATTATTCATTTGCATAGTCCACCTAGCATATCCCTCCAGGCTCACCACTGTGACAGACAGACACTTGGACAGAAAGGTGAGTGGCCCAGGGCCCTTCCACACTTGGGCAGCTCTGCCTGAGAGCTACCTAATGACAGGGACAAAGCAGAGAGCTTTGGGTTAAAGACCCTAAGTTCCCTCCCCTTGTCAGTTCCAAGGGGTAGTGATTCTATGGTGATGAGGTGTTCAGACTCCGGCTTCAGACTGCCCAGGTTCAGGTCTCCCCTCTTTCCCTTTTCCTGCTTCTACAATGGAAAAATGGGCTCATCGTGTTACCCACCTAGCAGGATTGTTATTGCATTTTAGAGTTAAATATATATATGTACACATATATATATCACCATATCATATATACAGTATATATACTCTCTCCACACACACAAATATAAACCAAAACCATTGCTGTCGAGCCGATTCTGATTCACAGCGACCCCCATGGAGGGATCAGTTCCTAGAGAGGGACATCATGCTTGGTGTGATGGTTAAGATTTTGTGTCAGCTCGGCTGGGCCATGATTCTCAGAGTTTGTATGTGATCACTCTCTTGATGGAATCTGCTGTGAGTAGCCGATCAGTTGAAAGGAAGTTTACTTGAGGGAATGGCCTACATCTGAATATAAGCAGATTGTCTGGCTTTTTGGCTTGCTCTGGATCCTGTGGCTGCCACCTATTCGTCTGGCCTACGGCTTTTGGGACTTGAGCTATCAGCTTATCTGCCGATCTTGGGATTTGTCAATCTTCACAGCCCGTGAGCAAGAGCCCTGCTCTCCTTGACCTGCCAGTCTTGGGTTCAGCAGCCCCTGTGGCTACGTGAATCCAGAGAAGCCTGTATCCTGATCCACAGACTTGGGATGGTCCAGCCTCTAGAATCGCATGAGCTGTTTGCTTAATATAAATCTCTTTCTGTATACATTTATACACTTCACTGGTTTTGCTTCTCTAGAGAACCCAGCCTAAGACACTTGGTAAAGTACAGGGCTGGCAAAAAAAGAGGAAGACCCTCAATGAGATGGATCAACACAGTCGCTGCAACAATGGGCTTAAACATAACAATTGTGAGGTTGGAGCAGGACGGGCAGAGTTTTGTTCTGTTGTACATAGGGTCACTACGAGTCAAAACTGACTCGATGGTACCTAACAACAACAGCAATATTAGAGTACTGATTACATATATGTGTATATATATATGTGTGTATGTATGTATATATAAACACACACACGCACATTTTAAAGTGTTAAAAAGCAAAGATGTCACCTTAGGTTTGAGGTGCGCCTGACCCAAGCCCCAGTATTTTTAATCCATCAGGTGCATATGAAAGCTGGGCAGTGAATACAGAAAAATGATGCCTTTGAATTACGGTGTTGGTGAAGAATAGTGAATATACCTTGGCCTGCTGGAAGAATGAACAAATCTGTCTTGGAAGAAGCACAGCCAGAAAGCTCCTTAAAAGTGGGGATGGTGAGACTTTGTCTCATATACTTTGGACACGTTACCAGGAGGGACCAGTCCCTGGAAAAAGATACCACACTTGGTAAAGTAGAGGGTCAGTGAAAAAGAGGAAGACCCTCAATGAGATGGATTGACACAGTGGCTGCACCAATGGTCTCAAACATTGTGATTGTGAGGATGGTGCAGGATTGGGCAGGGTTTCATTCATAGGGTTGCTATGAGTTGTAACTGACTCAATGGCACCTAACGACAATACACACACACACACATATATCCATAAACCAAAACCAAACCCACTGCTGTTGAGTAGATTCGGATTCATAGTGACCCTATAGGACAGAGTAGTGCTTCCCCACTGGGATTCCAAGGAGTGGCTGGTGGATTCGAAATGCTGACCTTTTGGTTAGCAGCTGAGCTCTTAATCACTGCACCACCAGGGCTCCATACACACACACACACACACACACATATATATATATATATATATATATATATATATATATATATATATATGTAGGATTTCAAGGCTGTGATTTTAGGAAGCAGATCGCCGGGCCTGTCTTCTGAGGGACCTCTGGGTAGATTTGAACTGCCAGCGTTTCGGCTAGTAGTCAAGCACCTAACCATGTTAGCTTTTATTATTTTCCTACAAACTTCATGATTATGGGCCTCAGTCTCCCCATTTGTAAGATGAAGAAGTGGGCCCAGTCACCTCTAAGGAGGCTTCTAGAGCTGATAGTCTCTGTAATCCTCAATGGAACCAAACAGCATTCTCTTTCCTGACCTGGTGTGTTTCTCAGAGACGCAAAATCCATTTCCCTCACTTCCTCTCCCCAGCAGTGGTCACAGCCCTGGATTGTGAAGGGAGTTTGTGTTAAAGACCTAAATGGTCCAGGTCCATTTTCCAAGTCAGAAGGAGAATTGCTTCTGGGTTCTTTGACTCTCCCGGGCTAAGGTGCTGGCATCTCTGACAGGCTGATGCACCACCTACAGCCCAGAGGGCCAGGTGATTTTTACTAAAACCACCACCATCATCGACAGCGGGAAGGGATCGTGGAGCCTGCCAGAATGGCCTTCAAACCACTGATGTTCAGTAGAATGAAAAAAAATCAACGCGAATCTTGTTTTTTCACATTTTCTGTTTAGTTTTATTGTGGTAAAATAGATGTAACATAAAAATTTGTCCCGGTAACCATTTTTGAGCATGTAATTCAGCGGCATTGGTTATATTCACCATGTGGTACAGCCATCACCACTCTTTCTGTCTAAAGCTGTTCCATCATCCCAGACAGAAACTCAGCATCCGTTAAGCAATGCCTCCCCACCCGACATCCCCTCAGCCCCTGTAACCACTAATCTTCGCCCTGTCTCTGAGCGTTTGTCTTTTTGGCATTCTGCTATTTAACAACGGAGGCCAGTTTTTAAAGTGGCCACTTCAGCAAATGAGTCAAAATGCAAATAGAAGGATGTTATCACCGAAATACCGAAAATCCTCTAAACGCTTATCAGGAGGGGAGTGGCCACACTGATGTAAGCACTGCAGACTTTCCTTCCAATCATTTACCAGCTAGACATTAAAAATTGTTATTGTTGTTAGTTGCTGTCAAGTTAACCCTGACTCATGGTGACCCCAGGTGCAGAATGAAACACTGCCCAGTCCCACGCCATCCCAAACCCTGGGGACTCATAGGGTTTTCGTTGGTTCGTTTTTGGAAGTGGGTCGTCGGGCATTTCTTCCTAGTCCATCATTGACAGGAAGCTCCGATAACCTTGGTACTGTTCTTCCTGATGGGTGACGGCTGCACATGAGGTGCCCCGGCTGGGAATCAAACCCAAGTCTCCCACATGAAAGGTGAGAGTTCTACCACTGAACCACCGCTGCCCCCACATACATTAAAAGAGTGAGCTATATATAGACTTATTGACAAGCAAAGATGTGGAAGACAGGGCTGGGTGAAAAAAGATATCAGCATCTTAGTCATCTAGTTCCACCTTAACAGAAATATCATGAGTGGATGGCTTTATCAAAGAGAAATTTATTTCCTCACAGTAAAGTAGGCTAAAAGCCCAAATTCAAGGCATTAGCTCCAGGGGAAGGCTGTCTCTCTCTGTCACCTCTGGAAGAAGGTCCTTGTCCTCAATCTTCCCCTGGTCGAGGAGCTTCTCAGGCACAGGGATCCTGGGTCCAAAGGATGCACTTGGCTCCTGGTGCTGCTTTCTTGGTGGTATGAGTTCCCCAACTCTCTGCTTGCTTCCCTTTCCTTCTATTTCTTGAGAGATAAAAGGTGGTCCAGGCCTCACCCCAGGGAAACTCCCTTTACCTTGGATCAGGGAGGTGACCTGAGTAAGGGTGGTGTTACAACCCCACCCTAATCCTCTCAACATAAAATTACAGCCACAAAACGGAGGACAACCACACATGGCCCAACCAAGTTGATACATACATTTTTGGGGGGACATAATTCAATCCATGGCAAACAGCAAGGGCAGTAAAACTCTATTGGTGTAGAAACCTATAAACATCAATACATCCCAGACATCTAGGACCAGCTCACAGTTTGAGATCTAGAGAAAGTTGGCTTGAATCTTCCATCCATACATTGGAGAACCCCCAATTCCAATATTTCTGTGAATTCCAGGACTTTTGTTCTCATGGTCACATCTGGATCTCCCCTCCCCAAGCCCTTCTTCCTTAACACTCCCCCTCCTCCCTCCTCCCCTCTTCTGCTGAATTAGCTGGGGTGGAGGTGTGGGGGGGGTTGTCTTCCTTGCTGTCCATGCACCTACTTTGGTTCCACACAACAACCCAGATAGGGATTGAACCCATTCCTTAACGTCTCCGTCAGAGAACACGCGCCAGGACTGTGCGTGGTAAACATTACTGAAGGTTTGCAGAGATGCAAAGCTTTTCATAGCAACAACGCAAGCAAGCAACTTGAAAAGAAGCCCTTAGGTGTCCCTGATTTCCCAAAGGGCGCTGGCCACACCCATGCTGAGGGCTCCAGCCTCCTGCTGGCTTCTGCTCTGCTCCCTTCTTTTTCTTTCTATTTCCAGCTCTGTTGCTCTCCTTCTGGGTCTGATCGACCTGGGAGCTCCACACTGCTCTCCCCTTACCCAAGCAGAGCAAACTCAGTCCTCTTCTGCCCCTTGCCCCCCAACGTTCAGATCCAGGCCACCCTGTACACATCCAACCCTTCAAGGGCAGGGTCAACCCACAAGGGGCCTTTCCCGAAACAGAGCCTGCCCTCCTTAGAAAGCAGCTGGGGTTGTAAATAGCATGCATTCAACACACATACACACACATATGTGTAAAGACAAATCTGTCTGGAATTATGTTCACCAAAATGTTAAGTTCTTTTTTTTCCCCTCTCCCTGAGTAATGATATTTTGAGTGTTTTTTTTTTTTTTTTTTTTGCTTTTACTTCTTGATATATTTTTGTATTATTTGAATTTTCTAACATGAACATGTATTCATCTTCTGAGCAGGGAGCAGGGGAAGCAATTTTCATTTGGGGGAAAAAATATTGTCAGTGATCCAGGTAGCTGAATTCGAGTGCTTACCACTGCCCCTTTCCCCTCCCACCCCCTGGAAACACTGTTAGCAAGCCCCTGCTCCAAGCTCCACCCTCCAAAACAGCCCTGGATGTCATCCAACAATGACCCACGCCCGACTCCCAGCTCCTGAGCAGACTCAGCTCCTTCTCCCAGTCCAAGCCTGTGGGGCCACGAGGCAGACAGCCAAGCCCAGACCTGACAGAGTCTAGCCACAACTGACCTTCCAGCCCTCTGCCCATGAGCCCTTAGAGGAGTGACCACAGCATGTGCCCAGATGAGCCAGTAGGGCCTGGTGATATCCTGAGAGTGCACTCCGCCCCCCGTCCCATTTTTGTAGAAACTCTTGAACTGAAATGGTGATTCAAACCCACCCAATGGTGCCTCAGAAGAAAGGCCTGGCAATCTGCTTCTGTAAAGATTACAGTCAAGAAAACCCTATGGAGCAGTTCTACACTGTAACGCATGGGGTTACCATGAGTCAGAATTGGCTCAACAGCAATGGTTTTGGTTTGGGTTTGGGTGGCACAGTTAACACATGCAGCTGCTAATCCAAAGGTTGGAGGTTCGAGTTCACCCAGAGGCACCTCCATGAGTCAGAATGGACTTGACAGCAACAGATGTGGGAGTTTTTTGGTTACTAGAAACAAGGGTCAACATCATGTCATCTTGTAATGGAGTCTAGGGTCTGGAGAGGGGTGTGGACATGGAGGGCCGTACCAGCAGGACAGGAGGAGGGCATCTGGGGAGATGTGAAGAGCCTCCAAGTTGCCAGCGTTATGCCCTTAACTGACCTGTGTAGCATTGCTGCCGTTGCTCATGTCCTTCAGATGATGTAACAACTGCTCCCTACTGAAGTGGCGGAGCAGTGGTTAAGAGCTTGGCTACTAACCCAAAGATCGGCAGTTCAAATCCTCCAGCTGCTCCTTGGAAACGCTAGGGGGCAATTTGACCCTATCCTATAGGGTCACTATGAGTTGGAATCCACTCAATGGCAACAGGGTTTGATGGAGGTGACAGAAGGTTGGTAAAGTTGCTTTTGTTGCCAAGAAACTCAGAAAAGAGCAAGTCAAGAATGGAGGAAGTACATTCTTTCAGTTATTAGTCCTGAGGGCTGAGGTTCAGGGGAGGAGATTCTCTCGCTCCCTCTGCCCTGTCCCCAATCCTGCCTCAGCTTCAGTCCAAAGACCCATCTGGTGTTGATGTGAATCGTGCAACAAGAATGGGAGCTTACATCCATCCCTCGTGGTGCCTGGCCCTGAGCCTTCCACCAGGGGAACTCAGTACCCTTTGACAAATCAAGCTTTATGGGATGACCCTACCCTCTTTTAAAAATCTCCATTTATGGCACGCCTGCCACGTAGCAGAGGCTGCGCCATGTGCTTTACTTATGTCATAGTCCATTAAACCATCACACCAGTGCTGCAAGGTGTTATTGCCCATTTTTTACAGATGAGGAAACAGCATCCCACGGAGATTAACATAAGGAACTAGCCAAACATCCCATAGTCCATTGGTCAGCTATTGTGGCAATAATCTCTGTAACAAATAATCTCCAGACTCTCCAGATGACAACGAGCACTTACTTCTCACTGACAGCTGTGGCTCCGACGGGCTTGGCTCCAGGCTGAGGGCTGGGTCTGTGTCAGGAGTCTCTTCCTTCTCCTGGGACCAGTGGTTACTCAGAGCGCATTTCCCACTTGCCAGTAGGTAGAAGAACAAGACTTCAAGCCAAGACATGTAAATGCATAACAGCCTTTTGTAAAAACTAAGTTTATGGCCAAGCCTTACACCAATGGGAAGGTAAAATATATTTCACCTATTATACTGGGGGAGATCCGGAGTGCCACAAACTGTTAAGCTCTTGGCTACTAACCCAAAGGTTGGCGGTTTGATACCACACAAAGGCACCTCAGAAGGAAGGCCTGGTGATCTACTTTGGAAAAAATCGTAGCCACTGAAAACCCCAGGGAGCACAGTTCTACTCTGACACACATGGGGTCATCATGAATCAGAAACGACTCAGGGACAACTGATTATTCTACTGGGAGGTACTACAAAGTCACGTAGCAAAGGGTGGCAATGTTTAATTTCAACACCAGGAGAAAAGAAATGGGGACAACGGCGCAAATTACATGCATAACCAGAGGAGAGGTGAAGCCAGGATCGAACCCAGACCTTGCTGATGCCAAAACCCAGTCGCTCCACTTCCTTTCCTCTGTCCCCTCTGCAGGTGAACAGACTGAGCTTGAGGCTCATGGCAGCTGTTGGCATGGATGAAAGCATTGGTGTACTTCAGGGCAAAGGTGGACCCAGGGTGCTGAGTACATATTATATGAACTCACTTGCCCTGGGGAAAGCCAGCCATGGATCTCCAACTCCATGGGTGGGGAGCTAGGGTGCGGGGCCCCCCACTCCTCCAGTCAGAATTTGATTTAGCAGTAGCATCCCCATGCTTGCCTCCTGGTTTTTCTGGGGAACACTCCTTACTAAGTCTCTCCTACAGGAATCTTTGTCTCAGGGTCTGCTTCTAGGAAACCCCACCCAAGAAAAAGGTGACCAGGAAGCAGTGGATCTGGATGGAGCCTGGGGACCAGATAAGAGGTTGTCATCCAGGAGAGGGTGTGGGAGCCTTCACCTTGGACAGTGGGAATAGTGATGGTGAAGAGATCAACTCAAGGACACTAAGGAGCTGAAATGAGCAGTCTTGGTCACTTTACTAGCTTCCTGGGGTCTCAGTAACAAAGCATCACAAGCTTGGTGGCTTAAAGCAATAAAAAGGCTATCGTCTCACAGTTCTGGAGGCTGGAAGTGCAAACTCAAGGTGTCAGAAGGACCCTGCTCTCTCTCTAGCTTCTAGGTAGAGCCTTTCTTGCCTCCTCCTAGCTTCTGGTGGTTCCTGGCAATCCTTAGTGTCCCTTCACTTGTAGATGCTTCATTCCAACCTCTGCCCGCATCGTCACAACCCATCATCACAGCCATCTTCCCTCTTTGTCTCTGTCTCTGTGTCTCTTCTCTTTTTTTAAAGACCCACTCGTACTGGATTAGAGCCCACACCCTGTGCCAGAATGAGTTTATGTTAAGTCAACTAATAACATCATCAAAGACCCTATTTCCAATCAACATCATGTTCACAGGTACCAAGGGTTTGGACTCCAAAATATCTTTTTGAGGGACACAATTCAACTCATACCAGCCACTGACTGGATGCAGATGGTGACGGAAATGGGGGAATCTCAGACCACTACAGTTTCACCCTAGGTGTCAGGTGAGTGGTGATTCCATAATGAACAGCTGGAGACCGGGAGCTGGGTGGGCTCGGGGGAAGGTAGGCATATTGAGTTCAAACACTGAAATCCTGATTCTAAAAAAAGGAGAAAGCCGAGCAGGCAAACTTTCCCACCCACTTTCTAAAAAAGGTTTTGTTTAAACGTGCGTTTGAAGTGCTGTTTCCAGCTTCATTAACCCCCCTAATAATTATACTAATTACTGCACACTGTCTGCGTAAGGATGAGTTCAGAAGCCAGCGCTCATGCTCAGTCCCAGACGGCAGACAATGTGTTCCTCCTGTGAGGAGTGTTGCCTCTACACCCTGAAGTGTTTTAGGCAAACAGAGGCAGCACTTGTTGAATAGCGTCATCGCTGGGGGAGGCGCAGCTTGAGCAGCCAGCAAGCGCCCACAGCGGCAGAGCCACCGCGGCTGAGGACAGACACTCAGAGGGGGCCTCTCCAAACCTGCTGTCCTCTGAAGAAGCCAGTCAGTAAGGGGGGAAGCACCCATCTTCCAAGGGCCCACTGGGTGACAGAGGCTCACTGTCTTAGTCAGCTAGTGCTGCTATGACAGAAATACCACAACTAGGTGACTTTACCAAAGAGAAGTTTATTTCTTCACAGTAAGAAAAAAAAAAATTTTTTTTTTTTTAAAGGTAGGCTAAAAGTCCAAATTCAGGGCGTCAGCTCCAGGGGAAGGCTTTCTCTCTCTGTTGGCCTTCTCATCAATCTTCCTCTGGACTAGGAGCTTCTCTGCACAGAGACCCCAGGTCCAAAGGATGTGCTCTGCTCCCGGAACTGCTTTCTTGGTGATATGAGGTCCCCGTCTCTGTGCTCGCTTCTTTCTTTTATATCTCAAGAGATTACCTCAAGACACAATCCAACCTTGTAGGTTGAGTCCTACCTCACTAACACAACTGCTGCCCATCCTCCCTCATTAACATCATAGAGGCAGGATTTACAACATACAGGAAAATCACACAATACCGGGAATCATGGCCCAGCCCAAGTGATACAAACATTTCTGGGGGGACATAATTCAATCCATGACACTCACTCACTGCCTTTCCACTCAGCATTTGTTCATTCTTTCCAACAACGCTGAGATATGGATATTGGCGTCTCCATTTTACAGGTAAGAAGATCAAGGGTCAGGTTTTTTTTTATTCGTTCAACACATACATGTTACTGTTGTTACTGGCTGCCATCAAACCAGCCCCTGACTCATGGTGACCAATGTACAAGGCAGTAGAATGCTGCCCAGTCCTGAGCCATCCGCATCGTAAGTTGCAGATTGGATCGTTGTGATCCTTAGGGTTTTCATTGCCTGATTTTTGGAAGCAGATCACCAGGCCTTTCTTCATAGCCCATCTTAGTCTGGAGGCTTGGCTGAAACCTGCTGAGCATCATAGCAACATGCAAGCCTCCACTGAGAGATGGGTGGAGGCCGTGCATCAGGTACACTGGCTGGAATCGAAGCCAGGTCTCCCTCATGGAGGGCAAGAATGCTACCATTGATATGTTGTTGCTGGTTGCCATGTAGTCAGTCCTGACTCCTGTTGACCTTATGCATAACAGAACAAAGCATTGCCCAATCCTGTGCCATCTTCATGACGGATGATACACTGAGCATCTATCCTGCGCGTCACTTGCGGAGGCACTGGAGCACAGCAGTGAACAAAAGAAAACTCAGCCTGTCTCACCCTTACATTCTAGTACAGACAGACGATGCATAATAAGGTCAGGTGGTAATAAGAACAATGAAGAAAAAGGCACGGGAGAGAGAGTGGATACTTAGGGGTGTGCTCCACGTAGGTCCCAGCGAAGGTTTGTCTGAGGAGAAGTTTGAGCAGTGACCTGAGTGAACACAGGGAGAGAGCCATGTAGCTATCTGGGGAAAGCAAGGGCCAGGAAGATGCTGCAGTGAGTACAAAGGACCTGGCGGCGCCTGCTTGCAACGCTGGAAGTACAGCAAGGAGCCCATTGCAGCCGGAGCCAGGGAGTGAAGGGGAGCGTCAGAGGAGGGGAGGGCAGAGAGGCAGCAGGCCCAGATCACCTGGCCCTGGAAGCTTCAGTAAGGACCTGGGGCTTGTTCTAAACAAGAGGAGATGTCATTGATGGACTCAGCTCCAATCTAGTAAAAGGCAGAGGATTTGAACCAAAGGCTACATGTATTCAAAGCCTGCATTTGTCCCCTGCTGCCATATCATGCTGTTTCCCGTGAGGCTGGCTATTGAAGTGTTGGAAACATGGAAACTATTCCTTGCTTAGGAGTCGTGGGACCTGTGCTCTCTAACACAAAAATAGGACACATTTTTCCTCCAGTGGCCCTCCCTCCACCATACCCATAATCAATTGTACATTGCTTGCAAAGATACCCACTAACAATTCCTCCCATCCCTGTCTGGACAAGCCGTCCTCCTAGCAAGAGGAAGAGTCTGTTCCCCTTGGGGCTGATCTTGTGACTGGCTTTGGCCAATGCCATTGAAGTGATGCTGTGCCAGCTCCAGGCCAACGCCTTAACCTGGGCACTTCTACTTTTGTACTTTTGGAACCCTGAGCCCAACCATGTAAAGGAGTCTGGCTACCAACCCTGCCAGGGAGATCACGTGGAAGAGGGGCCCAGTCAGGCCCCAGAGGTTCCAGCCATCCCAGCTGAGGCATCAGACATGTGAGTGGGCTGCCATCTTGGATCCTCTAGGCCCAATCAACACCATGTGGAGCAGACAGAAATAAGCTGTCCCTGCTGACCCTTGCCCAAGTTGCAGGTCCACAGAGTTGTGAGCAAATAAATGGTTGCTGTTTTAACAAAACAAAACTCAGTTTTGAGGTCCATTGTGACACAGGAATAAAATCATACCAAGCCCTTTGCCTGTTGAGTCGATTTTGACTCATGGTGACCCCATATGTTACAGAGTAGAACTGCTTCATGGGGTTTTCTTGGCCGTAACCTTTATGGAAGCAGATTGCCAAGGCTTTCTCCTGCAGTGCTACCGGGGAGATTCAAATCACCAACGTTTAGGTTAGTGGTCAAGCGCAAACAGCTCCTTTAACTTTCTGGAGTGAAAACAAAGGGATTTCTCCTGTGCAAAGGCTCCAGTTCCCCAAACATGAAGGAGGCAAGCAGTGGTCTTCTGGCCAGCAGTGGGAGGACCTCAGAGGAAAACTAGAACAGATAAAAGCTATGATTTATGGGCAGAGATGTCCCAGTGTCTGGACTGGAGCTAACCATGCGTAGGGACGGAGGTTGTGTGGAGGGTCTCAAAGGGTTACTGTTCTGATTCTTCCCTATGTTTGGGCCAAGTCAATTTAAACAGGGCTTTGCTCCTGCCAATCACATACAGTCATGGGAGACCCAGTGGAAAAGGAATTGTAATGAGCTTGTTTGGGAAGCGTCAGAGTCTGGCTTGGCAGGAAGGCCCAGCTCCTCGAGATTGCCAGCCCCCACCCAGAAACATCCCCAGGGGCCAGAGTGAAGAAATATCCTCAGCTGAGGCAGCCTAGGGCAGCAGGCATGGATGCCTTTGTGCCTGTCAGAATAAGGCATCCCCTGAGAGTCCCTGGATGGCGCAAATGGTTAACCACCTCAGCTGCTAACTGAAGAGTTGGCAGTTCAAGTCCACCCAGAAGAAAGGTCTGGCGATCTACTTCCAATAAATCGGCCATTGAAAACCCGATGGAGCACAGTTCTACTCTGATATACATGGCATCACCGTGAGTCAGAGTGGATTTGACAATTTAGTAGATAGTTTAGAAAGATTAGATAGATAGATTAAAAACACTGCCCATCTGGGCAGGTGCGGCCTCTTGGGTCCAACAGTTGCCAAAGTAATGTACTTTAGGGCAAAAAAAGTACATTTCCCCGTGATGCTATGATAGTGGCCACATGACATTATCTATTTGTCAAAACCCATAGGACTGTATTGGCAGCACAATGGTTAAGTGCTCTGGTGGTTTGAACTCACCCTTCGGCTCCTTGGAAAAAAGACCTGATGATCAGCTTCTGCAAAGATTACAGCCCAGAAAGCCCTATGGAGCAGTTCTACCCTCTATAACACGCGGTATGGGCGGGGTTGCCATGATTCCTGGCACCCAACAACAATAATGTAAACTATGGACCTTAGTTAATAATAATGTATCAATGTTGATAACAGCTATACCACAGGAACACAAGATGTTAATAACAGGGAAGTGTGTGCAGGAAGGAGCAGGAGTATACGGGAACTCTGTCCTTCCTGTGCAATTTTTCTGTAAACCTAAAACTACCCTAAAAAATAAAGACTATTAAAAATAAAAAAAAGTGTGTTCCCTCCTCCAGGAGACACAAGCAACTTGTTGGGCAGAGTGAGGACCAGAAGACAGCCTCCCCTGGCCCTTCAGGTGGGTAGTTTTGTACAGACTTCAGCAGCACAATTGTACACAGCAGGCTTCTGTCCGCCTTCAGAGGGTTGTCATCCCATAAGAAGACACGTGCTAGGACTGAGGCATAAACAAAGAGCTTCTGTGTCCATCAACATGAATGAATAAGGAAAATGTGGTATATCCATACAGTGGAATGTTACTCAGCCATAAAAAGAAATGAAGTTCTCATACATGCTACAACATGAATGAACCTTGAAAACATTATGCTGAGTGAAATAAGCCAGGTTCTGGACAAATATTGTATGATCCCTCTTATATGAGATATCTAGAAGAAGCAAAGGCATGGAAACAAAAGTAGATTAGTGGTTACCCCAGACTGGTGGGAGAAGAGAGTAGAGGGTAAAAAAATATATAAAAAGAGCTATCTATGGGAGCATTTTTGAGAGAGTATGTTGAGGAAAGAGTCTCTGAAAAGAACTGTTATGGGTTGAATTGTGTCCTCAAAAAAGATATATTGAAGTCCTAATCCCCGGTACCTGTGAATGCGACCTCCTATGGAAATAGGGTCTTTGAAGATGTTATCAGTTAGGTTACTGAGATCATACAGGAGTAGTGTGGGTCCTAATCTAATCTGAGTATTGTTCTTATAAAAGAGAAGAGACACACAGAGGTAAAATGGTTATGTGACCCCAGAGACAGAACTGGAGTAATGCATCTGCAAGCCGAGGAACGCCAAGGATCACTGGTCGGCACCAGAAGCCAGGGGAGAAGCATGGAACAGATTCTCCCTCAGAGCCCTTAGAAAGAATCAACACCATCCACACCCTGATTTCAGACGTCTAGCCTCCAGGACTGTGAGGCAAAAAATTTCTGTTGTTCTAAGCTGCTCAGTGTGTGTCCCTTTGTTACAGACAGCCCTAGGAAACTAATACAGAAGCTTAGCTGGGTCTTGGTGAATAAGGAAGACTCGACAGGCAGATGGGAAAAGGGCACTCCTGACCAATGGAAGTGCTAGTGCAAAGGCTCAGAGGTGGGCAAGCGTATGCAGGGTCTGGCAAATGGCAAGTAGCCCACTGGGGGTGTTGGGGAGGGGGAGGAGAAAGTACAGCCCAATGGGAAGCACTCTTCTTCTTCAGTACATTACCTTCTTCCCACAGATTGGGGTGAAGCTCATCTTCCCCACCAGAATTAAAGCTCATGAGGATCAGAGCTCTGCCTTCAGAGAAGCCATGATACTGTATTCCTCTGCTGAGGTTCCCCACCCCGACAAGTTAGTAGAGTCCGGGCCTGACAGACGGGGAGGCACTGGGTCAATTTCAAAATACCCGAATCTGCATCAGTCTCCGTTTCCACAGTCTCCCACCCAGGACCCAAGCCTCAAGATGGTGAAGAGTTTTTGAAAGCACTCCAGAAACTTCAGGAACATTCTGGAACTGCATTCTATTGCTCGGCAAAACATGGACTGCTGGAGAGAGGCAAGGGGTCCGTCCGGCTAGCTCCCTTCCTCCCTCATCCATAATGCCCTTGATGATGAATTCGATGCCAGAAAAAATAAATAAATCCGTGGGCATGTTTTCCCTGGAGGATCAGCAACAACAAAATTGTAATGAATGAGAATGTTTCTAGGTTATGTGTTGGAAAATTAGCACCGGCTTGCATTAATTGAAATTCAGTTCTTTATGTATATCAATTCCCTTTTATCCTTTTGGGACTCGCAGCAGCGAGAAAGACACTGAGCAAGAGATTAATCCAAGTGTTGTCAGAGACAATGATAAATTGAGGCTTAAAAGCCTACATTGAGATAAATTACTACTAAAGCTCAGGCTTCCTCTCTCCTGTTAGGTCTGTAGGACAGAGGATTTGTTAAAGTAGTGTGCTGCCTTTAATTATGCTCACTCCTGGGCTTTGGGTGGCGGCTTCTCTATCACTGGAGGCTTTTATCTTTGCCTTAAGTGTTGCTGTCCCTTGGGGTTTGATCTGTCCTCTTCCTACTCTCTCCACTCCCCTGGACATCAAATGGCTTTCTCACACGTGGCTTCAACTACTGTCTGTCTTGTACCTGTCTCCTGAGCACCAGGCCTATGATCCAATTGCCCTGGACACCTCTCAAGACCTCAGACTCGGCACCAACCAAAATCAAACCATTTGCCGTCAAGTTGATCCTGACTCAGGGCGACCCCATGTGTGTCGAAGTAGAACTGGGCTCAGTAGGGATCTCAGTGGCTGCTGTACCGGAAGTTACCTCCAGGCTATCTTCTGGGTGGACTCCAACCCCCAACATTTTAGCTAGCCACCGAGTGTGTTGCTGTTTGCACCACCCGAGGAGTCCACAGACTCAGCAAAGCCGAGGCTGGATATGCCATTTTCTCTCCAAATGTGTTCCTTAACATGTGCTCTTCCTCTCGGTCCACTCAGTTACCTAAGTCAGAAACACCACCTTGGACCTCTTCCTCTCTCTCTCTTCTCCCCCACTGCTAACCTAATCAGTCACTCATTCCTGCATCAACAGCCCTCTCCTTTCCACCTCAAGTCACTTCCCTGGATCAGAGCCTCACCAGTTCCAGTCTCCTTCCAAACCTCTTCCCCAACTTCCAAATCCACGCTCTTCCCAGAACACAAACCTGACCCATCACTCCCCTGCTTAGCATCTCTACCAATTCCCCCTCAGCACTCAGGGTGAAGTCTAAAACTGAAGTTCTTCCTGGTCCAGCCACCCGCCCAGGCCTCGCCACACCCGCCTGCTCTCTGTCAAGATCCTTGATATCCCCTGAACGTACCACACTGTTTCTTTTTTTTTTTTTAATTAATTAGTTTTCTTAATTGTACTTTAGATGAAGGTTTAGAGAGCAAACTAGTTTCTCATTAAACAATACATATTGTTTTGTGACATTGGTCACCAACCCCACGACATGTCAACATTCTCCCCTTCTCGAGCTTGGGTTCCCTATTACCAGCTTTCCTGTCCCCTCCTGCATTCTCGTCCTTGCCCCCAGGCTGGTGTGCCCCTTTAGTCTTGTTTTGTTTTATGGGCCTGTCTAATCTTTGCCTGAAGTGTGAACCTCGGGAGTGACTTCGTTATTGAGCTATAAGGGTGTCTGGGGGCCATACTCTTGGGGTTTCTCCAGTCTCCGTCAGGCCAGTAAGTCTGGTCTTGTGTGTGTGGTGTGTGTGTGTGGTGTGTGTGTGTGTGATAGAATTTTGTTCTACATTTTTCTCCAGCTCTGTCCGGGACCCTCTATTATGATCCCTGTTAGAGCAGCCTGGTGGTAGCCGGGCACTATCTAGTTGTGATAGACTCAGTCTGCTGGAGGCTGTGGTAGTTGTAGTCCACTAGTCCTTTGGACTAATCTTTCCCTTGTGTTTTTGGTTTTATTCATTCTCCCTTGCTCCCAAAGGGGTGAGACCAATAGATTATCTTAGCTGGCCGCTCACAAGCTTTTAAGACCCCAGACGCTACTCACCAAAGTAGAATGTAGAAAATTTGCTTTATAAACTTTTATGCCAATTGAGCTAGATGTTCCCTGAGAGCATGGTCCCCACAGCCCTCAGCCCAGTAATTCAGTCCCTCAGTAAGTTTGGATGTGTCTCTGGAGCTTCCACAGCCCTGCTTTGGACAAGCTGTGCTGGCTTCCCCAGTACTGTGTACTGTATTATCCTTCACCAAAGTTACCACTTATCTATTGTCTATAGAACAGTGGGCAGTGGTTTATTGTCTGTTTAGTGTTTTTCCTTCCCCACCCTTTCCCTCCCTCTTAACCATCAAAGATTGTTTATTTTTGTGTATAAACTTTTTCATGAGTTTTTACAGTTGTGGTCTCATACGATATTTGCCCTTTTGTGATTGTCTTATTTCACTCAGCATAATGCCCTCTGATTCATTCATATTGTGAGATGCTTTGCAGATTCATCACTGTTCTTCATCGTTGTGTAGTATTCCATCGTGTGTATATACCATAGTTTGTTTATCCATTCATCTGTTGATGGGCATCTAGGTGGTTTCCATCTTTTTGCTGTTGTGAACAATGCTGCAATGAACATGGGTGTGCATATGTCTATTAGTGCGATGGCTCTTATTTTTCTAGTATATATTCCTAGGACTGGGATTGCTGGGTCATATGGTATTTGTATTTCTAGCTTTCTAAGGAAGTGCCATATCATCTTCCAGAATGGTTGTACCATTTTGTATTCCCACCAGCAGTGCATAAGAGTTCCAATCTCCCCGCAGCCTCTCCAACATTTATTATTTTTTGTTTTTTGATTCGTGCCGGTAACGTTGGGGTGATACGGCATCTCATCGTAGCTTTGATTTGCATTTCTCTAAAGGCTAGTGATCTCGAGCATTTCCTCATGTGTCTGTTAGCTGCTCAAATGGCTTCTTGGTGAAGTATCTGTTCATATCCTTTGCCCATTTTTTTTTTTTTTTTTATAATAACTTTTATTAAGCTTCAAGTGAACGTTTACAAATCCAGTCAGTCTGCCACATATAAGTTTACATACATCTCACTCCCTACTCCCACTTACTCTCCCCGTCTTGAGTCAGCCCTTTCAGTCTCTCCTTTCTTGACAATTTTGCCGGCTTCCCTCTCTCTCTATCCTCCCATCCCCCCTCCAGACAAGAGTTGCCAACACAATCTCAAGTGTACACCTGATATAATTAGCTCACTCTTCATCAGCGTCTCTCTCCCACCCGCTGACCAGTCCCTTTCATGTCTGATGAGTTGTCTTCAGGGATGGTTCCCGTCCTGTGTCAACAGAAGGTCTGGAGAGCATGACTGCCGGGATTCCTCCAGTCTCAGTCAGACCATCAAGTTTGGTCTTCTTATGAGAATTTGGGGTCTGCATCCCACTGCTCTCCTGCTCCCTCAGGGGTCCTCTGCTGAGCTCCCTGTCAGGGCAGTCATCGATTGTGGCCGGGCACCAACTAGTTCTTCTGGTCTCAGGATGATGTAGGTCTCTGGTTCATGTGGCCCTTTCTGTCTCTTGGGCTCTTAGTTGTCATGTGGGCTTGGTGTTCTTCATTTTCCTTTGCTCCAGGTGGGTTGAGACCAATTGCTGCATCTTAGATGGCTGCTTGTTAGCATTTAAGACCCCAGACGCCACATTTCAAAGTGGGATGCAGTCCTTTGCCCATTTTTTAATTGGATTGTTTGTCTTTTTGTTGTAGAGGTGTTGGATTTTCCTATAGATTTTAGAGATTAGACCGTCGTTGGATTTGTTATAGCCAATTTTTTTTTTTCCCAGTCCATAGGTTGTCGTTTTCTTCTTTTGTTGAAGTCTTTTGGTGAGCAAAAGCGTTTAATTTTTAGAAGGTCCCAGTTATCTAGCTTATCTTCTGGGTTTGTGTTTGTTAGTTATGGTTTATATCCTGTTAATGCCATCCATGTATTAGGGCCTCTAGCATTGATCCTATTTTTTCTTCTATGATCATAGTTTTTGGTTTTATATTTAGCTCTTTGATCCATTTCAAATTATTTTTTGTGTATGGTGTGAGGTATGGGTCCTGTTTCATTTTTTTCGCAGATGGACATCCAGTTTTGCCAGTACCATTTGTTAAAAGACTGTCTTTTGCCCCATTTGATAGACTTCGGCCCTTTGTCAAAGATCAGGCAACCATCAGTGGATGGATTTACCTCTGGGTTCTCAATTCTGTTCCATTGGTCAGTATGTGTGTCAGTGTATCAGTACCAGGCTGTTTTGACTACCGTAGCTGTGTAGAAGGTTCTGAGGTCAGGTAGTGCAAGTCCTCCTACTTTATTCTTCTTCTTCAATAGTATCCAGAGCTTCTTTCCCTTCCACATAGAGTTAATGATTAGGTTTTCCACCTCATTAAAGAATGAGATGGATTGCATTGTATTTGTAGATTGCTTTGGGTAGAATTGACATTTTCACAACGTTAAGTGTACCTATCTGTGAGCATGGTATGTTTTCCCACTTATGTAGGTTTGTTTTGGTTTCTTGCAGTAGTGTTTTATAGTTTTCTTTGTATAGGTCTTTTAGGACCCTGGTTGGATTTATTCCTAAGTATTTTATTTTTTTAGGGGCTATTATTAGTGGTATTGTTTTCCTGAATTCTTTTTTGTAGTTCTCTTTATTGGTGTATAGGAATCCAACTGATTTTTGTATGTTTGTATTATATCCTGCTACTCTCCTGAATCTTTCCATTAGTTCTAGTAGTTTTCTTGTGGAGTCTTTTGGGTTTTTTATGTTTAGTATCATATCATCTGCAAATAGGGACAGTTTAACTTCTTCGTTACCAATATGGGTGCCCTTTATTTCTTTTTCTAGTCTTATTGCTCTAGCTAGGACTTCCAGCACAATGATAAATGAGAACTGGTGATAAAGGGCATCCTTGTCTTGTTCTTGTTCTCAAGGGGAATGTTTTCAACCTCTGTCCATTAAGAATGATGTTGGCTGATGGTTTTGCATAGATGCCCTTCATTATGTTGAAATTTCCCTTCTATACCTATTTTATTGACAGTTTTTTTCAGGAATGGGTGTTGGACTTTGTTAAATGCCTTTTCTGCATCCATTGAGATGATCACATGATTCTTTTCATTTATTTTATTTATGTAGTGGAGTATGCTGATTGATTTTCTAATGTTGAACCATCTTTGCATACCTGGTATGAATCACACTTGGTCATGGTGTATTATTTTTTCGATATAAGGCTGAAATCTATTGGCTAGAATTTTGCTGAGAATTTTTGCCTCTATGTTCATGAGAGATATTGGTCTGTAATTTTCTTTTTTTGTGGTGTCTTTGCCTGGTTTTGGTATCAGGGTTATGCTGGCTTTACAGAATAAATTTGGAAGCATCCCTTCCTTTTCTACATTCTCAAATTTTGAGTAGTACTGGTGTAAGCTCCTCTCTGAACGTTTGGTAGATTTCTCCAGTGAAGCCATCTGGGCCAGGGTGTTTTGTTGTTGTTGTTGGGAGTTTTTTTTATTATTATTATTACCTTTTCAATCTCTTCTCTTGTTATGGTTCTGTTCAGATTTTCAACATTTTGTGTTAGTTTGGGTAGGTGCTCCGTTTCTAGAAATTTGTCCATTTCCTCTAGGTTTTCAAATTTGTTGGAGTATAGTTTTTCATAGTACTCTGTTATGATCCTTTTTATTTCAGTTGGGTCTGCTGTAATGTTCTCTACTTAACTTATTTGGGTTATTTACTTCCTGCTCTGTTTTTCTTTTGTCGGTTTGGCCAAAGATTTGTTGATTTTGGTGATCCTTTCAAAGAAACAACTTTTGGCCTTGTTGATTCTATTGTTTTCCTATTTTCTCTTTCATTTATTTCTGTTCTGATCTTTATTATTATTTCCTTTCTTCTGGTGGCTGTGGGCTTCCTTTGCTGTTCTCTTTCTGTTTGTACGAGTTGTGTAGCTAATGTTTTGACTTCGTCCCTGTCTTCTTTTTTGATGTGTGTGCATCCATTGCTATAAACTGACCTCTGAGCACAGCCTTTGCTATGTCCCAAAGGTTTTGATATGATGTGTTTTCATTCTCTCTCATTTCTAGGAATTTTTTTATTCCATCTTTAATTTCTTCTATTGCCCAGTGGTTTGTAAGCAGGGTGTTACTCAGTTTCCAGGTATTTGATTTTTTTCCCTTGTTCTTCCTGTTATTAATTTCCACTTGATGGTGTCGTGATCACAAAAGATAATTTGTATTATCTCAAGTTTCTGGATTTTGTTGAGGGTTTTTGAGGGCCTAAGATGTGACCTATTCTGAAGAACATTCCATGTGCATTGGAAAAGAATGTGTACTTTGCAGTTGTGGGGTGGAGTGTTCTGTATATGTCTATGAGGTCAGGTTGGTTGGTTACGGTCTTTAGATCTTCTGTATCTTTATTTAGTTTCTTTCTAGATGTCCTGTCCTTTACCGAGAGTGGTATGTTGAATTTCCTACTATTATTGACCACACTGTCCTTGAACCTTTGACTTTTAAAGATCTTTGCACTCTATCAAGATCCTTGATATCTCCTGAACACACCCCATGTTTTCTGGGACCCTTAACTTTGCAAGACCCTGCACCCTGTTAAGATCCTTGATTTCTCCTGAACACATGGACAGTGCCATTTCTAGTGCCCTTGACTTTTCACTTTTCCTTGGAATAGCTTCTCCTCTCTTCTCTGCCAGCAGCCCTCACACTCATCCTTGAAGCCCATGTTCAGTGGGGTAGAGCTTGTGGCTCTTGCCTCTGAGTACTTGGCATGTTGCGTGACCCTGGCTTGTGTGTCTTCCATTGCTTTCTTAATCCCCTCACTCTACCACAAACCCGAAAATCAGGGTGCATGTACTGGGGTGTACGAGAGACAAGATGTTCGTGCATCCGAGGCTGAACCAGTGCCCAGCCTTGTCCATGTTCAGGCAAGGAGGTAGCAAGTCATCAAGCTGCGGTCAGGAAGATACACAGGCCTCCCAATGCCTCTTGGGCAATCAGGCCCAGGCCTGTGGTCCCATCATAAGAGCTGAGAACTGCAGAGCCCTCAGGCCCCCAAGCCCCATTCCTCCTTTCTCAGCTCCTGCAGACATCCCCAAGATCCCACTCTCACCCTTGGAAGTGGCAGAATTCCCCAAACATCACTGAGAGCCCCTTATAATTGTACTTTGCAGCTGCTATGGGGAGGGAGGGAGGGAATGGAGAGGAATGAATTCATATTAGTTTATTCCCAAGGTTAACATAGTGAAAGCTTCCTTCATTAAAATTGCAGTACTGCAAACACTTCCTGATAAACTTGGACAACAAGAAAAGTCCTCTCCAAGGAATAAGAAGTAGTTTCAAGACGAAGGCCTTATCTGCCTTGTCATATCTGATTTTTCAGGCAAAAAGGCCTCCATTTCTTTCCCTGCCTCATTCTCCTCGTTTTCTGCCTCTCCCTCCCTTCCTGTTTCAGTGCCCCCCTCTCTCTCCTGCTCCCTCCCTCTCTCTTTTGCTGTGCCCCAAACCCATCTGCAATTTCCCAAGTTACAATGAAAGAGATGACCTCAGAAGTAATCAGGAACTGCAATTTGTGGGTGAATATTCAATTAGTTCCAGGCCAGGGATTTCTGATCAATATTGCCTTCTCCAGGCAAAACAGTGTAACAAACCCTCTTATTAAGCAATTCTAAGCCCTGGCACTGATGCCTATGACTGACAGCTAATCTGTGCTTTAATTAATATCTGCCCCTTCGTTAGCTCGATCTGTGGATTACCCAGGGAAGATTTTCAGCCACTGTAAAGCTGCCAGGAGCATGACCATTGTGTGAGGTTGTGATAAATCCAGAAAGCTAACTTAACCTAGCCCTTTGGCACCTGGGGCTTAGAAATAGAACAATGGATGCTCAGGAATGGAGGGGGCAGGGCACTCCCAGTTCAGGGAAGACAACTCGCCCACTCATACACCCACACATACATACACACACTCACATTCCACATTTCTACCAAGTGACTTGAGTCCCTGGGGGGTGCAAGCGGTTAACCGGCTCGTCTGCTAACCGAAAGCCTGGTATTTCGAGTCCAGCAAGAGGTGCCTCGGAAGAAAGGATTGGTGATATAAAAATATATACCTCTGAAAAATCACAGCTCTTGAAAATCCTATGGAGCACAGTTCTACTCTGACACACGTGGGGTCGCCATGAGTTGAATTGACTTGATGGCAACTGGCACCGAGTGACTGCTCATCATTGACTTGTGATGATGGGAGCTCCCCACCCTGTGAGACCCTGTGCTCTTTGGTCAGCGGTGATAGTGACTCAGCTCCTCCTGAGATGAATTCAGACTCCACTGGTCTGGCTCTGTCTTTCAGGTCCACCTGGCTCCCTCTACCCTTCAAACATGCCTGCCCTGGTGCTTTCTGGCTCCCCTTGGCCTATGAAGAGGTCCCATGTAAAGGCCTCCATGATGATAACAGTAACAACGACAACCACAATTGGTTGAGTGTTTGCTATGCGTCAGCCCGTGCTTAGTACTTTACATGTGTTTTTCAATCCTTAGGATAGCACTGTGAAGAAGATGCTGCTGTCATTCCCATTTTACATCCAGGAAAACTGAGGCACTATGAGCTTAAGTGTCTTGCTCAAGGTCACAGGCCTAACAAGTGGTAGTGCAGGGCGTTAGCTGCAGAGGTCCAGGTCTTTACCCACTTCTGCTCCAGCCAGCCTTGCAATTGCATCTCCAGTATAGGTGGTCTCTTCCAAAGCCAAGTATTCTCCTGTCTTTTGCTCAGCAGGTTCACCCTTCCCCAACTTTGCGCCTTCTCTCATGCATTGTTTCTGTCTCCAATGCCCTTCCCTGCTTTGCCCTCCCCAGCAAAGTTCTATTCATCTTTGAAGACCCAGGTGTCACTGCCTGGACAAACCTTCCCCAAGTGGCCAGGCAGGGTGACCACCCCCGCCCGGGCTCCTGCCACACCCCAGGTGTGCTTCTGTTGCTGCCTTCATTACTGGGTACTGCAATTTATTTGTTTGTTGACCATGTACCTGTCTGCCCCGTGCACTGCTCTTTGAGCTCCTCTCAGGTAGGGGCTGACTATGCCTCACTCATTTAGGAATACCCCATGCTTAGCAGAGAGCCTGGTTCTTAAATTGTGCTTGTATCTCTTAAGGAATGAATGAGCCAGAACTTCTAAGGAGACTGCTATGGTCCAGACTGAAATGCCCACAGCTAAGATATCAATCAAAAGAAAAGCTAAGTGTCAAGGGAACTCTGCAAAGACAACAAGATTTATTGTTCTCGTTGGGTGCTATTGAGTCAGTTCTAACTCATAGAGACTCTATAGGGCAGAGTAGAACTGCCTCATAGAGTTTCCAAGGAGCAGCTGGTGGGTTTGAACTGCCAGCATTTTGGTTAGCAGCCAAGACCTTAACCACTACACCACCAGGGCTCCATAACAATAATATATAATGAGATTTATATGCATAAGAAGACTTATGGATGCACAAGAAAAGGCAATGCCGAGTAGTAGAAAGAGCCTCGGGCCAGGGGAGTCAGGAACGCTGGGTTCCAGTCCAGTTCTGCTGCTCTTTGTGATGTATGGGCCAAGTCCTTTCCTCTTCCTGGGTCTCAGTTACCCCTTTCATAAACTTGTATGGATGGCCTCTGGACTCTCTGATACTACCAGCGTGAGTGTGGGTCTTTGATCAGGTCTTCCAGGCTCCTGCTGGGTAGAGCCTGGTTAGTGGCTGTCTGGCTGCTATTGCCCTACGCCTACCAGGTATTGCCTGTCCACCACCACTGCTCCCCACAACTTTTCCATCTCTGGCTAAAGGATGTCTACAGAGTAGTAGTAGCAACAGCAACCACAACCACAGCTAATACTTAGGTAACACTTAACTACGCACCAGGAGGAGTCCCTGAGTGGTACAAACAGTGAACGCATTCAGCTGCTCACCAAAAGGTTGGCAGTTCAAGTTCACCCAGAGGCATCTTGGAAGAAAGGCCTGGTGATCTGCTTCCAAAAATCAGCTATGAAAACCCTATGGAGCACAGTTCTACTCGGAGACACATGGGGTTGCCATGAGTCAGAGCTGACCCTATATAGCACCTTGTTTGTGCATCAGGCACTATTCTAAGCACTTTACAGGCAGAGTTCCAAGAGGTGGGATGCCTTGGACTTTTGCCGAGGACTTTCCCATTTGCTCTCTGTAAAGCTGTTGACCTGGCTATTGTCCTGGAGGCTGTTACAGAAAGAGGACTCCAGACAAAGGGACTTTCCCTTCCCCTGATCTTAGCCCAGGGCACATGGCCAGGCCCAGGGGACAGCCCCCTCTCAGTGGCCCAGAAAATAGAAGCAACCTATGATGGTTAAGATTGTGTGTCAGCTTGGCTGGGCCATGATTCTCAGTGTTTGTATATAGTCACTCCCTGATGGGATAGGCTGTGAGTAGCCAGTCATTTGAAAGGAAGTTTCCTTGGGCATGTTGTCTGCATCTGAATATAAGCAGATGTTCTGGCTTTTGCTCGCTCTGGATCCTGCGGCTGCCCCCTGTTCATCTGACCTTCCGGTTCTTGGAACTCGAGCTATCAGCCTATCTGCCGATCTTGGGATTCGTCCATCTTCACAGCCTCTGAGCAAGAGCCTTCCTCTCCAACCTGCCAATCTTGGCTTCGCCAGCCCCTGCCCCTGCCTGAATCGGGAGAAGCCTCTACCCTGATCCACAGGCTTGGGATGTTTCAGCCTCTACAATCACGTGAGCCATTTCCTTGTTATAAATCTCTCTCTATATATATTTACAAGCTTTACTGGTTTTGCTTCTCTAGGGAACCCAACCCAAGACTCAACCAGACAAGAGAGACCTCGTTCTCCACCAGCCACCAATTCTTCCAGTCCACCTGCATCTGCACCCCCACTTCCGGAGATTTAAACCGGACCTGCCCTGTGGCTGCATCTGTGTCAGCCATGCATGGCCTTGTGAAAGGATGGTGGGAATGGAAATCCATGCTGAGGAGAGTGAAACAAGGTAATCTCTAACACACAGTGGCACCGGGCCTGACCCAGAGGAGGACTCAGTGGTGGGATAGCATAGTCATAATAACACTGGAATAACAGCAGCCACCTCCCAACAACCTTGTTTAATGTCCTTTCCACGTGAGGAAACAGAGCTCAGAGAAGTTAAGTCAGTCCCCTGGAAAGTGACAGGGTTATCTGGCTCCATAACAGCTCACTTAACCATCTCACTAGACTGCTGCTAACTGAGAATGCCTATCTCTGTCTGGCCCATGGGGCAGTGCCTCCTGGTTTACTGACACAGGTTTCCTGACTCCCAGCCCTCCAGTCTCCCTTCTATTAGCCCATTGCCTGCCTCTGCGTTTTCTCCCCAAGACTCCAGTATCATTAACATCAGACACCAAGCATTTAGGCATTCACTCAGTGACTAAGGCTCAGATCAATGATTGTAACGTGACAACCTGTAAAGTACAGGTTGGTCCCAGGGTGGGAGACCAATCCCAATGGAACAAATCAAGTGTAGAGAAGCTCTTTTGGTGGCTTAATAGGGAAAACAGAGGGCATCTGGGTGATTTACTGCCTTTTTTATGGGGTATCCAACTGAATAGGTGGGAGTTCCCATAGAAACAGGACTTCCAGTCCCCATCATATTCCCCAGTGGCCTTCACCATCTGGTCTTCACACCCTTGTGTAGCCCCCTCTCACATTGCATCAGGGATGGCCTATGTGGCCAATAAAATATGGCAGAAGTAATGGTGTGCGTAAGGGAGCCCTAGTGGAGCAGTGGTTAAGTGCTCGGCTGCTAATCAAAAGGTAGGCAGTTCGAACCCACTAGCCACTCCACGGGAGAAAGGTTACAGCCTTGGAAACCCCGTAGGGCAGTTCTACTCTATCCTATAGGGTTGTTACGAGTTGGAATATGCTCGACCTCAATGAGTTTGGTTTGGTTTGGAATGGGGTGTGACTTCTGAGCCTAGGTCATAAAGTATGATTGCTTGTACCTTGCTGTCTTGAATCACTCTCTCCAAGGAAGCCAGTCACTGTGTCATAGGGACATTCAAGCAGCACTGTGGAGAGGCGCACACGGAGAGGGACGGAGGGCTCCTGCCAACAGCCAGCACCAACTCACCAGCCTTAGAAGCAAGGATGGCAAGACTGTGTCTCACATACTTTGCACATGTTGTCAGGAGGGATCTGTCCCTGGAGAAGGATATCATGCTTGGTAAAGTAGAGGATCATTGAAAAAGAGGAAGACCCTTAACAAGATGGATTGACACAGTGGCTGCAACAATGAGCTCAAACATAACAATGATTGTGAGCATGATGCGGGACTGGGCAGTGTTTCGTCATGTTGTGCATAGGGTTGCTATGAGTCAGAACCAACCTGACAGCACCTGACAACAACAACATGGATGTCGGTTAACAATTGTGTAGGCAATGTTTCTCATTGTGGGACATGATGACATTTGTAGGGGGAGAGGAGGCTTGATTAAAATAAAAAAACAACTTTAGTGGACCAGATATTTCCATGACTTTTCCAAGAAACCAGCCCCTTGGCCAGGATGGGCCTAGCTTGTGTCCTGGGCCCTCTGTAAAAGTTGAGATCTGGTCTGGCTTTGGGTTTGGGCTTCTGGGTACCAGGATGTTCCTAGCAAGAGAAGCTGGGCAAGTGGAAAGGCTCAAGCCCCAGCCAAGTGTGCATTGAAGAAGCAGCTTCCAGGGAGAGGCCACAAGATGCTGAGACCTTCCAGTCTTGGATCCCATACAATTCTTCAGTTGTGTTACATTCATCAAATCCCATTATGCATTTTGCCAAGTAAAACAAGTGTATATTTTCAAGGGGAAATTAATGCATATGTTTCTGATTCATCTTATGTGGAAATGATCAAAATATTGTGTCTGAAGTAAAGTAACATCCAGAAAAGGCTTTTGGTAGTTTTGCCAGGTTTTTATGTATCTCTTGACAACACTGGGGCCTTCTTCACTGCCTGTCAGAGTCTCACCAGCCAGTGCAAACGCCACCTCCTCCAGGAAGTCTCCCCTGGCTATTCCAGCCCCCTGAAGTTGCCTCTTCTCAGAGCACCCATAACCCATGGTTGTCAAGTAATGCTGACTCATAGCAACCCTCTAGGACAGAGTAGAACTGCCCTATAGGGTTTCCAAGGAGCGGCTGGTGGATTTGAACTGCTGACCTTATGGTTAGCAACTGAATGCTTACCCACTGCCCCACTAGGGCTCCAAATCAGGGCCACAGGCTATGGAACTGTTCTTGTTTCCACAGGTCAGAATCCTCCCCACCTAGAGTGTGAAGTGCTCCAGGGTGGGGCCAGACACCCTACTCTCTGAGCTCTCCCCAACACACCTGCCTAGGCTCACGAAACACATGTTAGGAGGCAAGGGCATGCAAGCAAGGCCGGGTGAGAGGAGAGAAAGAGGCAGGAAGGGCTGTGCCAGGTGGGCACTGCCCCATGGGAGGTTGGGTTTCTGAGTCCTCAGCTTCTCAGAATGATTCATTTCTTAAGTCCAATGATCAAGGTAAGAGTAGGGCAGAGCAGCCTGGAATCTAACAGCCCATCCTTGTGCCTCTCCTACTGAGCAACAGGTTCTTCCAAAGTAAGGATGAGTGTTGAACTGGCCACACAGTAGGCCCTGAGGTCAGCCGAGACCGAGAGCCCTGACTCTGGTCACTGACTTGCCTCCAATCGTGGGCTTAGATTAAGCCATCACCCCCTTCACAGACGCAGGCCTGGCCTGGCCAAAGACTGAGTCCAATCTCCGCCCCAGACTGAGCTCCTAACACAGTCCACAGACTGTACTCCAACCCCTAGTCCATGTCACAATTTAGTGTAGGTGGCTTGGCACACCCCCCCCCGACACCCCTCTGGAGGTCTAAGCATTTCTAACCCATCTCCCCAAATTACCCAGCTGCTAATGAAGTAGGATCCTGTTGAATCTCCGACCAACTTCCTCCCCTACCAAACGCTACGAGTTAGCTTTTCTATTGCAGGAAACCATGAAAGCCCATGGGTGGTATAAAGGGTTAATGTGCTCAGCTGCTGACCTCAGGCTGGAGGTTCGATTCCACACAGAGAGCCTCAGAAGAAAGGCCTGGTGATCTACTTCCAAAAAATCAGCCATTGGAAATCCTATGGTGCCCAGCTCTACTTCGACACATGTGGGGTCAGTGCCCAGCTCTACTCCGACACAAGTGGGGTCGGTGCCCAGCTCTACTTCGACACACGTGGGGTCGGTGCTCAGCTCTACTTCAACACACGTGGGGTCGCCACGAGTCAGAATCAACTTGATGGCAACTGGGAAGCAGAAGTTACAATCTCAAACAGGAAGAGATGTGTAACATTTAATCTTTGGAGGATACTTGATAACAAGCTCGTGGTCCAAGGCTACCTTGGGTCGGCCCTGGCTCTTCCCAGGTCCTCTGGCCACCTCTCCGAGCACTCTTTCTCCCATTGTGGCTGCCCAGACCTCCCGGGTCCTTGAAAGCAGACAGGAATGGGACTCAGAGGCTGGTACCTGCTGGTGAGATGACCAAGATTTGGGCTTTCCCTCTCTCTGGCAGCTCCAGCAGCCTCTCTGCGGGTCTCAGGTTTGCACTGTCTGCTGACTAGATGGTGCTGCTCTCCTGGCCCTGGTCCTTTCCCGCTTCTGATGTCCCTTCCTGTTCTTCCTCTAGGGCGGAACAGTAGGGTCATTTCCGTGATTACAAGGGCTCCTCTATCAGAGCAAAGGGCAGGGTGGCAACACAACTTTGCATATTCATAAAAGAGAACACCAAAGTTCAGCGTACATGTGGTGTGGATGTGTGTCCAGGGTAAGCATTCAAAGCCAGTCTTCTGCGCTGTGACAATGCATGTCAGGAGTGCAAAGTCTGTGCAAGGGGGACAATGCACTTCCAACATCCTCCGAGGGCACGGAGAGAAATGTTTCACAAAGACCTAGCAGGAGCTCTGGCAGAAACCGTGCCATAAGAGGTCAGGAAAAGAACATTCAGGAGGGCATTTCCTCCGCCTTTGCACCTTGGACACAACCACCAGGAACACCAGGAAGTCAGCATCCTGTTTTCAAAGACTAGGGAACGGTACTCGTGCAGAAACATCTTGCAGCTCACGCTATGACCCTTTAATAACGTCAGGGATCCTCGGAAAGCGGATGGCACGTGGTCTCTCTTTTCCTCTGCAACTCTATGGGGGAAGGGGGGGGCGGATATACGTGTTTACAATGGAAAACAGAAAAAGGTAAAGATGGGCTTATACCCGACACACAGAATCAGCCCAGTCTTTTTTCCTCCACATTTTCATAACTGGTCTCACGTGCTCAAGAATTTTCTATTCTGCTTTTTTCACTTAACATCATAACATAATCAGATTTCCCATCATTAACTACTCATTGCAAATATCACTTTAATGGCTCCACAGTATTTCTTGGGCTGGGTATACTGTAGCTGACTTTACCATTTCCCTGTTGACGAACATTTACCCTCCTCCAGATTTCCTCTTATTTGTCACGCTGGGATTAATCTTTGCCCATAAATCTTTGCTGGGATCTCAGGTCACTTTCTTATCCAAATCCTAAAGTGAAATTACTGAGCACAAAAATTACAAACCTTTTAATGCTTCTGGTTCATATTTCCAAATTATATGCCAAGATGTTTGCCCCAGTTTATTCCACTAACAACCGTACATATATATGAGAATGACCATCTCATTGCAATGTCACTAGGATTGTTTTTCGCTTTTTCATTTTTGCCACTTTGATAGGTAAAATGGCACGTCTTACTTATTATTGATGATTGTTATTGCCGTCTGAAGAACTGATGGAGAGACACAAGTCTTGCAGATGGAGATCAAAATATCAGTGGCAATACTTTTTCAAAACAGCTTTATTGAGATATATTTCACATACCATAAAATTCACCTATTTAAGGTGTGCAGTTAAATGTTTTTTAGTATATTCACAGAAAGATGCAACCATCACCATGGATAATTTTTATCAATGCAAAAATCTTATCACCTCAAAAAGAAAGAAATTCTGTCAACAACTTGAATGACTTGAAAGCTAATTCCTCCCCGTTGAGCCTTCAGATGAGAATGGAGCTCAGACACCCTTTGATTGCAGCCTGTTGAGACCCTGAGCAGAGAACCCAGCTAGTATAATCTCATTATGTTAAAAAAAAATGCAAAATAAAACTGTTTATTTCAATATGTGCATACATAATTGCGCTCAAACGCATGTCGATAAAAGGGTTGAAAAGATAGATATTAAATGATGATAGCAGTTACTCTGAGGAGGGGCTGGGTCTGGGGTAGAGGAGAGTTAGTGAAGCCTTACTTATATTTTATCCAAACATTGTTTGAATGTTTACAGTAAGAATATATTCGCCACTTGACTAATTTAAATAAAACCAGTTAACCTGCTGCCGTGGAGTTGACTCCAACTCATGGCGACCCCATGTGTTTCAGGGTCAAACTGCGCTCCATAGACTATTCAAAGGCTGTGATCTTTTGGGAAACACTAGCAGTGAAGTGGTTAGAGCTATGGCTGCCATCCAAAAGGTTGGCAGTTTGAATCCACCAGGTGCTCCTTGGAAATCCTATGGGGCAGTTCTACTCTGTCGTTTAGGGTCGCTCTGAGTTGGAATTGACTTGACACCAACAGGTTTGGTTTGGTTTTATGACCTTTAGAAAGTAGATCACAAAGCCTTTCTTCTGAGGCATCTCTGGGTGGATTCCAACTGCTAGCTTTTCAGTTAGCAGCCGAGAGCATTAACTGTTTTGTATCACACAGGGATTCTATAATTCAAATACTATTAATTATAAAAGACAAAGAAAAAACCCATTTGCCCACACATGATGTCATTCTGTGCTTACAACAGCTTGGAAGGCATTATTCCCACTTTGCAGGTAAAGAAACTGAGACCCAGAGAAGAGAACTGTCTCATGCAGGGCTCAGCAGCTTGTCAGTGGCTGTGTCTGGGCCCAGGCTAATTCCTGTGGATCCACACCTTGGGCCCTTCCCACTGCCCCTTGTTACTCCCAGTGCTTGTCGAGCGCCGATGGTGGCAGGCCCCTCTAGAGCCCCTCCAAGCTCGTGCTCAGGCCCAGGGGCTTGCAGGCTTATGGTTCCGTGCATGAGCCTGTCTGAACCTGTGTCTGACCCCATCTCAACTGCTGGCTGGTGTCACTTGTACGACAGTCTGGGGTCCAATCTCATATGCATTGATTCTTCAGGCAAACTTGAAAGGTATGCAGACCAATTCTTTATAGGCAGGAGAACTAAGGCCCATTGAAGAGTGAGCTCCGAAACCCCACTTGAGTAATCAGAGTCTGGTTTCCCCGGAGTACTCCTTGGCCACACCTTGGAAGAAGAAGACGCAGGAGTAAGGGGGGAAGACACCACAGGCCCTCTCCTCCTGGAGTTCAAATCAACCTGGGAGGACAGACGGACACTGGTGAAGCAGGAAATCACAAGGTGGCCTGGAGTGGCTGGGCAGGTATGGGGACACATTGTGTATTTTACAAATAGGAATCCAGGTATAGGACTGCTCTCCCCTGCCTGTGGGGGGGGAGGGGGATCAGTCAGAGCCTCAGTTTACCTGTATTGCAAGCTGTATCTCCAGGGTAGAGTGAGCCCAGGGGAATCTGGGCTGTGGGACTGTGTCAATTTCTCAGCTCTGACCCCTGAGGGATGATGGGTAGTGGTATGTTCAGAGGAGATAGATCGCAATGGACAGAACTGAAGCTCCATCCTTTGGAAAGCCTGAAGAGGCTGTGGAGCTCAGACTGGGGACAGCAGTATGGACTGGTGCAGTCCAAGAAGGCTTCAAGGAGGAGGTGATAGCTGGGTGATACTCAAGGGGGTGGGACTGGAGACTAGAGGAATGTTCAGGGGGATGTTTGGCGGTCGGGCTGTAAATGAGGGTGATGTGCAGGCACAGGAGTGAGGGAGGGAGCCTGGGTGTGAAGTGCAGAGTTTCTCCCTTGGAGGGGGAGGTAGGAGACCAGCAACCACAGGTTTCTTCCCTGCCTCCAGTTGAGCCTCTGACACAGTCACCCTATACCCCCCTTCTCTCCAGCTAGGCCTAGAGCTTTGCATTTTGTGTTATTCATGTCTCGGTGGCGCCAGCAGCCTTTATTGTTGAAAACGTCTGTATTTGGCTTTAATCAGAGCCCTTGTCAAGCACTTACCCCCTCCTTTTGTACTTCATTGTCCTCAAGGGGGAAAATTTATTACGAGCATCACTTTACAAAAACCTCCCAAACGTGCTAGGAATCTGCAGTGCATGAAGCCACTGACTGGGTTGCTACTCAACACCCAAGAGCCACGAGAGACAAAGGGAACGCATGCCCACCTCTCCCCCGGTGCTGCTTCCAGTCCTGGGCAGTGACCCAGTTGCTGTGTGACCTTGAGCCAGTTGCTACCCCTCTCTGGGCTTTGGGTTCATAATCTACGCAACCCGCAGGTTGTGAATGGTCTTTAAGGATCATTTCCATCCCAGTCTGCTATAATGTTATAATTCACAAGCATAACTAGAATCGCCCAGATACGTGATCAGGTCTCCCAGCCTCTTGCCATCATCACCCATAATGCTACTGAGCTTTCTTATGCACACATCTGAGCACGGCATACCCCACCTCTAATGACACACCCCGGTTTTAACCTCTGATGGTTCCTCAGTGCCCATGGCACCATGTCTCCATTTCCTGACTTTTCATAGCTTGGCCTCAAGCTTCCTTTCCTGCCTCATCTTCTCTCCCTGCCACTCTGCCCCATTACTGCCACCGGCAAGTAATCTGCCCTTTTCTTCATGCCTCTTGGACTTTGCAAATGCTGCTCCTTCTACCTAGAATGCCCTTTCTCCTCTTTCCTTTACTTGCCTGGCTCCTACTTCACCTTCAAAATCCAGCTCAAATACCACAGTCTTGGGGAATCCTTCTCTGAGCTCTACCAGAAAGAATTAGTCTGCCCCTGGGCCCTGAACCTCCCCCAAACCCAGAGCTCTCCTCTGCTGCCAGGCCACAGGCTCTTCCAGGGCAGAGACATGGCTACAGTCGTCTCAGTGTTCCCGGAGCTCGGCAAAGGGACTTGCATGGAAGGCATAATGATATTGGGTGGCTGCATCCTGGGGACACGTATTGAAGCCCAGAATTCATCTAAACAGGGACAGTGAACTGATCTCAGCACTGGTCCTGAAGAGTGGCATGGCATACTGGGAAGAACGTGAGACGTCCGTAAGAGCATAAGATAAAACATACGAATTGGAGACACTCCCATCCAGTTCAAATACCCATGCCATCACTCTGGGTGTGCACTTAGGCAAGTCAATTAACTGCGCTTTTCTGTCCACAAAATGGGGACAATACTTTTATTACATTCGCTTAACCACACATGCAAAGTCCCTTGCTGTGAGGAAGAGATAAGACAAGTATATAGTGTCCAGCTCATAGTAGGTGCTCAGTAAATGGTAGCTTTGGGCCCACCCATCACTGCTTCCATCCATTGACCCATCCGTCCATCCGTCCGTCTGTCCAACCAACCAACCAATATTTATTGAGTGCTTACTGTGTGCTTGACATGCTGCTAGACTGGGGATATGGGAGTGAGCAAGCAGGACAAGAAGGCTCTGGAATATTCTCACTCACTGCCTCTCTCCCTTCCTATTTCCCCTACTCCTGACTGACATGGTGTTGCTCTGAGCTAGCGGGATGGATATCCTGGCCTGGCTTGGTTCAGGTCACCTAAAGGGGGAGGATTGGCCCTCTGAACCTGTCCACCTGGGCATGTGGGCCTGGGCCACCTTGAGGTGGGCCTCAGAGATGGCCAAGAAGGCTCAATATTGTGCTGGACAAGGCCTGGGGCACTGAGTGATGTCCACTAAGCCACACGGAGGCACTTCTGCAGGCCTCCTGTGTGGCCCTGCCATGGTCTGGCCTCCCACAGACTCCCTCCCAGCTGATCTCACCCCTCCCCTGCCTTACTGTTGCCCCACTGCACTCCTTTGACTGATAGGTTCCCTCAGCCTGGAACCTTCCTAGGTCAGCAGGCTCCAATTCAGTGTCTGTTTCAAGGGCCAGCCCTAGTGCTCCTTCTCAGAAGCTTCCCAGGATGTCCCAGAAGGAAGAGGACTCTGGCCCCTCTGAATGCCTACAGCAGCCTGGAGACAAAGCACGGAGCTCTACCATGTGGCAGGGCCCACGCCTTCTCACCAATCAGGGCCGGAAAGTCACCGGAAATCTCGGAGTGCATCTCTCCCATGATGGTATAGATGAGAACCTAAGACCAGAGAGGGTGGGGGCCAGGCCACAGAGAGAGTCCCCGTCTGCATCAGTGTTGGGATCACAGTACATGCATCCCACCCCTTGAAAAAAAGCTCCCAGGATAGATCATGCATCTCTTTCATCCCTGGGCTGAGTCCTCAGCCCCCAGTGCCAGGCCTGGCACAGAGAGCGGCTGGGAAAGTGAGTGCCCATGAACGAATGGATGTGCAAGTGATCCGGGTAAGACCGCGAAAGTTACCTTTGGTTCTCAGGCTTTCTGGGAAGAAGCAAGACCCTGACAGGATGTCTACTCACAACCCACAGGTCTGGGCGGATAGGACAGGGATCCCGCATGTGTTGGCAGTCACACCATCATGGCGTCAGGCTGCAGTGCCTAGGCACTGGCATCCACAGCCAGCTTTGTCTGAACAGGGAGGTGCTGGGGTGAACAACCTGAATTCTCACTGATAGGGGTGCAGCAGGGACAGGGATACAAAGAGTGGAGAAAGAAGTGGCTGGCTTTTTTTTCTTTCTTTCTTTCTCATTACACTCTATTCTTTTTTTTTTTTTTTTTTTGTAGTTTAGATGAAGGTTTACAGAACAAACTAGCTTCTCATTAAACAGTTAGTACACATACTGTTTTATGACATTGATTAACAACCACAGGACATGCCACATTCCCTTCTTGACCTTGGGTTCCCTATTACCAACTTTCCTGCCCCCTCCTGCCTCCTAGTCCTGGCCCTGGGCTGCTGTGCCCCTATAGTCTCAATTTGTTTTATGGGCCTGACTAATCTTTGGCTGAAGGGCGAACCTCAGGAGTGACTTCATTACTGAGCTAAAAGGGTGTCCAGGGGCCATATTCCTGGGGTTTCTCTGGTCTCTGTCAGATCAGTAAGTCTGGTCTTTTTTTGTGAGTTAGAATTTTGTTCTACATTTCTCTCCAGCTCTGTCCGGGACCCTCTACTGTTATCTCTGTCAGAGCAGTCAGTGGTGGTAGCCGCTGTTATACTGGACTCAGTCTGGTGGAGGCTGTGGTAGATGTAGTCCATGAGTCCTTTGGACTAATCTTTCCCTTGCATCTTTAGTTTTCTTCATTCTTCCTTGCTCTGGAAAGAATGAGACCAGTGGAGGATCCTAGATGGCCATTCACAGGCTTTTAAGACCCCAGATGCTACTCACCAAAGTTTAGTGTAGAACATTTTCTTTGTAAACTATGTTATGGGTGGCTTGTCTTTTTTGAACTCAGTAATCAGTGGCATGGACTGTATTAGTTTCCTATGGCTGTTCTAGCAAATTACCACAAACTTAGTGGCTGAAAACAATGTAAATTTATTCTCTTACATTCTGGAGGTCAGGAGCCCTAAAATCAAGGTGTCGGCAGAGTTGCGTTCCTTCTGGAGGCTCAAGGGGAGAATCCGCTGCCTTGCCTTTTTCAGCTTCTTGAGGCTGCCTGCATTCCTTGGCTCACAGCCCTTTCCTCACATCACTCCAACTTCAAGCTTCCATTGTCTCATCTCTTACTACTCACTCTATTCCTCCCGGAGTCCCTGGGTGTCACAAATGGTTGAGTGCTCAGCTGCTAACCAAAAGGTGGGCAGTTTGAGTCCACCTGGTGGTGCCTTGGAAGAAAGGCCTGGTGATCTAATTCCAAAAAGTCAGCCATTGAAAACCCTACAGAGTACAGTTCTACTCTGACACACATGGGGTTCCCACAAGTTGGGGTCAACTCAATGGCAACTCGATTCTTCTGTCTCCCTCTTATAAAGACCCTTATGATTACATTGGGATTCCTGGGTGGTGCAAAGAGTTGGTGCTCGACTACTAACCTAAAGGTTGGCTGTTCGAACCCACCCAGCAGTATCACAGAAGAAAAGTCCTGGTTATCTGCTTCCATAAAGATTATAGTCAAGAAAACCCTATGGAGCAGTTCTGCTCTGTAACACACGGGGTCACCATGACTTGAAATCATCTTGACAGCAAGGGGTTATTTGTGATTGGATTGGACCCCCCCCAGGTAATCATGGATAATCTTCCCATCACAATAGGTTTAATTTAATCACGCCTGCAAAGACCCTTTTACCATGTAAGGTAACCTTCACAGGTTTCAGGGATTAGAAAGCAGGTATCTTTGGGGAGGGGCATTATTCAGACGATCACATGGGTTAAAAGTGCTCATTATCCTGAAGTAAGGAAAAAGAACTGCCATTTATTGAGCAAGTGCTATGTGAGTGGCCCTGTAGTCTAGAGACTAAGAGCACAGACTCTGGAGGTGCCAGGGAGTGAATCCCACTTCTACACTTACTACTTATGTGGCCTTGGGAAGTTAATTAATCACTCCCTGTCTTTATTTCACTATCAATAAAATGTAGATAATAATATCCTCTGCCCCATCAGGTTGTGAGGATTAAATGAATTGAGGTGGGTAAAGTTCTAGAATGTTCCCGCCCAACAGGTTGTGAGGATTAAATGACTTGAGGTGGGTAAAGTTCTAGTAGTGAGCACTCCTGGAGCATTGGCTTTCACTATTGTGTCATGTAACGCTCAAGGCAACTTGCGCAGGGTCAATATCACCCTCAGTTTATTGCTGAGGAAACAGGCTAAGAGAGCAAACCAAAGTTGTCTAAGGACACAAGGCTAGGAAGAGGCAAGAGGGACTGGAAACGAAGTTTGAATGACTGGCAGAGTACCCTCTCCTCTACCACAGTGAAGGACCAAGGTCAGGTTCTTTCAATAAAAACCCATTATTCCACTGTTTATGGTTCCCTCCAGCTGAGTGATGCTGCCAGCGGGAAGGAAGGAACGACTGAAGACATGAAGTCAGTGGCATTACCCCTCTGTGACAGTTTGATCCAGCAATAGTGACCCCCACCCCGCGCCGTGGAGTTCCTGGGTGGTATAAACAGTTAACGTGCTTGGCTGCTAACTGTACGGTTGGATGTTCAAGTCCCACCCAGAGGCACCTCAGAAGAAAGGCGTGGTGATCTACTTCCAAAAAATGAGACATTGAAAACCCTACGGAGCACAGTTCTACTCTGACACACATGCAGTCACCATGAGTTAGAATCAACCCAACAGCAGCGTGAGTTGGACGTGACTTGACCTCAGCTGGTTGGTTTCCCCCCACCACACACACACACACACACACACACACACACACACACACACACACACACTCCTGAGAAATTCCTCCCTAAGGCAGCTCTTCCAACAGACCCCCAGGTGGACATTTGCCAGAAGTCAGCCGTCATCCTCAGCTGTGCTCAAGTACCTCCTTGGTGATGTGCCTCCTAGAAACAAGTCACAGCAGCCTAGGTGGTTCACATTCTCAGGTCCCTCCCCTCTCCCCAGACCCTGAGCTAGAGGACTGACAAACACCTCATGCCCCCACAGCTCAGAGTTAGGTGTCATTCTGTCCAGTTCCCAGACTAGGGAACTGTGACTCAGAGAAGGGAAGGGGTTTGCTCAGAGACAGCATGGGAGAAAACAGCCCAGCCAGGATGAGAACTGGATGTCCTGGCCCCTAGTCCGAGTACTATTTCCCTTCTCTATGGAGCCAAGATCTCAGTATGCCACTGGTCTTGGGACCCCCCAGTGTGCCTGATCCCCAAGTAAAGAAGGAGCAAGGCAGGCATCTCACCAGCTTCTGCCTGCTCGACTGTTTCTTCCATCTCAGCCCCACGGAGCCCTCAGGGGTAACTCCACTCTCCCACTCAAGCCCAAGGATCCCTGGAGGGCTTTCTCAGAGTGGCTGTCAGCATCTCTACAACACCCCCAACCTAGCAGGCTTCTGCAGCTCTGAGCTGGGGTGAGACTTCCCTTTCACATGCTTTTTATTTCCTCCAAAGGTGACTTGATGACACCGTTCAGTGAGGACCCACCTCAAGCTTCAGTTATTTGTGATTTAATGAGGAGCCTTTTAATTATAACATCTGTTGTTTTAATTACCAAAAGAATTATAATGAGGCTCCTTGTGGAAGCTGCTGCCAGAGCAGAAGCTGGAGAAGAATTCTCAACATCAGAGGCCCTGCCGGGGTCCTTGGCACAGCGACTGCCACGGAGCGTGACCTGTCATGGAGAGCACTTCATTTTAATTAAGCTTCAGGGGTGAGGCAGGCAGCCTCCCAGATCCAAGGGAGCCCAGCAGCCCGAATCCTGGAAGAGTCTTTGCACAAGGAAGCCTTTGTGGATGGGAGAAAGCAAAAGACACACCAACCCTTTTGTAGATGCTGGTACAGGCACATATCTGATGCTCAATGACAGGATGGGGAAAAGAGCCTGGTCCTTCCTACAGCCCAGCTGGGTGACCTTGGCCAAATCTGTGGACCTCTCTAGGTTTCAGTTTCCTCATGTATGAAATGAAAGGGACATCTTCCACTCTTCCCTCAAGGATATAATTCATCCCCTCATTAGATTCTAACTTCAGAGTTTGCGAGACATGCTCACATCCGTTATAGAAGAAGAACTAGGTGTTGTGAGATGGATGCCACATGGACAGAAGTTTCCATAATGGAGGTGAGCACAGAAGTGACAGTATGAATGATACTGGAGTTAATGATGTGGTGAAAGTGTATTTCTAACAGTCGTGCCCATTCTCCCAGGTCTTGACCCCTCCTGTATCCATGCCCTGTATCCTCTCCCTAAAGAGGCTGAGTCTATTTCCCACCCATTGAATCTGTGTGCGTCTTATGACTTGCTGGGATCAAGAGAATGCAGAGGGAGTGATAATGGGCCTGATCTAAGCTTCAGGAGACCTTACGAGATTCTGTTTTCTCTCTTGCACCTCTGCCATCACTGTGAGAACATGCCTGGGCTAGCCTGTGGGAGATGAGAGTCACATGAAGGAGAGCCAAGTCATGATAGTTGCCCCAGTCAAGGCCATTCTAGATCAGCCATTGGCCCACCAACTGCCAGATACATGAACGAGCCCAGCCAAGATCAACAGAGCCACCTGCCTGCTGCAGCTGACCGCAGACACGTGAACAATAAATACCTATGGCTGTAGGCCACTGAGGCTTCGTGATAATTTTATGCACTATTATTATGACAATAAGTAATGAAGCAATTAATAAATATATACACAAAACAGACAGGGAACAAAACATTTTTTTTTTTCCTGGTAAAACTTGATTGGAGATTGCTACTTGAAATTTGTGAACAAAACCAGTTTCTACCTAAATTAAATACACCCGTTCATGACTGCCCAGGTGAGCTTATCACATAGAGGGGCAGAAGAAAGCAACCTGTATCTGTGGTCAGGCTGGTCAAGAAAGAAAGTGGTCCAGAAAAACTGAGCCACCCCACGCTCAGTCCTCTAACCTAATCTTACAACCAGATAAGACTTCTCCCTGGCAGAGGAGTGAGTGGAGACGAGAGCAGAAACGATGTGCCCACACCTCCTGAAATTCCCGCTTTTATTTTTTATGAACCTTGGCAGAAATGTAGGGGAAGGGAGGAAGTGGTTCCTCCTTCAATCATCATCTACCACCCGTGTGTCAATTTGTCATAATGCGGTGGCTTGGGTGTTGCTATGATGCTGGAAACTATGCTGCCAGTATTGCAAATACCGGAGGGGTCGTCCCTGGTGGACAGGTTTCAGCAGAGCTTCCGGACTGACAGGCTAGGAAGAAAGGCCTAGAGATCTGCTTCTGAAAATGAGCCAGTGAGAGCCCTATGGATCACAACAGAACATTCTCCAGTGCATTTGCTTTGGACATGTCGTAAGAAGGAACCAATCTTCAGCAGAGGACATCATATTTGGTGAAGTAGAGGCCCCACGAGGGTGAGGGAGACCCTTGGTGAGATGGCCTGGCACAGAAGCTGCAATGAAAGACTCAAACATGCTGGCAATTGTGATGATGATGCAGGACCAGGTAACGTTTCTTTCGGTGGCACATAAAGCCACCATAAGTCAGCGTTGACTTGATGGCAGCTAACAACAACAGTGATCATAATGGAGATGGTGGTGATGGTGGCAATGACAAGGATACTGAAGATGGCAGTGAGAATGGTGCTTCCTTTCAGCAAGTTCTGTCAGGAAATCCTCCCAGCTGGTGGCGCTGGTGTCTTTACAGGCTGGGGGGCTTCCCGTGTAGACTCCCTGCTGAGCAAGGTGGCTTTTCTAGCCCAGGGGCCTCCTTGAAGTTAGCCAATCACACCAGGGTGCCTTGTACCTCTATCTTGGATCATGTGGTCCCTTCTGCTTGGAATAGTCTCCCCATCACACTCATCTGGAAAACTATGTTTCCAGACTAAGATAGACTAGGAAGAAAGGCCTGGCAATGAAAAACACTGTGGATCACAGAATATTGTCTGAGACTTCAACTTGCTTACTTTGGATGTATCATCATGGAGGACGGATCACTGGAGAAGGACATTGTATTTGGTAAAATGGAGGGCCAGTAAAGATGAAGAAAACCCTCAATGACATTGACTGGCACAATGCCTGCAATAATGGACATACCAACCAACATGAAGATGGCATAGGATTGGGCGATGCTTTATTCTGTTATACCTGGGGTCACCATGAGTCAAAGCCAACTTGACACAACTAACAACAATTCTTCAAGACTCAGTTCAAATGCTACCTTTTCAGGGAAGTCTTCTCTGGTTCTATTGGACAGTCTAGAAAGTTCTGCCTGTCCAGGACCCCTGCTGCCCATTGCGTATTCCCCAATTAGACCACATACCGCATTGATGGATTACTCGTGCCCACCATTGGACCTGGACCACAGTAAGTGCCGCATGAATGTTTGTCCAAGAAATTAATTCAGCCTCTATCTTGGCAAACCCGATGGAGGCACAGGGAAAGGAAGAGGGTATCCACATGGGAGAGGCTCCAGGTGTAAACGTGGAGGCCAGTGGGGTGTGGGATGTGGAATAAAGATGTGGGTCAGTTGGCATAGCAACACTAACTCATCAACCAGACTCTATATTTTTCTACAAATTAGCTTTAAAAAAAAAAAAAAAGAAAAAAGTTATTTTAACAGAAGGAAGCCAGCAGGTCACAGTTGACAGGCTATTGACTTTCTGTAGCACATTTTATTAAGAATCATCAGGACTGGAGCTCTTTGCGTCCTCTGAGGTTGCCAATGTGTTCAGGATACAGAGTGATAGGGAAATTAAATGCAGCGGCTGCACCCTTTGAAGCTTTTTTCAGCAGCGAGGCCAGCCAATTCCACAATGCACGTGGCTGGAGAACACCAGATATGCTCCCATCCTGGCCTTCTAGTCAGGCAGGGCCAGAGTTTTCCTAATTAGCCATGTTTGATTAACAGTCTTCCGCCGCGCTCTTGTTTAAAGAATAGATGAAGCCTAATAAACGTGGCCACACAGTGAATGTGCATAAAGCTTCTCTTCTATTTTTAGTGACTTACACACACACCCAGAGAGAGAGAGAGAGAGCTCCAATGCTACAGAATACAGCAGGGAAAATCGAAAAGGGATGAAAATATCAAAAAGCAGGGATTTTAGTGGCACCAAGATCCATGGTGGAATCCCTGGATGGTGCAAACAGTGAACGTGCTTGGCTGCTAACTGAAAGGTCAGAGGTTTGAGTTTACCCAGAGGAGCCTTGGAAGGAAGGCCTGCTGATCTACTTCCCCAAAAAATCAGCCATTGCAAACCGTATGGAGCAAAGTTTTACTCTGACACACATAGGGTAGCCATGAGCCAGGGCTGACTGCATGGCGACTGGTTTGGGTGCGGTGCTGGTTCGTTGGGGAATTCTTGCTTTCCATGTGAGAGACTTGGGTTCGATTCCTGGCCAATGCAACTCACGAGCAGCCACCACCCATCTGTCTGTGGGAGGCTTGCGTGTTGCTATGATGTCGAGCAGGTTTCAGCAGAACTTCCAGGCAGATGGACTAGGAAGAAAGGCCTGGTGATCTCCTTCCGAAAAGTCAGCCAGTGAAAGCCCTGTGGATCACAACAGTCCTATCCCGTTGTGTATGGGTTCGCCATTGGTCAGGGGCCAAGTCCATGGCAGCTAACAACAACAAGTCTTATGGCATATCGGCAGATTGAGACCCACAAAGTGTTTTCTTTCCTGGGGATCTTTCTCCCTTCATAGATGACCCTCACACACATCTCCCTTTCACTAGGCTGTGCCCTATTTTACTCACAGATCCTAACTCCAAAGCCTTTGATGACTCCGTGGCTCGTATGGAATGAAGTTTACCCCTTTGGGGTGGCATCTGTGATCCTTCACAATCTGGCCTGAACCTGCTCTTCCTTTTTGTCTTCAAACATTCCTCTTTCCAACCCCACACATCCTGTGCCTCCCTACCACCACCAATAACAGCTGTCATCGCTCATCACCACCACTTCCATTTACTGCTCGCTGACTCCCTGAACCAGAAGCTCTGCATTCTTCATCGTATTTCATTGTCACAGTTCCATGAGGTAGGTGCTATGACCATCCTCAGCTTGGAAGTGAGGATACTTGGCCTTAGCTCATTTAAGGGACTTCCTCAAACTTACCACTTGCCATCAAGTCACCTCTGACTCATGGCAACCCCAGGTGTGTCAGAGTAGAACTGTGCTCTATAGGGTTTTTAATGTCTGATTTTTCAGAAGGAGGTTGCCAGGCCTATCTTCTGAGGTGCTCCTGGGTGGACTGGAACCTCTAATCTTTTGGTTGCCAGCCTAACTGGTTGTTTGCACCACCCAGGAACTCTTGCTCAAAGTTACACTGCTAAGAACTCCCCATCAGTCCCCAGACCCGGTCTCTTTCCCTAGGTGATTGCTGCTCCCTTAGCAGTGGGTTCCTTTCTTTGCTTCAGACCCTGGTAAATGCTTCGTGCTCTGATTTTCCACCTCACCTTCTCTGATCAAACTCCCCTGGCTCAATGCATCACACCAAAACAAATACCACTTGGTTGCGTTTTATTCCCAAAAATTGAGTGAAAGGAGTCTTAAAACAATGAAGTGCTGTTCTTCTCTAGGATTTAAATACAGTTCTGCAAATCAACACATCTCCCTGGAGATTGCGTTCTGTCCCAGGCTTCCGTGCCCTGTCCTGGGGGAGCACTCTCCAGAAATTCAGATAGATGAGCACATGCTGCTTCATGGTATTCTTCTACGGTAAAAAAAAAAAAAAAAAAATCCCTAGTCTAACTGGGGCCGTTTTCTCTCTGTATTCTGTATATGGCTGAGGAATGCCTTCTCTCTCTCTTTCTGGATCAGTCTTATTGAGATTTGTCAATAAAGCGTTGGCCTTTCCAAGGAACTCATTTTAGTTTTGTCGATGTCTTTTCTTTGTGTTGATGGGCTATCATTTCTTCTATCGTTTACTCATTTCTATCCTTACCTTTATTATTTCCCTCTTTCTAGTTTCTATTCTTCTTTTTCTAGATTCTTGAGCTGATTGATTGGCTTGTGGGGCGGTAGGCACAGCTGTTGTGAATTCCTAATGAACGCATTCAGGACTATAAACCACCCCTCTGAAGAGCCCGTTAAACCAGGCCACACAAGCGTGGGTCCATAGTGCTTTCATGATTTTCCGTTGAAAACCCTTGTTAATTTGTTATGATTTTCTTTTTTAACCCAGGAATAATTTAGAAGCTTGTCTTTTAGTGTCCAAACATCTACTTAAACCATCTTTTTGTTGGTGGTTACTAATTTTACTGTACTCTGGCTGGCGAGCCTGTCGGTAACCAAGATTCTTTGGAATTTATTGAGACTTCCTTTGTGGTCTAATACAGAGCCTGTTTTTATAAGCGTTCCCGATGTATTTTTGTATTTGTTGAGTTCAATTTACACTTGCATGCCCGCATGACCTTACGCGACTCTTAATCTATCAGCTTCTTTTGTCTCCAGATTCGTAGGTTTGTCAGCTTTCCCCTCTAATTATTTCAGCTTTTGCTTTATGTATTTCAGGCCTATGTGTGTGAGATTGACACAATGAAATGCTTATCACTGACCTTTTTAATATCTTTCATGTTAAATTAATTTTTTTCCCTGATTTTAGTATTTCTTTTGCAGGACTATTGTGTTTTATCTCTTTATTTTTTAACAATTTCATGTCTTTTACTTTTAGCTATTTTGCTCTTAAATAGCAAGTGGCTATTTTTTTTTTTAAGTCACATATAGGAATCTCTTTTAATTGGTAGGTTTAATATTTTTGCACTTATTGTCACTTATGATATTGTTGTCTTTGTTGTTGCTGTTAGTTTTCCTTGAGTTAGCCCCGACTCGTGACGACATTATGTATAACAGAACGAAACGTTGCCCGGCCATGTGCCGTCTTCGTGAGCGCTGGTATGCTTGAGTCCATTGTTTTGACTACTGTGTCAATCCATCCACCTCAGTGAGATTCTACTCACACCGATTTCAGCTGCCTTGTTTTCTACTTTCTTAGTTTTCCCTTTGTCTCTTTATTTTCCTTTTCCTGTTTTCCAGTGACTTGACACCCAAGGGGTCATAAACAATTTCACAGGACATCAACACCAGACAAGGAGACCCCACAACTGTGATGGATCAAGACAAAAGCAAGACCAATCCGAAACATGAACGTTATCCAAAACATGCACGTGACTAAATAGCCCCAATGCTGACTAACCTGAGTGACTGCTACTGCTGCTGCTTTTTTTCTAAATTTTATTTTGTTGTTGTTGTTGAGGATATACACAGCAAAACACACACACCAATTCAACAGTTTCTACATGTACCATTTAGTGACACTGATTATATTCTTCAAGTTGTGCAACCATTCTCACCCTCCTTTTCAGAGTTTGTTCCTCCTCCATTAACATAAACTCACTGCCCCCCAAAGTTCCTATCTAATCTTTCTAGTTGCTGTTGTCAACTTGATCCCATGTAGACAGTTCTTAAAACAGCATAATGCTCAAGGCAGATGTCTTTTACTACTTAAGCTAAACTACTGTTTGGTTTTAAGAAGACTTCAGAGGGTATTTTTGGTTTAGAGTTTAAAGATTTTCTCAGGGCAATAGTTTCAGGGGTTCATCCAGCCTCCATGGCTCCAGAAAGCCTGGAGTCCATGAAAATTTGAAATTTTGTTCTGCGTTTTCCTTTTTTTGATCAGGATTCTTCTATGGAATCTTTGATCAAAATGTTCAGTAATGGTAGCCGGCCACCATCCAGTTCTTCTGGTCTCATGACAAAGGAGGCAGTTGTTCACAGACGCCATTAGCCACACATTCCATACCTTCCTCCTATTCCTGGCTCTCCTTCTTCCTCTATTGCTCCAGGTGAATAGAGACAAATTGTTGTGCCTTGGATGGCTGCTTGCAAGCTTTTAAGACCCTAGTCACTACTCAATGAACAAGAAGGTAGAACTGAAGTACTAAACACATTTTTAGGCCAATTAACTGGGATGTCCCATGAAACCATAACCCTAAACCTTTAAACCAAGGAACCAAATCCTGCGAGGTGCTCCGTTGTACATAAGCAGCCTCAGCAGGCACTCTTTTTATTTTTTCTTGTTGTTGTAAATATATGACTGCTGCTTCTTTATCAGTCACACCTTTAGCCTCTCTCTGCTCTTCTCACCTTACAGAAAAGAATTAAGATACCAAAATCACAGAGTTACCCTCTCTCTCTGACAGCATCCAATCCAGAGCAAAGCTGGACTTCGTTGTTCCCCAAATCACTCAAAACGAACCCAAATCCTCTAATTCCTTTCTAATGCCTCTCACTGAGATGCGTCACGATTCCCCACTGTGGGCTTTCTCCTTTGTTGTGACAAGCGAATAAACCTGATGTGGTCAAGTTACACGTGTGTGTCTCGTGGTCTTCAGCTGGAGGGTATTGACATGGACATGGGAGAGGTGAAACTGCCAAAGAGATATTGAGTATAATGTCTCCTCACCCAAAAGAAGTGAAATTATGAACCGAAAACAATAACATAAATCTGACTTTTGGCCAAAAAAAGATCAGGCTAAAGATACACTTCTAGAGGGCTCTCTGATTTTACACACACACACACACACACACACACACACTCATACACACAACTCAGTACTCACACTCACACGCATACACACACTCACACGCATACACATACTTGGGGAATACATGGACACACACACACACACACACTGAATCCCATTGGGACATCCCTATTCTCCTAGACTCATAGGAATGCAATTGGAAATTGGCTTCTCCCCAGGAGAACTGAAATGTCACAAAGCCCTAGCTGTCCCCCATTTTCAGTAAATTGCCTGATTTCTTCAGGGTGCTTAGGGTGATACTCAATCATGGAGACCATGAGGACACATCACAGAGTCAGAGTAAGTGATTCCAAAATCCCATGTGTTCATTCCCTTTTGTACCATCTCGTGGGGCAGCCATGTTTATACTGTATAATCCCCAGCTCCCTGGTTAACAACGCTCAACTGCCAACTGAGAGGTTGGAGGTCTGAGTTCACACAGAGGTGCCCCGGAAGAAAGGCCTGGCAATACACTTCTGATAAGAGTGGCTCACTGGGCCTAATCTGTGTGTGCAAACCACGTGATTTGTGCAAACCGCCTGCTTCCTTCCCGGAATCTGGAGTCTCAGTACGTGCTGGGCAGGGAGTGCCCAGGTGACCTGTCCTAAGTTAAACCCTGAGCACCGAGTCTCTCAGGAGCTTCCCTGGTAACCACTTTTCACATGTGTTGTCACAGCTCATTGCTGGGGGATTAAGAACATCCCGTGTGATTCTACCAGGAGAGGGATCTGGAAGCTTGCACCTGGTGTCGTCTGGACCTCACACCACATGCCTTTTCCTTTTGCTTATTTTGCTTCATATCCTTTCGCTGTAATAAATGTGAGCAATGACTCTGAGCCATGAATGTGACTATGTGATGGTTACGGTTATGTGTCAGCTTGGCTAGGCCACGATTCTCCGTGGTCTGGCAGATATTATGTAATCATCCTCCATTTTGCGGTCTGATGTGACCAGTCAATCAGTTGAAAGGCGAGTTTCTTTGGGAGTGTGGCCTTCACCCAATATATATGGATGTCCTGGCAAAGCTCATTCTTTCTCAGTCCCACATCCGACTCGTCATCCTCTGACCTCCAGTTCTTGGGACTTGAGCCAACAGCCTGCTGTCTGACCTGCAAATTTTAGGATTTGCCCGCAGCCCCATGAACCAGCAGCCTACTATCTGACTTGTCTATTTTGGGTTCATCAGACCCTGCAACCACGTGAGTCAGGAGAAGCCTCCAGGCTGATGCTTGACCCACAGATTTGGGACTTGCCAACCTCCACAACTGCATAAGCCATTTCATTGAAATACATCTCTCTACATATACATTTATATATATATGCACACACATATATAAATGTATGTATATATATGAAAATGTATGTGTATATGTATGTTTTTATGTATGTGTACACACACATATATGCCTCACTGGTTTTGCTCCTCTAGAGAACCCAGCCTAAGACAGACTATACACTGAGTCCTGAGGATCCTAGCAAATCATCTAAGGGATGGTCTTAGGGACCTTTGACTCACCCTGCTTGAAACACTTAAAGTATTCCTCCAGGACAAATCCCACATTTCCGTCTGACACCAGGACCATTGTGATCTGGCTCTGCCTGTCCTTTCAGCCTCCTCTTCCTTGTTCCCCGCCTACCTTCCCATGGCCGTCTGCACTCCTGCTTCTATCCCTAACTGCTGTATACAGCTGCCATTCATTCACTAGGACTCGTCGCCACCCAACCCCTCCAGGAAGCCCTCTCAGAAGATCTCTTTTCCCAGAATCCAGATGTCTCTGCCTCATGCTCTGTCCCACTTGGCTCGTCCCTTTAACACAGCACCTGGAGTCCTGTCATACCCGTGTTTCTAAAAGTGGTGAGTTCTGGAAGTCAAAGACTCGGCCCCATTTGTGTTTGCTTTCTCAAGGACCAGGACAGACACTGGCACACAGAGGATTCTCTATGAAGGTTTTTGAGCTTTATCCTCCTGACGGAGATGCCTCCCACCTCTGAAAACCTGGGAAACTAACACTCCTAGCACCTGAGGCTTGTGACCTTGTACAGCTGTGATCTTTCTATAAAGATGCCCTAATTCCCTGACTAGGAATAAATTCAAATTCAGACTTGACGTATATTAATGAGAACCTGGAAGCAGGCAGGAGTGGGGGGCAACTCATCCTATTTTACAGATAAGACTCTCAGAGAAGTTAAGCAGCCTAACTGAGGTTGCACAGGTGCCAAGTGGCAGCACTGGAACTCAAGCCCGGAGCAGCCAGATCCCAAAGCCCACCACCTGAAACCATTGCTTGGTGTGTGCACAGCCGGGAGCTATGGGGGCAGCACTGATCTCTCCTCTGTCCCTCTCATCTGTGATCCACACCCCCTCCCCACCCCACATCAAGGATTTCCAGGATCCTTGTACTTCCCCTCCCCAGCACAGGGCAGCTCAGACAGGGCCCAGGGAAGTCTGGCTGATCGTGCACGCAGACCCAAAGGCCTCCGCCTACTCCCTCCTCCTGGGTGAGCCCACTCCAGAGAGGTCTGAGGCCTCTGTTCTCATGGGTGATGTGCTAACTCCCTACCAGCTTCAGGGAATTCGCAGAAATTGAATCCGAGGAGGAGCTTTACCCGCCTTCACTGCAGGCCAAGAGCCAGCTTCAGGGTCCTGCCACCCCAGAAAGCTCCCGGTTTCCTTTGGCAGAATCCTTCTGACATTTTCAACGGTAAAATAAATTTGATTTGCAGAAGCCATGAAGGAGCCGAGGCAATGGGATTTCCAAAATGCACTGCATTATTGGATATGATAAAAGACTGAATGAGTCAGTCAGTGTAGCAGTTTAGTAACTGTTAAAAAAAAGTCAATACCCACCAGCTCTGGTGCAGGCAGGGGAGAGGGCTGTAATGGCTGGTGGGGAGGGGGGTCCATGCCTGAGCTCAGCACACACACATACACACACTCCCAGCACGATCCACAACCCCCTCACACCCTCACAGACACACACATCCACACCCCTGCGTGTCTGCAGGCACCGACAGGCACTGGCATGCACAGATGTGCACACAGACATGTATACGCATGTCCAGACAAGTCCAATAATAGTGATAAGGATAGGATTAAGAGTGATAGGTGCCATTTACTCAGCAATAAAAATGTGCCAGGCACGGTCATAACCACTCAGCACATTATTATCTCACTGATTATCTTATCAGTTCACAAAACAACTATGAGGGGTCAGCAGAACAATAAATAACATTATCGTTCCCATTTTGCAGATGAAGAAACTGAGGCACAGAGCTCTTCAGTAACTTGCCCAAGGTCATTCCAACTAAGAAGCAGGGACGCCAGGATTGGAACCCAGGCTGACTTTAGAAGCCTTGCTTTAAAAAAAAAAAATTTGCCACTTTCTTTAGTTTTTTTTTTTTTTTTTACAGTTTTATTGAGCTATAGTTGACATAGAATAGCCTGCACACATTTAAAGTATACAATTGGATCAGCTTTGACATGTGTACACACCCATAGAATCGTCCCCACAGGCAAGATAATGGACACGTCCATCACCCCCAGAAGCTTCCATGTGCCTCTTTCTCATCCTTCTTTCCTGTCCTTTGCCATCCTCTGCCCCCATGCATCCACTGATCTGCTTTATGTCACTGTAGATTAGGGTGCATTTTCTAGAATTTTAATAAATGGAGTCATGCAGTAGGTTCTCTCTTTTGCCTGCAGAAGTCGTATTTGTAATGGCCCCTTACAGAGCCTCCCCCAAAAGACAAGACAGACACGTGTGGATGTACTCAGACCTGCACGCACGTGTCCATGAATCCTGGTTAATGCACGTGTGCACGTGCAGGCTCACACATGCACACACACCCCCTGTGTGCACTCTGCATTCACTTCCAAACCGCATGCGGTGTACACAAGGACATTCCCATATTCACCCACCCGTCACTGGATCTGTCAATCCGCACTGCTCCTCTGCGAGAATTTTGCCACACTAAATAGCAAAATGAACTCCTACTAGTTTTCCAGCAAAACGATGCAACTCCTTTCGCCTTTACAGCCTGCACAACGGTCAAATGTGGACCCATTGTCATCTGCCAAAAAAATAACTAAACCCATTGCTGTGGAATCGATTCTGACTCATGGCGACCCCATATGGTACTGAGTGGAACTACTCCATAAGGTTTTCTTGGCTATAATCTCTACAGAAGCAGATCGCCAGGCTTTCCTTCTGCAGGCCGCAGGGCGGGTTCAAACCGCCAACCTTTGCCAACGAGTGCAGACCGTTGGCACCGCCCAGGGACTTTTATCTACACATAGACCCTGATTTAATTATTCAAAGCTTTGCTTTTCAAATGCTCATTTAACAATATTTATGAAGTCTCCACTCTGCTGGGCACTGCATAAAAAAATATATATATAAGCTGTTGTGGTCCCTGCCCCTGTGGCGCTGACTCCCTTCCCAGGCCAACGTGCCCAGCTCCATGCTATGGGGCTTCCCAGAGGAGGACAGACTTGGGCACTGCAGCCTGGGTGATGAATGAGTTGCACACTCATAGATGTGAAAGTAGGAGAACAAGGAAGAAGACAGGAGAGTTGGGTGGGCTGGGAGAGGAAAAGAGGGGTGTATGAGGTAAAGCCGAAGACCAACCTCAGGTAGGTTCAGCAGGCTGGGAGAAGAGTGAGTCTTCCTTCAAGGGCACCCGCTGAAAGATGGTCACAAGATGCTGAGTGGAGACAGTGGGCTTGGGGAGGACTGGGCAGAGCTCCATCGTAAGGAACGCGGTCAAGTGCACAGGGGCTGAGCCAGGCCAGGGCTCAGGGCTGACCATCCAGCCTTTATGGGACAGGAGACAGACCTTTGCACCACCTGTGCCCAGAACTCACCTGCCCACAAGCCAGTTACTGCAGGGGAGCCACCTCCAGTTCAAATCTCAAGTCTGATCCGCCCCTGGCTCTCAACCTGGAGATACGATGGAATCATCCTGGTAATTGAAAGTAACGCTGAGCCCTGGGTCCCACTCCCAGAGATTCTGATTTAATTGTTATGGGGGACCCGGCCTGGGCATATGGATTTTTAAAAGCTCCCCAGGTGATGATCTAATATGCAGCCGAGATTGGGAACCACTGTAATTCATCGTTCACCTCCACCATGAGATGCCCCCCAAAGGACACAAGAAAGCCCAGGGGGCTTCTAGAAATACAGCTGGTGGGGGCCCTCCAGTCCCAGATAGGACTTTAACGAGATGACCTATGTTAATTAGCTATCAATTCATTGTTGGAAGTGGGCTGACGTAGGGAATAAATCTTACTGTCATATAGTTAACTGAAATTGGCGTACATGGTAAGTAAACGCTCAGCGATAATGATTTCCTTATCAATATCAGATATTTAAAACCTCTTAGATTTGACTAGTAATTCCATATAAAGATAATTGGATGTCAATTAGACACATTAAATACTATTTACTTTTGTTGGTGTTTTTCAGATCTGCTGTAAGCAGGTGTGGTAGAGCCTCCACCAGCTTCTGTAGTAATGGCTCTTGCTTGTTTGGAACAGTCCGTCTAACGCATTGACAAGTATTAGACAGGTGGAAATCCAAAGTCTGAATTGCCCACTGAAAATAGAAACTGCTGAGTTTATTTCAGCTTCACATTTCTGTATCAGAAGCAGAAGTCTAGTCTAATACATCATCTCGGCTAAGCCGAGCTATTGAAGGACTGCTGAAAAATCCCTCCCACCTCAATTAAGTTTTCCTTTTAATTAATTGAATTACTTTATAATTGTCTTGATGCCAACTCACATGAACCTGATTCTTTTCATCGCGGTGAACCTCCCCTCCCTTGGAGGCGTTTTGGATGCATGGAAATCATGAGGGGGCTAGAGGCATTCGTGAGTCCCACATGGGAAAAAATCGTTGATTCTGGCTGTCAAGGTTGGATGGACACGGGGCTGAATCCTTTTAATGTGTCTTTTTGAAGGTGGAGGAGGCAAGGTCTGAGCGAGTTTCAAAGAGACTGTCACAGGAGTACAGGATGCAGGCAGTGGGGTGGCCGTGATTAATGAGATGGAATCGTTCCACTGAAAGAGATCAATTTGTTATATTTTGAAAATTGTTAAATATGTAAAAATGTGTTATATCCCCCAAAGGCCACATGATGTAAAGATGGGATGGTCTCCTGTACTTCGCTGAAAGCTTGTTGTTGATTGCTGTTGGGTCGGCTCCGACTCATGGAGGCCTTATGAGTAACAGAAGGAAACGTTGTGGGTCCCTCGCCATCCTCACAGTCGTTGGTATATTTGAGCTCACTGTAGTAGTCACCACGTTGATCCATCTCCTAGTGGTTTTCCCTGATGCTCTGCTTTACAAAACATGATGTCCTTTTCTAGCAACTGGTGTCTTCTGATGACATGTCCAAAAAAAGAAAGACAAAGTCTCACCATGCTTGCTTCTAAGGAGCATTCTGACTCTGCTTCCTTCAAGATGGATTTGTTCATAATTCATTCAAATGTGTCAGTTCTCCTTCGGTCTCCCTTTTTCATTGTCCAGCTTTCATGTACATATGAGGCTATTGAAAATACCATGGCTTGGGCCAAGTACACCTTAGTCATCAAAGTGATATCTTTGCTTTCTTGATCAAATAGTGCCCCTCCCAAATTCACGTTCATGCAAACTACAGGATGAGACCTTATTTGGAAATAGAGCTTTTGTAGATGTGATTAGTTAAAATTAGATCATGGTGGATTAGGGTAGGCCCTAAGGCAATGACTGGTGTCCTTATGAGAAGGTTATGTGAACCCACAGAGACACACTGGGGAGAAGGCACTTGAAGACAGAATTAGAGATTGAAGCCAAGGAATACTAAAGATGACGAGAGTCGCTAGAAGCTAGGAGAAAGGCAGATCCTCCATCAGGGCCTCCAGAAGAAACCAGTCTCCCTAACACCTTGATTTTGAACTTCTGGCTTCCTGAATTGTAACAGAATACATTACTATTGCTTTAAGCCACCCAGGTTGTGGTAATTTATTACAGCAGCCCTAAGAAACTAATATGTAAAACTCCATTCAGAACCTCGGCCTGGGAAGAGTGTCTGGTGAAATAAGGAGCAAGGAGAACATGCTAGTTCAGAGCATGGGTTCTAAGGGTAAGAGTCCTTCTCAGCACTTACCAGTTTTGAGGCCTTAGTTTACATCTGTGTAATGAGGATAATGATTTTATCTACTCATGGGTCTTTGGTGAAGATTATATGTCATCGTTCTGTAAAGTCCTTAGCACTGTGCTCATGGAATAATACATGGTGCTTCCTACTATTATCCAAGAAGCCCTGGTGGTGCAGAAGTTAGGTGCTTTGCTACTAACTGAAAGGTTGGTGGTTTGAACCCACCGGATGCTCCGTGGGAGAAAGACATGGCAGTCCACTTCTGTAAAGATTTACAGCCTCGGAAACCCTATGGGACAGTTCTACTCTGTCCTGTAGGGTTGCCGTGAGTCAGGATCAACTTGATGGCAGTGAGTTATTACTATTATTCATTCTACTTTCATTTTATCATTATCTTTATATCATTTAATGCCCTTCATCTTCAATACCACTTTGATATTACTATTTGCTCTTCCTTCTTGTTGTGGTTGTTGTAAGGGCTGGGAAACGTTCCATGTATCTTTTATGTATGCCTTTATTTTTTACCTTTCTTAATCACTATTATAGGTAAGATTCTTGTAGACAACATAGAGCCAAGCTTTGTTTCTTAACTCCATCTGGAGTATCTGACTTTCAGTGACGGGATTCAGTCAACTCACTTTCACAGAAGTAATGACACTCTTAATATAATTTCTTCTTTCTTATGTTATGGTTGCTATTTACTTTGTTGTTTTCTTTTTTCTTTCCTTAATTTATCTGACTTTTTCAAGTAACTATTTATTTCTATCTGCCCCCCTCATTATTTTGGAAATTCTACTTTGTTTTTCACTGTATTCATGATTACTGTCCTAAGCTTTACATGTGTTAAAGACAAACAAGAACAGTTGCCAAATTGACTTTGACTCATGGCGACCCCATGTGTGTCAGAGTATACTGTGTTCCATAGGGTTTTCAGTGGCTGATTTTTCAGAGGTAGATTGCCAAGCCTTTCTTTGAGGTGCCTCTGGATGAACTCAAATCCCCAAACTTTTGGTTAGCAGCTGAGCATGTTAACTGTTTGCACCACCCGAGGACTCCTTACATGCACAAATTATCCTATATTCTTCTTCTACTACTACATTAAAACAGCATTCAATAATTACCTCACACTGTCCCACCATCGAAGTGTTCATTCGGTCTCCTGGAGTTCTCATCCACCTCTCTCTCTCTCTCTCTTTCTCTCCCTGATTTTTCTATCTCTTTGTATTTGGATTCTGTGTTTTGAGATACTCCTACCCACCCACCCATCTTATAAGTATTATTTTGATTCTCAATAGAGAATCTCTACTCATGTATAAAATTGTGAAATTAAAGAATCACTTCTTTTAAGTCTCAGGAAGTGGAAACTGTCACCTGGCTCTTGCCCAGCTCTAGTTCAGAAAGAGACACCATCTGCCCCAGGTCTTCTGACAGGTCTACTTCCCTCTAATTTCTGTCCTTCATACCTGCAGTTAGTTTCTCTGCCAGCTCATGGCTCTATATACACTTGGCAGCCAGTTCAAGCTCTCACAGCCCAATAGGAATGACAGACAAAAGGGCTTTGGCTCCTCTGGGCTGGTAGTGACTGACGTGGCAGACCTCTGTCGAAACAGGGGAATATGCCTCTCTGCTTCTGGGGGGAAATGGGTACAAATCGTACCCCTCTCCAAAACTCAACACCTGTGAGCAACTCAGTCTCAAATGGCAAAAAAAGGCAAAATAGATGCAGCTAAATTAAGATTTAAAAAACAGTTTGCAAATTGGTCATTGGCGAGATTGGTCATATGGCTAATTGGCCATTCGTGAAATAATTATTGTTAAATAGGTTTGCTTCCCCACAAAAGCACTGGCAATCTAATTTTGTCAGGATGCTCACTGATGTCATCACTTTGCTCTGGACAGGCTGTTGAGAGCAGGGCTTCAAACTGGTTCAGTCATGGCCACTTAAGTGAAACTGGAACAGAAGAGAATTTTTACAAGTTGGGTGACCTGGAGCAGTAACTGGAACAGGAAAAATTATGGGTTAAAGCCCTGGAATGGGAAACTTGGAAGAAGCACAATGAGTCCTTTCAGAAGCCTGATGTGTGAGACTGGATCATTGGCAGGACTGTGGAGAGTGACACACATTCAAAGCGGTCTGGTCATTCACCATCTTTGAGTGAAACACCACGTTTCTGGCTCTGCTCAGAATCCAACAGGCAAGGGTGGAGTCAACATGGCACTGTAGACAGATGTAAATGAAGGGATAAGAAACTAGATCAAACACCAAATGAAAGAAGAAACTGACGAAAAACAGAGAATGAGGAGAGATATGGAATGGCGGTCCCCTGCTAACTAACACGGCATGGTGTCATTATCTTAGACCCCAGGCAGCAAGGACCCTGGGCAGGGAGTACAGGAAGGCAACTTCATGAAGCTCCCAACAGGCGACACAGCAGCCAGTGACCAGAGAAACCATGGCTACAGTGTCTCCAGTGCCCAGGGCTGCTGCTGCACCAGGCCTGTACCACCCCTCCCCTCCCGCCACTCAACCAGCTGCTGAATGGTGGGAAGTGAGCCTGTACCACCCCCATCTGACACCCCCACCATCAGGCAAGGGGCTGTGAATGCTCCCACACTGCTGGACCAACATCTAGAGGCGGGCAGTGCCCACCCAGTTCACCCCCAGCCACCTTGCCAAGCCAGAGTACAGCAAAGTGGGCTCACCCTGCCTGCTGCTGCTCTGGCCACCCAGACAAGGTAGCGAAACTATCATGCCCACAGATGAGCAAGAAGCAAAGCATACCTGGCCTGCCTGCCCTGACATATCAAATCAAAACAAATGAACATACAATCAATAAAGAAAACAACACCTTAATGTCTCGGAGACAACAGACAATATCAAAACATTAAAAAAGGAGGACAAGACAGTTCCAGCAAGTAACTGAAATAAAGAATTCGATTGCCTTTTCATAGAAGAAAAGGCAGTGGAGCTACCTGATATGGAATTCAAAATACTAATATTTGGGGGGTCTCCAAGAGAGTAGGAAAAAGATCAAGGAAAACACAGACTAATCATGGAAAACACAGACAAAACCAGTGGAAACATAGCCAAAATCAAGGAAAACACAGACAAAGCAATAGAATTCTGGAAAAAAAAATACAAAAACAAAATGTCAAAATAAACAAACAATTAGAAATCATATAAAAACAGCAACTAGAAAGAGAAAAGATAAATAACAAAATTTCAAAGATGGGCAACTCAATAGAAGGTCTTAGGAGCAAATTTGAAATGATGAAAGACAGAACCAGCAAGATTGAAGACAAACCCATGGATGCCTTTTTTTTTTTTTTTTTTAGGAAAAATCAAAGAAAAGAATGAAGAAAATCTACGAAACCATGTGGGACACAATCAAGAGCAAAAATCTTCGCATGATATGAGTTCCAGAACAAGGGGAGAGAAAGGAAAACACAGAAAAGATTGTTGAAGATTTGCTGGCAGAAAACTCCCCAAATATCATGAAAGACAAAAAGCTGAGCATCCAAGAAGCTCAACAAACTCCATAGGAGATAGACCACAAAAGAAAGTCACCAAGACATATCATAATCATGCTAGCCAGAAGCAAAGACAAAGATAGAATCCTGGCAGCAGCTTGAGGAAATGAAAAGTTACTTAAAAGGGGGAGATAAGAAGACTTACTCAGCAGAAACTATGAAGGCAAGAAGGCAATGGGCTGACACATGTGAAACTTTGAAAGAAAAAAGCTGCCAACCAAGAATAATATATCCTCCAAAACTCTCTGTCAAATATGATGGAGAAATTAGGACACTTCCAAATAAACAGAAATTAAGAGAATTTGTGAAAACCAAATTTACAAGTAATATTAAAAGGAGTCCTTCAGTTAGAGAACAAACAACATCAGACAACAACTGGAATCTGGGACACAGGACAACATCAGTCAGATATCAACCTAGGTAAAGAATTCTCAATAATAAAACAAAGCTAAAAGACTTGAAACAGAGATGTCAATCTGTAAATGATGACAATTTCAAAACAATAAAAAAAAGAGGAATAAATGGTATAAATATAGAACTTTTAAATGCAGAGGAAGACAAGGTGATATCAAGTAACAAAAAGTGGTTCAAACTTGGGAAGATAAGGGTAAATTTCAAGGTAACAAATCTACTCATCAGAATAAAAAAGAAAAACATAAAGACTCAGTAAACAGAAGATTTATAATAACAAAAGAAAACAAAATCCACAAACAAAAGGAACTCAGTACAGGAAGTAAGAAAATGTCAGTACCACACACACACAAAAAAAACACAACAATATGACAGCAATAAACTCATACCTATCGATAATCACAATGAATATAAATGGCTTAAGTGCACCTGTAAAGGGATGGAGAGCAGCAGAATGGATAAAAAAGACATGATTCATCAATATACTGTCTACAAGAGACATACCTTTGACACAAAGACATAAATATATTAAAAATAAAAGAAAGGAAAAAATATAACAAGCAAACAGTATACCAAAAAATCGTGAGAGTGGCAATACTAATCTCAGATAAAATAGACTTTAAGGCAAAATCAACCATAACAGACAAGGGAGGCTTTTTCTGCACACCCATGGCCATGGCGCAGAGGCAATGCAAATTCCAGGCAAAGAAGCTGGGGAAGAGCAAGGCAGCAGCTTCAGAGCAGAGTCAGGGCCCGAGGAAGGGTGGCCGTGTTATCACCCCCAAGAAGGCGCGCGTGGTGCAGCAGCGAAAGCTCAAGAAGGACCTGGAGGTTGGGACCCAAAAGAAGCTTGAACGTGACGTGGTGATGAAGGCCAGCACCAGTGTGCCCAAGAAGCTTGCACTGATGAAGACTCCAGGGAAGGAGAAGGGGCCAGCCTCTGCTAAGACGCCCTCCTAAAGACACTGCCCAGTGGAGGTCAGCACTGCAGGCAAGGCTCAGATCTATGCAGGTGGCACCCTGGACTCTACTGTGGAGAGGAGAAACCCTGCTCCCAGGACTTGGTGGCACATAGACTTTGGTGGGGACCCGGCCCATGAGCAGGTGGTCACCAGGTCCCAAGTACAGAGGGTTAGCTTCCCAGGAGGCCGAGAACCCAACTTCTTGTGTTCCCAGGTCTTTCTCTGCTGGTTTAGCCCAGAGCAATAAAAATTGGCTTTGTTTTTTTTTAAAAAAAAAAAAAAAAAGACAAGGAAGGACATTATATAATGATTAAAGGGAGAATTCATCCAGAAGACATAACCTTAATAAATGTCTACACACCCAACAACAGGGCTTCAAAATACAGAAAACAAACACAAACAGCACTGAAAAGAGAAATAATTACACAATAATAATAGACTTCAACACACCACTCTCCTTAAGGACAGAACAGCTAGAAAGAAACTCAGCAAAGATACAGAAGATCTAAAGGCTACAATCACCCAACTTGACCTCATAAACATATATAGAACACCCCACCCAGCAGCAACAAAGTATACATTCTTTTCCAGCACTCATGGAACATTCTCCAGAATAGGCTGCATTTCAGGCCACAAAACAACCCCCAATAAAATCTAACACATCAAAATAATACAAAGGATTCTCTCTGATCACAATGCCATAAAAGCAGAAATCAATAACAAGAAGATCAAGAAAAAAAAAATCATTTACATGGAAACTGAATAACACCCTGCTTTTATAGGGTCGCTATGAGTCAGAATCGACTCGACGGCAGTGGGGTTTTTTTTTTTAAATGATGGGGTAATAGAAGAAACAAGAGGGAATAAAAAAAATTCCTAGAATCAAATGAGAATGAAAACACACCATAACAAAATCTTTGGGACACAGCAAAGGCAGTGCTCAGAGGTCAACTTATAGCAATAAACACACACATCAAAAAACACGAATGGACCAAAATCAAAGCATTAGACCTACAACTCAAATAAATAGAAAGAGAACAGCAAAAAGAGCCCACAGGCACCAGAAGAAAGGAAATAATAAAGATTAGAGCAGAAATACATGAAAAAGAGAACAGAAAAACAGTATAAAGAATCATCAAGACCAAAAGTTGATCCTTTGAAAAGATCAACAAAATCCACAAGCCATTGCCAAACTAACAAAAGAAAAACAGGAGAGGAAGCAAAAAACCCACGTTAGAAATGAGACAGGACCCATGGTCTTGGGGAACATCTAGCTCAATAGTTTATAAAGAAAATGTTCTACATTCTACTTCAGTGAGTTGCATCTGGGGTCTTAAAAGCTTGTCAGTTGCCATCTAAGATATTCCACTGGTCTCACCCCGTCTAGAGCAATGGAGAATGAAGAAAACCAAAGACCTAAGAGAAAGATTAGTCCAAATGACTAATGGGCCACAAGCACTACAGTCTCCACCAGACTGAGTCCAGCACGACTAGATGGTGCCAGTCTACCACTGACTGCTCTGACAGCGATCACAATAGAGGGTCCCGGACAGAACTGGAGAAAAATGTAGAACAAAATTCTAACTTACACACACACAAAAAAAAATCACACTTACTTGTCCAACAGAGACTGGTGAAAACCCAAGAGTATGGCCCCCGGACACAGTTTTAGCTCAGTAATGAAATCACTCCTGAGGTTCACCCTTCAGCCAAAGATTAGACAGGCCCATAAAACAAAATGAGACTAAATTGGCACACCAGCCCAGGGGAAAGGATGAGAAGGCAGGAGGGGAGAGGAAAACTGGTAATAGGGAACCCAAGGTCAAAAGAGGAAAGTGTTGACATGTCGTGGAGTTGGCAACCAATGTCACAAAACAATATATGTATTAATTGTTTAATGAGAAGCTAGTTTGTTCTATAAACCTTCATCTGTTGTTGTTAGGTGCCATTGAGTCGGTTCCGACTAATAGTGACCATACGTACAACAGAACAAAACATTGCCTGGTCCTGCGCCGTCCTCATAATTGTTGTTATACTTAAGCCCATCTTTGCAGCCACTGTGTCAATCCATCTCATTGAGGGTCTTCCTTTTTTTCCCTGATCCTCTACTTCACCAAGCATGATATCCTTCTCTAGGGACTGATCCCTTCACTGGAGAATTCTGCCAAACATTCAGAGAAGAGCTCACACCACCACTCCTCAAACTGTTTCAGAGCATAGAAAAGGAAACAATACTCCCAAATTCATTCTATGAAGCCAGCATAACCTTGATTTCAAAGCCAGGAAAAGATACCAAAAAAGAAAACAAAATTACAGACCAATATTTCTTATGAATATAGATGCAAAAATGCTCAACAAAATTCTATCCAATAGAATTCAGCATCATATCAAAAAAATAATACACCCCAACCAACTGTGATTCAATCCAGGTATGTAAGGATGGTTCAACATTAGAAAATCAATCAACATGAATAGAACAAAAGGAAAGAATCACATGATCATGTCGGTCGACACAGAAAAGCCATTTGATAAAATCCAACACCCATTCCTAATAAAAACGCTTAATAAACTAGGAATAGAAGGAAAATTCCTCAACATAATAAAGGGCATTTATACAAAACCAGGAAACCCTGGTGGCGTAGTGGTTAAGTGCTATGGCTGCTAACCAAAGGGTTGGCAGTTCGAATCCACCAGGTGCTCCTTGAAAACTCTATGGGGCAGATCTACTCTGTCCTATAGGGTCGTGAGTCGGAATCGACTCGACGGCACCGGGTTTGGGTTTTTATACAAAACCAGGAGCCCTGGTGGTGCAGTGGTTAAGAGCTCAGCTGCTAATCAAAAGGTTGGCAGTTTGAATCCACCAGACACTCCTTGAAAACCCTATGGGGCAGTTATACTCTGTCCTATAGGGTCACTATGAGTCAGAATAAACCTGACAGCGACGGGTTTGGGTTTTGTTCTATAGGAAGCCAACAGCCTACATCATTCTCAATGAAGACAGGCTGAAAGCATTTCCTCTGAGAACGGGAACAAGACAAGGATGCCCTTTATCACCATTCCTATTTAACGTTGTGCCGTAAGTGCTAGCCAGAGCAATGAAGCAAGAAAAAGAAATAAAGAACACCTAAATTGGAAAGGAAGATGGAAAACTATCCCTATCCACAGATGATATGATCCTATACATAAAGAATCCCAAAGATTCCACAAGGAAACTACTGGAACTAATCGAAAGCTTCAACAGAGTAGCAGGATACGAGATCAATATACAAAAATCAATTAGATTCCTATACACCAACGAGAACTTCAAAAAGGGAACCAAGAAAACAATACCATTAATAATAGTCCCTAAAAAGATAAAATACTTAGGAATAAATCTAACCAGAGACCTAAAAGACCTATACAAAGAAAACTATAAAACACTATTGCAAGAAAAGTGCCCTACATAAATGGAAAAACGCGCCACGCTAATGGATAGGTAGACTCAACATTGTCAAAATGTCGATTCTCCCCAAAGCAATCTACAGAGATAATGCAATCCCGATCCAAATACCAACAGCATTCTTTAACGACATGGAAAAATTAATCACCAACTTTATAGGGAAAAGAAAGAGGTCCTGGATAAGCAAAGCATTATTGAAGAAAAAGAGCAAAGTAGGAGGCCTCACACTACCTGATCTCAGAACCTACTACACAGCCACGGTAGTCAAAACAGCCTAGTACTGTATAATGACAGACATGGAGACCAATGGAACAGAATCAAGAAACCAGACATAAATCCATCCACCCATGGTCAACAGATCTTTGACAAAGGACTAAAGTCCATTAAATGAGGAAAGACAGTTTTTTTAGCAAGTGGTGCTGGAATAACTGGATGTCCATCTGTGAAAAAATGAAACAGACCCATACCTCACACCATACACAAAAACTAATGCAACATGGATAACAGACCTAAATATAAAACCTAAAATGATAAAGATCATGGAAGAAAAAACAGAGTCAACACAATAAAAAACATGGCATAAATTCAATATAAACCGTAAATAACAACGCACAAACACCAGAAGATAAACTAAATACATCAGAGCGCCTAAAAATTAAACACTTGTTGCTGTTGTTAGGTGCCGTCGAGTCAGTTCTGACTCATAGAGACCCTGTGTACAACAGAACGAAACACTGCCCAGTCCTGTGCCATCCTCACAATCGTTATGCTTGAGCCCATTGTTGCAGCTACTGTGTCGATCCCTCTTGCTGAGGGTCTTCCTCTTTTTCGCTGACCCTTTACTTTGCCCAGCATGATATCCTGCTCCAGGGATTGATCCCTCCTGACAACATGTCCAAAGTATATGAGATGTCGTCTCACCATCCTTGCTTCTAAGGAGCATTCTGGCTGTACTACTTCCAAGACAGATTTGTTGGTTCTTTGGCAGTCCATGGTATTTTCAATATCCTTCGCCAACACCATAATTCAAAGGCATCAATTCTTCTTTGGTCTTCCTTATTCATTGCCCAGGTTTCGCATGACACCAAAACAGTAAAAAGAGAGTTACGGACGGGGAAAAAAATTTTGGCTATGGCCTATCCAATAGAGGTTAAATCTCCAAAATCTATAGAATACTTCAACGCCTCAATAACAAAAAGACAAATAATTCAAATGATATAAACAGATACCTCACCAAAGAAGATATTGAGGCAGCTAACAGACACATGAGGAAATGCTTCCGATCATTAGCCATTAGAGAAATGCAAATCAAAACCACAATGAGATACCATCTCACCCCAACATTACTGGCATTACTGGCACTAATCAAAAAACCAGAAATTAACAAATGTTGGCAAGGTTGTGGGGAGATTGGAACTCTTATGCACTGCTGGTGGGAATGGAAAATGGTACAACCATTTTGGAAAAAAAAAAATTGGTGCTTCCTTAAAAAGCTAGAAGTAGAAATACCATATGACCCAGCAAATCCCACTCCTAGGAATACATCCTAGAGAAATAAGAGCCGTCACATGAATAGACATATGCACACCCATGTTCTTTTCAGCTTTATTCACAATAGCAAAAAGATGGAAACAACCTAAGTGCCCATCAGCAGATGAATGGATAAACAAACTATGATAAATAAATACACACAATGAAATACTATGCAACAATAAAGAACAATGATGAATCTGTGAAACATCACAACATAGATGAATCTTGAGGACAAGAGTGAAATAAGTCATGAGACCACTATTATAGAAATTCATGAAAAGGTTAACACACAAAAAACAAACAATCTTGGATGGTTAAGAAGGAGGGGAGGGGCGGGGGGATAATCACTAACTAGATAGTAGACAAGCACTAAGTGGTGAAAGGAAGGAACGCATGGTAGAGGGGATGTCAGTATATTTGACCAATGCAAAGCCATAGAAGCTTCCTAGGCACATCCAAACACTTTGAGGGATCGAGTTACAGGGGCTGAGGGCTGGGGCCATGGTCTCTGGGGACATCTAGGTTAATTGGCATAACACAGTTCATAAAGAAATGTTCTACATCCTACTTTGGTGAGTAGGGCTTGGGGTCTTAAAAGCTTGCAAGAGGCCATCTAAAATACATCTTTTGGTTCCATCATGTTCGGAGCAAAGGAGAATGAAGAAAACCAAAGACACAAGGCAAATATCAGAAAAAAAACAAGGATTAGTGGACCCTATGAACCACAGCCTCCACCAGCCTGAGCCCAGAAGAACCAGATGGTGCCTGGCTACACCCACTGACCACTCTGACAGGGATCACAATACAGGGTTTCGTACAGGGCAGGAGAAAAATGTAAAACAAAATTCAAACTAAAAAAAAAAAAAAAGACCAGACATACTGGTCCAACAGAGACTGGAGGAACCCCTGAGACTACGGACCCCGGACACCCTTCTAACTTAGAACTGAAGCCACTCCTGAAGCCCGCCTTCCAGCCAAAGATTAGAAAGGCCTACAGAACAAACAATAACACATAGTGCTTCTTAGTTCAATCAAGTTTACAAGATCAAATGGGCAACACCCACCAAAAGAAAAGACGAGAAAGCAGGAAGGGACAGGAAACCTGGACAAATCGACACGGGGAACCCAGAGTGTAATAGGAAAGCCCGAGAGTGCTGACACATTGTGGGGATTGCAACCGATATCACAAAACAATTTGTGTGTATATTTTTTTAAATAATTTTTATTGTGCTTTAAGTGAAAGTTCACAAATCAAGTCGGTCTCTCACATAAAAACTTATATACACCTTGCTACATACTCCCAATTACTCTCCCCCCAATGACACAGCCTGCTCCCTCCTTCACTCTCTTTTCGTGTCTATTTTGCCAGCTTCTAAACCCCTCTACCCTCCCGTTTCCCCTCCAGGCAGGAGATGCCAACACAGTCTCGAGTGTCCACCTGATCCAAGAAGCTCACGCCTCACCAGCGTTCCTCACCAACCCACTGTCCAGTCCAACCCATGTCTGATGAGTTGGCTTTGGGAACGTTTCCTGTCCTAGGGGAAGAGAAGGTCTGGGGGCCATGACAGGGTCCTTCCTGTCTCATTCAGACCATTAAGTCTGGTCCTATGAGAATTTGGGGTCTGCATCCCACTGTTCTTCTACTCCCTCAGGGGTTCTCTGTTGTGTTCCCTGCCAGGGCAGTCATCAGTTGTGGCCGGGCAACATCTACTTCTTCTGGTCTCAGGATGGTGTAGTCTCTGGTTCATGTAGCCCCGTCTGTCTCTTGGGCTTGTAATTACCTTGTGTCCTTGGTGTTCTTCGTTCTCTTTTGATCCCGATGGGTTGAGACTCATTGATGCACCTTAGATGGCCACTTGCTAGCGTTTAATACCCCAGACGCCACTCTTCAAAGTTGGATGCAGAATGTTTTCTTAATAGATTTTATTATGCCAATTGACTTAGATGTCCCCTGAAACCATTGTCGCCAAACCCCTGCCCCTGCTTCCCTGACCTTCGAAGCATTTAGTTTATTCACGAAACTTCTTTGCTTTTGGTTTAGTCCAGTTGTGCTGACCTGTCGTGTATTGAGTGTTGTCCTTCCCTTCGCCTAACTTAGTTCTTATCTGCTATCTAATTAGTAAATACCCTTCTCCCACCCTCCCTCCCTCCCCTCTCTCGTAACCACAAGAGTGTGTTCTTCCAGTTTAAACTATTTTTCAAGGTCTTATAATAGTGGTCCTATACAATATTTGTTCTTTTGCAACTGACTCATTTCACTCAGCATAATGCCTTCCAGGTTTCTCCATGTTATGAAATGTTTCACAGAGTCCTCACTGTTCTTTACTGATGCAAAGTATTCCATTGTGTGAATATACCATAATTTATTTATCCATTCATCCATTGATGGACACCTTGGTTGCTTCCATCTTTTTGCTATTGTAAACAGTGCTGCAATAAACATGGGTGTGCATATATCTGTTTGTGTAAAGGTTCTTATTTCTCTAGGATATATTCTGAGGAGTGGGGTTGCTGCGTCATATGGTAGTTCTATTTCTAACTGTTTAAGATAATGCCAGATAGATTTCCAAAGCGGTTGTACCATTTTACATTCCCACCAGCAGTGTATAAGGGTTCCAATCTCTCCACAGCCTCTCCAACATTTATTCTTTTGTGTTTTTTGGATTAATGGCAGCCTTGTTGGAGTGAGATGGAATCTCATTGTAGTTTTGATTTGCATTTCTCTAATGGCTAATGATTGAGAGCATTTCCTCATGTATCTGTTAGCTGCCCAAATGTCTTCTTTAGTGAAGTGCCTGTTCATATCCTTTGCCCATTTTTTAATTGGGTTGTTTGTCTGTTTGTGGTTGAGTTTTAGCAGAATCATGTAGATTTTAATGATCAGGTGCTGGTCGGAGATGTCATAGCTGAAAATTTTTTCCCAATCTGTAGGTGGTCTTTTCACTCTTTTGGTGAAGTCTTTAGATGAGCATAGGTGTTTGATTTTTAGGAGCTCCCAGTTATCTGGCTTCTCTTCAGCACTTTTAGTAATGTTTTGTATTCCATTTATGCCATGTATTAGGACTCCTAACACTGTCCCTGTTTTCTCTTCCATGATCTTTATCATTTTTAGTCTTTATGCTTAGGTCTTTGATCCATTTGGAGTTAGTTTTTGTGCATGGTGTGAGGTATGGGTCCTGTTTAACTTTTTGCAGATGGATATCCAGTTATGCCAGCACCATTTGTTAAAAAGACTATCTTTTCCCCAATTAACTGACACTGGGCCTTTGTCAAATATCAGCTGCTCGTATGTGGATGGATTTATATCTGGATTCTCAATTCTGTTCTATTGGTCTATGTGTCTGCTGTTGTACCAGTACCAGGCTGTTTTGACTACTGTGGAGGTATAATAGGTTCTAAAATCAGGTAGAGTGAGTCCTCCCACTTTGTTCTTCTTTTTCAGTAATGCTTTACTTAGCCGGGATTTCTTTCACCCCATATGAAGTTGGTGATTTGTTTCTCCATCTCATTAAAAAATGTCGCTGGAATTTGGATCCGAAGTGCATTGTGTATATAGATGGCTTTTGGTAGAATAGATATTTTTACAATGTTAAGTCTTCCTATCCATGTGCAACGTATGTTTTTCCACTTATGTAGGCCTCTTTTGGTTTCTTGCAGTAGTATCTTTTAGTTTTCTTTGTATAAGTCTTTTACATCTTTGGTAAGATTTATTCCTAAGTATTTTATCTTCTTGGGGACTATCGTGTATGGTCTTGATTTGGTGATTTCCTCTTCGATGTTCTTTTTGTTGATGGAGAGGAATCCAACTGATTTTTGTATGTTTATCTTGTAACCTGATACTCTCCTGAACTCTTCTATTAGTTTCAGTAGTTTTCTTGAGGATTCTTTAGGGTTTTCTGTGTATGAGATCATGTCATCTGCAAATAGAGATAATTTTACTTCTTCCTTGCCAAACTGGATGCCCTTTATTTCTTTGTCTAGCCTAATTTCTCTGGCTAGGACCTCCAGCACAAATGTCGAATAAGAGCAGTGATAAAGGGCATCCTTGTCTGGTTCCTGTTCTCAGGGGAAATGCTTTCAGGGTCTCTCCATTTAGGATGATGTTGGCTTTGTATAAATGCCCTTTATGTTGGGGAATTTTCCTTCTATTCCTATTTTGCTGAGAGTTTTTATCATGAATGGGTGTTGGACTTTGTCAAATGCCTTTTCTGCATCAACTGATAAAATGTGGTTTTTGTCTTTTGTTTTATTTATATGGTGGATTACATTAATTGTTTTTCTAATATTGAACCATCCCTGCATACCTGGTATAAATCCCACTTGGTCATGGTGGATTATTTTTTTGATATGTTGTTGAATGCTATTGGCTAGAATTTTGTTGAGAATTTTTGCATCTATGTTCATGAGGGATATAGGTCTGTAATTTTCTTTTTTTCTGCTGTCTAGCTGGTTTTGGTATCAGGATATGCTGGCTTCATAGAATGAGTTAGGGAGCATTCCATCGTTTTTCTATGCTTTGAAATACCTTTAGTAGTAGTGGTGCTAACTCTTCTCTGAAAGTTTAATAGAACTCTGCAGTGAAGCCGTCTGGGCCAGGGCTTTTTTTTTGGCAGGGGTGGGGGGCAGTTTTTTGATTACCTTTTCAATCTCTTCTTTTGTTATGGGTCTATTTAGCTGTTCTACTTCTGTTTGTGTTAGTTTAGGTAGGTACTGTGTTTCTAGGAATTAATCCCTTTCTTCTAGGTTTTCAAATTTGTTAGAGTACAATTTTTCATAGTAATCTGATATGATTCTTTTAATTTCAGTTGGATGATATGGCCCATCTCATTTCTTATTTGGGTTATTTGTTTCCTTTCCTGCATTTCTTTAATCAGTCTGGCCGATGGTTCATCAATTTTGTTAATTTTTTCAGAGAACCAGCTTTTGGCCTTATTAACACTTCCAACTGTTTTTCTGTTCTCTAATTCATTTAATTCTGCTCTAATTTTTATTGTTTGTTTTCTTCTGGTGCCTATTTCTTTTGTTAGTCTCTTTGTATTTGTTCAAGTTGTAGGGACAGTTCTCTGATTTTGGCTCTTTCTTCTTTATGTATGTGTGCATTTATTGATTGTGTATACATTTTTGAATGATCGACTAATTTGCTCTGTAAACTCTCACCTAAAACACCATAAAATTTCAAAAACAAACAAACAAAAAATCCAACAGGCAAAAGACTTGGTTGGTATGCAGTGTACAAGCTGCTCTTGTTTTCTAACAGGGAGATTAGGTTTCTAGCAGGGCTTCGAACCGTAATTTTTCCTGTTCTGGTTTACTCAAATTAAAAAAAAAGAAAATTCTAAAAATTTCACTTCCTCAACCATGACTGAACTGGGGAGAACTGATTCGAAGCCGTGTTTGAGGGGCAGTTGGTAAACAGAGGAAACCCTGATGGTGTAGTGGTTAAGAGCAACAGCTGCTAACCAAAGCAGTTCAAATCCACCAGGCACTCCTTGGAAACTCTCTGGGGCAGTTCTACTCTGTCCTATAGGGTGGCTATGAGTCAGAATCGACTTGATGGCAATGGGTTTATGGGCGGTAAACAGGAGGTAGGATGGACACTCAGGCCACCATCTTCCGAGAATTCATCTCATGTCATCATTAGAATCATCTGCTTCTGTTTCAACCCAGAAGAACTGCACATGTGTACTCAAAGCCGTCAGTGAGAGCATGTCTAGATACTCACATCTGTAGCTGCAAGCCCTACATATATCAGTCACCTCCCAAGTCTGTCTGAGCCAGACTATAACATAAGTGTCAAAAAGACCTAATGAGCAGGGGTCTTAGGAATGCATTTTCCAGAACCTGGGCAGCAGCCCTGATGCTTTGTCTGCCCTTACAGCTCAGGTCATGGGAAGGAACTAGGCAGATGGACCATACACCCAGGAGAAGGCCAGAGTGAGAAAGGGGTGGGAGATGTCATATCACAGAAAACTGTGGCAGTGGCTTTAAGAGCTGATGGCAGGAGAGTGGATAAGGGACTGGGGTGTTCTGTCTCAGCCTAGAGAAGGTTAGGTCAAGCGATACGTTTGATATGTCTGTGGGGTGACGTCCCAGGCAGAGCAGTAAGATTCTGCGTAGTTCCAAGGGGTGGGACTGGAGCCAGCTGGAGAAGCTGAGGAAGACATTTCTATTGTCAGAGCTGACCAGTGAAGGACTGGTCTGGGAGGGAGGGGGTTCTGCTTCATGAAAGGCATGCAAGTCAGCCTGGGAGATTAATCGATGGGGATGTTATAGGGAGGCCCCTGACTCCTGGGTGTACAATGGCTAATTCTAGGGTTCCTTTCTGCCTGGAAATCTGGACTTCTTAAGGTGACTGATGTAATAGAGGAGGGACCCTCTACCTGGACATGAAAACTCGTGAAACCTTAGTGTGTCAAGTTGGGGAGTGAGGGGACCCTGCTGTTTAACACATCAGGACACCTTTACTTTTCCCCCTAAGAACCTTGCATTCATCTTTAGGGAGCAAGCTCTTCCTTCCTTTTAGGAAAATCACCCCGAAGTGCTTTTTAGTTACACAAACACTCACCGGTTGTTCTTGGAGAAAACCATGAAATCACCATTAACTTGAATACAAATGTTTTAAACTAAGTATTCAAATGTGTTCTGCTTGGCAGTATAAGTTGGGGAACAGTTGCCTCGTATCATATATCTCTGAGACTTTCTTGCCCCTTCTCCCTTTCGAGGGGCACAGGAGAGGCAGTTTGTAAAAGTTAGAGAGAATTATTTCTTCCTTCTGAACAAACTGAGCTGGAAACCAGTGCTGGTTCCTGGGGAAAGGAGTTCCCCGCCCCACCTCAGGCTATGGAGGCCCCGGGTGATGGAAACTGTTAACACACTCGGCTACTAACCCAAAAGTTGGAGGTTCGAGTCTATCCAGGGGCACCTCAGAAGAAAGACCTGGTGATCTGCCTCAAAAAATCAGCCATTGAAAACCCTACAGAGCACAGTTCTACTCTGACATACATGGGGTCATCGTAAATTAGAATCAACTCCACAGCAACTAGTTTTTTTGGTTTTTTCTAGGCCATTCTTTATGGGAGAGAAGGAACTGACCTCAAAGAAAGCATGCTGATATATCTCCTTTACTTCTTGATGGAGATAAGAGAGGGAAAGAGAAGTGGATAGGACTGTCCTTTGAATGAAGTTATGTAAGATCAATAACGCTGACTGTCTACTACCATATGCTTATGGAGCAGGGTTTCCCTTGAAAGGAGTGGATGTGCCTGATCTCAGGGCAGGAAGTGGAGGATGGGAAGAAGGCAGACATTAGATCGGGGAAGAGAGAAGACCCAGCCTCTCTCTGAGCTGAGCTGGTCTTTGTCATGTGGAGGCAGCTGGAAGTAAAGCAAGCATTGCTCTGTAGAGTCCCCAGAGAGGGGTCTGGGCCCTGGCATCTGAGTACAGCTATATTGACAGCAGGCATAATTTCCTCTTTGTATTGTTCTTCCCTTCTATGATCCCAGAACCTTTAGGAAAGTGTTATCCAAAGCTGAAGTTTCTTTTAGGCTGAGCTGTAGAGAATTAAGAGGAGGGCTGGCCCTGTACTTGGGTTCAGGATGACTAAAGAGTGAAGCACAGGTGGTAGCTGAGAGGTCCCTGGTAGAAAACAGTAGTGTCCAATGACACCAAAGCCTTCCACCAGCCATCATGAGCAGAAGCATTGGAGGGACAGCTGGGCAAGGGGTTTGGAGCAGAGTCTGAGGAATCTGGTTTTAAGACAGGGAACAGAGGGGCCCCAAAATCTGCAAACAAAGTACAGAAAAAGGGGCCGGGGTGCAGAAACAAAGCCATTCCCTCAGAACAATGGGGCCAGATATCAGAAAATAGCCCACAAACTTCTTTAAAGTTGTCTTACAGAAGCAGCTGGATAAAACCAGCCCCAGGGACACGTGCAGAACATCCACCTGTGACCTCTGTATGACCTTCCACTAGGGGCAGTGAGAGGCAGCAGCAGCAGCCGGGAATTGAACTTGGGGAGTGAGAGACTGCGCAGGCATGACACCCCATAATAAGTCCTGCTATGAATCCCAGAGGCCTCTGGGATAGGAGCCATCTTAGAAAGCTGCTGTGCATGGACCTTAGTTAACCCACCCCCACCCCAAATGAGCTACTTGCTGGAAAACCAAGCCTATGACTCTGAATAAACATGAAACTTTTCCCGCCCAGGAACTTTAAAAACCCAGGCAAGTCCTCTATTCTGTGAGACAGGGGTATGCATTGCTTAGGCCCTCCTCGTGTCCATTTGCAAGCCCCTTTAATAAAGCTCTGTTCGTCTCGTGTGGAAAACTCTACGTGCCTTACCTGCTCATTCTTGACCAGTGAGAGGCAAGAACCTTATTCCAGTAACAGTACCTGAGCAGTCGCTGAAGCACCTGAGTCTACTAGTTCCAAACCCTGTTGGCTTGTTGGATGAGTGGTCTTGATTACATGCCCACTGTCCCTTCAGTGATCCCTACAAGAAGTGCAGTGATCCCCACAAGAAGTGCCAAGGATGGATTTGGTCCTGGACCAAGGGCACTGATGGTTCAGTTCAGGTCAATGAACATTTATTGAGTCTAAAATGTAAGTTACACTTAACTTTAGACCTCATGCTAGGCACTGAGTGAACAAGAAAGTAGCATAAATGAATGATGAATAAGGAGTCAAGGACAAGAAGGTGAGCTAGGGTTTTGACAAAGGTGGCCCTGGTACACTGTGGGAGCACAGAGGTCAGGGAAAGCTCCCAGAAGAGGTGATGCCTGGTGGAGCTGTGCAGGTGCCACCTCCTCCAAGCCCCCTCAGCCCACCCTATCATGAAACTTACCATGCTGGATTGATGATCTCGTCATAAGTTGGGGTCTTGTGCCAGCCTCTGAACAGATCAAGGGCAGGGATGCTCTCTGGTTCCCACACTTGTCCATTGTTGTAGGAAAGGGTCAGTCACATGTTAGGTGCACTGAGGGGAAGCTACAGAGTACGCAGGTGGGAAGGGGTGACGGGAGAAGGGGCTGGAGAGGTAGCAGAGAGGCTCTATCAAGAAGGTCCCAGAATTCTAGGCTAAAAAGATGGACTTTATCCAGCAAGTGACAGGGGCCATTGAAGCAGGGGTCAGGATTAGGGACAATGAGCTGTGCCCGTGTCTGCAGTAACAGCTGCCCTCCACGATGAGCCATCTTGGAAGGAACTAGCAGGACGATAGTTGTGCCAGAGCCATCCCACCTGAAATGTCCCCTGGAGCTGGAGAAGAACCTCTGGGAAAGCCAAGCTGATATAAATCAGAGCTAACCTGTGCTGATCACCAGCACCCTAAATCAAGAACCTGGCAGATTTTCTGTGCGAGAATCAATCTTCCTGTCTCTACAGTAAATACCATAATCCTTTTTCCAGTGTGGTTTAGAGAATGTAACTGCCTTGCTTATGATTTATTCGAAAATATTCTGCCAGGTTATGTGAATGAATGGGGGAGTCAACGTGCTTTTAAACAGGAGGTCAGAGCACTTATGGTGGTGCCAGGTGACTTCTCTCCAGCAGGGGTCAGCTTCCATGCCTGCTCGATAAACCAGCAACCTGTGGCAGGCCACTGGACAAAGAAGGATGTGGAATGGAGAACGAGCACCCAGGACACCTGGGAGCCCTGGTAGCACAATGGTTATACACTTGGCTGCTAATCAAAAGGTCAGCAGTTCAAACCTACCAGCCACACCACAAGAGAAAGATATGGCAGCCTGCTTCTGTCCTTGGAAATCCTATGGGGCAGTTCTACTCTGTCCCATAGGGTTGCTCTGAGTCGGAATCGACTCGGTGGCTATGTGCTTGGGTTTACCAGTAGGGGGCAGAGGCGAGCCCAGCCTGCCAATAGGGAACAAGTCCTTTCTGGCTCTCTTTCTATGGAAGCCCTTTTTGGATTTTGATAGATAGATAGATAGGTAGGTAGGTAGATAGAAAGGCTTTAATTGTGGTCAAAACAAAAAACAAAATTTGCCATTTTAACCATTTCAAAATGTACAATTCAGTGGTTTTAATTACATTCACAATATTTTCAAAGCTTTTTCATAACCCCAAGCAGAAACTCTGTACCCATTGAGCAATAAGTCCTAATGACTCTCCCGCCCCCACCCCAGCCCCTGGTAACCTGGTAACAATCCACTGTACGTATGTGTGTGTGGTACATACATGCAATCGGTTATTATTCAGCCATAAAAAAATGAAGTTCTGATACATGCCGCAACATGGATAAACCCTAAAATCATTATGCCGAGTGCAGTAAGTCAGACACAAAAGGACAAATAGTGTACGGTTTCACTTATATGAAATATCTAGCATAGATAAATGTGTAGAGACAAAAGTAGGTTAGAGGTTTCCGGGGACTGGGGGGTTGGATAATGAGGACTTTTGTCAGCAATTTGAATCCACCAGCTGCTCCTTGGAAACCCTATGGGGCAGTTCTACTTTGTCCTATAGGGTCAATATGAGTCGGAATCAACTCAACAGCACTGGGTTTGGTTGTTTTTTTTTTTAAAATAGGGTATTTGTAAGTCAGAATCTAAGCTGCCTTCATCTTTTGCCAGGGCTTCATCTCTTGTCAGCCTGCTAATTCATATTTCCAGCTCTACTTTTATCTGCTCTAATTCTTTCTTCATGCAGCAGTCAGACTTAGCTCTTTAAGACACAGATGTGATCATGTCACCCCCTTCTGCTCAAAACAATAATTCTTTGGATAAAGACCGAAATCCTTCTTGTGGCCAACATGGCCTGGCCCCTAACTATGACTAGTTTCAATCTCACTCTCTGTGTACCAGGCAGTTCTGTTTCTCCTAACACAGGTCCTTTGCACATCCTATTACCTCTACTTGTTACGCTGTCTCCTCTTAACACACCCTACCTCTGTTTCCTAATTAAATTCTATCCCTTGTGCTCTCTCAGTTCAAATGTTCAGGTCTCCTGTTACACTCTCGCATGGCATAATGAACCTCTTCCCCAATGCACTTATTCCAGTTTGTGCGGTTTATGTATTTGATAATTTGATGTTTGTCTGTCTCCCGCACAAGATTATCAGCTCTGTGTGAGGACAGGGCTTGGATCTATTCAGCTCAGTCCAATGTGTAGCTTGAGTGGGTGAGAGATCAACTCACTCCTGGCCTCCGGCATCTCTGCTTGCTTGCTCCCTCAGCACCAAAGCAAGGTCAGGTCAGGAAGCTCCCTCTTCTGAGTTGCAACAAAAAGAACAGGACTCATTACCCGGCCAGCCTCTGATACATGCCCCAAGGTGCCTTGGGAGACAGTGACGAGTGAGAGGAGACAGGGGAGGAGACAGGATGATTGTTTCTTCAGGGAGGGGTGGAAACAGAGAGAGGAAGATTTGGGATGCTGCTTGTCTCCATCCCGTGACTAAATCAGCAGAGGAAATTGTGAGTGCATGGCTGTCAGAGCAATAGGGCAGGAAGAGAGCAACCATGAGAGGTCCTGGCAGTTTGTGATTAAACAGCAGGCAGAGCCTTCATGAGGCAGTTAAGCTGGATTGAGCTAAAACGTGTGCTCACTCCTTTCTTGGGCGATGGCTCCATGAATAGCTAAAAAGAAGCAGAGAACTTCAAAGCTGGAACGAGTAGAACAATTAATTAATAAGCGAAGGAGAAGATGAACAAGGAGTGAATTCATGCAAGCATTCATGGTCACTTATTTAACATATATTTGTTGAGTTTCTACTCAGGAGGAGGCACTGTTCTGGATTTGGGATTATAGCTCCGAGCAAGACAGGCATAGCCCCTGCCCCATGAAACTTACATTCTAGTTGGGAAGATAGACGATAAGCAAGTAAACAAATACATATATAATATGTCAGTGAGCAGTAAGAGCTATGAAGATAAATGTATAATGATAGCTTATATTTATTGAGGGCTTGTTACAAGCCCCTTTCATGTATTGATATCTTTAATCCTCACAACAATACCATGAGGTAGGTACTATTAGCTCCATTTAATAGATGAAAGGACCCCGGTGGCGCCCTCATTAAGCACTCAGCTGCTAACTGAAAGGTCCGCTGTTCAAACCCACCAGCCACTCCATAGGAGAAAAACGTGGCAGTCTGCTTCTGTAAAGATTAACAGCTTGGAAACCCTGTGGGGCAGTTCTACGCTGTCCTGTTGGATTGCTAGAGTCAGAATCAACTCGACAGCAACGAGTTTCTTTAATAGATGAAGTCACAGAAACATGGAGAGGTTAAATAACTTGCCCAAATTCACACAGCTGGTACATGATTGTGTTAGGGTATATGTTAAGCTGCTATAACAGAGAAGCCTAAAGTGTTGTTCCTTAATCGTCATCAACTTATGTATGACAGAAAGAAACATTGCCCAGTCCTGCACCATCTTCTTGATCATTGTTATGTTTGAGTCCATTGTTTTGACTATTGTATCAATTCATCCCATTGAGGGTTTGCCTCATTTTTGCTGATCCTCTACTTTACTGACCATGATGTCCTTTTCTAGCAACTGGTCTTTCTTAAGGACATGTCCAAAGTAATCAAGTCAAAGTCTAGCCATCCTCACTTCTAAAATGCATTCTGGATGTATTTCTTCTGGTATAACCAGCCCATGGTATACAGTGGTCCAAATAAGATGGAAATCCATTTCTTTCTCATAGTATCTCAGAGGTAGGCAGGGTCAGTGGGCATATCTTCCCCGAAGGATCATTCAGGATCCCCAGGTTTTTCCATTTTTGTTTCTTTGTCATCCCACACGGTGTGGTTCTCTCTGTGTGGTCAAAGCTGGATCAGCAACATGTCCACATTATATCCTGTGAGATGTGAAAAAAGAGTGTGAAAGACCAGGGCAAATGGATAGACCAAAGTTGCATACACTTCCACACACATTCCATTACCCAAACTTAGCCACATGGGCACACATAGCTGCAAGGGAGTCAGGGAAATATAGTCTCTACCTGGGTGGTCATGTGGCTAGTTAAATTTGAGAGAAAATTCAATTACTAAAAGAAAGGAAGGGGAAAGGATAATGGGGGCAGAGGAAGTGGCGTGCTGGAATTTAAACCCAAGTATTTCATTTTACTTGGATTCACAGTCAATGCCCATGGAAGCAGCAGTCAAGAAATCAAACAACATATTGCATTGGGCAAGTGGAAAAGGTTTCTTTAAAGTGTTAAAGAACAAAGATGTCACACTGAGGACGAAGGTGCACCTGACCCAAGCCATGGCATTTGCGATCATCTCATATACATGCAAAAGATGGACAATGAATAAAGAAGACCAAAGAAGAATTGATGCCTTTGAATTATGGTGTTGGTGAAGAGTACTGAATATACCATGGACTGCCAGAAGAATGAACAAATCTGTCTTGGATGAAGTACAACCAGAATGCTCCTTAAAAGTGAGAATGGTGAGACTTCATCTCACGCATTTTGGACATGTTATCAGGAGGGACCAGTGGCTGGAGAAGGACATCATGCTTGGTAAAGTAGAGGATCATTGGAAAATAGGAAGACCCTCAACGAGATGGACTGACACAGTGGCTGCAACAGTGGACTCAAGCACAGCAGCGATCCTGGGGATGGTGCAGGACTGGGCAGTATTTCATTCTGTTGTACAGAGGGTCGCTATGAGCTGGAGCCAACTGCATGGCACCTAACGATAACAAAGTTTGCCTTTAGGATCCATACTCTAGGCCGCTACAGAATAAATGAAAACAGAATGATAAGTGTGGACAGACTGTTTTTAATAGGATGGGGAGGGAAACAATCTCTAAGGAGGTGACATTTAATCAGAGACTTGAATGAAGTGAAGGTTGGGTAACAGTGTCTGGATAGGCAGAACAGGAAGCACAAAGGACCTGAGGCATGTTCTAAGAATGCGGGAGGCCAGTGGGGTTGGAATATAAGAAGGGGAAAGAATATGATCAGAGAATAGGGTGGAGAAGTAGGCAAGGGCCAGATGATAGAGGGTCTTACTTGGAAGTCATGGTGCATGACTTGGAACCCGGGAAGCCCCTGGAGGTCCCTGGACAGTGCAAATGGTTTGTACTCAGCTGGTAACCAAAATGTTGGTGGTTTGAGCCCACCCAGTGGAGCCATGGAAGAAAGGCCTGGCTATCTTCTTCCGTAAAGGTTACAGCCAAGAAAATCCTGGGGAACAGTTCTACTCTGTAATACATGGGGTGTCCAAAATCACAAACCAACAACAAAACAAAATCAACAACAAAGACTTTTCCATGAATGTGCATAGCAGCTTTATCTGTAATAGCTCATAACTGGAAACAGCCCATCAACAAGTGACTAGCTAAACAAATTGGTGTATATCCATGGAATGTGATTCAGCCACATGATACAAGGTACAACATGGACAGTCTTCATGCTAAATGAAAGAAGCCAGAGGGAAAAAAAGAGCACATACTCTATAACTCTATTTACATAAGACACTAAAAAATGGTAACTAATCTATAGTGAAAGATCAAGGGATGCTGAGGGTGGAGCATATAAAGAGGTCAGTGGAAACTGTTAGAGAGATGGGTATGTTCATATCTTGATTGTGGTGATAGTTTCATGGGTATATATGTATGTCATGACCAACTACACTGTACTCTTTAAATGTGTCCTGAGCCCCACTAAAGTTGTAAATGAGTCTATGAATGAGTAAACAAATCAAGAATGGGTATATACATTTAAAAAGTGACAAATGAGGAATAACTGAGTGAATCATGAACAGAATAGAAGTTAATGATAAGCAGCTGAAAGAAGGAGACCAAGGAGTGAGTGCATGAATCATGAGGGGGTGGCGAGGGTCCAGGCAGAGGCCAGGGCTGCAGATCCACTCTCGGCCCAGGTCCCAGGTACAGGCTGAGCCACCGTCCTAGATTTCTGTGCAGTTCCTTCCTAAGTGTGAGACCCAATCTGGTCTGAAGCCTGGACCTTCAATTCCCCACCCACAGGCTCCTGGGTTAATTGGCACTTCCTGAGAAATGCTGCCAGGACACTCCACTACGTCTTCTTAGCTGTGAAAGCCACGGAAGCCTATAAATCACAGCAAGGGGAAACGGGCAGTAGTTACCCCGTGACTCCCAGGGCACAGGCATGGCAGCTTCCAGGGGATGGTAGTCAATGGATGTGGATGTGAACATCCTTGAGATGAGCTCTGGGGAACTGACAGACAGCCCCAGCCCTGGGGCTATCCATGCTGAAGATGTAGGGAGGAGCAAAGGAGATGCAGGGAGGAGCAATGGAGATGCAGGGAGGAGCAAAGGAGATGCAGGGAGGAGCAAAGGAGATGCAGGGAGGAGCAATGGAGATGCAGGGAGGAGCAATGGAGATGCAGGGAGGAGCAATGGGGATGCAGGGAGGAGCAATGGGGATGCAGGGAGGAGCAACGGGCCAGTGAGGTTACAGGCGACTTAGAAAAGCTAGTTGCCATGGCGTTGACTCTGACTTACAGCAACTCCATGTGCGTCAGTGTAGAACTGCTCCACAGGGTTTTCACTGGCTGCTCTTGCAGAAGTAGATCACCAGGCCTTTCTTCTGAGGTGCCTCTGGGTAGACTCAAACCCCAACTTTTCGGTTAGCAGCTGAGAGTGTTAACCGTTTGCACCACACAAGGACCCCACAACTTAGAAACAATACGTGAGGCATGACACAGAGGAGAGGATTCCAGGGCAAGAGGAGAACCACGAGAGCGGAGACATTGCAGGTGGGCAGGAGCAGGAGGAGGAGCTGCGTGGTTGGGAGATATGATGAGGGATCATTATGAAATTAAGAGTAGCCTACCAGAGAGTAGCTGTGGAAGTGGGAGTAGCTGGAAAGGAGTAACCGGACAGTGGGGAGCAAGACTTCCAGAACAGGGTGACCAGGACTGAACAGGGTCCCCTTTCAAAAGCCTAGATGTAGCTGCCAGGCAGGAGGAAGTGTGGGGCTCACCTCCCCAACCCACCCCCACCGGTGCTTAGAGGGATCCAGAGGGGACAAAGCAGCCCGATCTGGGAAATGACCCCAGGGCTCACTGAATACCCATGAAACCTGAGAGGAGGAGGATTTCTCTAAGAACTGACCAAACCCAACGCCAACACACCCAGAACTCCCAGCTTGCTCTTCAGCATTCTGAGAAGCTGCCTTTCCACCAGCCTGGTCTCCCCCAAGGGTGGGTAGAGGATCCCAGAGAAGATGCGCCAGGAGCAGAGAACCAAACCACAGCTGGGGAGACCTAGCAGCCAGGTCTCCTTTGTCAGCTGTGCATTCTGGGGTGCTGGACCACCTCGCAGGGAACCAGAGGGCTCCTCAGTGTTGGATGGGTGAGAGTGAGGGGTTTTCTGAGGTTCTTCCCACTCAAGGACCCAACTGAAACTGGCCATCATCTGTGCATAATTTCAATTTCCTGAGGAGAAAATCAGATGGGTCCAGCCTCGGTCAGGCTTCCGTGCTTCCCGCATTTCTAGCCTCCAGTATCTAGAGCTGATCTGCTCATCACTGGAGCACAGATGACCACGTGTATTGCAAGGATTCATTGGTTCAGAGACTCACAAGCTGGAAGGGAGCTTCAGCCCTGCCTGGTCCATTTCTTGTTGGTGTTCACGCTGTCATGCCTCTACCTCAGGAGGTCTGGCCTCCCGAAGCAGCCCATCTCCTCCCAGGACAGACCTGATGAGAAAGATTCCCTGGCATAGATCTCAAATCTCTCTCTTAGAAGCTCCCACTGCCTCAGCCTTCCCCCCAGAGCCCTTCAGACACCCAGATCCACTGGCCCGGTGCCCTGATGCCCCTGAACTAGATCGCCTTCCCTCAACAGAAGAGCAAACAGTCTGAGCCCCCTGGCCTCCCTTGGTGCCTTCCCTACCTCCTCTGAGGGGCAGAGGAGTGTAAAGTTCCTTTCCCAGTGCTCCCAGTCTCTGGTCCACCCTGTTGTCTGAGGGGCTAAATTTATAAGGAAGATGCCTTTGAGATTGCTTGTCTTTGTCAAGGTCCTTCTGGCTGCAAGTAAAAAAGTCCCTGAGGGACTGAGTTACTGGGCTGAGGGTTGGGGACCATGGTCTTGGGGAACATCTAGCTCAGCTGACATATCCGTTGCCATCAAGTCAACTTTGACTCATAGCGACCCTACAGGACAGAGTAGAACTGCCCCATAGAGTTTCCAAGGAGCGCCTGGTAGATTCGAACTGCCAACCTTTTGGTTAGCAGCCGTAGCTCTTAACCACTATGCCACCAGGGTTTCCCAACTGACATAACATAGTTTATAAAGAAAATGTTCTATATCCTACTTTGGTGAATAGTGCCTGGGGTCTTAAGAGCTTGTAAGCGGCCATCTAAGATACTCCACTGGTCTTACCTCGTCTAGAGCAAGGGAGAATGAAGAAAACTAAAGACACAAGGGAAAGATTAGTCCAAAGGACTAATGGATCACAAGTACCACAGCCCCAACCAGAGTCCGGCACAACTAGATGGTGCCCAGCTACCACCACCAGCTGCTCTGACAGGGGTCACAATAGAGGTCCCAGACAGAGCTGGAGAAAAATGTAGAACAAAATTCTAACTCACCAAAAAAAAAAAAAAAAGAGTCCAGACTTACTGGTCTGAGAGAGACTGGAGAAATCCCAAGAGTATGGCCCCCAGGCATCCTTTTAACTCAGTCCTACTGAATTCATTCCTGAGGTTCACCCTTCATCCAAAGATTAGACAGGCCCATAAAACAAAACGAGACTAAATAGGCACACCAGCCCAGGGGCAAGGACGAGAAGGCAGGAGGGGACAGGAAAGCTGGTAACAGGAAACCCAAGGTTGAGAAGGGGAGAGTGTCAATATGTCCAGGGGTTGATAACCAATGTCACAAAACAATATGTGTATTAATTGTTTAATGAGAAACTAATTTGCCCCGTAAACCTTCATCTAAAATACCATTAAAAAACACACTGGGACTAGTTTAAACAAATAAGAGAGGATTATTGGAAAATACTGGGGTGTCTCCTGGAATACGAGGCATTGGCGGTTCAGTGGCAAAGTTCTCACCTTCCATGCAGGAGACCTGGGTACGATTCCCAGCCAAGGCACCTCATGCACTGCCACCCCCACCTGCCAGACTAAGACAGACTAGGAGGAAAGGCCTGGCAATCTACGTCTGAAGATCAGCTAATGAAAACCCTGTGGATCACAGTGGTCGGAGCCCTTCACATGCCCATTCGTGGGGGTGGTCCAGGACCAGGGAGCGTTTTGTTCTATTGTGCGTGGGGCCACCATGAGTCAGGAGCTGACACGATTGTAGCTAACGACAACAACAGCTCCTGGAATAGAAGATGAGAAGGAACATACGGCCTCAAGAAGAACAGGAACCACGAAGCCAAAAGCTGACAGGAATTGAAATTGAGGTCACTTTTTCCCCACCTCTCTAGGCCCCTGTGGCCTCTGCTTGTTAAGTTTTTCTCGGTGTCGGCTCTAGTCTGCCTCCCGCATTGTGCCATCAAGTCGATCCCAGCTCGTAGCCACCTGTGTGTCAGAGTAGAACTGCCCCGTCGGGTTTTCTTGGCTGTAGTCTCTGCGGGAGCAGATCTCCAGGTCTTTCTCCTGCAGAGTCACTGCTGGTGGGTTCGAGCCCATCAACCTCTCAGTTAGCAGCCAAGTGCCTAACTCTTTGCACCACCAGGGCTCCTTCTAGTCTGCCCCAGCCTTAGATTTGTATTGCTTTGTACTCAAAGACTGACCTGAAAAGTTGAAACTGGCCATTGTTTCTGCATAATTCCAATTTCCTGGGAGAGAATCTCATGGGCCCAGCCTTGGTCAGCTGTCTACTCCTAGTCCACGCCTCTGGAACAGTTGGAGGCGGGCAGCCACAAGGTAAAAACTGCGCAACGTCCACCCATTCCTGTGGACACTGGGTGGGGGGATTCCCAGGAAGAGGATGGGCTGAGCTCTTCACATGCCCTGCCACAGAAGACAGCCCACACACCCCCCAATTCTGAGAATACCGAAACCCCATCCAGGCCTCTGGCCTTGTGACAAGACACCTGGCTTCTGGTCTCCTCTTTATTATCCGGCCTATATATCATGGCGTAGTGGTTAAGTGCTACAGCTGCTACCCAAGAGGTCGGCAGTTCGAATCCGCCAGGCGCTCCTTGGAAACTCTATGGGGAAGTTCTATTCTGTCCAGTAGGGTCGCTATGAGTCAGAATTGACTCGACAGCAGTGGGTTTGGTTTAGTTTTTTTATATATCACATCCCACTGAGTGAGTGGGATAAAATCACACGTCCAGAGCTGGAGCTGGGTGGAATGGGCAGTTTAGAAGCAGCCCTAGAGTGCAGGAATATAAAATGAGATGCTGAGGCAGCCAGGGAATCAGGAAAAGACTCCTGGCATTGGAGTCAGGTGGGTTTTTTTGTTTGTTTTTTTCTCATGTTGTCCTCAGGTCAGTTCCAACTCATGGTGACCCCATGTGAATCAGAGTAGAACTGTGCTCCTTATGGTTTTCATTGCTGTGATCTTTCAGAAGTAGATTGCCAGGCCTTACTTTCAAGGCACCTCCATATATTCGAACTGCCAACCTTCCAGTTAGTAGCTGAGCACTTAACTGTTCGTGCCAATAGGGTTCTCAATGGCCGCTTTTGCAGTAGATCACCAGGCCTTTCTTTCAAAGCACCTCTGGGTGGACTCAAATCTTTTGGTTAGTAACCAAAGTTAACTGTTTGTACCACCCGGGGACTCCGGAATCTGCCTGCCCAGGGTTCAAAGGCCAGCGCACTTCACAAGTTCACCTAGTCTCCCTGGCCCTCACATGACCTCACATTGTCATGTGACAATAATGTAGACAGAGCACCTAACACAGTGCCTGGTCCTTGGTGAGCCCTTAAGACCCTCCAGACATGGACAGGGGTAAAATACCGTGGACATCATGAATAGTCTCCCTGAGGACAGGATGTTACCAAGCACGGTATCAATCCCACACACATTGCTGGGGATTTACAGTGTCCTGGGCCCTGTGGTAGCCACTGAAGATTCACATTCATTCATATGTGACCCCAGAATCTAAAGGAAAATAAATGGGATGAGTGTTATAATTAAGGGATTTGAATTTGAATTGTATCCCCAAATTTATGTATGGAAGTCCCTATACCCATGGATTTGATTCTGTTTTGGGGACAGGGTTTTCTTTGTTATGTTAATTCGGTTATATTTAAGTAGGGTAGGTTCTAAACCTAATCACTTCTCAGTTATAAAAAGAGCAGAACAGACAAAAAGACACACATAAGGGGAAGACAGAGGCCACAGAACACCAAGGATTCACGGCAGACACCAGATGCTAGAAGAGAAGCCCATAAAAGGAATTGACATGGCTGAGATGCTGATTTGGACTTTCAGCTTTCAGAACTGTGAGAAAATCAATTTCTGTTCTTTAAACTCACCCACTTGTGGTATTTCTGTTATAGCAGCAATAGGAAACTAAGACACACACGCGGACTTAGGAGTCAGACTGCCTAGGTTCAAACCCTGGCTCTGCCACTTCCTCGCTCTGTGACCTTGAATATGTTACTTAACCTCTCTGTAAAAGAGGGCATGACGATAGTAACTACCCTGCAGGATTGTTATGAAGATTAAATGAGTTAATACATAAAAAGTGCTTAAAAGCGTGACAGTTACATAGTCAATGCTGTGTCAGTGTTACTTTAGAAAATCTAAAGAGAGATATATACAGGGCCCACGAGAGTTCAAAGCAGGGAGAAGATAACGCTGGGGCTGAACTCTCTTTGCGGAGGGAGCTGGTGGGTAACTGGGTCTCAGCAGATGGACAGAGGAGGAGCGGGCAGGCTGCTCAGTTCTGGACGGTGGTCCCAGCACGGTGAAGGCATGAAGGCAGGTGTCCCAGGGCACGGTGGGTCTTTCCCAGAGCAGGAGTGGGAGTCAGGGATGATACTTGATGTCTTCGTTTCCTAGGCTGCCTTAACAAAGCACCACAAAGTGAATAGCTCCAAACAGTGGACATTTATTTCTCACAGTTCTGGAGGCTAGGAGTCTGAATTCAGAGCGTCAGCAGGGCCATTTTCTCTTCAGAGGCTCTAGGAAAATATCCTTTCTTGTCTCTCTCAGCTTCTGTACTCCAGGCATTCCTTGTCTTGTAGCTGCACCTTCACACGGCCGTCACCCTCTGTCTTCTCGGCATCACTCTCTGTCTGTCTTCTCTCTGTCACTTCTCTTTTATAGGACACCCATGATCAAAAAACCAAACCCATTGCTGTCAAGTCCATCCCGACTTCTGGCCACCCTACCAGACGGAGAAGAACTGCCCCATAGGGTTTCCAAAGAGCATCTGATGGATTCAAACTACTGACCTTTTGGTTAGCAGCCACAGCTCCCCACCACTATTGCCACCAGACTTTCCTATAGGGCCCCACTCAGGTGGAATTAGACCTACCCTATTCCATTCTGTCCTCATCTTAACTGATAACACCTTCGAAAACCCTATTTGCAGACATGGTCCCATCCACAGGCAGCTGGGGCTAGGACTTCAGCATATCTTTTAGGGGATGTGATTCAATCCAAAACATTTGCTTTCTAGTTTGGGCAACTAGACAGGTGGTGGTCTGGCTTGCAGGAGATGTTCCACTTGAGACAGGCGTTCTGTGGTCCCCGAGAAAGCCTTGATGGTGAGAGAGTACGTGGGCTGGGCACTGAGGCGTCTCCAGCAGAATCACTACCAGCTCTCTCTGCTCCTTCCCAGGCTGTCCCCTCGATGTTCTGGCTGAAAGATCTCCCTCCCTCCCAGCCAGGACCCAACAAAGGCTCTCAGGAGGTACTCGAATATGCATCTTTTTATAGTTTACATTTATTCTGCTGGGGAAATCAGTCCTCCACTGCAGGTGTGCCCAGTCATGAATCAACATGCCTCCAGTGTGGAGAGAATGCAACCAGTCAGCAGTTACAAGGTGGGGCCCCAGGGTTTTCATTCACAAAGAGGTTCTTCAATTTTGTTAAAATCAATAAGAGTCTCATTACAGTAAAATGAAATGAAGGCCCCTGGCTTCTGGCCTAACCAAGCACATGGCCCTAGCAGCTGGCATGAGAAGGCCATCCCAGGAGAGACCCTCTCTGGTGAAGTGATGTTTGATTCCTGCACCAAGGTGGAGGCTGGCCCAAGAAACATGTCTACTGGGAAAGTTTCAGCAAAATACTGTGCCCTATACTGTGTGCCCCTTCCCTAAACCTGTTGGTGTCCAGTTGAGTTGTTTCTGACTCATAGTAACCCTATAGTACAGAGAAGAACTGCCGCATAGAGCTTTCAAAGAGAGGCTGGAGGATTCGAACTGCCAAACTTCTGGTTAGCAAGGGAACATTTAACCACTGCGCCACCAGGGCAGGAAACCGTTAAATCATGGCATAATTAAAACTAAAAAAAAAAAATCAAACCCATTGTTGTCAAGTCGATTGCAACTCATAGTGACCCTAGAATTGGAGGGGGTGAAATTTTCTGCGGAAACCAGAGTTGGAGCCAATTTCAGTATTAAGGTCGGCTTGGAGCTGAGACCGTCCTTCAGGAACGAATGACACAGATAACAAGTTTGCATGGAAACATTCTGTAAACTGTAAAGTACTGTCCACATGTTGATGGTGATTACTTTATCCTCATTACTCATCACGCTGGGCTCTCAGGCCCTAGAAACAGACACTCGGGGAAGGAGTCGCAGGGGCCATAAGCTCTGAGTTCATGGCAGAGTCCCAAGGCCAGTCCCCACAGGACCCAGAACAGAAAAGATAACCAATAAATGCATATTGTGTGAAGGAGAGAAGGAATAAGAAGAGTCCACCCACGTGCGCACACGCCCACGCTCATGCTCACACCCACTCACACTTAAGCAGCTCGAGGATTGGAGATGGGTGGAGAGCGGCCTCAGACCCCAACCTGGAGCTCCTGGTCCCTGCAGCCTGGAAGGCTGGGAGGGCTTTCTCAGGGCAGGGCCCCAGGGTCCTAGGCTGCTTGGCTCTCAGGGTGGCTGTTACAGATTGAACCGTGTCCCTCAAAAATACGTGTTGTACAACAGAACCCCTGAGGGAGCAGGAGAGCAGTGGGATGCACACCCCAAATTCTCATAAAAAGACCAGACGTAATGGTCTGACTGAGACTAGAAGGACCCTGGAAGTCATGGTCCCCAGACCTTCCGTTAGCCCGAGACAGAAACCATTCCCAAAGCCAACCCTTCAGACAGGGATTGGACTTGACTACGGGATAGAAAATGATATTGGTGAAGAGTGAGCTTCTTGGATCAAGTCGACTCATGAGACTGTGTTGGCATCTCCTGTCTAGAGGGGAGATGAGAGGGCAGAGGGGGTCAGAAGCTGGCCAAATGGGCATGAAAATAGAGAGTGGAGGGAAGGAAGGAAGGAGCGTGCTGTCTCATTAGGGGGAGAGCAATTAGGAGGATATAGCAAGGCGTATATAAATTTTTGTACGAGAGACTGACTTGATTTGTAAACTTTCACTTAAAGCACAATAAAAATTTAGAAGAAAAAAAATATCTTTTGTAAATCCTAACCCCCCATGGCTGTGGTTTTAATCCCATTTGGGAATGGGTTGTCTTTGTTATGTTAATGAGAGAGGATTAGTGGAGGGTTTGTGTTAAACCAATCTCTTTTGAGATATAAAAGAGATTAAACAAGCAAGCGAGAGAAGCAGAGGTAGGGGAAGATTGATGCAAAGCCACATGGTGATGTCCAAGGAAACAGGAAAGAGAAGCTCAAGAGACAAGGATCTCCTCCCAGAGCCAACAGAGGGAGAAAGCCTTTCCCTAGAGCTGGCACCCTGAATTCAGACTTCCAGCCTCCTAAACTGTGAGAAAATACATTTCCATTTGTTAAAGCCATCCACTTGTGGTATTTCTGTTATAGCTACACTAGATAACTAAGACAGTGTCCTGACACCCAAGGGCAGCTATGGGCATGGGCTCCCAGTACGGTCCCCTGCCTGGGACTTGGAGGGGACTTGGTGCTGGGCAGAAGCTCTATGTTGGGCGCTGGTAGCTAGTCAGCTGGCTGTAGAGTTAGAGGCTCTAGAGATGGCTGAGATGCCCTTGCAGCCCCAGGAACCAGCTGAAGCTGGTCAATTTGAGTACTCTAGGAATGAATAGGGAAACCCTGGTGGCGTAGTGGTTAAGTACTATGGCTGCTACCCAAAGGGTCAGCAGTTCGAATCCACCAGGCACTCCTTGGAAACTCTATGGGGCAGTTCTACTCTGTCTTATAGGGTTGCTATGAATCAGAATCGACTCGACGGCACTGGGCTTAGTTTTTGGCTTTTTTAGTAATGAATAGAAGGAGCCCCGGTGGTAAAGTGCTAGGCTGCTAACCAAGAAGTCAGCGGTTTGAATCCACCAGCCCATTCTTTAAAGATTACAGCCTTGGAAACCCTATGGGGGTGATTACTCTGTCCTATAGGGTCGCTATGAGTCAAAACTGACTTGATGGCAACAGAGTTTTTGGTTTTGGTAGTAATGAATGATTTGGGAGCCCCTGGGTGGCACCAACAGTTTGCACTAGACTACAAACCTAAAGGTTGATAGCTGAAGGCCACCCAGAGGTGCCACAGAGGAAAGGCCTGGCAATCTGCTGCCATAAAGATTACAGCCAATAAAATCCTACGGAGCAGTTCTACTTTGTAACACGTGGGGTCGCCATGAGTTGGAATCAACTGGGCAGCAGCGGTTTTGGTTTCGGTTTCGGTTTTGATTTGGGTAGCACAGTTAATGCACTCAGCTGCTAACCGAAAGGCTGGAGGTTTGCGTTCACCCAGAGGCACCTCCGAAGAAATGCCTGGTCACCTACTTGTGAAAAAATCAGCGCAGTTTACTCTGACACACATAGGGTCGCCATGAGTCAGAGACGGTCTGAGCGCAGCTGGCTTTCTGTTTTCAGGAATGATTTGTCTGAGAGGACAGTCATGGGCTGTCACCGAGGGCTGGTGCTGCAGAAGTGGCCAGGCAGAGGCTTCTGCCAGCCTCGGGGGCTCCTGGGCTGGTTGACCACACCCAGGGCGGTCTAGAGCCACTCTGGTTTCATAGGAGCAGGCACACCCTGGACCCATGGAATTTTGCATCCAGACTGGCCCAGGAGACACAGATTCCAGCAGGGAATGGGGCCCCGCTTGGAAAGGGGCCTGTGATGTGGATCCCACAAGCTTTGGAGGGGTCCCCCAATTAAAAAAATTAAAACACCAATAACAGCCAAGGCACCCCTAATCTCCCAGCCAAACAAAGCTATTTTCGTTTTTATGTATCTCCTTCCTGCCCTCGTCCTCACACTTTTTCCTTCACCATGATGACAACATGTGTGTAATTTTGAATACAGGTGGGGTTTCTTTTGTCCACTGAACAATACGTGATAAACATTTTTCTTATTTCCATGGGTCTTTCATGATCAAATGCAATAGGCTGCTGTTGTTGGCTGCCATGGAGTCAGCCCCAGCTCACGGTGGCCCCACGTACAACAGGACTGGACCACCGTGATCCATAGGGTTTTCGTTGGCTAATTTTGGGGAGTCGATTGCCAGGTCTGGTGCCCATAATTTACTAAATAATTCCCCTATTATTAGGCGTATAGGTCACTTCTAAAATTTGTCTATTGAATAACGCCGTGTTGAACATCTTCAAGTAGATAATTATTCAGAGGTAGATTTATAGGGCCAAAGGATATAAATATTTTCCAGCTTTTATTGCGTACTTCTCACTTCAAGAGTGGTGCTATTGACATCAGGAGTCCCTGGGTAGTGAAAATGGTTAACAAAAGGCTGGAAGTTGAATTCCACCTAAAGGGGCCTTGGAAGAAAGGCCTGGCGATCTACTTCTGAAAAACCAGCCACTGAAAACTCTAAGGAGCACAGTTCTACTCTGACACACCTGGGGTCGCTATGAGTCAGAGCCAACTGGAGGGCAACCGGTTGTATTGACATTACTTCTGTGAGTAACCTAGTTGGTCTGCCCTCTACCTCCACCTCCACCTCACCATAGGGACGGGTTATAAGCGTGCATTGGGGAAAAGGGGAATGTTTTTTGCTAGTTTGATAAGTATAAAAATAGTGCTTCAAGGCGGCTTTAATTTTAATTGCTCTGATTACCAGCAAGGCTAAACATTTTCCCAGGTGTTTGTTATACCGAATTTCCCTCACGTGAATAGCCGGTTTCATTGTGTTCCCTACTTATCTAGTGGGTCATAATATTTTTTCTCTTATAAATTTTAATGTGCTCTTTATGTGAACGAGCTATCAACCCTTTGTGTATCCCAGTTGCTGCATCTACGTTTTTCTATCTAACATTTTCCCATTTCATTGCAGTTTTTTTAACGTATACACATTCTTATTTTATTTTTTCTGTCATCTGTCAGCCTCTTCCTCTCCAGTTTCCTCTATTGCTTCAAATCTGAGAGTGGTCTTTTTTTTTTTTTTTTTTTTGCAAAGTTAATAAATATTTCATCTTCTGCTAGCTGTTCACTTTTTAAAAAATATATTTAGTCCTTTAATCTACCTGCAGTTTATTTTGGTATAAGGTGCAGTGCTATCCAGTTTCCTAAAGTCATTCATTTTTAATTGCTTTATTCTGATCATTATTTTATAATATATTCTAATGTCTAACAGCTTAGGGCTGTGACTTGCTCTTTTTTTTTTTTTTCCAACATCCTTTGGCACCCCCGTCTGTTTTTTCGGAGTCTGTTGTGCTCAGAAAAATCCTGTGGGGTTGAATTTGAGGTAGGTTATGTCTGTAAATTAACCTAAGGAGGTGAGACATTTTCAAAATGCTAAGTGCTCTCACCTTGGACTCTGTCTCTCCTCCCATCCCCACCCATTAGGGTTTGCAATTTTCTTGTGAAAGGTCATACATATACTAAGTTTATCCCTAAGTGTGTTATAGTCCTTGTTTCTATTGCAGATAGGTTTTTTTCTTTTCTTTTTTTTCTTCTTCATTCTGTTTTCTAGCTATTGCTGGTTCAGGAGGACCATCGATTTTTGTATACGTAGTTGGCATTCACCTTCTCCCTTAAACTCTTTAATTCCTGAGTCTTTTCTGACCCCTTTGTATTCACTAACGAGACGAATGTTCTTCTGTTGTCTCATTGTTGCCCAGTTTATTTGATCTTGCCTTGCTGCGTTGACTAGAATGTCTAAACATGATCAAGTTGAATGACCTCAAGTCTTTTTGGAACCTGGTGGGGTGTGAGTTAACTTGTTAATTATCAGTGTGTTAATAACAGGACTTCATTTTGTTCCCGATTTGAAAGTTACTTGTATTTTGCCAATGCTGATATTGGGGTTAAACTAGGTTTTGTTTTCTTTTTCTGTAGTCTTTTTTTTTTTATTCTGGTAAAAATCTACATCACAAAACATTTGTCAATTCAATACTGTTCACCTGTCTAATTCCATGACATCAATTACAGTCTTCCTGTGGCGGTACTATTATCACTATCCTTTTCCAGCTTATCCCACCACCATTAACATAAACTCAGTTGCCCCTACACAGTAACTTCCCTTCCCCCTCCCCACTCCCTCCAGTATCTGTGTATTTGCCTTAAAATAGGTTGTTTTTTTAAATCTCACTGAAGAATCATTTCATTCTTAAATTATAATTTTTTTTAAACGGTTGACTTTTATCAAATTATTTTTGGGGTAATTATTAAGATGATTTAATGCCTTTTATTTCAGTCCTTATGTTTGTCAGTAAACCTCTGTGGAAATAAATGCTGAGTGAATAGGTACATTTTTCCCTAGTGACAGTTGGAATTCCAATCTAGGCCTTTCAATTCCAAGTCCTATGTTACTCGATTAAATTGTCAGTTAGAATGGTGTATTCTGGTTTCCAAAGGCCTGAGGGGTGCTTATCGTTATGTAATAACCAGCAAACAGGGGCAGTTAAAAGCTGTTTGAGATAGAATTCTTTCTTGTTTTAATCCTTTTCAGAGCTCCTGAATTTCAAAGGCAATAGTGAAATAATTGGATTCCCTGATTGATGGAAATGGTTAAGATGCTTAGCAGCTAACTGAAAGATCGCGAGTTCGAGTCCACCAGAGGCAACTCAGAAGGAAGGTCTGGTGAGCTACTTCTGAAAAAATCCGTCACTGAAAACCATTATGGGAGCACATTCTACCCTGACATACGTGAGGCCAAGCATCTGCTAGAGTAACTCTAAAGTTTTAAAAAATGTGTCAAGTTTGGAGAATTAACTGAAAATGATCCAGACCTCTCTTTGAAATGAGAACTAGATACTTCTGAGTAACATTTCGAGACCTGAATGCATATGCCAAAGTGAAAGACCACACACCGCGCTCTGATATAGATTTCCAGTTCTTCCTCCCTGCAGCCTGCTCTGCCAAAGGAGTGGAGCCTGTTCTGGCTCATCCTGGGCCTTCGTCCCCCATCCTCATCTGTGCCTCCCCCGCTCGCATGCTGCCTACTGGCTGCTTTCTTTCTGCTGCACTCACTGGGGGAGACTTTTCTTCTGCTCTAATTAGCCGGAACAGTTGCTGCCAAGCTGAAAACCCAGCCCGTGCCGCACAGCGCTAGGCGTTCCTGCGAGCAGTGGCTGGGCATGAGTGGGGTACCCATCTCATTGCACCATCACACGGCCCTCAAGGTAACAGGTCCCACTGACTCCTCACCTGATTTTAACATCAAATCTAAAAGGTGGTCAAGTCTGCTCCGACTGGTGACGCCCCTACTTACAACAGAACAAAACATTGCCCAGTCCCACCATCTTCACAGATGTTGGTATATGTTCAAGTTCACTGTTGCAGCTACTGTACTTTGAGGACCTTCCAACTCGGGGTCTCCTTAGGGCCGCATCCTCCAGCACTGTATCAGACAAGATTCTGTGGTGATCCACAGGGTTTTCATTGGCTAATTTTCAGAAGTAGATTGTCAGGCCTTTCTTCCTACTTTGTCTTAGTCCTGGAGCTCCGCTGAAACCTGTCCACCACGGGTGGCCCTGCTGGTATTTGAAATACCGGTGGCATAGCTTCCAGCACCAGGGCAACGAGCAAGCCACCGCCGTAAGACTAAATTAATAATTTGTTTTATGAGGGTTGGCACGAAGCTGGGTCCTACGAGGCAGAGGTTAAAAATGTTCCAAATGTCCAGTTTTTCCAAACCACTGTCCCACTCCGTCATCTCAAACATCAACTACTCCTCCTCCCCGCAGTCCTCTTCCACCAGTCTTTGGGTCCTATAATTGGCTGCAACGTCTCACAGAATTCATGAACCATACAACACTTATGTGGTTTACTAGGGAAATAACAGGGTGCAACCTGGGATAAGAAACGACTCAGGATACAGTTCTTCAGTCAGGACAGCTTCTCAGCCATGCCTGCAGTCAGGCTTCTCAGCCTCTTGGTTACAAAGCTCCTGGCTCCATGGTTGGGCAAGCCCCACGACAATCGTCTCCTACTAGTGCCCTGGTTTGTGCCATCTCATGCCACTGTCGGTCTTGCTACAGCTGCTCTGCCATCTCGCGCTGTTTTCCTGTTACAGCTCCTCTCTCCCTCCCTCCCCGAGTCTTCCCTTAAACCCAGCAAGATGGCGTAACTGACCAATCCCCTCGTTAGGGTTCCATACACCTTCTTTGCATGGTCCCACTCCTACAAAGTTTCCCTGAACGTTATTTGCATTAACAGCAAGCTGTCCAATCCCCTTGGTGGGCCACAAGCACTTTATTTGCATAGTCCCACTCAATCACTCTGTGGGAGTCACAAAGGCTGTGGCTGGAAGGGCCGTATTAAGTAATTCACTGCACGGCAAAGACAAATTGACGGAACAGTGGTAGATAAGCCAAATTAAAAAATCCCAGACTCATTGCCATTGAGTCGATTCTGACTCTTAACAACCTTATAGGGCAGAGTAGAACTGTCCCACAGGGTTTCTAAGGAGCGGCTGGTGGATTCAAACTGCCTGACCTTTTAGTTAGCAGCCAAGCTCTTAACCACTGTGCCCCCAAGGCTCCAGATAGGCAGAAGTTATTACTAACATCCCCATTTTACAGATGGAAACGTCAATAAAAAAATTCAGTCCAAACTTAGCGAGTCGTCGTCAAAGGATTATCACGAGAGGCGAAAGGGACTGTTGCAGTAGGGAGAACTCTCCGACCATAACATTGGCAAGACCAGCAAGTGTCTCTCAAGAGTTAGGCAAAAAGGGTTTTTCTTTTCTAGATTTGAGAGTAAACAAGACTTGAAAGAACCAGGTGTGGGGAATGGGATGAAAGGGTGGGCTAGCCGGGTCAGAGAATGATTTACCCTGAGGCTCGCCTAGTCTCCATAGAGGTCTTTAAGGAGTAGCTATGGCACAGTGGTGAAGAGCTGGGATGCTAACCAAAACACTGGCAGTTCAAATCTACCAGCCACTCCTTGGAAACTCTATGGGGCAGTTCTGCTCTGTACTACAGGGTCACTATAAGTCAGTATCGACTCGATGGCACTGGGTTTTATACGCTGGCTCAGGCTGAGGGGGTCTTGTGGAAGGAGAGAATCTTAAAGTGGTTAACAAGCGTTCTGTTCCCATTGATGGGGAGGACAAGCAGCTCAGCTAATCATTTATAAGGCAAAGAAGGGGACTTTGGAGAGACTGTGTCTGGCCTTGTCACAGATAAACAGGGGCATCTGTGAGTCTTATCTAAGTCATATGTGGAAGGGGTGGGGGATTCTTTGTAGTAAGCTTTTCACAGAACACAAAAGGATGGGGGATTTCTTAACCGTTGCTGTTGTCCAGGAGCACAGGACTCAGGCCAAATTCAACATTGTGAAAACTGAGGTCCACAGAGTGTGAGAGAATTGCCTAAAATCCAAGCAGGGCTAAAATTCCAAAGTCAGCTCCAGTATGATTCTGAATCCCAAGCCCTTCCTATCACGCCACACTGTCTTCCGGCAGGATAACTCTCTCTCCCTTTAAGCTTGAAATCGAGAATGCAACGTCCGCACCTGAGGAAGTTTGGAGTGCATTTGTTTTAAATAACTCGAAGCTTCCGGGGCTGTGGAATAACTTGAAGCTTCCGCGGCTCTGCAGGCTGCGTGGGGACAGGGAACCCCCCCCCCAAGCTGTTCTGTTTTAATTCTCACAAAGCGGATTGAGCCTCCTGATCCGCTTGGTGACCCAGATGCTGAGCAGAGTGGTAGGTGGGTGAGCAGAAGAGACGGAAGGGGACGCCCAAGGCTTGCATTGCAGAGGGCTTCGCTTCTACAGGTGGACGCTTGGCTTTGGAAGTTTGGAGTTCCTGGAGCTTCATTTGCATTCATGCCCCCAATGCCCCATGGGGAACATGAGGAAAAGATTCTGGCTCCCCTCCCCTGCTCCAGGTGCCCATATGCAGCCTCTACTTGGAGAGAAGATGGCGCTTACTCTGCCCTGCCAGGTGAGGAGGGGCTGGAGGTGGGAGAAGAATTCACCTGAGTCAAGAGAAGGCACAGACCTGGGGCAGCCTGGAAGCCTGTCAAGGAAAGGTGTTAGAAGCGGACCTAAGCTAGACCACGAGGGAAGAGGAGGCAAAGCAGTGGGAAAGCTAAGAAGAGCCTGAACAAAGGCACAGATGAAGGCTGGAGGCTGTGGACTCCAGGTGGTCACACTGTGCAGGGTTGGAGCAGGAAGAACTGTGCCCCGAAAGAGCTAGTTCACAAAATGTCAGCTCAGTGCAGAGCTGCTTACACCCAGGGGAAAACTAACACCCAAGGTCACGCAGCAAGCTAAGGGGGAGTCTGGGAAAAGACCCAGGACTCTCGCCTCCAGCCCAGGGCTCTTTCAGTTGCCCATCAGTAGCTGAAGATGGTCCACTGCCCTGGAGCGGATGCTACCGGGGAGCTGAGAAACCCCAGGAGCCCAAGGGATGAGGTGTACCTGGAGGTGGCTGCATGGAAAGGAGCAAGCAGAGTCTCCAGCTGGCACATGCAGGCGGTGCATCGCTCTTTCTCTCTCTCTGGTAAATCTACCAACAGCATAAAAATACACTGCATGACTTCTCACCTTAAATAAACACCGCAATTCCTTGATCTCCTGCATCCGCCTCACAATAAAACTTGAGAGCTTTCCACACTCACTGTCCCGCTTCCTCACCCCCTATTCCCCCTTCAACCCACCTCGGCCTGGCTTCCATCCCCATCACCACTGACGCTGCCTTTGTCATGGTCTCCAATTAACTTCCACGTTGGAAGGTCCAACGGACACTTTGGTCAACAGCATTTCACACGGTTATCCTCCCTCTTGAAATGCTGTCTATCTCCACCACCATTACCCTTTCCTTCTGGTCTTTCTACTACAACATTTGTCTCCTGTGCTGCCGTTTCCTCCTCTATGCCCCCTTCCAGAATCTGGGACAATCCATGCTTGCACTCCCTGGCTCTCTTCTCATCTCTGTCTGCATCCCTCTCTCTCCAAGTGATCCCATCCATCCCCATAGCTTTGCTGTTGTCGTTAGCCGCCATCTAGTCAGCTCTGACTCATGACCACCCCATGCACAACCGAAAGAAATGCTCCCTGGTCCTGCACCATCCGTATGAGCAGTTGAGGATCAGGCTGTTGCGATCCACAGGGTTTTCATGGGCTGATTTTTGGAAGTAGATTGCCAGGCCTTTCTTCCTAGTCTTCGTCTAGAAGCTCTGCTGAAACCCATTCAGCATCACAGCAACATGCAACCCTCCACTGACAGATGGGCTGTGGTTGCACGTGAGGTGCATTGGCCAGAGGTTGAACTCAGCTCTCCCACATGGAAGGCCAGCCTTGTGCTATGAACCACTACTGAAGTCACCCCATCATTTACATACGTCCACATGCAGACGAGTCCCTAATCTATATCACTCTTTGGAGCTCCAGATTCACATCCCTGTGGTTGACCTGACATTCCTACTTGGATGTCCAATGGACATACCAAATCTCACATGTCTAATACTGAACTCAACTTTTGACCCCAAATCTGGCCTTTCTCCTTTATTATGTGGACACTACATCCTATTACAACACCAGCAATTCCAAAATAAGGTCTTATCTGTATAATTGCCACTCTCTCTGTACTGCCTGAACTATTTCAATTGCTTCCTAACTGACCTCCCTACTTTCACACTTACTGCCTTCAACCCCTTCTCCACATCACTTCCAGAAAATGCTTTATCAGTATGAGCTAGATCCTCCTTAAAGCCCTTCAGTAGTTTCTCATTGCACCTAGGATTAATCCCAAGCTCCCTCCTATGACCAGCAAGGCCCTACATCACGTGACCCCAGCTGCCACTCCCACCGCATCTGGCTCCTGTAGCCCCACCCACCCTGGCCTTCTGCTGTGTCCTGGGCCACACCAAGCCCTTTCCAGAGGTTTTGCACTGGCCGTTCCCGGCTCCTGGGAGGCACAGGAATAACCAAGTCACACAAACCAGTGTGAATCATCAAGGGTGGGGGTACCTTCCTGCACCCCAAACTCCCCGTTGGCCTCTCTGCTGTCTGCCAGCTCAGCGGAAAGTTAATGTAGTGAAGTGGAGAGAAATCACCTCTGAGACTAAAGACCCAAACTCTAAGTTACAAAGCTTCCCCTTTGAACCAAGGGAAGATAAAATAAGCTCAGGAGGAGAGAATGAGGTAATAGTTTGTAGAAAGTAGAAATGGAGCAGAGGGGTGGTCACTGTCAAAGGACCACCCAGACCCCAGGATCCCTTTCACCATGGCTGGGCACCTCCCTGGCTTCTTTGTGCTTTTTCTTCCAAGGCCTTTACCTGTGACTCTCTTCCAAGACCCACCCTCAGGTTACTGGAGCTACCTTGCCTGCACAGGAAGACAGCTAACGGAAGTACCTGGGAGTTTACAGCCCCCCAGGTCAGCCCCTAGCCAACAAGTGGTACAGGAGTAAGAAAGCCCAGCTTGGTTAGTTTACACATCAGAGCGCCCATAGGATTTTACTTGAAATCTCCCCCTTACTTGGCTTCACCCTGGTGGAGCAGTGATTAAAGAGCTTGACTGCTAACCAAAAGATCAGCAGTTCAAATCCACTAGCTGCTCCTTGGGAGCCCAATGGAGCAGTTCTACTCTGTCCTATAAGGTCGCTATGAGTTGGAATTTGTTTAGTTTGGTTTTGGTTTCCTCTTCCCTGGCCCTTCTCCCCCAAGCCCAGTTACATCTATGCCAGACTTTGTTCCTGTCCTGTCCAAAGATTTAACAATTCAATTCAGGATTACCAATGCCATCCCAGGGCCTATCACCCCTCCTCCTTCTTGAATGCCCTTCCCTCCTCCTCTCACCAGACCTAAGGCCCTCCTGGCTCAGTGCAGTGAGAAGGAGGATGTTATGGACTGAACTGTGTACTCCCCAAAATATGTGTGAAACCCTAGCTCCTATACCTGTGATTGGAATCCCATTTGGAAATCGGGATGTTAATGTTATGTTAACGGGCCATATCGGTATAGGGTGTGCCCTAAACCTAATCACTTCTGAGCTATATAAGGAGCAGCATAGACCCAGAGACAAGTAAGCAGAAGCGGGGGAAGATGGATGCCACTTGGGCTTGCCGGTGAACTTAGGAATGCCAGGGCCACAGAAGCTGAAAGAGACGAGGAGCTTCTTCAAGAGCCGACAGAGAGAGAACCCTTTCCCCTCGAGCCAGTATCAAATTCAGACTTCTAGCCTCCTAAATTGTGAGAAAATGAATTTCTGTTCTTCAAAGTCGCCTACTTGTGATATTTCTGTTACCGCAGCACTAGGAAACAAAGTCAGAGAGGATCCACTTATGTGTCTGGGCGCGTGGTGGTGCAGGGATGTTTCCCTCCTGGTCCTGGGACCCTTCCCTGATGGCAGTCACTGCTTATAGTTATTGTCACTTGTCACTTGGTGCCACAGCCCGGACAGAGCCCAGATGACCCTAAGGAGGAAGGTCCTTGATTTTTTCCTATTGATTCAGATCCTATCTCCTGTTTTCCTGTTGACTCAAACCGGCTACTTCTGACTCCCCCACAGCACAGCCAGGCCTGACGGCAACTCCTGATGCTGTCTCTCTGGGCCAGTATGCCTTTGCCCCCAGCCCTGGAAATGGCAAGCCTGAGTGTCTTAGTCGTCTAGTGCTGCTGTAACAGAAATACCACAAGTGGATGGCTTTAACAAAGAGAAGTTTATTCCCTCACAGTAAAGTAGGCTAAAAGTCCAAATTCAGGGCGTCAGCTTCAGGAGAAGGCTTTCTCTCTCTAAGGATCCCCTCAGCGGTAACTTAGAGTAAGTCGTTGGCAGCAGGCAGAGTGCTCTGAGTCAGAGACAAAACTTATTTCTGGAAATAAAGTATATTCCTCTGTCGCACATCCAAGTGTGTGATGGTACAACCAATATCTGCTACAGTAGTTCTTGTGCAATTATCTGCTTATTGGTAGTCTCCCTATGAGGCCTTTAACCTCATAAGGGGCAGAGACACCGTCAATCTTATTCCCCCGGGTCCCCAGCGATAGAACAGTAAGTAGCACAAAGCGGACGTTCCTTAAATGTTTACCAAATGAATAAATAGGTGGCCAGGTAGAGGAGGAATGAAGGGAAGCTTCATACACCAAATCTGATGCCCTTAAAGGACATGTGGACATGTGGCCAGAGAGCCACATGGTGCCCCTTAGAACTGGGCATCGACTGGATGGAGAGGCCCCACAGAAGATACCATGAAATCTACAGAAATGCTGACCAGTAGCAAAGTAGGGGAACATGGTGGTTCAGCGGTAGAATTCTCACCTTCCATGCAGGAGACCCAGGTTTGATTCCCAGCCAATGAACTTCATGTGCAGCCGCCACTTACCTGTCAGCAGAGGCTTGGGCATTGCTACGATGCTGAACAGGTTTCAACAGAGCTTCCAGACTAAGATGGACTAGGAAGAGAGGCCTGGTGATCTGCTTCTGAAGAAAAAATCAGACAATGAAAACCCTATGGATTACAAAGGTCTGATCTTATTGTCCATGGGGTCGCCATAAGTCAGGGCTGATTCGAAGGCAGCTGACAACCACAAGAAGCCAAGTAGGCATTCTTCTCGTTCTTCTGCCTTTCCCCAAAATGGGTTAATTCCTGGCCCGTTGTCTTCTCCTTCCCCAAGGCCTGGTTGACAATGGGAATTTAGATGATCCGCAGTTGGGCAGAATTCCTCAACAGTCAGACCCAGAAGTCACCCTGGATCGCTGATGCTCTTACCAGCTGTGCCAGTGGGCAGGGACCTCCCCGCCTCCAAGGGTGCTCAGTGTGCCAGAGACAGCCAAGACCAGACCTCATATTTCCTGACTCCAGTCTGGCCAGGGTTCCTGCCAAGACTCCATCCTCCCTCCCTCGACACATTTGCAAATGTCAAGGCGTCAAGGTCGTGTGGGAAGAGGCTCCAGACCGAGCCAACTCCTGCCTCTTCAAGGAAGAGCCTCAGACAGGGAAGCTTGAGGCTCCCAGTCTCTCCTGCAGCCCCCATCCCTGCTCAATTTGTGCATTTCGCCATTCTAATTAATGAGTAAACATTCTCTGCAAAATGTTTAAATACCTTAGGATTAACGTCATCAAATATTTAATTGCCCTGTAATTAATCAACTTAATGAATTGAACCTCCATCTCTGGGAGTTGGGATTATCTCAATGACTTCTGAAAATGTATTTTTGATGGCACCTTTTGGAATCAGACTTCCGGCTCCTATCAGAGTTGCTAGGGAGTGATGACCCTCCTGTGGCCTGCGGGGCATTTCTGCTCCTTGAACCCAGCAAGCAGCCCTCAGCTCTCTGGGGCCGCGCAGGCAGAGCGGTCACTGGGAGAAGCTGGTTGGTAAGAAGCCAGCACCTAGGCCCAGTCATTCCAGCACTGGCTCAACAAGTTGTGAAGCTACAAGTCGGGTCCCCTGCCCTGGCTTATGCCCTTGAGCAAGCCTCATCCCTCCTGCAAGCCTTAGCATCTTCATCTGTGAAATGGGCACAGTCCCTAACCTGCCAGTCTCCCTGGGCTCTGGAGAGGTTCCAAAGAGATCTCCAAAAAGACGAAAGAACTTGTAGACTGTCCTCCGAGTCCTCCTGAGCATGGAGCCAGCAGGCAGCTTGAGAGGTGGCCCAGGCTAGAAGGCTCGGTCCACGGCCTGCAACAATGGCGAATGCCAGTGAACAAGCCATCCACGGAGCACCCCAGGAGTGGAGTGTTGACTGCTGCCTGTGCTGGGATCTGGAAAATTCCCGGTCGAGCTGGCAGGAACCTCCGAGCCCCAGCAGTCAGAGTCTCTGCACCTAACTTGAAGCCCTGCTCTCTCTCTGGGCTGCTTGGAGAAGATCGGGGCACTCAAGGGCTGCAGCATGTGCTTCCCAAGACACTGAGACAGGTGAAGTCCTCAGGGACAGAGGACTAATAATGGCTGACATTCACTGAGCGTGTCCGATGTGCCAGCACTGGTCCCAGACTTCACACGCGGTCACTCATTGTTGTTGTTGTTTGCCGTGGGGTCAATTCCGACTGATGTGTGTCAGAGCAGAACTGTGCTCCATAAGGTTTCCAGTGACTGATTTTCAATAGATTGCCAGCTTTTTCTTCTGAAGCACCTCTGGGTGACTTGAACCTCCAACCTTTTGGTTAGCAGCCGAGCATGGTAATTGCGTGTACCAACCCGGGGCTCCTAGGTAAGTTGGGTTAGATCTTTGCTGTCATCATCCCCCTACCCACCTTATAAATGAGCAAATGAGGGATCAGGGGAGTTAAGTTACTAGCCCAAAGTTTCGAAGCTAGTAAGTGACGGAGCCAAGACCTGAACTGAGGCCGTCTGGCTAAAGGGCATGCTCTAAGCACTGAGCTACCCTGTCTCTGGGAAGAGAGAAGGCTCTGATAGGGCAGGATGGTGTAAGCATTGTCTGCTTCCACGCAGACAGCAAGCACACAGGCAGCATTGATATGCCTCTGACAGGGTCCCTGTCCCTAGCTGTGGGAGGAGGAGGCAGCCTTTCCCAGGAGGCTGGCAGGACCACCGCATGGAAAGTCAGAAAGCGCCCTAACCTCACTACGTGAGCTGGCTGAGTTTCCACCTGTCTCTGGGCCAAGGAGAACACCAGAGGCGGATTCCTACCTTCCCAGCGCTGCTTTCCTCTGATCACAGGATAGCCAGCCAGGCTTTCTGGAGCAGCTTCTGTCGGAAGGAAATTAGCCCCAGCCAGGCACAACCTCTGACCTCACATGCCAGCCTTCAGCTACTTATGGGGTGAAGGATTGATTAACTCCAGCCTGACTGGGGAGCTGCCAGGGCGACTGCTTCACCCGGAGTTATTTATACCACCCCATTAGCTCAGGAAGGCAGGATTCATAGAGCCATCATGGCCTAGGAACTCGGTGGAATTAATATACCTGTGACGGAAATATACCCGAAGCCTGCGTCGCCTTCGCTTAATTAGCCCTCAGGAAGGAGGGGTGGCCCTCAGTGGTGCAAATGGTTAATGCGAGCCCACCCAGAAGCACCTCAGGAGCAAAATCTGCTGGTCTACCTCTGAAAAAGCAGCTGTTGAAAACCCTAGGGAACACACTTCTACTCTGACACACATGAATCGCCAGGAATCAGAACTGATACAACGGTCTCTGGTTAGTGGTTCTGAGGAGGGGCGTTCATGGTGCCTGGTTAGAGGGGAGCTGCTCCACCTTTCACGGCTGTGCAGGGTCCACACCTTCCTCACCAGCCAAGAGTGGCTCTAGTTCTCATCATCTCTTTAGGCCCTTGCCACCCTCATTCCTGCTCTACCAGCCTCTGGGCTCCCCGCGTCTAGTCACCCATGCAGTTACAGGGCCTGAGATGGAGCAAAAAGCAACAAAGCCTGGTGAGTGGCTCAATGAGTGAGAGAACGGAGCCCCCGCTCCCTTTTAGGCAGTGCTTTAGAAACGTGGCTCTAGTAAGTATGTTTAAGACCAGACAAATATAAGCTTGGCATCCTGCTCAGGAGCCCAGGCTGTGAAATCAAATGGTGCTGGGTTCAAGTTTGAGCCCCAAAGAATTGTAATAACAAAAGAGAAGAAACAACCCAAGCAGAGGAATTGGGCGAATGAACTATAGACACACACACTGCAGAGTACTACGCAGCCATAAAAAGGAGTGGGGTTGTCTCTGTTTGCTGCTTTAGGGTGATCTCCAGGACACATCGCTAATTTTTTTATTTTTAAACAAGGTGGAAAAAAGAAGGAGTTCAGCTAAAAAGTCAAAAAAAAAAAAAGGTGGAAAAAAGTATATATAATTTATATAAGATATGGAGAAAATGAAAATACATACATATCTGCTTTATATATATATATATTTAATGGAAGGATAAATCATAAAACATCTTAAAGTATCTTTAGCTGCCCATCGAGTTGGCCCCAACTCATGGTGACCCTACATGTTACAGAGTAGAACAACTCCATGGGGCTTTCTGGGCTATAATCTTCATGGAAGAAGTTCTCCAAGTCTTTCTTCCGCGGAGCCCCTGGGTGGGTTAGCAGCTAATGGAAAACCACTTGCACCATCCAGGCGCCTCTTAAAGTGTTACCCAAGTGAAAAAGGGAGAATCAGGTTGGGGAGGGGAACAGAGCTACTAGTTGGGCTTCTTTTGACTGTGTTTTGTTTTATGTCTTAGCTTTGGGACTATGTGAATATTTCACATGATTATACAAAAAATTATGAAACAAAATTAACTTTTTAAAAAGTCAGCCCTAAAAATAGATATAAGATGAAACACATCAGCTGAGCCTATATTGCCGTATATCCAGTGAGTGACATGTCCACCCAGGGAGGAAGCAGTCCAATGACTTGGAAACACAGGAGTATGTGTGTGTGTGTGTGTGTGTGTGTGTGTGTGTGTGCGCGCTTTAAGTGAAAGTTTACAAATGAAGTCTGTCTCTCACACAAAAATTTATATACACCTTGCTGTATACTCCTAATTGCTCTCCCCCTAATGAGAAAGCATATTCCTTCTCTCCACCCTGTATTCTCCATGTCCATTCAGCCAGCTTCTGACCCCCTCTGCCTTCTCATCTCCCCTCCAGACAGGAGCTGCCCGCATAGTCTCATGTGTCTACTTGCGCCAAGAAGCTCACTCATCACCAGTATCATTTTCTTATAGTCCAGTCCCTGCCTGAAGAGTTGGCTTTGGGAATGGTTCCTGTCTTGGGCTAACAGAAGGTCTGGGGACCATGACATCCGGGTTCTTTCTAGTCTCATTCAGACCCTTAAGTCTGCTCTTTTTACAAGAATTTGAAGTCTGCATCCTACCGCTCTCCTGCTTCATCAGAGATTCTCTGTTGTGTTCCCTGTCAGGGCAGTCATCAGTTGCAGCCAGGCACTATCTAGTTCTTCTGGTCTCAGGCTGATGTAGTCTCTGACTTACTGAAATGTAAGAATTTGACTACATTTTCCCAGAGGGAGGTACCCTAAGGACTGATAGAAATGCAAGCAAACAAAAACTTAAAATGCTTTCAGTAATCATGCTATTGGTGGTATAAGTCCCTGGGTGGGGGCTAGCAGTTTCAATCCACTCGGCTGCAGCACGGAAAGAAAGTCCTGGCAATCTGTTTCTGTAAAGATTACAGCCAAGAAAACATGGAGCAGTTTTACTCTGCAACACATGGGGTGGCCATGGGTTGGAACTGACTCAACAACAACGGGTTTGGTTTTTCTTTTTTTATGAGTGGTAGCATTGGTATTGTTATAAAGAGGCTGTTGTGTGTGTGTGTGTGTGTATTGCAGGCTGAATAAAATGAACGCTTACACTGCAGGCTGAAGGCTCTGTCAAGACACAATGCTGGGCCAATCATGGGCCTCACCTAGTTTGTTTCCATCTTTCAGGGATCTCTGGCCTTTGTTGCTTGATATTTAGTGTCTTGAAAACCATCGTTTCACATACTTTGTCTTTTGGCTGTTGCTTCAGGCAGGAGGGTAAATCTGGCCCTCATCATTCGTCTTGGTTGGAAGCTGACTTGAGAAACTGATTATTTAATTTTTTTTTTTTAATTTAATGAACTCAAATAATTTCATGTAGCTGTTGTTCTTAGCTGCCATCCCATCGGCCCCTGACTCACGGAACAGAACACTGCCCAGCGCTGTGCCACCCCCATGAGCCACTGGAGAGCAGACGGTTGCGATTCATAGGGCTCTCACTGGCTGATTTTCAGAAGCAGATCACCAGGCATTTCTCTTAGTAGTCAGCCTTGGTCTGGAAGCTCCACTGAAACCTATTCAGCTTTGACGCAACTTGAAGCCTCTACTGACAGACAGATTTGGTGCCTGCGCGTGAGGTGTATTGTCCAGGAATCGAACCCAGACCTCCCGCATGAAAGGCAAGCATTCTACCACTGAACCTCCTTGTACGTAGCTAGGGGTATGTATTAGACAGCTCATAACACAACCGTCCAGCTGAAGACAGAGGAAACAAAGTAGCTTCTGTTCAAGTCCCAGACCCTTCCCCATTCCTTTACCTCTCTGCCTTATTCAGAATCAGGGAGGAAGAGGAGGTCCCATTTGGGCCCAGGCCTAACTAGCGAGCTCCGCCTTGGCCAGGGACCTGCACTGGGGCATGAGCTGCTTTCACTACTGCTTAAAAAGTAAGGTCTTCAATTTCCTTTCTGGTCATGTTCTTTGTCTGTATAGCTCCTTCTGGAACTACCTGGGCATGAGCGGTGGGTGTCAGAGTAGGATCTAGCCTTCCGATTCCTGGCCATAATGCATCAAAATGGCACCCAAGCCTTGCCTCCCTTCCTGACAACCTAGGACCAATGTGCTTTGGGTGGAGAAGTTTCCAGCCAGCAGACCTGCTGATTCTCAACCCTGCAAGTATCACCTCTGCACCAGCCTCTCCCTCTTCCAGCCAAAAGGTTGGGCTCTGGCTTCCTTGGGCTCCTTGTTCCACTGCTAGAACTCACGACCTCATTCATTCATGTATTGATTCACAACCCTTTACTGTTGAGAGCATTTGCTCTCAAACAGGCCCAGTGAGGGGCTCCAGGGACACAGCAATGAACAAGGTGTGGGCTCTGCCTTCCAGGAGCCCCCCGCCTAGCAATAGAAACAAAGAGGAAAATAGACAATTCCAAGATCAGGTGGTGAGGGGAACCCTAGGGACCATGGGAGTACAGAGGGGGCTCCTGGCCAGTGGGTGGGCAACAGAGAAGCCTGTACTGCTGTTGTTCACCCCACCGATTCCCTTCTCATTGGCCATGAACATTTTGTGTAAATAATGCTGTGAAGGGTTCTCTTAATAAAGAGAAAGGCCAAGGTTAGCCAGAGGCAGCCCAGCATGGCCTGGGTACTTTATAAATTTGTCCTGGGCCTTGTGACAGAGATCTCCTCCTGCCCTTGGCTGCCCAGTCATGATCCTGTCATTTTGGCAAAAGGTAGGGGTTTCAGATATTCCATGGGCTGCAGACCAGATCCTGGAAAAAAAAAAAAAAAAAAAATCTGTCATTAAACTAGGGGTAGGAAAACTACGGCCTGTGGGCCAGATCTGGCCCACTGCTTATTTTTGTAAATAAAGTTTTATTGAAACAGTCCCATGCCCATCCATTTACATACTGTCTATGGCTGCTTTCACACTACAAAGGCAGAGCGGAAGAGTTGCCAACAGAGATTATAATGGCCCACAAAGCCTGAAATATTTGCTATCTGGCCCTTTACAGAAAAAGTTTGCTAGCCCCTGCTTTAAACCATGAGAACTACAAAGTTGGCGTCACCTCCAAGGATTTTATGCCATGATTCTGACCAAAGACCTCCAGATGACCATCCAGTATGGAGGCAGGAGATATGTCCTGGCTGAATTCTGGCCTGTTCTTTGCTCCTGGGTGGCTTTGGGTAAGCCACTTCCCCTTTCTGAGCCTCAGTTTCTCCCTCTGAGAGTGGAAATAAGTGGATTAGGCAATCCTACGCTTCCCACAAGCTCTGAGCTGCTGTGTTTGAGTTTAAGCAGTCCTTTATCCTGTCAGAGGTCCTGTGACCCCGCAGGTGAGGTTTATGGTCTCATGAGACCCCGTAATTACTCTAGTGAGCCCAAGAAAAAGGAGGTCAGGAGAATTATTAGGGCAACAAGGCCCCCCCTCCCAAAAAAAAAGGCCCAGGCAGGCTAAAATTATTTCCCCAAGGTGATGCCTTTTGCACAGAATTTAGCGCTAGGGATGAAGACCATGTGTATCCAGCAACAAAACACCTAAACGACAAAGGAAAAACAAAGGCACTGCTTCATCTATTCACTCCAGAACATTCAGTAGTTTCCAAATAACCAAATGGTTATCGCCACTCTTTAGGAGAGCGGTTTGTCGGGTATAGAGAGTGCGGGACTGCAGCTGGGGAGGCTGGGGTATCTTTTAGGTGCCACCATTATTAGCCAGATCTCTTCAGTTAAGTCATTAACCTTGAGCCTTTGTTTTCTTACCTTCAAAGGGGGTATTGATAAATCCACAGGGAACATTGCAAGGACTCAGTGAGATGATGTATAAAACGATATTATAGCACACAGCACATAGAACATTCTCCAAAATGTTATTCGCTTGTATTCATATTTGCACAGAAACTCAGGATCTGCACAATTTTCACACAGAAAACTTGTTTGATAAATACACAAGCAGAGATCAGAGAAGTTCAACGACTTACCCCAGCACACACAGATAGTAAAAAGCCAAGTTGGAACTCAAATCCAGAACTTCTGATCCCACCTCCAATGTTCTTTCCTCTATAGGATGCTGCCCCTTCCTCTCATAAATTTTGTTAATACTCACTGCTGTCAAGTCAATTCCAACTCATAACGACCCTATAGAACAGAGTAAAACGGCCCCATAAGGTTTCCAAGGAGCGCCTGGTGGATTTGAACTGCCGACCTTTCGGTTAGCGGCCATAGCACTTAACCACTACGCCACCAGAGTTAAATTTTGTTAATATGCCCTTACTACTCCCCAGTGTCTGGTTAGAGCTGTGACAAACTGACAGATGGGTGGTGGCCCAAGGCTGTAGGGAGGTAAAACTAATGCGCTTGATGGCCCTTTTGTAAACTCCACAATGCTTTTCACAAAGAAACAGTGACAACAGGGGAAGCTGGTAACCAGAGGAAGAGCATTTCTGGGGCCCACTTCCCAACTCTCTATGGTTCTGGAGGCAAGATTCCCAACACCAGCTGGCTCAACAGCCTGATAGCTAAAACCAATACCAGCCACCCAATTGCAGGCCTACCATGTATCAGGCCCTGTGCTGGGTGTTTTATACACACTGTCTGATTCTCTAAAGTGGGCCACCACAATCTTAATTTGATTTTCAGAGTCAGAGCTGACAGAAATTCACTTGGGACTCTCTCATTGTTGTATCTTGTATTTCTGAAGACCCATTCCGGGTGGGACTATTACATCACGTTGACAATATAAATTGGACTGATTAGGGGCTGACAACATCGTTAGGAATGATACACTATTTAGTAGTTGGCATTATTGCCTGTTAAATTTATACACGACAAGCTACTTTCTCTCTCTGCCCAGTGACACTCTGGCACCAGCCCAAATCACAGGAAATGCCACGGGCTGAAGCATAGGCCAATCGTTAACTGTCCCCAGGAGGTCTCCCAGCCCTTCGAATCCTGCTGACAGATTGGCCTTGGATGGACTTGTAAAGTAGGAGAAGCTTCTCTCTCCACCCTTGGGAACCCGAGGATGTCCTCCAGCTCCCATCTCCCATGTCAGGAAGCTGTGCCTGAGAGGAGAAAGAACACTCAGCTCAGTACGGACAGGCTGACTTCTATCTCTAACCAGCCTACCTTCATAGCCTTAGTAAGTCATTTCTCCCCTCTGAGCCTCAGCTTCCTCATCTGTAAAATAGAAATAAAAATACTTTATCTGCACCATGAGGCACTGGTGCTTCCATGATAGAATTCTCTCTTCTATACAGGAGACCTGGTTTTGACTACCAGCCAATGCATAGCCACCACCCGTCTGTCAGTAGAGGCTTGTGTGTTGCTGTGATGCTGAACAGGTTTCAGCGGAGCTTCCAGACTAAGATAGACTAGGAAGAAAGACCTGGTAATCTACTTCTGAAAATTGGCCAATGAAAACTGTATGGATCACAACAGTTGAATCTGCAGTTGGTCATGGGGATGATACAGGACTAGGCAGCATTTCATTCCATTGTGCATGGGGTTGTCATGAGTCAGGAGCCGACTTGATGGCAGCCAACAGCAACAACGATATCTATATCATGGGTCTCTTTTGCAGACTGAATGAGCCAGTGAATATGAAAGCACATTGTATCTGTCAACCCTTGCTGCATAACAACAACTGCAAAATCTCAGTGTCATAGAACAACAAGCATTTATTTCATTCACATATCTGTGGGTCAGCTAGGAGTTATTTGATCCAGGCTAGGCTTGGCTGGCAGTTCTGCTTTAGGCTGTAGATCTGGCTAAATTTGAGTTTTTGCCATGAATTGGGCTCTGGTCTGTTCCATGTGTTTATCGTTGAGCCCCCAAAGAAATGGAAGCACCCACCTGGGAGAAGCTCTTTCCTTGACAGCAGCAGAGGAGCAAGAGGGCAAGTCAAGCTGCACAGCACATTTCAGGTCCTTGCTTGCATCATGTCGGTTACTATTCCAAAGCAAGTTGGCCATGTATGGCCAAGCCCAAAGTCAAGGAAAAAGGATGTACTTTTCTGTGGTGGCGGGAAGATGAAGTGAATACGGTCAGCCCTCCTTATCTGCAGGTTCTGCATCTGTGGATTCAACCAAACATGGAACAAAAATACTCAGAAAAAAAAGTAAGTTCCAAAAAGCAAAACTTGAATTTGCCACCCACTGAGCACTATGCTGAATCCACATAAATGAAATGATGTGCAGGCAACCCCTGCTGTAGCCTCTTGCCATTTCACAGATCCGCAGTCTCTCTCCAGCTCTTGATGTTTGCCCACTATTCGCCTTGCGTCTTTATTCGCTAAACAATACAGTACTGTATAACAAATCTTTACATAGATTTACATTGTATTAGGTATAATACGTGATCTAGAGATGATTTAAAGTATACGGGAGGATATGTGTAGGTTCTATGCAAATTCTATGCCATTTTATATAAGGGACTTGCACATCCTCGGATTTGGGTATCCTTGGGGGTCCTGGAACAAATTCTCCCTGGTCCTGAGGGACAACTCTATTTTGAAATGATAATCTAATGCTCTGTACACATGTGATAAAGTACTACTTCTTATCATTATTTCCTCAGCCTCACTAAGAACAAAGAAGTAAAACATTCCAATTCTCATCCTGAGCTTTGGCACCACAGCAAGTGACTTGACTGTGGTTAATCAATTGATGGAGCTGAAACCCAGGGTGTTAACTGGCTGCTTGGTTATGTCCAGTGGAACCTATTTCTAGCAATTTTTTTTCTGAGTCATGTCTGTGCCATTAGATGGGGCTAGGAAGTAGCCAACTCCAGCGCTACCTCTTTGCAAGAGGTAGGAGTACCAGGCAGGGAAATTTCTTCCTTATTCCTACTTTGTTCCTGCTCAACTTCGTCAGGCTAGAAGCCACATAACAGCCACCAACAACATTTACAGATAACGAGGTACTTTCACAGATGTAGCCTATTTTTTACAGGTTGAATTGTGTCCCCCCCCCCCCAAAAACGAATGTTGGAATCCTAAACCCTACACCTGTGGATACAATCCTGTTGGAAATAGGTTTTTCTTTGTTATGTTAATCAGGTCATATCAGTATAATCACTAATCACTTCTGAGATAAAAAGAACAGATTAGAAACAGAGGCAAACACAAACCTGGAGAAAGAGACATCATGTGCGAATCCTCTACAAGCAAAGAAACCAAGGAATACTCAGGGCTACCAACAGGGAAAGAATCCACATAGTCGAGACCCTGATTTGGGCTTTTAACCTCCAGAACTGTGAGAAAAGAAAATTCTGGTCTTTAAAGCCACCCATTTGTGGTATTTCTATTATAGCAACACCAGGAAACTAAGCTCCTCTGTCAGTTGGTCAAACTGTAGTGGCTTGCATGTTACTGTGATGCTTGAATCTATGCCACTGGTATTTCACCCATGGTGGACAGATTTCAGTGGAGCAACCAGACTAAGAGAGACTAGGAAGAAGTGGTCTACTTCTAAAAAACTGGCCATTGAAAACCTTACAAATAGCAGCTGGACATTGCTGTAGTCCCGGAAGTGGAAGGCACTCAAAATACGACTGGGGAAGAGCTGCCTCCTCATATTAGAGTCATCCTTAATGATGTGGGCAGAGTCAAGCTTTTAGGATCTTCATTTGCTGAGGTACCACGACTCAAAATGAGAAGAAACAGCTGCAAACATCAATTAATAATCGAAACATGAAATGTATGAAGTGTGAATCTTGGAAAATATGAAGTCACCCAAAATGAAATGAAATGGATAAACATCAATATCCTAGGCATTAGTGAGCTAAAATGGACCGGTATTGGCCATTTGAATCAGACAATCATATGGTCTACTATACCAGGAATGGCAAATTGAAGAGGAATGGTGTCACATCTATCAAAAAAAGAAAAAAAAAATTTTTTCAGGATCTATTCTGAAGTACAATGCTGTCAGTGATAGGATAATATCCATATACCTACAAGGAAAACCAGCTAATACAACTATTATTCAAATTTATGCACCAACCACTAAGGCCAAAGTTGAAGAAATTGAAGATTTTTGCCAATTTCTGCAATCTGAAATTGATCAAAGATGCAATTAAGAAGCATTGGTAATCATTGGTCATTGGAATGCAAAAGGTGGAAATAAAGAAGGATTGGTAATTGGAAGATATGGCCTTGGTGACAGAAACAATGTCTGAGATTGCATGACAGAATTCTGCAAGACATATGAGTTATTCCTTGCAAATACCTTTTATCAACAACATAAACAGTGACTATACACATGTACCTTGGCAGATGGAATACACAGGAATCAAATAGAATACATCCGTGGAAAGAGATGATGGAGAAGCTCAATATCATCAGTCAGAACAAAGCCAGGGGCCAACTGTGGAACAGACCATCACTTGTTCATATGCAAGATCAAGTTGAAGCTGAAGAAAATTAAAACAAGTCCAGAAGAGCCAAAGTATGACCTTGAGTATATTCCACCTGAATTTAGAGACCATCTAAGAATAGATTTGATGCACTGAATATTAATGACTGAAGACCAGACAAGTTGCGGGATGACGTCAAGGACATCATGGTGAAGAAAGCAAAAGGGGACTTCCGGCCAACATGGCACAGTAGACAGAAGCATCATGACGTCCCTCCACAGCCAAGACCCGAAAAACTAAGTAAAACAGAGGCAAGCATCATTCCTGGAACCCAAAGTGTCAAATGAAGAGAAAAAGAACTCAGCCAAACACTGAATGGTGAGAAACTGACGGAGAACAGAGAGCTAGGAGAGATATGTGTGGAGGTCCCCTATCAGCTAACGCAGCACAGATTCACTATCTTGGACTCCTGTCGGAGATCAGTAGACAAGAAGCATGGGAAAGCAGAGTCACTAAACTCCCAGCAGCAGACAGAGCACCTGGCAACCAACGATACACGCTTTCCCACCCCCATCCTCTCCCTGCTGCTCTACCTCCACACTTCCTGGCTGGCTGCGGTGGCTCAGCTGACTGGACTGTGCAGCATCCAGGTCACTTGAATTCACCCCACCCACGTCTGAGACCAGCATACAGAGAGTACAGGAAAGCAGCTTCATGAAGTTCCCAGCAGGGGACAGAGCACCCAGTTACCAGTGATATGCGCTTTCCTAGCCCACACCCTTCTTTCTCCTCCTCCCTTCAGCCTCCTCTCCTTCCCACCAGCTGCAGTCTTTTGGCCGGAGGGCAACTGCTTCAGCCCCGGGCCGCTTGGATTCTGTTGCCAGTGTTGCTTTTTTCCATTTCTTTTGGTTTCTTCCGTACCTCCTATGACCTCCCCCTCCTTTCTCTCTGCCACTTGGCTCTGTGTGCCATCTTTGCTTCTTCTTGGAAGCTGTGAAGCACTGTTTGACTGGGGAGCCCCTCCCCTGGCCCACTACACCCCACTGGTGGGATCCCAGGATTTTTTCCCCCCTCTGTTTTATTTTGTTTTGCTTTGCTCTGTTTGTTTGTTTTGGTTTTCTTTTTGCAGCTTGGGAGCCCCTTCTAGCTGGGCTGCACTGCATGGCTTAGGATCCACTTTCCCAGTCTGCGCAGCCCCTGGTGGCACCTTTTTTTTCTTTCCTTTTTTCTTTTCTCTCTTGTTTCCTTCCTGTCTTTCTTTATTTCTCGGTTCTTGTCTCTCTATACTTACCTTCTTTCCTGTCTGAATACCTGGCCCTGTGTGACATCTATACCCCCTCTACCCAGGCTATACTGCACAGCCTGGGAGCCAATTCCTTGATCTTTGCAGCTGAACTGGTGGGATGCCTGGGGGCTTTTCTCTTTTTTTTTTCCCAAAATTTTATCTAGTTTTTTTCCCCTTTCTTTTTCCCCTTTTTTCTTTTTCCTTTTTCTTTTTGTTTTCTCCATTTTTCGGTTTCTCATCTCTCCACTGCAATGCAAAGCTCCCTTAGCACTCTTTTTTTGTTTGTTTGTTTTTGGCTCCTGTTTCTCTCTCTTCTCTCTCCTTTTTCCCATACCCATATTAGCTCCACACTTCACAACCTCACCTCTCCTTCCTGCCTACCTGCACTATGTGCTGAACATCACATCCCTGAGCAGCACAAACATGGCCTACTGGAAGCTGCCCAGCACTGATTCCTGGACCTCCTTGTCTGCCCTGGTATGTGCCACAAATAACCTGTCCCAGCCACTCCCCTTCAGCTGGACCTGCCCTGCTGCACAATAGCTGAGCAACTGAGCCCACCCTTTGAATAAGGAGGTGAAAAGTATCGTGACCACAGGCAAGCAGACAACAAAGATTGCATTGCCCATCTCCTCAGACATAACCAAATAAAACAGAAAAGCAGGATGAAACAAACAGATATATAATGAAAGAACAAAGAAAATAATGACTGAATGTCCCAAAGACAGCAGGCAATACGAAAACGTATTTTTAAAAAGGACAGGATTGTTCCAGTAGGCATCCAAAATAAAACACCAGATGACTATCCAGCAGAAGAAAAGGCACTAGAATTACCTAACAGAATTCAGATCTCTAATATTCAGAGCTATCCAAGAGTTGTCACTATGAGTCAGAATCAACTCGATGGCACTGGGTTTGGTTTTTTGGTTTGGTTTATCCAAGAGTTGAAGCAAAAAGCTGACAAAAATAAGGAAAAAATAGACAAATTTATGGAAAAGGTAGACAAAGTCATTGAAAATACTGACAAAAAATGGAAGAATTCAGGAAAAATAAGTTCACAACTAGAAACCATACAAAAACAATAATTAGAAATTCAAAAAGATAAACCATGAGATTTTAGAAATGAGCAGTGTCATAGAAGAGCTGAGGAGCAGGTTTGAAATGATGGAAGACAGGATCAGCAAAATTGAAGACAAACACTTGGATACAACTCTGTCTGAGGAAAAATCAGAAGAAATATGAAGAAACCTGAGAATTATGTGGGACACAATCAAAAGAAAAATTTGCAAGTGATTGGAGTTCCTGAACAGGGAGAGAAAACGGAAAACACAGAGAGGGTCACTGAAGAATTGCTGACAGAAAACTTCCCTAATATCATGAAAGATGAAAAGCTGACCATCCAAGAAGATCAACAAACCCCATGTATGATACCCCAAAAGAAAAACACCAAGACATATCATAATCACACTCACTAAAACCAAAGACAAAGAAAAAAACCCTGTGAGCAGCTTGAGAAAAACAAAAAGTCACCTACAAAGGGGAAACAATAAGACTAAGCTCTGATTATTCGGCAGACATCACGCAGGCAAGAAGGCAATGGGATGATATATATATATAACCTTGAAAGAAAAAAATTGCCAACCAAGAATAATATAACTTGCAAAATTCTAATTCAACTATGACAGTAAAATGAGGACATATCCAGATAAACTAAAATTAAGGGGACATGTAAAAACCAAACCAAACAAAAGAATTATTAAAGGGAGCCACTTGGCCTGAGAACAAACAACATCAGACCACAGCCTGAATCTAGGATGCAAGATTGTGCCAGCCAGGTACCAACGTAGGAAATAACTCTCAAGGACTATCCAAAAACAAGAGAATTGCAACAGGGAACCAGAGAGGTTAATCTGTAAATGACAACAACATCAGATTAATAAAAGAGGTAATAAACAGTGTAGGTATAGAACTTTCTAATGGAGAGGAATGCAAGGTGATACCAAGTAATAATAGACTGGTTCAAACCTAGGAACATGAGGGTAAATTTCAAGGTAACCACAAAGAAAGTTAACAAACCTACTTCATCAAAATAAAGAAGAAAACCATAAATTCTCAATAAAAACAAAAATCCACAAATAAAGGAACTCAGCACAGGAGAATAAGAGAAACAAAGAAAATGTCAGCACCACAAAAAAAAAAAAAAAGCACTACAAAATGACGGCAATAAATTCACACCTATCAACAATTACACTGAATGTAAATGGCCTAAATTCACCCATACTGAGACAGAGAGTGATGAAATGGATTTAAAAAAAAAGATCTATCAGTATGTTGGCTACAGGAGACACATCTTAGAAACAAAGATGTAAATTTGTTAAAAATGAAAGTATGGAAAAAAATATCAAGCAATAACTACCAAAAAGAGTAGGAGTGGCCATACTAACCTCAGATAAAATAGACATTAAAACAAAATCCACCATAAAAGACAAAGAAGGGCACTATATAATGATTAAAGGGACGATCCATCACAGAGACTTAACCATAAAAAAATCTATGCATCCAATGACAGGGCTCCAAAATACATAAAACAAACTCTAACAGCCCTGAAAAGAGAAATTGACAGTTCCACAATAATAGTAGGAGACCTCAACACACCACTCTCAGTAAAGGACAGAACATCTAGAAAGAAACTCAACAAAGATACAGAAGAGCTAAAGGGCACAATCAGCCAACTTGACCTCATAGACGTATATAGAACACTCCATCCAACAGCTGCAAAGAGCACATTCTTTTCCAGCACACATGGAACGTTCTCCAGAATAGACCACATCTTAGGCCACAGAGCAATCCTCAACAAAATCCAAAACATTGAGATGATACAAAGTATCTTCTCCGACCACAATGCCATCAAAGTAGAGATTAACAACAGGAAGAGCAAGGAAAAAAAAAATCAATTACATGGAAACTAAATAACACCCTGCTTAAAAACCACTAGGTAATAGAAGAAATCAGAGATGGGATCAAAAAGTTCCTAGAATCAAACAAGAATGAAAGCACATCATACCAAAACCTTTAGGACACAGCAAAGGCAGTTCTTAAAGGTCCATTTATAGCAATAGATGCACACATCAAAAAAAGAAGAAAGGGACAAAATCAAAACATTAGCTACACAAAGAGAAAGAGAACAGCAAAAGAAGCCCACAGCCACCAGAAGAAATGAAACAATAAAGATCAGAGCAGTAATAAATGAAATAGAGAATAGAAAAACAATAGAAAGACTCAGTAAAACCAAAAGTTGGTTATTTGAAAGGATCAACAAAATCTGCAAACCACTGGCCAAATTGACAAAAGAAAAACAGGAGAGGATGCAAATAACCCAAATAAGAAATGAAATGGGGGACATTACAGCAGACCCAACTAAAATAAAAAGGGTCATAACAGAGTATTATGAAAAACTGTATTCCAACAAATTTGAAAACCTAGAGGAAACGGGCAAATTTCTAGAAACACACTACCTACCCAAACTAACACAAAATGACATTGATAAACTGAACAGACCCATAACAAGAGAAGAGATTGAAAAGGTAATAAAAAAAGAAACTCCCAACAAAAAAAAAACCCTGGCCCAGATGGCTTCACTGGAGAATTCTACCAAACGTTCAGAGAGGAGCTTACGCCAGTACTACTCAAACTATTTCGGAACATAGGAAACGAAGTGATACTTCCAAATTCATTCTATGAAGCTACCACAATCCTGATACCAAAACCAGGTAAAGACACCACAAAAAAAAGAAAATTAGAGACCAGTATCTTTCATGAATCTAGACGCAAAAATTCTCAACAAAATTCTAACAAATAGAATTCACCATCATATCTAAAAAATATTACACCACGACCAGGCAGGATTCATACCAGGTATGCAAGGATGGTTCAACATTAGAAAATCAATCAATGTAATCCACCACGTAAATAAAAGGAAAGAATCACATGATCCTCTCAATCGATGCAGAAAAGGCATTCAACAAATGTCCAGTACCCATTCCGATAACAATAAAATAGGGGGCGAGGCCAAGATGGCAGAATAGCCAGATGCTTCCAGCAATCCCTCTTATAATAAAGACCCAAAAAAATAGTGAAATTATTATATTTATGACAAGCTAGGAGCCCTGAACATCAAAAGCAAAGTTAGAAAACAGACTGAGTGGCAGGGGGAAGGAGAGACAGTTTAGGAGGGGAGAGGAGTTGCCAGACCTGGACTGCCGGGATCCCTCAGGCACCATTCCTGGGAGTGGCTGCAGTGGGCTGGTAGTAGCGTTTAGCCACAGTTTCTTCAGGGAAAAGCAGCCAGCCGCATAGCCTACTCACACCTCCAGAACAGTGCTATCGGCAAAAGCTAAGTACTTGCGTACATTTTACTGTACCCCCAACCTCAAGCCAGCTTCAGAGGCTGTTGATTTCCCTGGGCCTGGGATAGGCTCTGTTGAGTGCCAGGAGCCATTTTCCTGGCCTTAGAGAAGGAATAAATTCACAATTAGGGGAAAAGATAATTTGCCAGCTCCACTAGCCTGGGGAGTTCAGGACAGAAGCAGCTCATGTGCAGGCATAAACAGTCTGTGGACTTTGAATATCTTTCTCCCCTGCATGGGCCTGTGTGGGCGTATTTCAGGAGAATAGGCCCCTGTTGGCAAACTGCAACTGTCACAGCTGTGCAGTGGAGAGGTGGGTGTTTGATGTTTGACACTGTTTTGCCTATTAAACAGGGTCCTTGCCTACCCACATCAGGGGCCTAAGGACTGGTGGCTCTACTCAGGTCACCCAGGCACCCACAAGAGAGGTCCAAGGATAACTGATACCTCCCAGTCCTTACAACCAAAAGCATTGGGTGCCCATGGTCCACCTGCAGAACACACCCACCTGCACACTGTAGGGAAGAGAGACACACTTTCCTCAGAGACACTTAGGGGACTATTCTCAGCCCTCTGCCTTGTTGACAGTGTGACCCTCCTGTTGCAACCAGATACTGGTACCTACACCAATCACCCCAGCCCCTCTAAGACTGTAGGACAGAGCCCGTACCACACACTTGATGAGCAGCTACCTGAACACCTGAGCTGAATCCATACAAGAAAAGTGAATGGACTCCTATACTGATATACCTGATAATAGCTCTAGCCAGCTGGTGACAGGATATCATGGCTTCAAAGGTGAAAATAATCAAGCTACCTCACTCAAGCAACCCATTTGGACATACCAAAACAAAACAAAGCAAGAAGCTAGGATATAGTAAGCAAACATAAAATAAACTAATACAATAACTTATAGATGGCTTGGAGAAAACAGTCAATATCAAATCACATGAAGAAGCAGACCATGATCACTTCAACAAGCTCTCAGAACAAAGAATCAAGGGATCTTCTGGGTGAAGGTGCATTCTTGGAACTACCAGAAGCAGAATACCAAAGATTAATATACAGAACTCTTCAAGACATCAGGAACGAGATCAGGAAGGAGATCAGGCAATACGTAGAACAAGCCAAGGAACACACAGATAAAGCAGTTGAAGAAATTAAAAAGGTTATTCGAGAACATAATGAAAAATTTAATAAGCTGCAAGTATCTGTAGAGAGACAACAATCAGAAATTCAGAAGTTTAACAATAAAACTGCAGAATTAGACAACTCAATAGAAAGTCAGAGGATCAGAATTGAGCAAGTGGAAGGCAGAATTGGTAAGACTGAAGATAAAGTACTTGGCACCAATATATTTGAAGAAAAATCAGATAAAAGAATTTTTTTTTAATGAAGAAACCCTAAGAACCATGTGGGACTCTATCAAGAGAAATAACCTACAAGTGATTGGAGTGCCAGAACAGGGAGGGATAACAGAATATACAGAGAGAATTGTTGAAGATTTTTTGTCAGAAAACTTCCCTGGTATCATGAAAGAGAAGATATCTATCCAAGATGCTCATCAATCTCCACATAAGGTAGATCTTAAAACAAGGTCACCAAGACATATTATAATCAAACTTGCCAACACCGAAGGTAAAGAGAATTTTAAGAGCAGCTAGGGATAAACAAAAAGTCACCTACAAAGGAGAGTCAATAAGAATAAGCTCGGACTACTCGGCAGAAACCATGCAGGCAAGAAGGCAATGGGATGACTTGTATAAAGCATTGAAGGAAAATCATTGCCAGCCAAGAATCATATATGCAGCAAAACTGTCTTTCAGATATGAAGGTGAAATTAAGACATTTCCAGGTAAAAAATAAAATAGGTATAGAGGGGAAATTTCTCAACACAATAATAAAGGGCATTGATCCAAAACCAATGGCCAACACCATTCTTAATGGAGAGAGGCTGAAACCATTCCCCTTGAGAACAGGAACAAGACAAGGATGCCCTTTATCACCACTGCTATTTAACATTGTGCTGGAAGTCCTAACTAGAGCAATAAGGTAAGAAAAAGAAATAAAGAGTATCCAAATTCGTAATGAAGAAGTTAAACTGCCCCTATTTGCAAATGATATGATACTGTACATAGAAAACCTGAAGGACTCTCTGAGAAAACTACTGAAACTAATAGAAAGATTCAGCGGAGTGGCAAGATACAACATAAACATACAAAAATCAGTTGGATTCCCATACATTAATAAAGAGAGCAATGAAAAGGAAATTATGAAAATAATACCATTTATGATAGCTCCTAAAAAAAAATAAAATATTTAGGAATAAATCTCACCAGGGATGTAAAAGACCTATACAAAGAAAACTACAGAACACTGCTGCAAGAAACCAAAAGAGATTTACATAAATGGAAAAACACACAATGCCCATAGACAGGTAGACTCAACATTGGGAAAATGACAATTCCACCCAAAGTGATTTACAAATACAATGCAATCCTGATCCAAATAGCAGCAACATTCTTTAAAGAGATGGAAAAACTTACCATTAACTTTATATGAAAAGGGAAGAAGCCCTGGATAAGTAAAAAACTGTTGAAGAAGAAGAATAAAGCAGGAGGATTTGCACTACCTGACCTCAAAACCTACTATACAGCTACGGTAGTCAAAACAGCCTGGTACTGGTACATGACAGATACATTGACCAGTGGAACAGAATTGAGAATCCAGATGTAAATCCATCCACCTATGGTCACCTGATCTTCGACAAGGGCCCAAAGCCCATCAAATGGGAAAAGACAGTTGTTTTAACAAATGGCGCTGGCAAAACTGGATGTCCATCTGCAAAAAAATGAAACAGGACCCATACCTCACACCATATACAAAAACTAATTTGAAGTGGATCAAAGACCTAAATATAAAGCCAAAACTATGAAGTTCATAGAAGAAAAAATAGGATCAGTGCTAGAGGCCCTAATACATGGCATTAACAGGATACAAACCATAACCAACAACATACAAACTCCAGAAGATAACCTAGATAACTGGGATCTCCTAAAAATTAAACACTTATTCTCATAAAAAGACTTCACCAAAAGAGTAAAAAGAGAACCCATGGACTGGAAAAACATTTTTGGCTATTATGGATCAGACACAGGTCTAATCTCCAAAATGTACAAGAAAATCCAACACCTCTACAACAAAAAGACAAATAATCCAATTTAAAAATGGGCAAAGGAAATGAACAGACACTTCACCAAAGAAGACATTCAAGCAGCCAACAGACACATGAGGAAATGCTCACAATCACTGGCCATTAGAGAAATGCAAACCAAAACCACAATGAGATACCATCTCACCCTGGCATCACTGGCACAAATCAAAAAAACAGGAAATAACAAATGTTGGAGATGCTGCAGGGAGATCAGAGCTCTTATGTACTGCTGGTGGGAATGCAAAATGATACAACCATTTTTGGAAAACGATATGGCATTTCCTTAGAAAGCTAGAAATAGAAATACCATATGAACCAGCAATCCCACTCCTAGGAATATATCTTAGAGATATAAGAGTAGTCACACAAATAGACATATGCATACCTGTGTTCATTACAGCATTGTTCACAATAGCAAAAAGAAGGAAACAACCTAGATGCCCATCAACAGATGAATGGATAAACAAACTACGGTATATACACACAATGGCATACTACACAACGATGAAGAACGGTGATGAATCTGCAAAGCATCTCACAACACGGATGAATCGGGGGACATTATGCTGAGTGAAATAAGACAATCACAAAAGGACAACTATTGTATGAGACCACAAGTGTAAAAACTCATGAAAAGGTTTACACATAAACAGTCTTTGATGGTTACAAGGGAGGGGAGGAGTAGAGATGGAAAAACGCTAAATAACAATAGATAACTGGTAACTTTGGTGAAGGGTAAGACAGTACACAATACTGGGGAAGCCAGCACAACTTGTACAAGACAAGGTCATGGAGGCTCCATAGACACATCCAAACTCCCTAAAGGACTGAATTGCCGGGCCGAGGGCTGCAGGGACCATGGTCTCGGGGAACATCTAGCTCAAATGGCATAATATAGTTTATAAAGAAAATCTTCTACATTCTACTTTGGCCTCTGGGGTGTTAAAAGTCTGTGAGTGGTTATCTAGGATACTCCACTGGTCTCACTCCTTCAGGAGCAAAGAAGAACGGAGATAACTAAAGACCCAAGGGAAAGATTAGTCCAAAGGGCTAATGGACCACATCTATCACGGTCTCCACCTGACTGAGCCCAGTACAGCTAGAAGGTGCTCGACTACCACCACTGACTGCTCTGACAGGAATCACAATAGAGGGTCCTGGACAGAGCTGGAGAAAAATGTGGAATAAAATTCTAACTCAAAAAGAAAGACCAGGCTTGCTGGCCTGACAGAGTCTGGAGAAACCCTGAGAGTACGGCCCCAGACACACTTTTGGCTCAATAATGAAGTCACTCCTGAGATTCACCCTTCAACCAAAGTGTGGACAGGCCCCTAAAATAAAACAAGATTAAAGGGGCACACCAGCTCAGGAGCAAGGACTAGAAGGCAGGAGGGGACAGGAAACCTGGTAATAGGGAACCCAAGGTTGAGTAGGGAGAGAGTTGACATATCATAGGTTTGTTAACCCATGTCAGAAAACCATATGTGTACTACCTGTTTAATATGAAACTGGTTTGTTCTGTAAACCTTCACCTAAAATACAGTAAAAAAAAAAGAGAGAGAGAGAGAAAAGAAAAGAAAGCAAAAGGTTATTAAAATGACAGAAAGAAAGAAAAGACCAAAACGGATGTCAGAAGAGAATCTGAAACTTGTTTTCGAATGTAGAGTAGATAAAATGAATGGAAAAAAATGAAGTAAAAGAACTGAACAGAAAATTTCAAAGGGCAGCTCCAGAAGACAAAATGAAACATGCTAAGACCTGGAGTTAGAAAACCAAAAGGGAAGAACGTGCTCAATGTTTCTGAAGCTGAAAGAACTGAAAAAAAAAGAAAAAATTCAAGCCTTAACTTGCAATATTAAAGGATTCTATGAGCAAAATATCTAATGCAGGAAGCATCAAAAGAAGATGGGAGGAATACACAGTCACTGTACCAAAAAGAATTTGTCGGCATTCAATCATTTCAGGAGTTAGCATATGATCAAGAACTGATGGTACTGAAGGAAGAAGTCCAAGCTGCACTGAAGGCATTGGCAAAAAACAAGGAATTGACAGAATACCAATTACCATGTCTCAACAAACGGATGCAGCACTGGAGGTGCTCACTCCTCTATGCCAAGAAATTTGGAAGATGGCTACCTGGCCAACTGACTGGGAGAGATTCATATTTGTGCCCATTCCAAAGAAAAGTGATCCAAGAATGCAAAAATTATCAAACAATATCATTAATATCACATGCAAGTAAAATTTTGCTAAAGATAATACAAAAGCGGTTGCAACAGTACATTGACATGAAACTACCAGAAATTCAAACCCAGTTCGGAAGAGGACTTGGAACCAGGGATATCATTGCTTATGTCAGATGGATCCTGGCTGAAAGCAGAGAATACCAGCAAGATGTTTACCTGTGTTTTACTGACTATGCAAAGGCATTCAATTGTGTGGATCATAACAAATTATGAATAACAATGCAAAAAATGGGAATTCCATAACACTTAATTGTGCTCACGATGAACCTGTACGTAGATCAAAAGGCAGTTGTTCGGACAGAACAAGCGGATACTGCATGGTTTAAAATCAGGAAAGGTGTTCATCAGGGTCGTATCCTTTCACCATTCTTATTCAGTCTGTATCCTGAGCAAATAATCCTAGAAGTTGAACTATATGAAGAAGAATGGGGCATCAAGATTGGAGGAAGACTCATTAACAACATGTGATATGCCGATGACACAACCTTGCTTGCTGAAAGTGAAGAGGACTTGAAGAACTTATTGATGGAAGATCAAAGACTACAGCCTTCAGTATGGATTATACCTCGACATAAAGAGAACGAAAATCCGCATAACTGGACCAATAAGTGAAGTCATGAAAAAGGAGAAAAGATTCAAATTGTCAAGGGTTTCATTTTACTTGGATCCACAATCAACGCCCATGGAAGCAGCAGTCCAGAAATCAAAGGATGCATTGCCTTGGGCAAATCTGCTACAAATGACCCCTTTAAAGTGTTCAGAATAAAAGATGTCACTCTGAGAACTAAGGTGCCCCTGACCATAGTATTTTCAATTGCCTCATATGCATGCAAAAGCTGGACAATGAATAAGGAAGACCAAAGAAGGATTGATGCCCTTGAATTATGGTGTTAGTTAAGAATATTGAATACACCATGGATTGCCAGAAGAATGAACAAATCTGTCTTGGAAGAAGTACAGTCAGAATGTTCCTTAGGAACAAGAAGGCAGGAGGGGGCAGGAACTGGACGAACAGGCACAGGGAACCCAAAGTGGAAAGAGGTAGCGTGCTATCACATTGTGGGGATTGCAAACAATGTAACGAAACAAACCAAAAAAACCCATTGCCGTCAAGTCAATTCCGAATATTTGTATAAATTTTTGAATGAGAAATTGCCTTGAGTTGTAAACTTTCACCTGAAGCACAATTTAAAAAAAAAAAAAATTGTTTTAAATGAACCGGGGGAAAAAAAGGGGGGATGGCGAGACTTCGTCTTCCATACTTTCGGCATTGTTATCGGGAGGGACCAGTGTCTGGAGAAGGATATCATGCTTGGTAAAGTAGAGGGTCAGTGAAAGAGAGGAAGACCCTCAACAAGATGGATTCACACAGTGGCCACAATGATGAGCTCAAACATATCAACATTTGTGAGGATGGCACAGGACTAAGCAGTGTTGCATATAGGGTCGCTATGAATTGGAACCAACTCGATGGTACCTAACAACAATGGAAAACTAAGACATCCATTTTTTACAACAAACCTTATTCCCACCCATTTTACAGATAAGGAAGCTGAGGCTCAGAAAGCCCCAGGTGACATACCCTGAATCACACCAATAGGGAGTGGGGAACCTGGGATTTGAACAGTGGCCTGCTGATTCCAGAGATCAGGGTCTCCCCTCCACCTTCTCTGTGGAGGGTTTCCTGCTTCCCAACACGGCAGCTCTTCACTAATGTACTGTTGGCCCCATGAGTCGGCCTATCTACCACAACCACAATGGTTTAATTTCTGCCGTTTATGTTAACAGAAATTACTCACTAAAATTTAATTTGGTAAATTTCAATCTTTGTAAGCAGTTAATTCAATGAAGACACAGTCCAGCAAGTCAGCAGTTACTCAAGCTATTTTGGTGCAGGCAGCCCCCCAGATAACAAAGAATGCTCCAGCAGCCCAGGCTGTTTTAAATTCACATTCCTTCATTATTATGTCAAGGAAAGTCATTATGTGACTGAAGAAAATACTTCCTGTCTAGAAAAATAAAGCACAGTCTTGTTCGGCGGATTAGCATTTTCTGCCGGGTATTAAATGGGGAGCTCTTAGGAAGCGTGATTTCTGAATTATGCGGTTTGATGATTATTTAACCACGTTGGCTGGTGATAACTATTTATCTAGCCCCAGAGCAGTTGCAGTTCGATAGACTTGTCCTTGTGTCCCACTGATCCCGCCAGAGGCTCTGTCAGACCCAGACTCCTAGAGTCCTCTGGGAATGGGGCAGGAGGGCGAGGAGAGATGGAGGCCTGGTTGACGCTGATGCTCCGAACACACTCGGATTTCCTGTATGGACCAGGAGTTTGTGGGTTTCCTGTGTGTGTGTATGCTATATCTGTGTCTTAGTTACCTGGTGTCACCATAACAAAAAAAATACCACAAGTGGGTGGCTTTAAAGAACAGAAATTTATTTCCTCAAAGTTCAGGAAGCTAAAAGTCTGAATTCAGGGTGTGGCTCTAGGGGGAGGTCCTTCTTTGTCCCTTTCAGCTTCTAGAAGAAAGTCTGTCAGTTGCCATCTAGTTGGCTCTGACTCATGGCAACTCCATGTGTGTCAGAGTAGAACTAGCTGGTTTTTTGGAAGTAGATAATCCAGGTCTTCTGAGGCGCTCCCGGTGGACTCGAACCTCCAACCTTTCAGTTAGCAGCCAAGCGCATCAGCTGCTTGCACCACCCAGGTGGCCCTAATCCTTGGCATTCCTGGACACGTAGATGCGTCTGCCGTGTGTGTCTGTCTTCACATGGTGTCTTCCCCCTTGTCTGTGTCTCTGTGTCTGTTTTGCTCTTTTTATGACACCAGAGTGATTAGGTTTAGGACCCACCCATATGCCAGTATGACCTTATTAAAGTAACAAAAGAAAACACCTATTTCCAAATACGGTCAGATTTTCAAGTATGGGGGTTAGGACTTTCATCTTTCATTTTGGAGAACACAGTTCAATCCATAACAACCTGTTAACCAAGTTGCTTAGCCAATGGAGCCACGAGCTTTCAGGGTCAGGAACAATATCTTATTCATCTCCAGTGCTAGCCAGCATCTAGCACTCAATGTATGTCTAATAACCATCACTTTGATTCCGATTGTCACGAACACCAGAAAAGGAGCAGAATTGTATGGCAAATGTAGGGAGGCAGGCTCTGCTTGGATCTTGATCTGTTTTGTTCAGTGTCCTATTCTCAGCTCCTAGAGCTTTGCCTGGCACAGAGATGGCACTCAGTATCCACTTGTTGAGTCTTGTCTGAATCCGCATTGAGGTATGGAAGTTGACAGGTGTCTCTAGAACAAAGAAACTGGGACATGTCTTGGGGAAGAGGCTCAGGTGAAGGAGGAGACTTGGTAATGATACTCAGGGGGGAAAAGTTGATGTTTTGCCTGAAGGAGAGAACACTCAGGCTCACTCGGTTGTAGTGACTTCTCCAGGAATTGGCCATCTATTAGTCAGTCACCTCCAGCCCTGATCACTGCCTCCCTGCCTCTCAGCGATGGGGAGGAAATAGGGAAATGGGGGCAGCAGGTGGGGGGAACTTTCTCGTAGGCAAATTTCCAGGGGAAAATGGGAAGAAATTCCTAAGCCCAAAACCCAGACCTGTCCAAAGACGGAATGACTTGCCCTAAGAGTTGGTGAATCCTCATGTGTCGACAGGCTAGATTTTGAGAACAGCGAAGAGGAAGTATAACATCGGGCAGAGTTGAACTAGGTGTCCTCTAAGGTCCTGTGAGAGTGTATGACTCATAATCCATATTCTATTGATTTGCCTCTGCTGGTTCAGAGAAAGCTGAGTCAGGTGCCTGGGGCAAAGGAGAGCTGTTGAATTTGACCTTGAGGACTCTGACAGGGAGGTGACTGCAGTCAGAGCCGTTAAGACGGAGGACCAGATGTGGATAATCACACACTGTGTTGCCTGGTGGAGTACCATGCACCCAGGAGGCTTACAGGATGAGGTCAGAGCTACAGCAGTCTGAGAGACCCCAGACAGGGCCAGGGAGGACAGAGCAATCAGGGAAAGCACCCTGGAAGAGGCGGGGCTGGGGACGTTGGTGCACTAGGGAGGTGAGACTGAAGGGCCAAGAATAACGGAGCGGAATGTGTAGAATTGGTAGGTTGAGGCCCTGACCAGCTGAAAGGGTGTCAAGGACAGTCCAGGAGGAGAAAAGGACATGATCCACCAGTAGTTGGGAAAGAGTGCCACCTCTGCTAGGGAAAGAGATGAGAGAACATGCGTCAATCCCCGGATAAAGTAGCTCCTGGTTGGCTTCTTGAGGAGGAACTGCCCGCAACAGAGCTCTCACATTTTAGCGGTGATGGAGGCAGCTGTAAAGTCTGACACAGGTAGAGGGTGGGGACCGGAGGTTCTAGAATCACAAAGTCCTGGTGTGAAGTCCCAACTCTACCACGTCCTGGATGTGTGTTCTTGGGCAAGTGGCTTAAGCTCTGAGCCTACATTTCCTCAGCTGTCACATAGGGCTAAAAAAATGTCTCAGCCCTCTGAGGGCTGGTGCAATTAGCTGGGACTGTGAATGTCAGCACGATGTGTAAACTCTAAAGTGCCCTGCACATTTGGGGGCAGCTGCTAATGGCAGGACATCCCAGAGCCTGAGCTGGAGAGTGGCAGGGGCTGACTTCTGAGGCCTGAGGCTCTGCTTCAGGCCTTAAGCTTACCATCAAGCTGGAGAGCAAGCTTTTTTCTTCCATTTAGGAAGTTGGTCTGATGGGCCTGGCAGTGGTTCCACATATGACTGTCCTGGAAACAAATACTAGGATGCCTACTCTCCTTCCATCCTGCAAGTTGGTATCAGAGCAGTGTTGAAAAATGGTGACTGGCAACCTGTCTACAGCTTGCTGACAAACCCTCCCCGAAAGGCCAATACTTGGCCAGTGCTCCCATCTCTCCCTGGGACCTCATTCCTATGCTTCTTTAGCATCCCATGGTGAAGTCACATCTCAAACGTGACACTGTCGTACTGACCCATCTAAGAGGCTGCCTCCCATGAGCCAATGCCTTCCAGATTTGTGTCTTCCGACCTGACCACTTCTTTAAAGGCCAAATGGATAGATTGAACTTCCTACTTGATATTGCCATGCAGATAAGGATCTCAAATGGAATATGACCCAAATGGAACTCCTGGATGCCTCTCTCCCCCAAACCTGTTCCTTCTCCAGTTTTCTCCTGCAGATGCCATCTACCCAACCCCTCAGGCCAAGATGGTGGATATCACCTATGACTCTGTACTCTTCCTCTCATGCTTACAGTCAATCTATCTGAATGCCCTGCTACTCCTACCTCCAAAAGGTACCCCCAAATGTACTGCCATCCCATCCACACCCGCTTCCTCTCTTGCCCAAGTAATGCAGCAGCCAGCCTTCTGACTGTTGCCTTGCTTCCTCGCTTGGTTTTTTCCCCAGCAGTCAGTGGGACTTTTTCAAAGCACAAATCAAATTAAGTCCTTCTTAAGGCCTTCCAGTGGCTTCCCAGTGCATGTGGAACAAGAACCAAACTCCCAAGTAGAAGCCAGCTGGCTCTGTGTCAAGGCACAAATAGGGTTTTAGGATGTGAGGACAATGATGTAGACAGCACTTGCAAGAAGTCTGACTCTGAAAGGAAAAGAGAATGAGCTGCAAATGGACAGACTGTCACGGAAGTGACCTTATGTATAACAATGAAACATTGCCTGGTCCTGTGCCATCTTCATGATTGTTGGTATGTTTGAGTCCATTGCTGCAGCCACTGTGTACTTTGAGTTCCTTTCAACCTAGGGGGCTCATCTTCCAGCACTATATCAGACAATATTCTGTTGTGATCCATAGAGTCTTCAATGTCTAGTTTTCAGAAGTAGATCATCAGGTCTTTCTTCCTAGTCTGTCTTAGTACGGAGGCTTCACTGATACCTGTCCACCATGGGTGACCTTCCTGGTATTTGAAATACCTACTGGTGACATAGCTCCCGGCATCACAGCAACATGCAAGCCACCACAGTATGACAAACTGACAGACAGGTTCCAAAGAACATCCCTACAAAATGCTTACTCATTACAAAGAGGGAAAGAGTAACTGTATAGTGGAGAAGCCTGAAAGACGCCACACTAATTAAGTGATCAAAGCAAACATCCCCAGGAATGGGGCAAATTGGAATCACGCTCACCTGATGAGATCCAGCGAGAAGATGCTGTGTCACTTCTGTGCTATTCCTGCCAAAGATGCATAACCTGAATCTAGTCATGAGGAAGCACCAGACAGACCAAAAATAACTGACCTGTAATCTTCAGGAGTGTCGAGGTCCTGAAAGTCAAGGAAAAACTCAGCAACTTTCCCAGAATAAAGGAGACTAAAAGGGCATGAAAAACTAAAGGCAACATATGATTCTGAAATAGAACTTTTTGTTGATTGGATCAACAGGAAAATATCGAATGGGCTCTGAGGGTTAGATGTATCCATGTGTCCTTGTTAATTTCCTGATTTTGATGTTGTGTTGTGATTATGTAGGAGAATGCCCTTATGTGTAGAAAACATACGTTACAGTATTGGAGGGTGATGGAGCATCAGGTCAGCAAGTTATTCTCAAGTGGTTCAGGAAAACGTAAAAATTTTTGTAATGCATTTTTAGCTTTCCTGTAGTTGTGGTTATTGCGACAAAAATAAAAGGTAAAAAGTTTTACAAAAAGCAGATTCCTAGATGCCCCTCCTAGAGGTACTGGCTTAATAGGTCTAAGGTGGGACAAGAGCATCTGCATTTCTAATCGTTTCCCAGGTAATATGGATGCTGCTAGTCCATGGATCACACTTTGAGTAGCAAGTCTCTACACTGACCTTCTCTCTGTTCACAGAATCATCAACTCCTCATCAGTGTAGGTTCTTTGCTCCGGACCTTCTACCTGGAAAGCTTTTCCCCCAGGTCTTTCAGAGTTAGCTCCGTCTTGGCATTAAGGTCTCATCTCCAATGTCATGTTCCCAGAGAGGCCTTCCCTGACCACTCCCAGCTACTTTTAGCTACTCTATCACATCTCCCTGTTTAATCATTATTGCTTTTTACATTTGTATTAGATGTCTATGGCTGCTGTACCAAGTTACCATAAACTTTGTGGCTTAAAACAACACAAATTTACTTATATTACAGTTCTGTAAGTTAGAAGTCTGATATGGGTATCACTGGGCTATAATTGAGGTCTTGGCAGGGCTTTGCTCCTTTCGGAGGCTCTAGGGGAGGATCTGTTTCCTTGCCCTTTCCAGCCTTTAGAGACCACCCACATTCCTTGGTTCACGGCCCCCTCCCTCCATCTTCAAAGCCAGCCATGTTGCATCTCTCTATGTCTTTCTTCCATAGTCATATTTTCCTCTGACTCTCCCTTCTGCCTCCCTCTTCCACTTTTAAGGGCCGTTGGGATTACACTGGGCCCACCCAGAAAATCCAGGGTAATCTCCCTACATTCAGGTCAGTTGGTTAGCAACTTCAATTCGATCTGTAATCTTAATTTCCCTTTGCCATGTGTCTTAGGCTAGATTCTCTAGAGAAGCAAAACCAGTAAAGTGTACATATAGAGAGAGAGAGATTTATATCAAGGAAATAGCTCACACATTTTTTAGAGGCTGTAACATCCCAAGTTCCTGGGGCAGAAAAGAGGATTCTCCTGATTCACATAGCCACAGGGGCTGGTGAACCCAAGATCAGCAGGCTGGAGAGCAGGGCTGTAGCAGGCTGTGAAGATCGACAGATCTTAAAATCAGCAGCCAAGCTGCTAGCTCAAGTCCCAAGAACCAGAAGTTAAATGAACAGGAGCCAGCTACAGGATCTAGAACAAACAAAAGCCTTGGGAAGGGGAGCAGGGAAAGCTAGGTGGCAAAAGGCAGAGAGATGAAGGCTGCAGGGGTGGTGAGCCACCACAGGCCTTGCCCCCACCGATACCACTCAGCACATCCCATCATTGTGGCCATCGTGTATCAGATCTCAACACGGAAGTGATCACAACATTATACAACTGCCAAAACACTGCGAATCATGGCCCAGTCAAGTTGACACACAATCTTAACCATCACACCATGTAATTTAAAATATTCACAGATTCTGAAGATTATGATGTGGACTTTGTTGTTGTTGTTGTTAGGTGCCATCAAATCGGTTCCGACTCATAGCAACCCTATGCACCACAGAAAAAATCACTGCCTGGTCCTGCGCCATGCTCACAATTGTTGTTATGCTCGAGCACATTGTTGCAGCTACTGTGTCAACCCACCTTGTTGAGGGTCTTCCTCTTTTCCACTGACCCTGTACTTTACCAAGCATGATGTTTTTCTCCAGGGACTGATCCCTCCTGACAACATGTCCAAAGTATGTAAGACGCAGTTTCACCATCCTGCTTCTCAGGAGCCTTCTGGTTGTACTTTTTCCAAGACAGATTTGTGGACATTGTTGGGAACCATTATTTAACCTATGACACCTTCCCTGAAGCAGCTTTTCAGGATGGAAAGAAACTTTGAAGTTGTCTGATTCACGCCTGCTCCCGTTATCTTTCTCCAGTCTCTAAAATGAGCAGTTTGTGGAAGGACAAATCCCTCCATCCCCTCTCTAGCTGAGTTTCTTCATCTCTGAAGTAGAGATAGCAGCATCCACCCTGCAGCATCTTTTGGAGGAATGAATGAGACAACATAGACAAGGCATAGAACTGAGGAAAAGTGTTGTTACGGATTGAATTGTGTCCCCCCGCCAAAAAAATCTATTGAATTCCTGTCCTCTGTACCTGTAAAATGAAACCCTGGTGGCATAGTGTTCAAGAGCTATAGCTGCTAACCAAAAGGTCAGCAGTTCCAATCCACCAGGTCTCCTTGGAAACCCCATGGAGCAGTTCTACTCTGTCCTATAGGGTTGCTATGAGCCAGAATCGACTCAATGGCAACGAGTTTGGTTTTCGTTTGTTTGTTTTATACCTTTAAAAAGGAGCCCTGGTGGTGCAATGGTTAAACAATCACCTGCCAATAGGAAGGTCAGTGGTTTGAACCCACCAGCAGCTCAAGGGAGAAAGATGTGGGAGCCTGCTTCCATAGAGATTTACAGCCTCAGAAACCCTGTGGAGTCACTATGAGTTGGAATTGACTCAATGGCAGTGGGTTTCGTTTTTGGTATACTTGTAAAGGAGCCCTGGTGGCTCAGTGGTTAAAGAGCTCAGCTGCTAGCCAAAGGCTCAGCAGTTTGAATCCGCCATCCACTCCTTGGAAACCCTGTGGGGCAGTTTTACTCTGTCCTATAGGATCGCCGTGAGTCAGAATTGACTCAATGGCAACACGTATGTTAGGTTTTATATACCTGTAAATATAATACTGTTTGGAAATAGGGCGTTCTTTGTAATGCTAATTAGTCCATACCCAAGTAAGGTGTGTTCTAAAACTAACCGTTTCTGAGTTATAAAAAGAGCAGAATATACACAGAGACACACCACACAGGGGAGGATAGATGCCGTGTGAGGATCATCTACAAGCCAAAGAACACCAAGTAACCAAGGAATGCTTGTGCCTATCAACAGGAAGGAATCCACATGCCTGAGACCCTGATTTGGACTTTTAGCCTCGAGAACTGTGTGAAAATAAAGTTCTGTTTTCTAAAGCCACCCACTTGTGGCATTTGTGTTACAGCAGCATAAAAAAAAAAAAAAGGTCACTAAGACAAGCAAATTCCATGTTCACGCTTTCTCCTTCCTCCTTTACCCTGTTGGGAGTCTGAGGCCCCAGGCAGACCTCTGGCTTCTGCTGCTCCCCTGTTTTCCATGGTCTCCATGATAGCAAGATTCTGTCCTCAGCTTTTCTGAGCCACCTTGACCTAAAAAAGAGTATGATGGTGTCAGTGGTAAAGTTCAGCCCTAACTTGCCCCCCAACTTCCCATACCCACCTCCCAATACACATAGAGGCACTTAGTCATATCTTTCAGGGTCATCTCACTAGGAGGGACCTGCATTATCTGGGGTGAACTTTCCTTTGGAGGGCAGAAAAGAGGCATATGACACAAATTCCTTCCTTTTGGAGCTCCTGGAAAGAACTGAACTATTTGAGGAGAAGACCTATGAATATATTGAGGAATTGGTAGTTAAGTTGTAGAATTCTCACCTTCCATGTGGGAGACCTGGGTTTGATTCCCGGCCAATGCATCTCATATGCAGATACTACTCATCCACCGGTGGAGGTTTGCGTGTTGCTATCATGCTGAATAAAGTTCAGCAGAGCTTCTAGACTAAGAGACTAGGAAGAAAGGCCTGGAAATCTGCTTCCAAAAATCAGCCAGTGAAAATCCTATGATCACGACAGTTTGATTCCCAACTGATTATGGAGATGGTGCAGGACTGGGCAGTGTTTTGTTCCATTGTGCATGGGGTTGCCATGAGTTGAGGGCTGATGCCATGGCAGCTAACAACAAAAAGCAGCACGAATAGATTACTGATCAACACCACCCATATCATCATGATAAACATCTTTTTCTCTCTGATTCCATTCTAAGAGCCTTTCCTATCATCCCAGCTTTGAGGGGAAAACAAATTAAGTACTCTTGTGAGAGTCCTTTCTACTGTAGGGGTCCTGGAGTACGTCAGTCTCACCATCACCATTACTGTCTTATCAAACCCAAGCCTGGTGCCCTCCTGCACAGGAAGACTGCTGGCCTGGTCTCTTGGGGCTGTAACAGTGCAGCTCTGGGCTCTAGAGTCCTTGGAGAGCTGGGTCCTCCTTTTTCTGCACCAGAATTCCTGAAAACCACTTGCTCTCTCCCGCCCTACCAATCAAGTCCATTCATTTACTCAAAGATACGCTACAAGTCAGGTGAAATTCTAGGTTCTGGGCTCAAAACTGCATGCAGCACAGGCACAGTCTTTTCCCTTATGTGGCTCACAGTCTAGTCTGCCTTAGTGCTTATTTTGGCTTTTAGGGTGGGCAGTGGGTGGGGGTGACAGTAGCAACTTTTCTCAGGGATGATTGAATTCTCTAAGTCTGTTCTCCTCTGTCTATCCTGTAGTTTTTAATTCATTTGCGTGGAGTCACAGACATCTTAGAGCATCTGAAGAAAGTGACTTGCTTACTCCCTTTAAATACAAACATGTACACCTACCCCACATCCACCCACCCACTCTCATACACTCCCTTTTCAAATGTCTCACTATGAAGGTGCCATTAAAGCCCTCTCACGGATCCCAGGTAAGAAACCACTTCTTTCCACCAGTTTTATCCAATCCAGGCAACCCTCTACTTGCCTCCAAACAGTCTTACCCTCCCAGAGGCCATAGAATCGATGACTTAAGAAGTTTAGAGATTGATGAGAAATGGTTCAATTTTAACCTGTCCCTGTGGATATTCATAGGTGAAGAGCAAAAATGACAGATGCTAACTCAAGCAGTAAAAAGGGAAAGAATGGCTCTCTAGATTTTCCAGAGACAGAAGGTGTGTCAAGCAAAGGGTGTTGGAAATAGCTATTACTTCTCCCTCGAGTAAGAAAAATTCAACGTTCAAATGAATTTTAATGTCAATGAACTGAGAGTTTTCAGTTGTGTATTCTGACTTTTAGACCATAATGAACAGCCTCCTTTTGACAGGCCCCAGCTTCAGGCTGAGCCCAAGGACCCTACTCTCTGAGCAGTGACAATTAAAGCAAAGCCACAGAAAAGAACATTTTCATCACATAGTACAATAGGGGTTCGAGGTTTGGCTCTCCTGTGCTTCAAAAATAATGATGTCTTCATGTTTGGGAAAAAATGTCTGCCATCTCTACCCAACTTTCATCACAGCATCAACCCCTTAAGGGCACTCATCTGCACTAATCCGTGGATAATTGAACGTGCACATACAATTCATTATAACCAGAGACTGAACATCAACTCTCCAACCATTCCCCGTTTCCTACGCCTTAGTGCCATGGGGTCTCATTTGCAAAATCAGAAGAATCAGTACTGCCCCAGGCTCTGGGAAAGTAGGCAAGCTGCTGGCCATGGTGCTGAAACAAGAGACTCTCCCAGCTTCAGGCCAACTCTGTCTGCTCTGTCATTTCTGAACGTTGTTTCCAGCACAGGATTACATCAGGTTGCACAGGTGCCTTATTTCCTGAAAACAGATGTTTCCCAGATTATTTTATTGAAGTTCTGATTTATCCAATCCTGTTCTAACTCTCCATCCTCCTTTCTAGCCACACTCCAACATAAATCTCATATTCCAGCCACACTGCATGACTTGTAATTTCTCCCACACATTAAGCTTCTCCATAGTTCTGGGTCTCCATGCATGCTATTTCCTGAAATAAGCACATACATACATTCACCCCCACACATACACATACACACACACGCACCTACATACCATTTTGCATAACTCCTACTGATTACTGATTCTTTGAGACTTAGCCTAATTGTCACCTTCTTTATGAAGCCTTCCATGATTGCTCACAAGCTTTTTTTCTTTAGTTGGAACACTCTTATCCTCCACTACAGATGAAATTAATACCAAGTGAAATTAATTTGTCATTGCTTATTCCCTGATTCCCAAGTAGAGAGATTTCCCCTAAATACACCTGGCCTCTTGACCAATCCTAACTCCACCCTCATGGAGGTGGAGTGAATGACTAGGTTGGTGGCAGTATTCAAGAGCTACTATTTCTCAAGTAGATAGAGATAATTTACCAAAGATCCTGGGTGTGGAGAACTGACTACCTTTCCTTTTTCCTCCTCCACTTAGACCAGCAGGAGATTCTGACTTGCTCTACAGACTTGAGTTTTTTCTCTCAGTTGGGTGGTTCCAAGGTCTGAATTGAAAGTAAAGATTAACAAGCCATCTTGACCCTATTAAGTTATGTTCCTCTAATCTGGCCATTTTTAGTGACACTTTAATGTTCCTTGTGCCAACTCTGTCACTTCTTTTTTGGTTTGGAACTCAGATGAGGGAGGGAGGTTCTATTTACCATATGTCCTCTCAAAAACTCCAACAAGTGCCAATTAGTTTAGTCATTAATTCTATGAACACCTATCAAGCACCTCTGTGCAAAAACAGTATTATGCCCGGAACTGAGAATACAAGAGTAAGATATGATATGTTCCCTGACCTCAAGGAGCTCACAGAGCAGTGAGAGAGACAGAAAGAAAGGTAAATTACTGAAATAAAATGTGAAGAGTGTTATAATTCAGGAGGAGTAAAGTGCTATGGGAACATGAAGTTGATGGATTGATTCTGCCTGGAGGAGTAGTGGATAGCTTGACATAGAGGGAAGTGTTTATAGCAAGTCTTAAAGAATAACTAGTTTTCCATACAAATAAAAGCATGGAGGCTATTCCAAGCAGAAGGAACACCCTGTGCAAAAGTTCAGAAGTTTGAAAGTGCAAGGCATTTTTAAGGCCTATCCAAAATTTTGTGCATTTTTTCCAAAATACAGGGAAAGAGATAACTGGTAAGGGATGAGCATGGAGAACAAGTTGGAACCAGATGAAAGGGGCCTTGAATGCCAGGGGAAGGGATATAAAGTTTTCCCAGCATCTGCATGCAAAATCAGCAAAGAACAGGAGCCAGGGAGGCTCTTCAATTTATAAAGGTGCTACCTTCTCAGGACACTGACCCTTAGCCCTAGCAATCAACTGCTTGCATTCTGTCTGAGCTCTGCCTGTCTTCTGAAAAGACATAAAAGGGAAAGGTCAGAGGAGGCTGGAAATCTTGTACACTATCCTTTTGATAATGATTTTCTCAGAAGCGTTCTCTTGGCTGTGACATGATTAATCTTTCTGCATCCATAATCTAGCATTTTGTCGAAGTGCAGATAGAATGACAAGGGCCATGCACAATTCCTTGACCACAGGAACATGCTTAGGGTACTGAATATATGTCATAAGGTTTGGGGAAGTTAGCATAGAAATTAGAGAAAAGACAGCCTAACTGGCTAGAGAATATGGTCTCTAAGATATTATCAACTTCTACAACTAAAACTAATGTTTTCAGTCCAAATGATCTCATGGAAGTATTGTTTGCATGGTAAGGATACCAAGACCTGTCTCCAGCCTTTGATGCCAACAACAAAACAGAGAGATAAATGCAGAAAAGTAATTAAGTGATGCCCCAGGCACCCACCCCAACCACCTCGCTCTTATCCATACTCCCGGGTACCCATTGCCAGCACTATTTCCCAACATATAATGTCAGCCAACCCCAATGCCCAGCTCCTTCCCTTGTTCAGAAAGTGAGGGCTGCCTGAGCTTGGCTGAGATCACCCCAGTCCATCAGGAACCCCAAGAGTTCACATACCAGAGATGAAGCTCCAGTGTCCCTCTTGGGAGAACCAGCTGAAGGGAAAGGCAGGAAGCCAAAGATCCAGCCTCAGCCTTGAAGAACCAAGACCAGAGTTGTGGAGATCGAGGCAAACACCACGTTTTTGATCTTAGAGCACAGTCAGTGTAGAAGATGACCTCGGAGGCAAGGCCAAGATGGCAGAGTAGTCACATGCTTCCTCTTACAACAAACACCAAAACACACACACACACACACACACGCACACAAATGAATCAATTATATATGACAGTCTAGGTGCCCTGAACAATAAAGTCAAAGTTGAGGAATCAGGCTGAGTGTCAGGGAGCGGGAGACAGTTCAGAAGCAGTGAGGTGTTGGCAGACCTGACCTGGCAGGAGCCAGCACCCTGCAGGCAGGGATCAGATGGTGCCAGCAGTGAGGCAAGCAGTGGGGTTCAGGACACATTTTTCACATAAGGACAGACCACTTGGTGGAGAGTCTACTTACACCTCCAGAATCAGTGAAAAGCAGCGCTCGATCAGCAAAAGATAAGTACATGCATCTAACCTACCATTTGGATCATAAAACACCCTTTTGGGAAAAAACTCTCTCCCACTTACCTGCCCCCGTCCCACTCAGCACTGGGTCCAAGTCAGCTTCAGAGATTGCCGTGTCCCCTGAGCTGGAAGTAGGACCTGTCACACACCCTGAGCCATTCTTCTGGCCTTGGAGAGGGAACAAATTGACAAACAGGAAAAAATAATCTGCAGGCTCCCCTAAGCCAGGCACTCAGGGCGGAAACAGCTCCTTTGCCGAGGCACAGCATAAGGGGTCCACAGACTTTGAATGCCTTTCACCCCTGCATAGACCTGTGTAGGCCCACTTCAATGGTGTAGGCTCTCATTAGCACAGTACAACAGGGTATATACCCAAAGTCTAACTTTGGCTGTTTCAGCTATCCGGTGGAGAGGTAGGTTAGTAATATTTGACACTGCTCTGTCTATTAAGCAGGGTCCTCAGCTACCCACATCAGGGGCCTGAGGACTAGTGGCTCCACCCATGCCACCAAGCCAGCCACAACAGGGGTCCAAGAATAAGTGGTGCCTCCCAGTCTTTATGGGCAATGATGTTGGGCGCCCATAGTCCAGCTGCAAAACCCTCCTACTTACATGCTGTAGGGAACAGGGACACGCTTTCCTCACAGACACTCAGGGGCAACTGTCAGGCCCCTGCCTTGCTCAGCACATGACCCCCTACTACACCCAGATACCTGTACCTACACCAATCACCCCTCCCCATCTAGGACTGTAGGTGAGAGCCTGCACCACACACTTGGTGACTGACTACCTGGACACCTGAGCTGAATCCATATAAGAAAAGTAAATGGACTCCTGGGCTCACATATGTAGTAACAGCTCTAACCGCCTGGCGGCAGGACATCAGAGATTCAAAGGCACCAATAATCAAATTAGCTCACACGAGCAGCCTATTCAGACATATCAAAACAAAACAAAACAAGAAGCTAGGACACAGTAAGCAAGCATAAAATAAACAAATACAATAACTTATTTATGGCTCAGAGAAAACAGTCACTATCAAATCACATAAAGAGGCAGGCCATGATGGCTTCAGCAAGCTCCCAAAACAAAGAATCGAGAAATTTTCCAGATGAAGAGAACTTCCTAGAATTATCAGAGGTAGAATTCAAAAGATTAATATACAGAACTCTTCAAGAGATCAGGAAGGAGATCAGGCAAAACACAGAACAAGCCAAGGAGCACACAGACAAAGTAATAAAGGAACTTAAGAATATTAGAGAAGAGCATAATGACAAATTTAATAGGCTGCAAGAATCCACAGAGAGATAGCAAACAGAAATCCAAAAGATAAACAATAAAATTTCAGAATTAGACAACTCAATAGAAAGTCAGAGGAGCAGAATTGAGGCAATGGAAGTCAGAATTAGGGAGATTGAAGATAAAGCTCTGGACACCAACATGTTTGAGGAAAAATCAGAAAAAAGAATTTAAAAAAATGAAAAAAACCTAAGAATTATGTGAGACTCTATCAAGAGGAATAACCTATGAGTGATTGGAGTGCCAGAACAGGGGGATAACAGAAAACACAGAGAGAATTGTTGAAGATTTGTAGGCAGAAAACTTCCCTGATACTGTGAAAAATGAGAAGATATCTATCCAAGATGCTCGTTGAGCCCCACACAAGGTAGATCCCAAAAGAAAGACACTAAGACATGTTATAATCAAACTTGCCAAACCAAAGATAGAGAATTTTAAGAGTGGCTAGGGATAAACTAAAAGCCATCTATGAAGGAGAGTCAATAAGACTAAGCTTGGGCTACTCAGCAGAAACCATGCAGGCAAGCAAAACTGTCTCTCAAATCTGATGGCAAAATTAGGACTTTTCCAGATAAACAGAAGTTTAGAAAATTTGAAAAAACAAACCAAAATTACAAGAAACAGAAGATGAACTCTCCTCAGGAGGAGGAGAAAACAGAAGGAGCAGCAGACAGAATCCCTGCCCTCAGCGAACTCACCTTCTAGTTAGTGAGAATGGCTCACAGGTGAAAATGTTGCAGGGTCATCCCAGCCTCTTACCATCAAGTCAAACAAGCCCCTTGTGTAAAGTAGTGGAGTCCCTGGGTGGTGCAAAAGGTTATCATGCATGGCTGCTAACCAAAAGGTTGGAAATGTGAGTCCACCCAGTAGATCAGAAGGAAGGCCTGGCAATCTACTTTCAAAAACCAGCCATTGAAAATGCTATGGTGCATAGTTCTACTCTGACACACATGAGGTTGTCATGAGTCAGAGTCAACTTGACAGCAAACTGTTTTGAGATTTTTAGTTTTTTGTATAAAGTAGTGTCAATTTTCCTCCCCCTGTCCTTCTCTCCTCAGTGGGAAGGCTCAGTCCTTCTCTGAGAATTAACTTTTCCCCCTTCTGTGCTCCTATAGCCCTTCTGTGAGCCTGTTCTCGTGGGCTGGCTTGCTCATGTGCCAGCCTCTTTTATTAGATGGTGTTTTTTTTCTTTTTTTTAATTGATTTAGGTGAAAGTTTACAGAACAAATTAGTTTCTCATTAAACAGTTAATACACAAATTGTTTTGTGACCTTGGTTGCCAACCCCGTGATGTGTCAACACTCTCCCCTTCTCCACTCTGGGTTCCCTGTTTCCGTTCATCCAGTTTTCCTGTCCCTTCCTGCCTTATCTTTGCTTTTGGGCTGGTGTGCCTATTAATCTCATATACATGATTGAACTATGAAACACATCCCTCACGTGTGTTATTGTTGACCCTATAACAAAAAAACAAATAAATTTTAAAGACCCATTGCCATTGACTCAATTCTGACTCATAGGGTCTCTATGAGTTGCTAAGAGTGTGAGTTGGCCCTTTAGACCTGTCTAATCTTTGGCTAAAGGGTGAACTTCAGGAGTGACTTCAGTACTGAGTTAAAAGGGTGTCCAGGGGCTGTACTTTTGATGTTTCTCCAGTTTCTGTCAGACCAGATGGGGCATTTCTTGAAGGCAATGTGCCTGATACATAGTGGGTGATCAAGACTGAACACCCAGACTGTGAAATAGTTCCTGACGTTCTTAATCTTCGATCAGGCCCACTCAGTAGCTAAAACAACATGTTTTCTAATCTTTTCTCCTGGCTCAGTCTTAAGCCCAAGATCACATTCTGTAGTTATTTATGGAGATGCCACCTCAACTACCTTGTAGAGTCAGAAAACTGAGTTTCCCAAGAACATCAGTGATATTATCCGTGACTCAACAAAGCGTGTTCCCTTGGTGGGAGGACATTCCTGTCTCAGATAAAGTGAATCCTCTGCTGCCAGTAAGATCCTTTTGAGCTGAATCCATGTGATGGGGATGGGGTCCACCATCTGGACATCCTTCCCTGAGTGTATACTGAGCACTTACTGCATAGTAGGTGCTCTGCTAGGTACCATGGGGGATGCATCGGTGTATGAGACAGAGCCCTATCCTCATGGAGCCCACGTTTCAGCACTGGAGATAAAACATGTGCATTAATGTCTTGATACAAGGAAAGGGCTTACAGGCTCAGAGAGGTTCATGTAAAGTACTCTGGGAATTTCAGTGAAGGGGATGGTGGCACAAAGGGCTTGCTGAAGGATGGAGCCTCTTATCCTGGCCCTCCAAGGATTTTGTAGACAGCAGATGGGGAACAATTTGGCCTAGCAATGGCATATTCTCTACCAGGGTGTTATTAATCTGTATTTTCTGGAGCACCTAGCATATTGCTTGACCCACCTAGGTCTGAGATATAAAGTCTTAGTACCTAAACAGCTCCAACAACTTCATCAATTTGCTTTCCAAATATTAACTTATGTGACGCAAGAACAGGTAAGAGGCGGGGAAGCGGGAAATTGAGGTTCTAGATCCAGCTACTCACTTGTTATGTCATCTTGAACAACTCAGAGTTACCCTTTCAACCTCAACTTTCTCACCTGTAAAACACCTAAGTAAGCATGGAGGTGCCATGGAAACCAAACGAGATGATGGATGCAATGGCATTTTGGAAACCAGAATTTCAGGAGTGCAGACAGCCCTGTCTGCTGACCTACTGGCTGCCATGAGGATTGCGGTCAGGATCTCCATCCAAGGTACCATGGCCCAAGGCTGACGTCAGGAGCCTGAAACACAACATCTCATCATGGGCTCTGGCCAAAGGAGGTGCCAAGCAGAAGAGTCTTCATTGGTTCTAGGACTGCCTGGGTCCCAAGAGCATTTCCTCCAGTGAGCAAGGAAGTCTTTCACCAAGGGGGAAAGAACTAGAGCAGATTAGCCTGGGACACTGAGTCAGCGGTAGTTGTGAAATGCCAGCGAAGGCAGTTGTTTGTTTAATTTTATTATCTGCTTTTTATTCCAAGAAGCTGAAACTAGATGTACTCAGTAGGAAGATATTTTTCAAATATTCAGATTGAACAGTGGTATTTGAATGAAAACTTTCCCTTGGAGGCTTTACAAGTTCCATTTTGTGCCAAAAGATACAGTTGATTTTTTCTTTAGTGGTTTTTATTCTTTAACTTACTGAATGATTTGGATACCCAGAAAGTTTGCGAGCCAGTCCTTTGGGTATCAAGAAAACCACTGTGTGCATTTGTAGAAAGAAGGTCAGAGGTTGTCATCATCATCATCATCATCATTATCTTGGGGTTCTCTAGAGAAACAGAACCAATAATTACAGTTAGATATAGATAGATGATAGATAGATAAATCAATCAATCAATAAATAGATACAGAGATTTACTTCAAGGAATTGGCTCATGCAATTGTGGGGTACTGGCAAGTCCAAAATCTGTAGGTCAGGCAGCAGACTGGAGAGTCCTGTGGGCTTCCATCCTAAGATTTGTAGATACAGGCAAAAGGAAGAGTGTAGCATAAAATTCTGCCAAAATATAGATTTATATTCTGGAGGCAAAATATATCCTAGGGAAACTCCCTTTTCCACTGATGGATTGATTATGTTACTTTAGATTACATTATGGAAGGTAATTCTACTATAACTTATATTAGGTCATATTAGGGAACAGCAGCTAGACTAGTGTTTGGCCAAAGAGCTGGAAACCATAACCTAGACAGGTTGACACACAAAATTAACCATTACAATCATCATCATCATGACCATCAGAACCAACCACTTATTAAGGACTTGCACCAGACCAGTTATTGTGCTAGGGGTTTTATACATATTACTTCTAATTCCTCCAACAGCCCTCTTGTTGTTGTTGTGTACTGTGAAGTTGATTCTGACTCACAGAGACCCTATGTGAGAGTAGAACTGTCCATAGGGTTTCTTAGGCTGAGATATTTACAGGATCAGATCACCAGGACTTTTCTCCTGTGGAGCAGCTAGTGGGTTTGAACCACAGATCATTTGGTTAGCAGCCAAGCGCTTAACAATTTTGCCACCAGGGATCCTGATAACAGCCCTACAAGGTAGGTATTGGCCTCTCCATTTCACAGATGAGCTGTAGAAGACTTGGGATATTCAACGACTTGCCCAGTGTTACACAGCTTGTAAATGGTAGCACTTGCTTTTGAACCACTGCCTCTCTATATGATGTGCATGAAAGATAAGACCAGTCTATTTCACAGTGGTCGTGATTGGTATGGGTGTGCAATCATTCCTCCCCACCCCATGCCCTGACTTTTGTGATCATAGCCTTTAATTTTCACCTGGGATCCACCGTCCCCTCAGTCTCAGCCCCTGTGGTTGCCTCAGCTCCAGAAGTGACAAGGCCTGACCAGTTGGAGCTCATGTGGTTCCATGAGACTTTAGCTGAGGCTTCTGGGAGAAAAAAAAAATGTCCTCTTGCCCAAATATTTCAAGATGAGAGGTAATAAAGTATGAAGCTGCTGCCCTGGTATTGCTACCAAAGACCCTGAGGTCGAAAACAGCTCAGGAGTAGGCAGAGCTGAGAGATGGAAAGGAACGGAGACCTGAACGCAGTTGCACCTAAACCCTGTGGCCTATGCAGTTATAAGCCACTGTTTTCTTTGGGTTTAGGACAACCTGGGTTAGCTTTTTTGCCACATGCAACAGAAAAAGTCTTGCTGATGCAGCCTTCCTCTCAAATCTAAAATTCTGGTTACATGCTCTGTATTAGTTTCCTATTGCTGCTGTAACAAACAGGTCTGGAGTTAAGAATCTAAAATCAAGGCATTAGCAAAGCTGTGTACCTTCTAGAGGCTCTAGGGTATATCCATTTCCTTGCCTTTGCCAGCTTCTAGAGGCTGCCTGCATTCCTTGGCTCGTGGCCCCTTCCTGTCCACTGTCAAAGCCAGCAGAATAGCATCTTCAGATCTCTCTCTCTCACCTCTGCTTCCATCGTCCCATCTCCTCTGACTCTGAGGTTCCTTCCTCCCTTTTAAAAGGATCATTGTGATTATGTTGGGTCCATTCAGATAACCTAGGAAAATTTCCCCATATTAAGACTCTTAATCACATCTGCAAAGTTCCTCTTGCCATGTAAGGTAACATATTCACACGTTCTGGGGATTGGGATGTGGACATCATTGGGAGGCTATTATTCTTCCTACCACATGCCTCAATCCAGCTTCTTGATTGGGTGTTGCTGTTGGAGTCCCACAGACCTAGAGCTGTTCCCCAGGCCCTGACTTCAGCTCTGCTGCTCCTCACAACATCCAAGTAGAGATTCCTCTTCACTAAGCCACACCCTCCTCTGGGCAGATGCTCCTAGGAGAAGGAGCAATCGCTGAGATCATTTGATCCCATCTGAGTGACCCTGAGCAGTTTGCTGCACCTTCTAGGCTTCAGTCTTTTCTGTACAAGGAGGGTGTAATGGTTAATTTTATGTGCCAACTTGGCTAGGCTACGCTTCCCAGTGGTTTGGCCAAAGGATAGATTAGTTACTGTTCCATAATGTAATCTAGTCTAATGTAATCAATCAGTTGAAAGAAAGGTGTCCTTAAGGTGTGGTCTTTTCTAGTGTCTTAGGCATAGCATATAAATATATAGAGAGAGAGATTTATATCAAGAAAATGGCTCACGTGGTTGTAGAGGCTGGAGTGTCCCAAGTCCATGGGTCAGGATAGAGGTTTCTCCTGAGGCACATAGCCACAGGGGCTGGTGAACCCAAGATAGGTAGATCAGAGAGCAGAGCTCTTGCTCACAGGCTGCAAAGATCGACAAATTCCAAAGATCAGCAGGCAAGACTGCAGGTAAGCTGCTAGCTCGAGCCCCAAGAACCGGAGGTCAGATGAGCAGGAGCCAGCTGTAGGATCCAGAACAAACAAAAGCTCACAAGCCTTGCCAGAGTATCTACTTATATTCAGTGCAGGCCACACCCCCATGGAAACTCCCTTTCAACTGATGGGGTACTCACAGCAGATTCCATCATGGAGATGATCACATAATATCAAATCTCATCACAGAAGTGACCACATCATCATACAACTATCAAACCACTGAGAATCATAGCCCAACCAAGTTGACACAGCCTTAACCATCACGCCAAGACTGAACAGATATTTTGGGAGAACTCTCTTTCAACTCTACACTCTTCGTGTCAGCTGACATACAGACCTTGCGGTGCAAGCCTGTAAGAAGTCTCTAGCCAGCCGCCTGACCTACAGATTGTGAACTTGCTGGTCTCTACAATTGCATGAGCCAAACCCTGGAGGTAAACCTATCTCTCTATAGATAGATAGATAGATGGATGGTTGGATGGATAGATAGATAATTACTGGTTCTGTTTTTCTAGAGAACTCTAAGACAGAGGGCATGGATTTTGATGTCCTCCAGGATGTTTTCAGGTCTGACCTCTAACTTTCTAATATCACTTCACCTGCAGGCAGATAAGGGAGGACCCAGGCCAGCCCCTAGTCCATTAGCAGTGAGAACTGCAGTTCCCAGAGAACAGCTATTTGCCCAAGACCCAGTGGCAGGAACAATAAGGAAGTCCCTCTGCTTACATATTCTACTTAGATCAGCACAAATTTAATTTGGATGCAATTTTTAAAACATGACCCATAAAAATATCCACAAGCACTGTTCGACTGGGCCTCCTGAAAGAAGATATCCTTGGGGGCCATCAAAAGGCCTGCTTTGTACTTTAATCAATAGGCCTCCACGAGGAGACTGAAGGGAACTGAGAGAGAATGGGTAGGTTCAGGTAAAAGTTTCTATGAAATTATGAATGCAAAAGGTCACCAGGACATATGAAGTCAGGAGATCTTTCCCCTGCTTGACATTTCAAGGTCATTCGGGGGGCTGGAAGGTCATTGGACTGCTCGGAGGGGTGAGAGGAGCCCAGGCCCTGGGGCTGAGACCAGTACTGACAACAAGTCAGGAGCTGGGTCAAGTCTTTAATCCATTTAGGCCTCCATATTCTCACCTATAAAATGGGAATTCTGATATCTGCCTCACGGACCACATAGGGTGGTGTTGAGACAATGTTGGAATGAAAGCCTCTTGGACATGGTAAAGCCCACTTCAGAGGCAAAACAAGCTCAGGTCATAATGGAAGAGTAAGCTTTTATTATCACTATTAATTATTATTATACCTACCTGCCAGTCCCTCTCCTCTTCCTCCCTGGCACTGCCCCAGTTCAGACCATCCTTGCCCACAGAGGCTCATGTGGACAAGTCAACCCTCCCTATTCCCCCTGCCTCCTGGCTTTCCACCTCCACCAGATCCTCCAAGCCCGCTGCCAAAAGGAGGCTTCTAGGGCCTTCTGTTGGTTCCCTAGTCCCTGCAGCTTGGAGTCCAAGCTGTTTAATATGGCGTCCATGGCCCTTTAATGATTTGGCCCAAGCATACATCTCCAACTACATCTCCTTTCCCACCCACTCCACTCTGCAGCCAGCTGAGCCAGTGTCTGCCCCCTAAGAACCATGCTTTTCTTACCTCCATGCCTTTATCTGCATTGTGCCCACACCTAGAATGCCTTCTCCCCATCACCTCCCTCACCCTGGACAACTCCAACAGAGTCTTCAGACTCAGTTCCTCTGTCTGTCACCTCATTCCCTCCATGAAGCGTCCCAGGCTCACTTTCCTGTTACATTTCTCATCCTTTCCTGCTCATGGGCCAAGCTTCTGCAACACCAACTGCTCACATGCTGTTATGGATTGCACTGTATCCCCCCAAAATATGTGTAGAAATCCTAACCCCTGTACCTGTACAGGAAACCCTGGTGGTGCAGTGGTTAAGTGCTACAGCTGCTAACCAAAAGGTCAGCAGTTTGAATCCACCAGGCGCTCCTTGGAAACTCTGTGGGGCAGTTCTACTCTGTCCTGTAGGGTCGCTATGAGTCCGAATTGACTCGACAGCAATGGGTTTCGTTTTTGGTGGGTACCTGTACGAAGGACCCTATTTGGTAGCAGGAGTTTTCTTTTATTATGTTAATAATGCCATACCCCTGTAGGGTGGGCCCTCAACTTAATTAATCACTTCAGAGTTATAAAAAGAGCAAAACAGAGCCAGAGACATACACGGGGGAAGAGGAAGACATACAATGGAGACAGATGCAGCTATAAGCCCAGGAATGCCAAGATTTGCTGGCAGCTGCTAGAAGCAGAAATAGGCAAGAAAGGACCTCCTCTTAGAGCCACATTTAGACTTTTAGCCTCCTGAACTGTGGGAAAATTAATTTCTGTTCTTTAGAGCAAAGCAGTTGTGGTTACTTTGTGTTACAGCAGCACTAGGAAGCTAAGACACATGCCTCCATGGTTTGGGCAGGTGAGCAAGAGCTGCTGTGAGGGGGAGTTTCCTTGGGAAGGACTCCTATGGGACATGGAAAACTCAGTCCACCAACCTGCACTCAAGGACCCAGTAAGCTGAGTCACCCTTTTTCTACCTATGAGTCCTTTCAAGATTATTTTTAAGAATAGACTTCCATATTCAATTTTTTGGGAAAAGTTAAGGACCTAGGGATAAAAAAAATTCAACCAACATCCATACACACCCATGTCATGGATTGTATTGTGTCCCCCCAAAATGTGTGCCAACTTGGTTAGGCCATGATTTCCAGTATTGTGTGGTTGTCCACCATTTTGTGATTGGATGTGATTATCCTATGTGTCATAAATCCTAACGTCTATGATGTTAATGAGGCAGGATTAAGGCAGGACTCAGTCTGCAGGATTAGGTTGTATCTTGAGTCAACCTCTTTTGGGATATAAAAGAGAGAAGCGAGCAGAGAGGAGAGGGACTTCTTGTCACCAAGGAAAAAGACCAAGAGCAGAGCGTGTCCTTTGGACCTAGGGTCCCTGCGTGGAGAAGCTCCTAGATCCAGGGAAAGATCAATGACAAGGACCTTTCCCCAGAGCCAACTGAAAAAGAAAGCCTTCCCTTGGAGCTGGCACCTTGAATTTGGGCTTCTAGCCTCCTAAACTGTGAGAGAATAAACTTCTGTTTGTTGAAGCCATCCACTTGTGGTATTTCTGTTATAGCAGCACTAGATGACTAAGATAACCTATTTAACCACCACCCAGAATCAGCCATTTGCTAATGTTATTTGCTTAATCTTTTTTTAACAAAAGAATATAAATAAACCACTGCAGCTTGATTCAAAATTCCTTTCAATCTCATTCCCTGTTCCGTTTCCTTTCCTCCTGCCAAGGCAACCACTATCATGAAATGAATGTGCATTTTTCCAGTCCAGTTTTTATACTTTTGGATAGACACAGGAATCCAGTGTAATATATAGCATTGCTATCTGTGTGTTGATTTGCATAATCAAAAACCAAACCCAGTGCCGTCGAGTCGATTCCGACTCATAGCGACCCTGTAGGACAGAGTAGAACTGCCCCATAGAGTTTCCAAGGGGCGCCTGGCGGATTCGAACTGCCAACCCTTTGGTTAGCAGCCGTAGCACTTAACCACTACGCCACCAGGGTTTCCAATTCATGTGGCAGTATGGATAAATCTCAAGACAATCATGTTGAATGAGAACAGCGAGTTGCAGACAGCATGTCGAAGATGTTATGTAGAATATTCTACCCCTTGTGGTGTAGTGGTTAAGTGCTACGGCTGCTAACCAAAGGGTCTGCAGTTCGAATCCGCCAGGCGCCCCTTGGAAACTCTATGGGGCAGTTCTACTCTGTCCTACAGGGTCTCCGTGAGTCAGAATCGACCCAATGGCACTGGGTTTGGTTTTTCGGTTTTGGCCATATGAACTTAGCACATGCCTTTTAATTGCTGTGCAAACCAAATGCATTGACATCCAGCTGATTCTGATTCATGATGATTCCTGTGTTAGGAGTAGAGCTCCTCCATAGGGTTTTCTTGGCTTTAATCTTTACAGAAGCAGCCCAGGCTTTCTTCCATGGCACCACTGGGTGGTTTTGAACAGCCAACCTTCAGGTTACTCAAGCCAAGAGCAAATCATTTGCACTACCCCAGCACTTAATTGATGTACGGTATTCCATTATATGAATATACCACTTTTATTCACTCACCCCTCTGGTAGGCTGAAATTTAAGTTGTTTCCAGATGTTTGCCATTACAATTGAAGCTGCAATAAACATCTTTGCATACACATAAATGTTTGCCTAGGGTAGAGACATAGACATAGAATTTCTGGGTTTGGGGCTAGGGTGCATTTTTGACTCTGCTGGATATTGCCAAAATGTCCTTCAAAGTGGTTGCGCCAATTCTTACTACCACCAACAATGTACAAGAATGTCCATTTCCAGGAAGACCTCATTTTACAGGTGAGAAAACTGAGGTCCAGACCAGGATTTGGAATTGTCCAAAGCTTAGTCAGTGGTGGAGTCCAAATTAGGATTTGGGCTCTGGACAGCTAGCCTAGGTCACAGGTCACATGCTGAGCCTGCACTCCCAAGAGTCTCTTCGCTTTGTTCAGCCAGAGACAAACTCCGGTGACAAATCTTCACTTGACCTTTGTCTGACCAGTCTTTGCTCAACCTTGGGAAACATTCTTACTGGTTTCTACTTTGCTAGGGGGAAAAAAAAACATAATAAAAGTTACTGGCTAATAACAAGTGTCTTGTATCATGGAAAATTTTGCAAACATTTTTCAACCATAAAAATGAAAACATATTTTCCTATACTAAGAGGATTTCTGTTCTACTGCACTTATCACCCCTGGGAAGGAAATCTGATGTACCTTGACTCTATTTTATGACCATCCTGGAGAACTGCAACGTTGTCAATGGAAGCATGAAGAAACACGAGGGATAAAAATTAGACAGAGAGGGAGACAGTGATAATCAAATATATATTATTATTTGAAATTGGATTTTGTGGCAGCAGCGACAGCAGCCGTCAGTGGGAGTATGAAGGTCACACTTTCAGATATTGAGCACAGGTCCCTGGTGCCTGAAAATTTAGCTGCCAAAGGCCTGGTGCTCCCTGAATTGCTGTCAAGATTGCCTTTATCCAATAACACCTCTGTTCACACAAGGAAAGGTTAATGCAGCAACATCGGGAAGTTTAGGAGGGATGGGATTGAAGGGGTCTGGAAGGCTTGGCTAGGCTGAGCCATCTACTGCCAGAGGATCTGCTCCAGCCTGGACGTACTCAGTTCTGGGGTCCTGTGGCCTAGCTCAGGATGATCTGCATAGGGCTCATTCATTCATTCAACCATCCAACATTTATTGAGTACCTACTATGTGCTAGGTACTTTTCTAAGCATAAATAGAGGGTTGAACAAAACAAAGATGGAGTATTCAAGGAGCTTAAAGTCTAGAGAGTGGGGAGAGCCAATAAATAAAAGACTAATGTTGGCATCTCCCCTTGTCTCCCATCCAGTGTCTGTCCTGCCAGTTAAGGGTCTTTCCCCACCTTTCTCTGCAGAGACCTCTGCTGGAATCTTCCTGGCATCACCCATAGGCTTCCCTGGTGGCTGTGCTCCCAGTTTGGCCTGATGGGTTGAACCTCCTTCCCACATCCCAGTTCGTCCATCTCTGTGCATCGGTCTCCTCAGATGCCCCCTGATGCAGCCTCTCCCAGTTGCTCCAGGGCACTCTTTAATCTCTCATTTTATGATGTTTCACAGTCTTCAGGGTGAGCACCACATACTCAGATGACTATTCCAGGAGTTCCCTTGACGACTCCCTTTCAGTCTAGCCCTGCAGCCTAGCAGTCACCAAGTTCTCTCCATTTCACCTTCCAATTTCTCTCCCCCAGCCCCAGTGCCCTGTCCTAGGATAAATTATCATCATCTCAGCTTATCTGCCTGCCTCCAGCCCTACCCACTTGTAGCAGGCAGTTTTCACTCAGTTATGCTGCAGTAAAAAACAACCCTCTGTTTTAGTACCTTGCAACAACAACGCTGAATTTACCACTCATCTTACTGTTGCCTGTTGCAACTACAGAAGCTGTGGCTCTCCTCCGCTTGCAGGACCCAGGATCTAAGCTGGAGAAGCAACCCTATCTGAGACATGCTATTTTCACTGCAGAGGGAAAAGGCAAGAGAGTGGCAGAAATACTCAAATTATTTAATACTCCTTCCTTGGAGAGGTGCAGTTTAATTCCACTTCCCTTTAGCATGGGTTGGGAACCATGGTGGTGCAGTGGTTAAGAGCTCAGCTGCTAACCAAAAGATAGGCAGTTCAAATCCATCAGCCAATCCTTGGAAACCCTATGAGGCAGTTCTACTCTGTATTATAGGGTTGCTATGAGTTGAAATCGACCAGACAGCAACGAGTTTGGTTTTTCGATCTGAGTGTGGGTTGGACTTAATGACTCATTTCTAACTCAGCAGAATATGGCAGAAGTGATGGTGTGTGATTTCCAAGTCTAGGTCATAAAAAGCATTGCGGCTCTGCCTTTCTCTTGGATCACTCATTCTGGTGGAAGCCAGCTGCCACGTCATGAGGACACGTAACGTCCCTATGGAGCTATTCAAATGGCAGGGAACTGAGGCCTCCTACCAACAGCCAGCACTAACTTGTCAGGTGTGTAAGTGAGGCTCATGGAAGTACATCTTCCAACCACAGTTAAGACCTCAGATAACTGCAGTCTTGGCCCATATTTTGAATATAACCTCAAGGGAGACTCTCAGCCAGAATCATCCAGTTAAGCAGCTCACAGATTCCTTTCCCAAAGAAATTTTGTGAGATAATAAATATTTATTGTTTTAAGCCACTAAGTTTTGGAGCAATTTGTTATGCAGCAATATTTAACTGATACAGTCTTTTAAAGCCGCTTCTCAGAATAAGCATATGTCACTTCTATGCTCATTTAATCGGCCAAAACAAGTAACAAGATCAGCCAGGCAACAACCCCCACTGGAAGCATTAAAGGTCATCCAGCAATGGGTGGAGATATATAACCCTCTTACAGGAAGAGGGAGTGAATAACTGAAAACAATAATTCGATCTTTCCTATCTACCCCAACCCAGCCTGCTCTTTGGTCCCCAGAGAAACACTCCAAAAGGCAAAGTTTACCACACCAACTTGTTTGCTTAAAACCCTTCAGTGGCTCTCTAACACCTTTGATACAAAGTACCTCCTCTTCCTTCAGTCCTTCCGGGCCTTCACTCTCTGCCCTTGGCCTTAGTGCCACCCCTCTATCTGCACATGCCTCTCTTCCACGCTCTGATTTGTCTGTACACATGTCCATCTCCTTGAGGGCAGGGACAACGTCTGATTCATCTCTCTCCCAATTGTCCACCGCAGTGCCAGATGGTTTTTAATTTTGTAATGGATGGGTGGATGGATGAGTGAATGGGTGTGCGGATAGGGGGATGGATAGATGGATGGACAGACAGACGGATGGACGGATGGGCGGGCGGGCGGGCAGGCAGGCAGATGGATGGATGGGTGGGTGGGTAGGTGGATGGGTGGATGGATGGGTGGATGGATGGGTAGAAGAATGAGTAGGTGGATGGGTGGTTAGGTGGGTAGAGGAGTGGGCAGAGGGTAAGGTGAGTGGGTGAATTGGGGGATGCAGAGGCAAGTCTTCAGCGTTCTATAGCTATTGCTTATGTGAGTCTTCTCTCTCTGACCAGATCAGGAACTTCTACCTCTGAAGCAATGGCCTGGGCATCAGGACACCTGTGTTTGAGTTCTGGCTTTGATTTGTGATGGTTGTGTGACATTGAGAAAGACCAAAGTTCTACTCTCCAAAGGGAATTAATAATGCCTATCTGGTGACGTAGTGATTAAGTGCAGTTTGAATCCACCAGGCGCTCCTTGGAAACTCTATGGGGCAGTTCTACTCTGTCCTATAGGGTTGCTGTGAGTCAAAATCAACTCAACGGCATGGGGTTATGAGGAATAAAAGGAGCGCAACGGTTAACTGCACAGCTGCTAACTGAAAGGTTGGCAGTTCAAACCCACCAGTCGCTTGTCAGGAGAAAAGACCTGCAATCTGCTCCCATAAAGATTACAGCCTAGCAAACCCTATGGGGCAGTTCTACTCTGTCAGAATCGACTCAATGGCACACAACAACAACAACATGAGAAATAAGATCAAAATGAATGAAGATCTATATTGTGCTTTATAAACTGATTTGTCCTGGCCCCATGAGGTGTCTCCTTCTCCATCACCTCCCATGTGGTGCAAATAAGCAGGGGCTGAACTGTCAGTGTTCTATGCATCTGAGAGCTTTGTTGGGTGTACCCCAGGCTGCCAGGAGGACCTGGCAGGAAAACTGCAGACCTGGGGCCTGGACAGCAGAGAAGAGACAAGCGCCTGAAGCTGCTACCTCTACCACCTGTCCCTGAATGGGAATAACTTGGGGCTTCAGTTTGAATCTACCAGGTGCTCCTTGGAAACCCTATGGGGCAGTTCTACTCCATCCTATAGGGTTGCCATGAACTAGTATTGACTGGACGGTGATGGATTTTTTGGTTTCCTTTCTTATAATAACAATCACAACAGTGCTAATGGCCACTACCATTCTCCGAGGGCCAGCAGGCACTGCCGCATACAAAGCTCTCAGTTTTAAGCAGTACCTGGAATCTTAGTCTCCTACGGCTACCATAACAAAATACCACAACATGGGTGGCTTTATTTATTTTCTCACAGTTCTAGAGGCTATGAGTCTGAATTCAGGATACCAGCCATGTCAATTCCTTCTGGAAGCTTTAAAAGAACTGCTTCATGCCTCTGTCCTAGCTTCTGGTTGCTTCTGGCACTCCTTGGCTGCTTGTAGATGTATCTTCACATGGTGCCTTCCCCCCGTGTGCCTTTTCTCCGTGTCTGTTCTCCCCTTTTATAAGACACCACTCAGAAGGGATTAGGACTAGGACCCACCCTACTCCAGTATGACTGAACTGACAATATTTCTCCAAGACCTTATTTCTCCAAGCTAGGTCACCCTCACAGGGACAAGAGTCAGGACTTCGACATAGCTTTCTGGGGACACAAGTCAATCCACATGACTTGGGTTGCCTACCCTGCACATGAGTGTGGACTCCCAGCACCCATGTGTCTGTGGCATGACTCTGCCCTCCAGTGAAAGCTGATGCAGCCAGAGATGAAATCTGACCCACGGCGAGCTTTGGATATTGAACTGAGACACAAGGACTAAGAGTTTGGGAGCTACATTACATAAAGGCAGGGTTCCAAAAACTCCTGCTGAGTATAATAACCTTCCTTGCTGCTCAAGCTCACCAGAGATGGTTTTTGTCATTTACAGCTACAGGTTTCTTCTAAGTCTTATAACAACCTATGCCCATTTTACAGATGAAGAAGCTAAGAAATGAATTGACTTGTTAAAGTCCCTCAGCTAAGAAGTACAGAGGAATAACAATGTCTCATCAGTCTCATCATTTCACATGGTCCTCACAACAGCCCTGCTGGATTCTCTGGGCAGGGGTCATCATTCCCAATCTGCAGGTGAGGAAAATGAGGCTCAAGGAAGACAAATGACTTTCCCAAGGTCACACAGTGCATCAGAAACAGACTCGGCCGCAAACCAAAGTTTCCAAACCTTCATCCAAGGGTTCTCTTCCCTGCCCCTGCCCCTGCCCCTACCCCCTTCTTCCAGGTTCCCTGCTAGCAACTCCCCCAAAGTGCTGAACTTGACTCCTGAATCCACTTAATGACCCAGAAGCTACTTCCTGGGCAACAAAGGAACAGCTGCAGGTCCCAGCTTAGGAAAAGGGATCAACTGTATTCACGGTGTAGGCCCAGGTCCAGCAAACAGCCAAGCACACTTAGTAATATTTCAGAGTATTGTTGCTGCAGAGCCCTTACGCATCATCTTTGCCACCATCTCTGTGCCTGGAGGACCCCAATTCCAGCCATTAGATGTGGGGCCAAGAAGCAAAGCTACACACAAGGTGACTTGGGCACCCATCTCCTAGACCCTTAGGTGAAGCAGGAACCTTGACAGAGCTCATCTTCTGTAAGGTGTACAGAGCCATGTGTACAAAAGCAGGAATCCAAGCCCCCCAGAAGAGGCTGGAGAAGTAGAGCTCATCCACCACATGACCATGATCCAGTTAGTAATGAAAAATTTAAATTTAAAGCCACCCACTTGCGATATTTGTATTATGGCAGTACTTGGTAACTAAGACAGATGTGTTGGGTTACATTGGAAGAACTTGCTAAGGACTGACCTCCCCCAAAAAAACCATCTGGAAAACCTTTGTCCATCATCCACCTTGAGGGTTGTGGTGCAATGAGTTCCTTTGTGGCTTTGTGCCTTGGTTCTTTGGGAAAACCCCTTGGGAGATTTTCCCCTAAGCCTTGAGGAGTTATGTTTACTCTAGTTCTTTGGAAGCAACCTTGCAGGGGGACTCCCCAGGCATTTTCTATCCCCAAGGGTTTGTTACTTTTGCCCAGTGGATTTCCAAGGTTGATTGACATTTCTTGGGTGAGCTGTAAACAACTTCATGATTTGATACTTTTGTCTGGTAATTAACCAGACTTCAGTTGATCGATGTCTCATGGGCAATTGAGGATTGGTTGAAGGAGGGCCTGCCTTGTAATTGATAGGGATTGGGATATATAAACAGCTGAAATGCAGAGGTTTGAAGAGGCATCCTGGATGAGAGATGCTGGCTGTTATGGATTGACTTATGCCCCCCCCAAATGTGTGTCAACTTGCCTAGGCCATGATTCCCAATATCGTGTGGTTGTCCTCCATTGTATGATCTGATTAAATTACTCTATGTGTTGTAAATCTTAACCTCTGTGATGTTAACGATGCAAGATTAGAGGCAGTTATGTAAGGAGTCAGGACACACTCTACAGGATTAGGTTGTATCTCGAGTCAATTTCTTTTGAGATATAAAAGAGAGAAGCAAACAGAGAGGAGTAGGACCTAATGCCACCAAGAAAGAAGAGCCAGGAGTAGAGCACGTCCTTTGGACCAGGGGTCCCTGTGCTGAGAAGCTCCTAGACCAGAGGTATACTGATGACAAGGACCTTCCCCCAGGAGCTGGCACCCTGAATTCAAACTCTCAGCCTCCTAGACAATGAGACAAAAATTTCTCTTTGATAAAGTCATCCACTTGTGGTATTTTTGTTAAAGCAGCACTAGATAACTAAGACAGAGAGTGGGGTGCTCTCTAACAGATACCTATAATATGGAAGCAGTTTTGGGATTGAGTAATGGGAAGATGCTGGGAGAGTTTTAAAGTGCCTAATAGTAAAAGCCTAGACTGCCTTAAAGAGACCATTGGTGGAATTACGGACATCAAAGAAAATTCTGGTGAGGGCTCAGAAGGAAATCAGGAGACTCATAACACCAGAGATGGCACAGACAGTGAGAAGGAACAGCAGAGAAATGGCAGAAGCAAAACCAGGAGACTGGCACGAGATGGCACAGGAGCTGACCCATGAAGCGAGAGCTGAGTGCCTTCTGGCCAAGGTTTAGTGGCAGAGTGGGGTGCCTCCAGGCACTTAAAAGTAGAGCTAAAGAGCTACCATCGCTCATCTGTCAGTTTGTTGTACTCCGTTGGCTTGTGTGTTGCTGTTATGCTGGAAACTATGTCACTGGTATTTCAAATAGCAGAAAGGTCACCTATGGTGCACAGGTTTCAGCAGAGCTTCCAGACTAAGACAGACTAGGAAGAAAAACCTGTCAGTCTAGTTCTGAAAAAATTGGAGGCCAGTGAAAACATATGAATAGCTGTGGAACATTGTCTGATATACAGTGCCAGAAGATGAGCTCCTCAAGTTGGAAGGCACTCAAAATATGACAGGGAAAGAACTGCCTCCTCAAAGGAGAGTTGACCTTAATAACGTGGATGGAGTCAAGCTTTCAGGACCTTCATTAGCTGATGTGACATGACTCAAAATGAGAAGAAACAGCTGCAAACATCCATTACTAATCAGAATGTGGAATGCTCAAAGTATTGGAAGTCGTCAAAAATGAAATAGAACGTATAAACATCAATATCCTAGGCTTTAGTGAGCTGAAATGGACTGGTACTGGCCATTTTGAATCAGACAATCATGTGGCCTACTATGCCAAGAATGACAAATTGAAGAGGAACGGCGTTACATTCATCATCCAAAAGAATATTTCAAGATCTATTCTGAAGTACAATGCTGTCAGTGATAGGATAATATCCATACACCTACAAGGAAGACCAGTTAATACAACTATTATTGAAATTTACGCACCAAACACTAAGGCCAAAGATGAAGAAATTGGAGATTTTTACCAACTTCTGGAGTCTGAAATTGGTCAAACATGTAATCAGGATGCATTGATAATTACTGGCAATTGGAATGCAAAAGTTGGAAACAAAGAAGAAGGATCAGTAGTTGGAAAGCTTGGCCTTGGTGACAGAAATGACGCTGGAGATCAAGTGATAGAATTTTGCAAGACCAACAACTTCTTCATTGCAAATGCCTTTTTTCAACAACATAAATGGTGACTATACGTATGTATTCATATGGAATACACAGGAAGCAAATCAACTACATCTGTGGAAAGAGATGATGCAAAAGCTCGATAACATCAGTCAGAACAAGGCCAGGGCCAAATGCGGAACAGACCAGCAACTGCTCATATGCAAGTTCAAGTCGAAGCTAAAAAAAAATTAAAACAAGTCCATGAGAGCCAAAATATGACCTTGAATTTAGAGACCATCTCAAGAATAGATCTGATGCATTAAACACTAATGACTGAAGACCAGATGAGTTGTGGAACGACATCAAGGACACCATACATGAAGAAAGCAAAAGGTTATTAAAAAGACAGGAAAGAAAGAAAAGATGTCAGAAATGATGTCAGAAAAGACTATGAAACTTCCTCAAGTAGCTAAAGTGAACAGAAAAGATGAAATAAAAAGATGTCAAAGGGCGACTCGAGAAGACAAAGTATTATAATGAAATGTGCAAAAACAAGGAGTTAGAAAACCAAAAGGAAAGTGCTTGCTCGGCATTTCTCAAGCTGAAAGAACTGAGGAAAAAAGTTGAAGCCTGGAGTAGCAATAGTGAAGGATTCTACAGGGAAAATATTGAACGAAGCAGAAAGCATCAAAAGAAGATAAAGGAATACACTGAACTGAAAAGAACTGGTTGACACTCAACCATTTCAGGATGCAGCGTATAACCAAATACTGATGGTACCGAAGGAAGAAGTCCAAGCTGCACTGAAGGCATTGGTGAAAAACAAGGCTCCAGGAATTTGACGGTATGCAAATTGAGATGTTTCAACAAATGAATGCAGTGCTGGAAGTGTTTGCTCATCTGTGACAAGAAATTTGGAAAACAGCTACCTGGCCAACCAACTAGAAGAGATCCATATTTGTGCCCATTCCAAAGAAAGGTGATCCAACAGAATGCAAAAATTATCGAACAATATCATTAATAGCACACACAAGAAAACTTTTGCTGAAGATCAGTCAAAACCAGCTGCAGCAGTGCATCGAAAGGGAACTTCCAGAAATTCAAGCTGGATCCAGAGGAGGACTTGGAACCGGAGATATTATTGCTGATGTCAGATGGATCTTGGCTGAAAACGGAGAATACCAGGAAGATGTTTACCTGTGTTTTATTGACCATGCATTCAACTGTGTGGATCATAACAAATTATGAATAACATTGTAAAGAATGGGAATTCCAGAACATTTAACCGTGCTCATGAGGGACCTGTACTTAGACCAACAGGCAGTCATTCGAACAGAAAAAAGTGATACTGCATGGTTTAAAGGCAGGAAAGGTGTGCATCAGGGTTGTATCCCTTCACCATACTTATTCAATCCGTATTCTGAGCAAATAATCAGAGAAGCTGGACTATATGAAGACTGTGACATCAAGATTGGAGGAAAACTCATTAACAACTTGTGATATTCAGATGACACAATCTTGCTTGCTGAAAGGGAAGACAACTTGAAGCACTTACTGATGAAGATCAAAAACTACAGCCTTCAGTATGGATTACATACACCTCAACATAAAGGAAACAGAAATCCTCACAACTTGACCAATAAGCAATGTCATGATAAACGGAGAGATTAAAGTTGTCAAGGATTTCATTTTACTTGGATCTACAATCACTGCCCATGGAAGCAGCAGTCAAGAAATCAAATGACATATTGCATTGGGCAAATCTGCTGCAAAAGACCTCTTTCAAGTGTTAAAAAGCAAAAATGCCACTTTGAGGACTAGGGGGTGCCCGACCCAGGCCATGGTATTTTCTATCACCTCATATGCATGAGAAAGCTGGACAATGAGTAGGGAAGATCGAAGAAGAATTGATGCCCTTGGTTTATGGTGTTGGCGAAGAATACTGAATATACCATGGATTACCAGAAGAACAAACAAATCTGTCTTGGAAGAAGTACAGCCAGAAGGCTCCTTAGAAGCTAGGGTGGTGAGATTTCATCTCACATATTTTGGACATGTTATCACAAGGAATCAGTCTGTGGAGAAGGACATCATTCTTGGTAAAGTAGAGGGTCATTGAAAAAGAGGAAGACCCTCAAGAGATGGACTGACACAGTGGCTGCAACAATGGGCTCAGGGTAACAACGACTGTAAGGGTGGCACAGGATCTGGGCAGTGTTTTGTTCTGTTGTACACTATGAGTTGGAACTGACTCTAACAACAAAAACAGAGCTTTGGAATACTTGCCTGAGCAGGGCAGGTGCCGGGCCAGCCCAAGAGGCCAGAGTAGGCTAAAGTCCAAGGAATCAGGAAGCACAAGCTGAAGAGACAGGGAGCACAGAAAGCAAAGTTGCCTTGGTTTCAACTGGTGGGGCCACTGCCTCCTAGGTTTCAAAGGGTCAGCTCTTCTCCAATTCATTTCCAGGGTGTGGGACTGCCTTTTGTAAGTGCCCGTGGGATGGGGCTAGATCAGCTTCCCAAAGCTTAGGGGGCTGGGCTGCCATGCCCAAGACCAAAAGAACAACGGGCATGCTGTGGCCTAGGGGGTGGGGTCACGACTTACACAGACTAGGAGAATGGGGCCACCTAAATCTGCAGGAGCAGAGGTGCTGTCCCAGTGAACACAGAAGGTGGAGCTGAAGCCCAGGGTTGAGGGACACCCACCCAGAATCCAGAGAAGTGTGGCCAACACCCACAGTTTGGAGGGCAGGGCCATCGCCTAAATGGTCTCAGAGAACCCAGAAGATTATTTTCAAGCTTTGAGAGCTAATGTAATGTGTTCTGCTGACTTGCTTGGTGCCGATTATCCCTTCTTTCCCTCCAATTTCTCACATTTGTGATGGAAATGTCTAGCTTATGCCTGTTTCACCATTGTACTTCGGAAACACGTAACTTCTATTCTATGTTTCACAGATAGAGGAATTTTGCCACAGGATGGAATTTGGAGATGGAGTTGATTTAAGGCTTTTAGGATGATATGATGGGGTTAGTATGTTTTACATGTAGCAAGAATGTGAATTTTGGGGGGCCAAAGCGTAGAATGTTATGGGTTGAATTGTGTCCCCCCAAAATGTGTATTAACTTGGCTGAGCTGTGATTCCCAGTATTGTACGGTTATCCTCCATTTTGTGATCTGATGTGATTACCCTACGTGTTGTAAATCCCAACTTCTATGATGTTAATGAGGCAGGATCGGAGGCAGTTATGTTAATGAGGCAGAACATAATCTACAGGATTAGGTTGTATCTTGAGTCAATTTCTTTTGAGGTATAAAAGAGGGAAGTGAACAGAGGGGAGCGGGACCTCGTACCACCAAGAAAGATTAAAAGGGAGCAGAGTGCATCCTTTGGACTCAGGGTCCCTGCACTGAGAAACTCCTAGAACCAGAGGTAGATTGATGACAAGGACCATCCCCTAGAACTGATAGAGAAAGACTTTCCAGGAGCTGGCACCCTGAATTCAGACTTCTAGCCTCCCGGACTGTGAGAGAATAAATTTCTGTTTCTTAAAGCCATCCACTTGTGGTATTTCTGTTATAGCAGCACTAGATAACTAAGATGCCAGTCGCTCCTTAGAAACCCCATGGGGCAGTTCTACTCTGTCCTATAGGCTTGCTATGAGTTGAAATCAACTCAACAGCAATGGGTTTTATTTTTTTACTTACTTATTTTTTTTTTTAGGTAACTAAGACACTGGCTAAAGGCTGGCCTGGCAAAGAAGCAGAGCCACATAAGAACCTAGTGATCCCAAACCTGCTACATTAGCTATGAGCTGGGCCAGCTGGCAGCAGAGAGGCTGACAGTGGAGAACTGGTGGCAGGTAGGCCTGTCAGCAGGGAGGCCTGATACAGACAGCAGCTAAGAGAGCTGAGCAAGCTGTTACACTGGCTGTGAGGGGGACTGATTAACAGAGGAGAGGCCAGCAGAAGAAAGCCAGTGGTAGACAGGCCTGATGGCAGAGAGGCCTGGTAGCAGAAAGCAGCTGAGAAAGCTGAGCAAGCTGCTGCATTGGTTATGATCCGGGCCAGTTAGTGGCAGAGAGGCCGGTGGTGGGGATCCTCACAGTGAGGAGCCTGATGGCAGAGAGGCCAATGGCGGGGAAGCCTGCGTGGCAGAGAAGGCAGTCACCCAGCAGAGAAACTTCGCCCGCTGATCACTGAGGTCTGTGTGCTTCCTGGCACTGATCCCAAGTTCTTTCTCTTACTTCTGAGTGGATCTTGATCCTGAGTTGTAGCCTGTTACTTCCCTAATTTTAAGGGAAATTAAGATCAAGATAGGAGGAAGACTCATTAACAACCTGCGTTATGCAGATGACACAACCTTGCTTGCTGAAAGTGAAGAGGACTTGAAGCACTTACTGATGAAGATCAAAGACCGCAGCCTTCAGTATGAATTACACCTATACATAAAAAAGAAAACAAAAATCCTCACGTGGACCAGTGATAAGCAACATCATGATAAACGGAGAAAAGATTGAAGTTGTCAAGGATTTCATTTTACTTGGATCCATAGTCAACGGCCATGGAAGCAGCAGTCACAAAATCAAACGACGCATCGGGCAAATCTGCTGCAAAGGACCTCTTCGAAGTGTTGAAGAGCAAAGATATCACTTTGAAGACTAAGGAGCGCCTGACCCAAGCCATGGTATTTTCAGTCACATCATATGCATGTGAAGGCTGGACAATGAATAAGGAAGACCGAAGAAGAATTGATGCCTTTGAATTGTGGTGTTGGCAAAGAATATTGAACATACCATGGACTGCCAAAAGAATGAACAAATCTGTCTTGGAAGAAGTACAACCAGAATGCTCCTTAGAGGCAAGGATGGTGAGATTGCGTCTTACATACTTTGGACATGTTGTCAGGAGGGATCAGTCCCTGGAGAAGGACATCATGCTTGGCAGAGTACAGGGTCAATGGAAAAGAGGAAGACCCTCAACGAGGTGGATGGACACAGTGGCTGCAACAATGAGCTCAAGCATAACAACGATTGTAAGGATGGTGCAGGACCGGGCAGTGTTTCGTTCTGTTGTGCATAGGGTCACTATGAGTCGGAATCCAATTGACAGCACCTAACAACAACAACATTTCCCTAATAAGCCACATAACTATGAGTATGGTCTGTGAGTTCTGGGTGGCCATTGCAAAGGGTTATTTACCCTGCTGAGAAGTGGAGGGTGCTGTGGTGGAAGCGCTGGTGTCAGAAAGGATGGAGAAGTGGGAAGGCGGAGACAGTGCTGACCTCTGCCTCAAAGGAACCAGTTTTCTACTGGCTCTGATTCTTGTCCCTGCTGAATTTAGACAATTCATTGTGCTACAACACAAGGGTGTACAAAGGAAGGCTTGAAAATGGTTGAGAAGATGGAGAATGAGGATGTATTTTGGAAGGGACTTTCTGGAGCTCTGTGGCATTTTTTTCTTTTCTCCCCATGTGAAGAGGAGTTATGTCCTCTTTATCTAAAGTCAAAGGAAGGGCTTCAAGACAAGCTTGGCCTGAGTCATCTGGAATCTGGGGGATGCAGGAGCCAGCGCCTCACTGACATTCAAACTGACATTTGAACAAGAAGGGGTGGTTTCAAGAGTTCCACTTCCCTGAGAGTAGGGAAAGGTGGCGGGGGCTTGACCGGGCAGGATGTGGGCCCTCCCCTCCAGGAAGAAGTTATCCTGAAAGGGCCTCCACCCCAGAGACCCACCTGAAGGAATATGGTCTCATCAGAGAATCAATGGGGAGCAAGTAGGTGAAGGGTATGTGGTAAGCAAGAATCACCCAGGGAACTGCAATCAGAGACACCCAAGGAACCCATCAAAGTGTCCCATGAGAGGAAGGATCAGCATTTAGAATGCACCACACCCAGAGGTGCATCTGTGTGGCCTCAGGCAAGTTGTATAACCTCTCTGTGCTTCAACCATAAAAATGGAGGTAGTAGTAGAATCATGGGGTTATTGTCAAAAGTTTTAAATTGTAAGGAATTAAGTGCCTATATAGTAGAGATTGTTTCATGATAAATGCTAGATACCCCCTATAATCCATAAGATATGATTATCCCCACTTTACTCAGGGTGAGAGATGTTAAGAAAGTTGGTTGGGGTCACCACAGTCAGTAAATGGTGATGATGGAATGTGAACCAGTCCAACTGCAGATCCCCCTGTTATTTACAACCAGGCTCTGCTGCCTCCCTTGTGATCTTGGAAAAGACACAATCTCTCTCTGAGACTCAGTATTCTCATCTGTAAAGTGGGGTAAGACTAAACCCTACTGCAGAGGGTTTATGTGAGATTAAATAAGTTAAAACACATAAAGCACTTAGAAAAGTCCTAAATAAATATTCTTGTTAGCATTGTACAGCCCATCTCGCAGAATTCCAGTTCCAGGTCCATCGCTTTCTAGCTGTGTGGTCTTTGGCCAGTTACTTAACTTCTTAATGTTTTATTTCCTCATTTCTAAAATATGGATAATCTTTAGCAGTCCCTACATCATATGTTTGACATAAAGATTAAATGTGTTACTTTATGTAAAGACCCTAGACTGGTATTTGGCTCATGGTAAGTATACAAAAGGGCTTGGGAGTGCCTGATCTGGGGTTCAAAGCCAGACCTATCAGATTCCAAAATCTACATACTTTGAACTGCCCCCCAAGGAATACAATTGTCAAAGCAACAGAACATGACCAAGAAATACCCCACAAGGCCATCAGAAGAGCCCATGGTCAAGTGCACTGTCTTACACCCACGCATCTGTAAGGTACCTGGGAATAACCTCCTTCTCCCAAAAGCCTAGGGGTAGCGCTACCCACTTGCTGAGGGCTCCATGGTTAGTTCCCCAGCAGGGTCCTAGGAGATGGGCCCCTCCCCACCCATGCGGGGCTGATGGGCCTCAAAGGCAGCTGCTCAGAAGAGCCTTCTGGAGTTCCCCAAATAGAGCCCAGGACTGTTGGATTCCCTTCTCTCCATAACAGGAGAACAGGGCTCCTTTGTTACTGCCTGTGATTTATGATTTTGAATCATCTCTCATCTGAAGCCAAATCTTTTTATGCTCCTCCATCTGGGGGGAAATGCAGTCATCTCCAAAGCCGCTGGGGTTTGAGTCTAGCTAGAAATGGTGAATTCTCTGCCCTCAAAGGAGACCCCGTCTTCCCAAGTAGCCTTGCTGGACCTGTGCCAAGAGCCCCCACATCTGCTTGAGAGGGAGGTCAATTGCAGAAAGGACACTGTAGCCTCAGGATTTGCAGAGTTGGAGGAAGAGAGGAGAGGGGAGAGAAAGGAAGGGGGGGAGGAAGAAGGGCCAAGGGTACCTGTCTCTTTTCATGCCGGTGGCTAAGGGACTTGTGTGAGGGAATGAGGGCTGGTATTCCCTAGCAATCTCTGTAATATTCATTACTGTTTATTAAGCACCGGCTGTATGCCAACACTCTTACCACAAGTCTCTTACACCCCTCATCTCTAATCCTTAGAACCCCATAGAGCAGGCATCACTATTCTCCCCCTTTCACAAATGTCTTAGTCATCTACTGCTGCTATAACCGAAATACCACAAGCAGATGATTTAACAAAGAAAAATTTATTTCCTCATAGCAAAGTAGGCTAGAAGCCCAAATTCAGAGCACCAGCTCCAGGGGAAGGCTTCCTCTCTGTAGGTTCTGGAAGAAGGTCCTTGTCATCAATCTTCACTTGGTCTAGGAGCTTCTTCACGCAGGAACCTCAGGTCCAAATGACACGCTCTTCTCCCAGTGCTGCATTCTTGGTAGCATGAGGTCCCCATGTCTCTTTGCTCGCTTCTCTCTTTTATATTTCAAAGGAGGTTGGCTTAAGACATTATCTAATCTTGTAGATCTCATCAATATGACTGCTGATAGTCCATCTCATTATATCATAGTGATAGTATTTACAACACACAGGGAAATCACAGCAGATGACAAAATGGTAGACAATCACACAATAGTGGGCATCATGACCTAGCCAAGTTGACAGATATATTGAGGGGACACAACTCAATCCATGACAACAAACCTGGACACTGAGGCTTAGAAAATCTGGCTAACATGCTTAAGGTCATAGAGGTGGTAAGTGATGGAGCAGGGGCTCGTACCCAGGTCTGCTAGATTTGAGGGCCTGTGCTCCTTCCACACCCAGAAGCAGAAGGGAGTCACTGGACAGGGTAGACCTGGCAGCCAGACTGCCAGGATCAAGACCCGACTGGCTGTTTACCAGCTGTGTGGCTTGCGCAGTTTCTCTCTGTGCCTTCATTTTCTCATCTATAAAATGTGGAGAATGAGAATTTCAACCTCCTGGAGTTGCTACAAGGATGAAATGAGTTGGTGTTTAAAGCGATGCCTGGCACAGAGTGAGCAGGACACCACTGTGGCCTGGCATTGCTACTGCCCTGGAGAGGGCTTGCATCCTGGTGAGCAGACTCTTCCTACAGGACTGGACTCCTTTCCTGAAGACCACTGAAGTGTCTCCAGGCCAGCGCCTCTCAAAATGTGGTCCTCCAACCAGCAGCATCCGCATGACCAGGGAACTTACTAGAAATGTAAATTCTCAGTCCCCGCCACCACCAGGTGCCGATCAGTAGAGCTGATTCTGACTCATGGCTACCTATGGGTGTCAGTAGAACCATGCTCCACAGGGTTTTCTGTGACTTATTTTTCAGAAGTAAAAAAAAAAAAAAAAAAATTTTTTTCTTTTAGATAGCCAGGGCTTTCTTCTGAGCCATCTCTGGGTAGACTCAAACTTCCAACCTTTTGGTTAGCAACACATTAACGACTGTACCACCCACGGACTCCAGTCCCTACCGCAGACCTATGGAATCAGAAAATTGGGGTGGGCCCAGCAATCTGTGTTTTAACAAGGCCCTTAGAGGATTCTGATGCATGATCAGGTTTGAGAACGATGGCGCTAGGCAATAGGATTAGCCTGGGCTTCTGAGCTGGGCAGATCTAAATTCAAGCCTTGGCCAAGTTCTTTTCTAGGGTGACTTGGGCAGAGTCTGAACCTGTCTGCTCCTCAGTGGTCTCACTGGTAAAATGGGGATCATAGTCTTACTCTGAAGATGATTGTGAGGACCAGGTGGGATAGTGTGTTGGAAGAGTTTTTAAAATCTGGAGTATCATCCCAAGGTAAATTCCAAGATTCTCAGAATCACACTCTTCTCTAGATGTCCCCGGTAGAGCCCACCTCCCTGGGATGCTCCTAACTGGGAGGACATGCAAACATGGAGTGATGGGAAAGTAAAATAAACACACACGCTGGGTCCCACCCCTCATCAAGCAGCTGGAGATCCACGTGGATTTGTAGCAGGTCAGAAACTGGATTGGCTTTAGACCAGAAAGCCTCCAGAGCAGGACCTGGGGGTTAATGAGGAGGCCACAGCGTCAGGACCAGGCAGGGAGCACCACTCACAGTACTGGGGACTGAGAATCATGCCCTGGGAGGCCTGGAGGAATTCAGCAGCCACACTCCAAACCTGGGCTCTTCCTGGCCTGACCCTGGAATGTCGTACTCCTGAAGATGGTTCCTGGGTCCTGGGTCCCTAAGGAATCTATAGGGTGGGGATGGTGGGAGTCAAGTAGGACCCTAAGTTAAGATGCTAGAACCAGTGCAGAGACCTCCCTGTAGCCAGTAAGTAGGTTTGGGAGGCTGCTGTCTGCTGGCCAGAAGCCACAGCTTCTCCCTGCCCTTGCAACAACTCTGTCCTGCAAGCAGAAGATCACTTTTGCAAGACTCTACCCCATCAGGAATCTGCCCCAGGCTTCCTAGGCAAATCTTTTTTGCTTCTCTCCATTGGGAAGGATTTGCAAGCCTTGCCTCTTGACTGGGAGAGGTTTTGAGCCTGGCCAGGACTCTGAGAAAAGATGGTGCCTGAGGCATGCTGAAGCTGTCTGCTACTTTTGGCAGTAGCTTTGAAGGATTGCAAAAGGGGGCTGCTCCCAGCCTGACCCAGATGAGAAGGGTCCATGCTCAGCCTTCAAGAGAGAGGCAGCCCTCCATCCACGTAGGGAACTCATTCCTAGGCTGAGGAGAGAGGAGGAAGTTGGGGGAGACTGGCCTCCTGTGAATTCTGTGTCCAGTTCTCCTCTGATGCTCCCGGCCCTCTTCTCCATTCTCTGGCCAGCCCTTTCCTATTTGCACACTTGGTGTTGCCTTCTGGAAAATCTCAGTGCTTTTTTGAATTTTCATGTTGTACTCAGCCCCACAAATTATATAGCTGGTCCTGGGTCTGACCATTGGTGAGCCCTTTATCTTGAACCAAATCTGTGCCCTCAAGGTCCTCAGGCTAGATCTGCTCCTTCTGTCTCTGCCCCAAGTCAGCCTGGAGAGGTCCAGAGATGACCCTGAGTCATGTGGGTTGAGGGACACAATGCAGCTCAGCTTCTCCCTCTGCCCAGCCCCGCTTCCTTCCCTCTCCGTTCCACAGACCTTGATGCCAAGAATGTTGTTTTTAGCTGCTGTCAAGTGATTTTAGGCACAACAAAACGACACGCTGCCTGGTTCCACGCCATTCCCGAGATCGATTGCAGATCGGACCATTGTGATCCATAGGGTTTTCATTGACTGATTTTCAGAAGATCTCCAGGCCTTTCTTCCTAATCTGCCTTAGCCTGGAAGCTCCACTGAAACGTTCTCAGCATCAAAGCAGCACACAGACCATCACTGACAGACAGGTGGTGGCTGTGCCGAGGTGCATCGGCTGCAATCCAACCAGGGCCTCCATTATGGAAGACAAGAATTCTACCACTGACACGCCGCTGCTCCCCTGGTCCCAAGAATACTTCCTAATGAACATCTTGCACCTTCACGGTCAGCTTCTTGGGAACTCAACCTGAGACAGCCCTTTCACAGAAGCAAAAATTACAGGTGGTGGGGTGGGGTTTGCAGAAACTGCCCCCACCCACAAGCAAAACAGACAAGCCATCTGGTGTAACTGCCTGAGCTCAGTTCTTAGCCCCTTGAAGCTGAGGAATGAGACCGGCTTGCGGGCAGCTTGTCCTGCCTCTCCCGCTTCCCAGCTGTGAGACCCAGGCAAGTCAGCCCCTCTGGTTCTCAGAGCCTGTCTCTCCAGACCGTCAGCACCCTCCCCTGCCCACCTCCCAGGGCTCTTGCCAGCATTAGGCAAGAGAAGGGGAAAGGGGTAGGGAAACATCTCGCAAGCTGGAAAAGGCTGAGCCATTGAGATGAGTTTACACGAGCTCCGTGCCAAGCGGCTCCCTGCTCTCTCCTCTGCCACCAGTCTTTTTCCCTATCACATTGCCAGAAGCCCTGCATACCCATTTCCCCCCCCAAAACACCAGCTGCCTGGTGAAATCAATTCTTGACTGCAGGACTAATGGCGATGGTTCCCGAGTGCAACAGATGGTTGGTTTCAGTTTAACCTTTGAATGAATGCTGGTGCTCAGCTGTCATGGAGCAGATCCTTCCCTTCCCCTTCATTCTGCATGCAATAACGCCCCCTCCCCAAAACCAGCTCCTTATCAACCACGACAGACTGGTCAGAGGGAGGCTGTGGCCCTGGCCAGACAGGGGGCCCAGGGCTTGGGTTCTTTTGTCTGGTGTCTTCGGGTGCTATATTGGCTTCTGGCTGCTGTAACAAATTACCACAAACTTGGTGGCTTCAAGCAATGGAAATTTATTCTCTTAGTTCTGGGAGCCAACCCCCTGCCAAAAAAAAAAAAAAAAAACACCCATTACCATGGAGTTGATTCTGACTCATAGCAACTCCATGTGTTAGAGAGTAGAAAAGTAGAACTGCTTCATAAGGTTTTCTTGGCTGTAATCTTTGTGGAAGCAGATTGCCAGGCCTTCTTCTGCGGTGCCACTGGGTAGGTTCAAACCACCAATATTTAGGTTAGTTGTCGAGTGCAACACATTTGCACCACACAGGGACCCTTTCTGGAGGCCAGAAGCTCAAAATGAAGATGCCAGCAGGGCCACACTCCCTCTAGAGGCTCTAGGTGAGAATCTGTTCCTTGCCTCTTCCAGATTCTCGTGGCTGCTGGCATTCCTGGGCTTGTGGCCACATCACTCAGCCTCTGCCTCCATCATATCACCTTCTTCCCTGTGTGTCTGCATAAAATCCCCATCTGTGTCCCTCTTACACATGTGATGGCATTTAGGGCCCGACTGGATAATTCACAATAAGCTTCTCCTCTCAAGATTCCGAACTCTAGCACAACTTTTCCTACGTAAGGTGATATTCACAGGTTCTGGTGATTAAGGTGTGGACATACTTTTTTGTCCATTCAACCGTCTACGGGGATGATGAGCAGATTCTGCAGGACTGAAGGGAGAAGGTGTGCCATGCTGGTTCTCCACTGGAAAGACCCTGGCCTGGCCTCTGTTCAGAGGCTTATAAATGGTTAGTGCTAGAAAGATGCATGGAGATCACCGCCACTCCCTCGCTGGGGTTGGTCAAATGTCTCACTTCTTGGTCTGACTGGAATGCAGCCTATAGCACCCTTTCAGTGGGCTAGCCTAGGAACCTCACCTGGGATTTTCGTATTGTCAAAGCAGTAGCTTTCTTGTGATCGAGTTGGAGGTCGGATTCCGGTAGGGTAACCAACTCATCTCAGTTTTCCTAGGACTTTCCTAGTTTAATACAGGAAGTCCACGTCCCAGGGAACCTTTCTATCTTAGTCATCTAGTGCTACTACAACAAAAATGACACAAGTAGATGGCTTCAATAAACAGAAGTTTATCTTCTCACAGTCTAGTAGGCCACATGTCCAAATTTGGGGATCAGCTCCAGGGGAAGGCTTTCTCTCTGTGTCAGCTCTGGAGGAAGGTCCTTGTCATCAATCTTCTCCTGGACTAGGAGCTGCTCCGCCCCACTGAGATGGCAGCTCTGCTCTCTCAGCTTTAGGTGCACCATTCCCTTAGTCCATCTGAGTGTCATCTCCACCCTTAGAAACACCAGAGGCCATGGCTCCACACTTTGAGACCCCAGAGGTCATGGTCAAGCCCTTTGAGATTAAGGCAGCTCGGCTTCCTGTGTTCCTTGTCTTTTCAGCTTCTGCTTCCTGGTTTCTTGGCCTCTTGGCCCCTCAAGCCTCTCCGTCCTCACCTGTTCCAAAGCTCTGTAGCTCCACCTATAAGTGCTTGGAGGCATCTCACTCCACCAGTAAACTTCGGCTGGAAGGCACTCAGCTCTCTTGCTCCCTGGGTCAGTAAGCTCAGCTCCACTGATAAGTGCCCAGAGGCACCTCACTCTGCCAGGAAGCCTGCTGCACAAAGTCATTCAGCTCTCTCGCTCTGTGGGTTGGCTCCAGTGCTGTCTGGTGACGGGCTCCTGTTTCTGCTGTTGCTGTTTCACTGCTTCTTCCATTTCTCTGCTGCTGCCGGCTTTCTGCTGCTTCTGGTTCCCCTCACTTCTTCTGACTCCACTATCCATTCACAGTTTCAAAACCACTTCCACGTTTTAGGTATCTGCTAGAGCAGCACCCCACTCTCTTGGTACCAAATTCTGTCCTAGTTATCCAGTGCTGCTATAAGAGAAATACCACACGTGGATGGCTTCAAAACCAGAGTTTTGCTCTTTCACAGTCTAGTAGGCCACAAGTCCAAATTCAGGGCATCAGCTCCACAGGAAGGTTTTCTATCTCTGTTGGCTGTGGAGGAAGGTCCTTGTCATCAGTCTTCCTCTGGACTAGGAAATTCTCCACGCAGGAACCCCGGGTCCAAAGCATGTGCTCTGCTCCTGGCACTGCTTTCTTGGTGGTATGAGGTCCGCTTGTCTCTCTGCTCATTTCTCTCTTTTATATCTCAAAAGTTGTTGTTGTTGTTGTTAGGTGCCCTCCAGTCAGTTCCAACTCATAGCGACCCTATGCACAACAGAACAAACACTGCCCGGTCGTGCGCCATCCTCACAACTGTTGCTATGCCTGAGCCCATCGTTGCACCCACTGTGTCAATCCACTTCGTTGAAGGTCTTCCTCTTTTCTGCTGACCCTCTACTTTACCAAGCATGATGTCCTTCTCCAGGGACTGATCCCTCCTGACAATGTATCCAAAGCATGCAAGACGCAGTCTCACCATTCTTGCTTCTAAGGAGCATTCTCGTTGTACTTCTTCCAAGACAGATCTGTTCATTCTTTTGGCAGTCCATGGTATGTATATTCAATATTCTTCACCAACACCACAATTCAAAGGTGTCAATTCTTCTTCAGTCTTCCTTATTCATTGTCCAGCTTTCATATGAACATGATGCAATTGAAAATACCATGTCTTGGGTCAGGTGCACCTTAGTCTTCAAGGTGACATCTTTGCTTTTCAACACTTTAAAGAGGCCCTTTGCAGCAGATTTGCCCAATGCAGTGCGTCTTTTCATTTCTTGACTGCTGCTTTTATGGGTGTTGATTGTGGATCCAAGTAAAATGAAATCCTTGACAACTTCAATCTTTTCTCCATTTATCATGATGTTGCTTATTGGTCCATGTGAGGATTTTTGGTTTTTTTATGTTGAGGTGCAGTCCATACTGAAGGCTGTGGTCTTTGATCTTCATTAGTAAGTGCTTCAATTCCTCTTCACTTTCAGCAAGCAAGGTTGTGTCATCTGCATAATGCAGGTTGTTAATGAATCTTCTTCCAATCCTGATGCCCCGTTCTTCTTCACATAGTCCTGCTTCTTGGATTATTTGCTCAGGATACAGATTGAATAGGTGTGGTGAAAGGATACAACCCTGACACACACCTTTCCTGACTTTAAACCACTAAGTATCCCCTTATTCTCTCCGAACAACGACCTCTTGATCTATGTACAAGTCCCTCATGAGCACAGTGTTCTGGACCTCCCATTCTTCTCAATGTTATCCATAATTTGATATGATCCACACGGCCAAATGCCTTTGATAGTCAATAAAACACAGGTAAACATCTTTCTGGTATCCTTTGCTTTCAGCCAGGATCCATCTGACATCAGCAATGATATCCCTGGTTCCATGTCCATGGGTGACCCTGCTGGTATCTGAATACTGGTGGCATAGCTTCCAGCATCACAGCAACACACAAGCCCCCACAGTAAGACAAACTGACAGACATGTGGGGGTTTTTTTGTAAGTAGTTTTTATTGTGCTTTAAGTGAAAGTTTACAAATCAAGTCAGTCTGTCACATATAAGCTTAACACCTTACTACACACTCCCATTTACTCTCCCCCTAAGGAGTCAGCCTGCTCCCTCCTTCCAGTCTCTCCTTTTGTGACCGTTTTGCCAGTTTCTAGCCCCCTCTACCCTCCCATCTCCCCTCCAGATAGGAGATGCCAACACAGTCTCAAGTGTCCACCTGATACCAGTAGCTCACTCTTCATTTGCATCTCTCCAACCCATTGTCCAGTCCCTTCCATGTCTGATGAGTTGCCTTCAGGAACGGTTCCTGTCCTGGGCCAACAGAAGGTTTGGGGACCATGACCTCCAGGATTCCTCTAGTCTCAGTCAGACCATTAAGTCTGGTCTTTTTATGAGAATTTGGGGTCTGCATCTCACTGTTCTCCTACTCCCTCAGGGGTTCTTTGTTGTGCTCCCTGTCAGGGCAGTCATCGGTTGTGGCCGGGCACCATCTAGTTCTTCTGGTCTCAGGTTGATGTAAGTCTGTAGTTCATGTGGCCCTTTCTGTCTCTTGGGCTCATAATTATCGTGTGACCTTGGTGTTCTTCATTCTCCTTTGATCCAGGTGGGCTAAGACCAATTGCTGTATCTTAGATGGCTGCTTCTTAGCATTTAAGACCATGTGGGGGGGTTTTATCTCAAAAGAGATTGACTCAAAACACAATCCAACCTTGTAGATTGAGTTCTGCCTCATTAACATAACTGCCACCTATCCCACCTCTTTAATGTCATAGAGATAGTATTTATAACACATAGGAAAGTCACATCAATTGACAAAATGGTGGACTATCACAAAATACTGGGAATCATGGCCTAGCCAAATTGATACACATATTTTGGGGGGACATGATTCAATCCATGACACCCTCCATTCTAGACAAACCAGGATGGTTGGACATCCTACACTCAGGCAAGCTTAGGAGCTAGCCACCTCCACAACCCAACCAAGTGCACTTTCAGAGCATCTCACCGTTGGCCTTTAAGCAGGGATGTTTCACTGGGCACCAGCCCTGGCAGCCCCCCAAATCGAGCAGAAGGCATTGCTTTTCTTGGGCATGTCTCAGGATCTCTCTCCCCGCCCCTGATCCGTTCTCATGTTCTCTCAGCACCCTGTCTGAACCATTGACTCCATGCTTCATTTTGATCCTTGCTCCTCCCCTCCATCCCTCTAGCCCTGGACTAATGATCCCCTTGATTCTTCATTGGTGCTTTGGATGCCATTATTCCAGCATGCTTGGGGGCTATTCCTGCTCCCTGGGCATCCACTGTCTTTATTAAGATTACTCCATGGGTCTCTCCCCTTTGGATGCTCTCAACCAGTGAACATCTGGGCCAGCCCAGCACCTATAAGGGAAGAGGCATTGGGACCATTTGGCAGAGCTCACACAGATGAAGACCTTCTTTCTCCAGGGCCCTAGGGTCACCTAACCTGAGCTCCTGGACAATGCAAAAGTCCTTCACACACAACCAAGCCTTCACACATACTGCTCCCTACTTAGAATGCCACCACCCTCCCTTCACCTGACCAACTCCTGCTTATTCCTCAGGTCTCATTTTGAATATCCTTCTTCAGGGGAGTCTTTCCTGACCCCCGCAAAACTAAGTTAGGGTCCCCTACACTTTCCTTTTATATCACTTATCACATTTGTAATTAAACACATATATGTATAATCACATGCTTAACTATATGACTTCCTCCCTAGACTCTGAGATCCTTGAAGGTAGAGACCATGCCTGTCATGTTCACAACCGGATTATGAATAAATAAGTAGAAGATGGTCTTTTGATGTCTGCTTACATCTTTCCAGGACTGAGGAACTCCCTACCTCCTGCAAACGCCCATTCAACTATGACCGTAGGGAAGGTGACCCCCAATTCCATTTTTCTAAGCTGCCCCAGTTTTTACCACATCACATCCTTTCATCTGCATGCCTGAGGTAACACCAGACACCACCAACAGCCCCCACATGGCCTGAAAAATTATCTAGAGGGCACGCCCCATCTTCTCCAAACTCTTTGACTTTCTAGAAGGTCTTCACCTTCTATTCATTCATACAATCACGACCCAACTCACCTACAAAGACAATGCATAGAGCACAACTTAGGACCAAAGAAAAAGCTTTATTAGTTTTCAGGGAAATGCAAATTAAAGCAAAAATGTGATTCCACTTCTTAGCCTCCAAATTAAAAAAGATTGATAACATCTAGTTCAAGCAAGGGCATGAAGAAAGAGGCACTCTTAGACCCTATTGCTGGAACTGTAAATTATTTCAGCCATTTTAGAAAGTAATCTAACAGGATTTATTGAAGTTAAAAACTCTGTAGTCCGTTTGACCCAAAAGCAATGCTGCTTCTGGGAATCCATCCAACTGAAATAAAAGTACCAGTCCAAAAGATGTATGGACAAGGATGTTTATCGCAGAATTGTTTATAATAGAAGAACGAACCTGAAACCTTAAATTCCATGGAATACTACGCAGATATTACAAAGAATGAAGTCGATCTGTAAGCATTGACTTACAGGAGTGTTGCTGTTGAGGCATATTGACTGGTGGTGACCTCGTGTGTGTCCGAGTAGAAGTGTGCTCCACAGGGTTTTCAGTGGCTGATTTTTCAGAACAGATCACCAGGCCTTTCTCCTGAGGCACGTCTGGGTAGACCCAAACCTTCAACCTTTCAGTGAGCAGCCGAGCACTTTAGCCTTTTGCACTCCTATCGACTTAGAAAGAGATGTAAACATATAGAGTGGGGAACTGAGCTTCTGGTAAGGGTGATGGAAAAATTTGGAAACGGGTAATGGTGATGGGCGCACAACATGTTGAACGTGACTGATGTCACTGATTGTACATGTAAAAAATGGTGAAATGGCAAATATTTTGTTTTATATGTATATACATATATATAGATATATACTTACTACAATAACATGTATCATTGTAATAAGTGTATATATATATATATATATGCATATACACACACAGAGACACTTATGGAGCCCTGGTGGCTCAGTGGTTAAGAGCGACAACTGCTAACCAAAGGGTCAGCAGTTTTAATCCACAAGCCACTCCTTGGAAACCCTATGGGTTGGTTCTACTCTATCCTATAGGTTGGCTATGAGTTGGAATCTACTCAAAGGCAACAGGTTTGGTTTATGCACACACACACACACACACACACACACATATATATATCAAGTGGGGAAAAACCAAAGTAGAGAGTTATATGTATTGTAAGTCTCCTTTTTGAAAAAAAAATGCATACATATGTATAGAAAGAGTAATAATAAATGCAGCCGTATCAGTCTGGCCCCATCTGGAAGCACCATAAGGCAAGGGTGGGGCCTCAACACTTCCACATCACAAATGGCTTTGGGGTTTGTGGCTAGATGACTGACACCAAAGAGCCCATTGGCCCCTAGGTACGGGATCAGCACGTGCTCAGCCCTGACCTGTCTAGAGCAGCCCTCACCCCTCTCAGCCTCTAGTCACAGCAGATTCCAGGACGGCCCAGCTGGCCAAGCTTAAAAGTCACCTCCTCAACAAGAGCCTCAACCAGGTATGGAGGTCTCCTCCTTGGACAGGCTCTGTTATTTTCTAGGGCAAAGGGTCCAGCCACCATCATGGCCATCCCATCTCCCATGGACATGGCCCTTGGGCCTCACTGGAATTAAATAAGCAGTTCTTTTTCACTAGGAGTCCTTGGGTAATACAAACAGTTGGTGTGCTGTACTGCTAACCAGAAGATTGGTGGTTCAAGTCCACCAAGAGGCACCTCAGAGGAAAGCCCTAGTGATCTACCTCCAAAAAAAAAACGAGTCATTGAAAACTCTCCGGTGTAACACAGCTCTGCTCTGACACACATGGGGTTGCCATGAGTCCAAATTGACTACACGGCCCCTTGTTAGTTTTCTTTCTCCATGCTACCTCAGTCAATTCCACACACACACAGACACACACATCAACACTGGGAAAAGCTGGATGAATCATCATCAGTCACAGACCCATAAAATGAAGTGAATTGACAGAATTTCTTTAGCAAACTGTGCTAGAGCTGGAGGCTGGGATGAAAAGATTCGAAGCTTAGGGAATTAACATACAAACGCAATTTCCAGCCTAATGCAGTGTAACTCACAGTCAGTGCCTTTGTGAAAGAGAATGGCAGGTGACTTCTGGATCCCTCCACCCAGCCTTTGTTACAACTCCCGGTAAAGACTTCCCAACGTTTGCTCAGAGCTCGTAGGAGAGCCCAGAGGCTCCCTGCTCTGCCTCACTGAACCAAGTTGGCACAGAACTGTCAGTCAGCAGCTTTCAAGTTCAGATTCAGAGTCAATCTAGTTTTCTGGTATTTCAACTTTGTAGTTCATTGGTAAAACTCACAATTTAAAACTACACGATTTGAGTAAAAGCTGTGGAAGGGACACACCCCAAACAATTGTTGCCTCTGGGGAACAGGGTTGAGGGAAATGGACTTTATTTTTTATTCTGTACACTTCAGTGTTGGTTGAATATATGTAACAATCATGTATTACTTTTGTCATTGAAAAATTATGGAAAAACTAGATGCTCTCCGGATATGATGCTTTGGTTTGTTTTTGTTTTACTATATCTTGCTGTCTGAGATTTGGAGGGTTACAGATAGTCAAAACAGGGAGGAAACATAAAAGCTCACCTGTACTCATCCCCTCAAGGTTCAAGAAAAGCCCAGAGATAGAGAAGGAGGAAGGAACATTCTACCAGTCTTTATATCCCTGGAAAGGATCCCTGGTGGCGCATCTGTTAAGCCCTCAGCTGCCACTCCAAGGGAGAAAGATGTGGCAGTCCGCTTCCTTAAAGATTACAACCTTGGAAACCCTATGAGGGAAGTTCTACTCTGTCCTACAGAGTTGCTATGAGTTGGAATCTTTTCCAACTCCATCTAGTTGGTTTTCGTTTAGGTCCCTGGGTGATGCAAGTGGTTTGTATTCGACTACTAACTGAAAGGTTGGCATTTCAAACCCACCCAATGGTACTATGAAGGAGGGCCTGGTGGTCTGCCTCCATAATGATTACAGCCAAGAGAACATTATGGAGCTCAGTTCTCCTCTGTAACACATGGGGTCACCATGAGTCAGAATTGACTCAATGGCAGTGGGTTTGGTTTTAGCAAGTCAGTGCTAGGGCTAAACAACCTGGTCACCTGATGCTCAGGCATTGCTCCTTCTCCACATGAGCTGTGGGGCCCCGCTCTGGCTCTGACCGACAGCCCCCTCTCCACAATTAGGAATGGGGAAGGACCAATCCCAGCATGTTATCATCCTTAAGGTCAACCATGGCTTGGGACCTCATCTGCATCTCAGCCACATGTTGCTTCCAGCCTCCACTCAGGACTCCTGCTTATTATGCAGACCCACCTTGTATTCTCTAAAAAAAAAGGTGATAATTACAGTGGGCTTGTTATCCACTCCATTCTTCCCGGAGATACCGGCAAGTTGTGGAATACAAGAGGAGACACCTGTGGGAACCATTGCAGCTGGTCCTGCAGAATGCCAGCCTTCCCTTGACACGGCTATTGTCTGCAGCCTCATCTCTCAGCCATCCTTACTTTGCACCCTGTGTTCCAGATCTAAGGAATGATTAGTAGAACAGTCATCCCATAGTACCAACACAGTGCTTCTCAACTGGGAATTTAAAAAATAATAATACAGGTCTCTGGGCACTAACCTTGGACTTTCTGAATCAGACGCTTGAAGAGTGAAGCACAAGCACTTGCATTTGTTTAGGCCTCCTCAGGTACTTCTATTGTGCATCCAGAGAGCACCCCTTCTTCATTATACAGTGCACTGGGGTTCTCTAAATGCCTGGCCTGACTTTCCTCAAAGTATGACCCCTGAGCAGGGCCTTACCTGCAGTTGGCAACAGAGAATTTTTTTCAGGTGACTATGTGTTGGGTTGGATTGCTCCAAGGTGCTGGCTTGGGGAAGGGTTGGGAGGCTCTCACAGCAGCTTCTGGCATCCTTCATAGTCTTGGGTGAGAAGGCTCCTGCTGTGCATTGGATGTGGAGATGGGAGATTGGTTTTGGCAGAAGGAACAAACCATGCATTGATTCAACCAAGTCAGTCAAACCAGCAGTCGATTCCAGTTGTGAACAACTGACCCTGAAAAATCATTTTGGGACCAGAAGGCAAAGGGTTCAAGCCATTTGACATTTCCCTGATAATGTCAAATTGGCCACATTCCAAAAACTGGCCTACTCTGACCAGACACTCTCACCCTTCTAGGTTTCCAGAATGGCTCCTGGTTAATTAAAAATACCTGGTAAACCTTTAGTCAGATTTGATGGTGAATGGGAATGTGGCCATATTCAACTTTTCAGCACGCAGGACAGCGCCTGGTACCGGGTCAACTCTGTTCCTGTGTCCCAGAGCAATGGAAAGGAGTTGTAAACTTTAGTGCCTCCCAGCAATGGGAGCTCAACCTTTGATCTCCCTACCTGCATCCAATGGACCACCAAATTTACCCACATGGCCACAGATGAGGGCCAGGGATTGTGGAAGGAGATGTCTTTGAAACCACTTTTGGCCTTGGGCACTCATTTAGACTGGTGCACTGGGTAGGTAAGTCCATAGTAATTAGGGCAGACACAGGTAGGAAGAAAGGTTCACAATCAACCAACTTTATTCTTAACTACTTTATTGTTTTTTTTATGACAAAAATAACGTATGCTAAAATCGAACAATAGAAAGACATAGAAAGAAGTTAATATCTCTTCCCTATGATAATAACGCCTCTACCACCACCTTCACCATCTATTCTCAGAGCATTTGTTAACAACTTGGTGTGTACCCTTTCACACCCTTCTCTATGTTCATAGAGAAACATAGAAACATATAAGCATACATACATGTATGTGTTTCTGTTCTCTTTTCCTCTAAAAATGGAGTCATGTATATATTCCACTAAATTTTTTTAACAAAGAGTACAATATGAATATCTTTTTAAATCAAAATACATGTACCCACATATTTCTGGTTTATTCTTTTTAATAATTGGATATTTTTCCATTTGGATGAACTATATATTATTAAAACATCATCCTATTCGTAGGCATTGAAACATTAATTGAATCATTACTAAATGGCAAGCTCTATGCTGATAGATTTTTGACTGCATGATTTTATCTAATCTTCACAATAATCCTAGGAGGTACATAGAATTACTCCTATTTTACACGTGATGGACTGGAGGCTCACAATCCAGGATTGTGTAATTGTAATTCTGATTCACTGTCTTAGCAGCTACGTGAACTTGAGCTATCTACCTGACCCTTGCCCTCAGTTTCCTCATCTTTGAAATGGGCTTAGTAACAGTACCTACCTATAGGGTGGTTCTGAGGATTAAATGACATAATGCAGGCAAAGTGCCTAGTAGTACACAGTGGCTGGTCAATAACAAATGTCCAATCAAGAACAGATATAATTTCTACTGTTATCTTGCCAAAGGAGGCCTGGACCCCTCTCGGACAAAGTTCAAGAGCTTTCCCACGGCACATGGACTTAACAGGTGCATAAACTATTTACAAACCACACCCTTCACATGCAATCTGGGGAGGCTCCTTAATTAAGCAGCAGCTCATCTCACCAGCTGGCATCGTGATTCCGTTTCCTGGCTGGAGCTACAGTGTTACCACAGTTGGTGCTTTGCAGAGGAGATCTGAGAATCATTAGCACTCTCGGAACCCCACGCTGGGGCCCCACTGGGGAGCCCACCTCTCCATCTGTTGTGGGCCCTGAACTGTCACGCACAAACAGCCACACACAGGAGTAATTGGGGGATGTATTTAGAACGTGCTTTTGATGAGTGAGGCAGAGGCCTCTGCGCTCTGCGCTGCCTGCGTTCCTTGTGAACACTCCTCCTGGCCAGGCCCCCAGGCCATTGCTGGGTAACAAGAGAGTTCTCACATCAGTGTTCACCTGGTGGCCATTCTGACCCTGCTGGGCTTACCCCCAAGACCACACAGAACGCTGAGAAACCCCTGCCATCTGTTCATTGCCTGCTGCTTTCAAACCACCTAGGGTGGGAGGACGGTCTATGTGGAGTAGAACCCTGAGACATCAAGCAAGATACACTGCTCTGTTCTCCCACACGCCCCCACACGAGAGCCACTGTCACCATTGCCTTCAAAGTGTGAATTGATGGGACCAGGAAAAAAGGTCCCAATTTCCTGACTTCTGAGATAAAGAGACCAGGGGTCTGAGATTTGGAAGTCATGGATTCAGGCAGAACTGATTTGCCCACCCAGCCTCGCTTGCCTTAACCAAAACCCATAACCAAACCTGTTGCCGTTGAGTCGATACAGACTCACAGAGACCCTATAGGACAGAGTAGAACTGCCCCGTAGTTTCCAAGGAGTGCCTGGCGAATCTGAAGTGCCAGCCTTTTGGTTAGCAGCCGTAGCACTTAACCACTCCACCACCAGGGTTTCCTTATACAATGTAAAAAGGCTCCATGCTAACGGGAGAGGAAAGTTGGAGAGAAAGTGAATCCGACAGAGTGGAACTAAGTCATCCTCTACTTGAATGATCCCAAGAGAGTGGAACCACACCCTCATATGACCGCTGCTGGGAAAGCCCAGACTGTGACACGGTTGCCTTGTCTTAGGTCAAAACATCTCTCTCTGGAACTTGCACCTATTAGCCCAGCCTTGAAGAAATAACATTTCATCATCTGTCGTAGGCAGGATAATGGTTCCCCAAAGATGCCCACATCCTAATTCCCAGAACCTATAAATATGGTACCTTACATGGAAAAAGAGATGTTGCAGATGTGATTAGGTTAAGGATGTGGAGATAGTCCTGGATTATCCAGGTGGGCCCTCAATGTAATCTCAAGTGTCCTTTTATAAGCCACCAAGTTTGTGGCAATTTGTTATAGCAGCAATGGGAAACTAATACACCATCTTCATGGCAGTCCTTGATATATGTGAAGCCAATGTCCATGTCCCCCACCCCCAACTACCATCTTTTCCAAACAAAACACTCAGTTTTTCAACTGCCTTTCACAAGACATGATTTCCAAGCCCTTGCTGTCCTTGTCACTTTGCTCTAGACAGTTTCTAGTGCCCCAAGTCTAATATACCTCCTGAGATAGTGGCTTCAACCAGTGGATATAAGACTCCATGGAGACTAGCTTAAGTCCAGGAAGGCCTAGGACCATGGCCACCCTTGATCTGGAAAATTCAACATTTTAACAGTCTTGTCATGCCAACAACCAAAACCTGAGTCTTTTACATAACGTGTTTTAAGTCTGTTGTCCTTCATCCTGTATGTATGCCCAAGGGTAGGATTTCACACTTCTTGCACCTACCCCCTCATTGTTCCAACCCATCTAAGTCATTTTGGAATCTGACTCAATCATCTAAGTATTGGCTGTTCATTGCAGTAATTCTAACAAACTAGTGATAAGAAACCAAAACACACTCCCTACCACCCACTGTGTGCATTCAGGCTCCCCCACCCCCGCCCCCCCAATCTGTGTAGCTGAGGACTTGGCCTCTACAGATAACCCTTTCCTTTGTAATTCAAAGACAAGCACAGGCCTTTTGTGCTTTAAGAGTTTTGCCAATGATCCTTGAGAAGATGTGGAAAGGGAGTAACTGAGCAATGAATATAGAGACAGTGGTCCCCAAACCCAACACAGTGCCATCAAGCTGATTCCGACTCATAGCGACCCTATAGGACAGAGTAGAACTGTCCTATAGTTTCCAAGGAGCACCTGGCAGATTCAAACTGCCGACCCTTTGGCTAGCAGCCCTAGCACTTAACCACTACGCCCCCAGGGTTTCCTACAGTGGTCCCAGAAGCCTACAAAGCCCAGAGAGTGTGGGCCCGCATCCACAGTTGAAGGCTTCTCTGAGATGATCAGTGGATGTCCCATGGAACATTGTCTTGGCTTTCATTTCTAAGATGGACTTAACAACCCTCCTCCATCTCTGGTCTTCCCACACACACATCACCCATCATGGTGATCCCCTGTTCCCTAAATGAAGGTGTCATTTGGGCAGAACATCAAGTGCCTCCTCACTTCTGGTGAGCAGTTTACATTCGAGGTCACAAGATTGAGATCCTTAAGTCACTAAGACCCTGTTCAGCACAGAACTAATTTTCTCCAGAAGTCTTTTCACGGACACTCAGCAATATGCCCAGCCAATAAGCAAAAACGGCATTACCAAAATGTTAGTTTCCATCATCCTTCAGTCATTAGGAAAAACACTAAGTAGAACAGAACCAAGGACCAGTAGCTAGAAGACACCTTTGCAGACCTTCCTCTGGCTTGACCCCAGTCTAGCCTTGACCAGCTAGCTCCCAATCAACCCATGACCTAGACAAAGAATTTAAAACCAAATCCAGTTTCCACTTTCAAGCCTATGAACTTGAAACCCAAGCATTTACCTTCATTTTACCAAAACTATTTTGATATTACCAAAGAAATGGAAAAATAGAAGCCCTGGATGCAGAGAGTGATATCAATAATAGACAGATATGTTGAAGAATATCCATAAGGTACAAAACCAACATGAATAGACAGAGGTCAGTAAGGAGAATGATCCATATAAGGAAAAGATGCCACCAACTGAGAAACAGGCAGGAAAGTTTCCCAACAGAGCAGAAGAAAAGTGGGGCAGCTGGGGGAAACGTGCGCATGCGCTGCAGGCGGAACACCTGGCCATGCTTGTACCTAAACTATAGTAACCGCTGAGTGGATTCCAACTCATGGCGACCCCATGTATGTCAGAGTAGAACTGTGCTCCATAGGGTTTTCAATGGCTGATTTTTCAGTAGGTCTCAGGGCCTGACTTCTGAGGCACCCATGAGTGGACTTGAACCTCCAACCTTTCGGTTAGTACCTGAGCGCTTCACTGTTTGCGCCACACAAGGACTTCATGGTAGTGCCACAAGTCATTTAATGTGGTTTAATCTGAATAAGTGGAGAGGCGGATTTCCTGAAACAGGCTACTGGTGTGGGCAATAAGACTAGAAAAAGGAAGGTTAACTATAGGTCACCTCGCAAGCACGATTTACAAAGTAAAAAACCCAAAACCTTAGACCAACACCAAGAGCCCCTAATTCACTGGATTTCAGTTATTTTTATTCAACCCAGAGTAAGAAATACAATTTGCTGTGTGACCCAGCACCTACATGTATACATGTTTCATAGCACAATGCTTATCCTTTGTACTCGTGAGGCATCCTGGTATTTTCAATTCCAGGCTAGTCTGTTTCATTTAAAAAAGGGGGGAAAGGATGCTGGTCACAGCCCACTACAGTGATTTAACGCCCTTCCAGGTCTCCATGGTAACTCCACACTATCTATGCACAGGTACCTTCAAGAACCAAGACTGGAAGAAGGGATAGAAGCAGGGAAGAGTCAAAAGGCTGGGTGGTGGGGGTTAGGGGGGTGGGGTGGAGAGTCTAGGTTTCAGGAACTCATCCCTGGCATTGCTCGGTGGAGGATGCATGCCAAGGACATGGGCTTGGCCACCCATCTGCTGCAAGGAACTCCCCCGCTTGCTGATCTGCTGCCAGCAGAAATGTAAAGGGCTTTATGCAAATCAAAAAGAAAAAGAAAAATACCCGCAACAGAAAAAAGAGCCAAAGGCATAAACTGGCAATTCACAAAAATAAGCGTGACAGCGGCCCGGTTTATTAAGAGGTGAGTGTTCCTCCCCTCTGGTGCTCAAGGACCTCTTCTGTCCACAGGGGTGAGAGCTGGGGAGGCCAGGAAACGGTTTCTGAGAAGAAATCTTTTAAAGTTATGAATTATAGCCCCTTTAATGTTCCCTGAGAGACACAAGTAAAGCCTGCGATTTTTTTAGATTACGTTGGGCTACTTGACTATGGTTCTCTGATTAAGCTGCTCCATGCTGGGCCATGGGGCCTCAGCTATTATGCAGGTTACACAGATGAAGTGATGTTTAACTGCCCAGAGATCAAAGGAATGCAGAGCGACACAACATTGAGAAGTCATTAGAACCCACCAGACTAGAAAAGGCGATAAAGCCAGTGTTGGCAGGGTTGTAAATGGGGCAAACTTTCCAAACTGCAACCTGTTTCTACGTAGCAAAATTTAAAACACCCTTTGCCCCCTGGCTCAGTGGTTCCATGCTTAGGAATTTATACGAAACTGTAGGAAAAGCATTTATGTCTACCAGGATGTGAAAAGCTGAAAACAACCTAAATGTCCATCACTATCATTTACCAGACACACACAGAGTGTCTAAAGGCTTCATTTTAGCTCATTCTCAAGTCACCTCTCTGGGATATGTGTCGTTATCTCCATTTTAGAGCTGAAGAAATTAAGACTCAGGAAGTTTAAGTGACATGTCCAAAGTCACAGCAGGACTTTCTGAATATAAGCTTGTTCTCTGGTTACATAGAATATAAGCATACAATGACTTACTATACAAAAAAAAACCAAACCAGCTGCCGTAGAGTCGGTTCCAACTCATAGACAACTTAGTATACAGATGTTTAAAGGCATTCATTTATTCAAGAATTTATTGAATTCCTACTATGGGCCAGGCACTCTTCTAGATACCGAGGACACAGAAGTGCTTAAACCAGAGAAAACTCCCTGCCCTCAAGGAGCTTATAGCTGAATGCATTGACATAGGAAGATGACTACAATAGCAAGACAAGAAGAAAAGCAGGTTAAGTAATTGTACTGTATGTGAAATGCCAGAGGGCATTGGTGGCTCAGTTGTAGAATTCTCGCCTTCTATGCAGGCCAGGGTTCAATTCCCCGCCAATGCACATCATGTGCAATTACCACCCATCTGCCGGTGATGAGTTATTTCTTGCTATGGTGCTGAAGAGGTTTCAGTGGAGCTTCCAGACTAAGACAGACTAGGAAGAAAGCTCTAGAGATCTACTTCCAAAAATCAGGCAATGATAACCCTATGGATCACAGTGGTCTGAACGGCAACAAATCATTGGATGGAAAGATGTTCCATGTTCATGGATTGGAAGATTTAATATTGTTAAGATGTCACACTACCCAAAGCGATCTATAGATTCAGTGCAATCCCAATCCAAATTCCAACAGCCTTTTTTGCAGAAATAGGAAAACAAATCCTCAACTTTATATGGAATGCCATGAGACCCTGAATAGGTAAAACATTGTTGAAAGAGCAGAACAAAGTAGGAGGACTCACACTTCCTAATTTTAGAATATACTGTACAGCTACAGTAATCAAAACAGCTTGGTACTGGTATAACAATAGACACATAGACCAATAGGATAGAATGTAGAGTCCAAAAATAAACCCACACATCTGTGATCAACTGATATTTGACAAGGATGCTAAGTCCATTCGAGGGGGAAAAACGAGTCTCTTCAATAAACAGTGCTGGGAAAATTTGATTTCCGCCTGCAGAAGAATGAAACAAGATCCACGCCTCATACCATACAGAAAAACAAATTCAAAATGGATTAAGAACCTAAATGTGCAAACCAAAATCATAAAATTCTTAGAAGAATAAGCAGAAGCAATGCTGTTATGCCTAGCTTTCCACAATGGATTATCTAATATAATAACAAAAGTACAAACAACAAAATACAAAATAAATAAGTGGAACTTCATAAAAATTAAAATATTTGTTCATCAAAAGACTTTACCAAAAAAGTGAAAAGACAAGCTGCCACCTGGAAGAATATCTTCAGAGACAAGAATTTAATAACAAAAATATTATAAAACTTCTATGACTTAACAACAAAAAGGCGAATCACCCGATCATAAAATGGACAAAGGACTTGAATAGACATTTCACCAAACATGACATTCAGATGGCCACCTAACACATGAAAAGATGCCCAGTGTCATTAGCCACCAGAAAGATGCAAATCAAAACCACAATGAGATACCATTTCACTCCCACTGGCCTGGCTAGGAAACCCTGGTGGCATAGTGATTAAGAGCTACAGCTCAAAAAGGTCGGCAGTTCGAATCCACCAGGTGCTTCTTGGAAACCATGCAGGGCAGTTTTACTCTGTTCTATAGGGTCACTATGAGTTGGAATTGACTCAACGGCAGTAGGTTTGGTTTTTGGGTTTAGTTTAAGGTGGCTAAGATAAATACATATATATAACAAATGTTGGCGAAGATGTGAGGATATTGAAAGCCATATCCGTTGCTGATGGGAATGCAAAATAGTACAGCTATTGTGGAAAACGGTGTGGTGGTTCCTCAGGAAACTAAAAATGGAACTACCATATGACCTAGCAATTCCACTGCTAGGAATATGCTCAAAAGACTTGAAAACAGTGACTCAAAAAGACACTTATACACCAATGTAATGTGCACTGCAGCACTATTCACAGTAGCCAAAAGGTGGAAACAACCTAAATGCCCATCAACAGATGAATGGATAAACAAAAAGTGGTATGTACATACAGTGAAATACTACTCAGCCGGTAGGAGAAATGAAGTCCTGATACATCCTACAGTACGGATGGAGCTTGAAGACATTATGCTAAATGAAATAAGCCAATCACAAAAGGACAAATATCACATGATCTCACTTATATAGAGACAAGAAAAAGGCAAATGTACGGAGAACAAAGTTTATTAGTGGTTACCAGGGGCAGGAGGGGAAGGGAAAGGGATGGGGCTAAAGGTGATGGAAAAATTGTATTGATTAAGGGTAGAGTTGCACAACCAATTTTTATAATTACTATCAATAGTTGTATACCTGTAAAAAGTTTAGCTGGCAAAAGTTGTGTGGTAGATGTATTTAAGGAATAGGAGAAGGATACGAATGTGTAGCTAATTGCCTCCATGAACAACTGCCTCCTTTGTCTTAAAACCAGAAGAACTGGATGGTGCCCGGCTACCATTACTGAACAGTTTGATCAAAGATTCCATAGAAGAATCCTGATCAAAAAGGGGAAAATGCAGAACAAAATTTCAAATTCTCATGGACTCCAGACTTTCTGGAGCCATGAAGGTTGGATGAACCCCTGAAGCTATTGCCCTCAGATTATCTTTAAACCTTAACCCAAAAATAACCCCTGAAGTCGTCTTAAAACCAAACAATAGTTTAGCTTAACTACTAAAAAAGGTCTGCCTTGAGCCTTATACTCTTTTAAGAACTATCTATATAGGATCAAAGTGACAACAGCAACTGGAAAATTAGATAGGAATGTTATGGGGCGGTGAGTTTATGTTAATGGGGGAGGAACAACTCAGAAAAGGAGGGTGAGAATGTTTGCACAACTGAAAGAACGTGACCAATGTCACTGAATTGTATATGTAGAAACTGTTAAAAAAAAAAAAAAAAAAAAGGATTTAGAGCAAGATACTTCTTTTCTTCCTTAAATGGAAGTACCTTCCTAATTTTTATTGCAAAAGTAACATTCTTCAAAGAAAAAAATCTAAAACAACCGAGAAGTATAGTAAATGAAATCCCTCCCCCACTTCCAAGATAACCCCCCTCTTTAGAACTAATCCTTGACCCATTGATGTACAATTTTCAGACTCCCAACCATAATCCCCAAAGGTCTCCCTCGTTATTCTTTGTCACCATGTCCTATTCATTCACTTTCTACACTTATCAAATTGTAGAATTACTTTATTTATTGGATTACTTGTTCAATGTCTGTAACACTCCATGAGAAAATAACCTTCACACGTAAACTAAAGAACAGAAAATACGCTTCACTCTCTCTAGTTAACAGCTGAGTCTGGAGACTGAGATATGAACATTCTTTTCAACTAAGGATGTCATGGATTGAATTGTATGCCCCCAAAATATCTGTCAACTTGGCTAGGCCATGATTCCCAGTGTAGTGTGCATTGTCCATCATTTTGTCATCTGATGTGATTTTCCTATGTGTTGCAAATCCCGTGTCTATGATGTGAGAAGATGGGATTAGTAGCAGTTATGTAAATGAGGCAAGACTCAACCTACGATATTAAGTCGTGTCTTAAGCCAATCTCTTTTGAGATACAAAAGAGAGAAGCGAGCAGAAAAACATGGGGGATCTCATACCACCGAGAAAGTTGTGCCAGGATCAGAGCATGTCCTTTGGACCTGGAGTCCCTGAGCTGAGAAGCTGCTAGCCCAGGGAAAGATTGATGACAAGGACCTTTCTCTAGAGCCAACAGAAAGAGAAAGCCTTTCCCTGGAGCTGGCACCCTGAATTCGGACTTTTAGCCTCCTAGACTGTGAAAGCATAAGTTTCTCTTTGTTGAGCCATCCACTTGTGATATTTCTGTTATAGCAGCACTGGACACCTAAGCCAAAGAAGTAACAAAAGATAACTCTAGTCCTCCCACACTGTGTCCATCCTTGCCCTCCATCATACACACACACACACACACACGCACACACACACACATCAAGTCTGCTCTTAAAAGCTCTGTAACTTGTGTGTCCTTGAAGCTCTGGTCCAGAAGACCCTTTTTATAGCTGTTTCATGAGTCTATGGATCAGTGTTTCTGTCCCTATAATTCTAGGGATGGTCTGGGGGTCATCAAATAGACTAATCAAAGCCCAAGTTCTTGATCCTGAAGCATCCCAGTCTAAGACCCTAAGACTTAGGCCTCTAATCCCCAGAGCAGCGGAAATCCAGGAGTAGATAACTGTGATTTCATGAGACATGGGTAGATGTGTTTGCAAAAGATGTGAGAGAGAAAAGCAATTAAAAAGGCATTAGTAGTGCTTTTGTGTCGACTTATGTTCTTAAAACTAATTATTTGTTCATTAAGGCTCCCAGTCGTCATCAGAGCCTTTGTCACGTGGAAATAGCTGATGAGCTTGACTTCTGAGTATGAAATGAAAGGCTAAGCAGAAGCAAACTATGCTGCATAGTTCTGAACAGCCCTAGTTTCTGAGGTAATCAAAACGAACACTCTTATTTAGACTTGTAAACTTTAGGGTTAGAAATGAAAGCACACATAACTCAAGGTTTGCTAATCATCTCTTCGTGAGGCGAAAATGAGCCAGAAGCTTTATCATCCTTGACTTTTGTAGGTATCTTCTTGGTATGCTTCTAATTATAGACCTTTGACTATTCTAGAAAGCAGAGATCAAAAATGGTAGATTAATCACAGTTATTTCCTCTCTCACCCGACATCCCCATTAAAATAAAAGTGAAAGACTCATAAAAAGTATAAAGCCACTTTGATAAGACAACAGGAGGGCCAATAGCAGACAAGTGATATAAGTAAATTTCTGGAAGATGGAAAGTAGATGGACATGTGATAACAAATAAAGCAAGACAGAGGAAGCCACACCTAAGATCATGCATGGAAGTATATACAACCCATGAAGTAATCTACCCTCCAGGACCCTACAGCTGAGACTCATAAGTTTCAAATATAAATGTAAATTACCTATGGGGCTGAAGGTGAGGTGTAGGTTGATTACAAACAAAAATCTGAACCTACTCCTGGATCAAAATTCTTTGCAGCCAGGTACATATACCCAGGTAACATATTGGAAAGTCAGTCTGAAGAAAATTCACAGCTCCATTTATTGGTTATCTATTGCTGCATAACAAATGACTCCCAAAGTTAGCAGCTGACAACAATAAACATTTATTATCTTGTAGTTTCTGTGGGTCAGGGATTCAAGGAGTAGCTTAGCTGGGTGGTTCTAGTTCAGGGTCTCTCATGAGGTTGCCATCAAGATGCCATCCAGGTGGGGAGAGGGCATGGTTAGTTCAGTGGTAGAATTCTCGCTTTCCATACAGGCAATGCAGGTTTAATTCCCCGCCAGTTCACCTCTTGCACAGCCACCACCCATCTGTCAGTGGAGGCTTGTATTACTGTTGCTATGATGCTGAACAGATTGCAACAGAATTTCCAGACTAAGATGGACCAGGAAGGAAGGCCTGATGATCTACTTCCAAAAATCAGCCGATAAAAATTCTATAGCTCACAATGGTCCAATCCGCAACCAACCATGGAGATGGCACAGGACAGGGCAGCATTTCATTCCGTGTGCGTGGGGTCACCATGAGTTGAGCCAACTCCATGGCAGCTACCATGACAACCACAACAATGGATGGGGAGTTGTGCAACCTTTCTCTGAAAAAGAGAGATTAGGCTGCTCAGATTGTTTTGGGATTGGTCCCATATAGAAACGGGGCGACATCCAAAGCTATACCCAGACCCTGCCCCCAACTGCCCTTTCCTCATTGTGCATTTCAGCAACCAGGGCCTCCAGATCTGATCTCAATCAGGCAGCCTCACCCTCCATTGCTCCAGAAAACCTGCCTCACCTCCCTCCCTACCTCCCATGCTCCCACCACTCAGGGACAGCGACATAAACACAACCTTGGGCACAGCTGAAAAGATGGGGAGGGGACCAAGCAGGAACACTCCGTGAAAACCACATGCTTTCACTCATCCAGCAAGCAAGACCTTGTTGATTCCTGTAGCAGCTTCCAGAAAGCCTTATTTGTCCGGTGGGATTTACCCCATGCATGGAGCTGAATGAAAGTAGGGAGGCCTTGCTAGGCACTGACAATAAACACTCTCCACCCTAAAGGGAAAAAAAAGCCATCCAGGGCTACAGTTATCTAAAGGCTTGGGGCTTTAAAAGATACGCCAAGATAGCTCACTCATATGGCTCTTGGCAGGAGGCTTCGTTTCCTCATCACCTAGACTCTTCACTGGGATGCTTGAGTGTCCTTATGATGTGGCAGCTGACTTACCCCAGAAAGTGATCCACGAGGGAGAACAAAGAGGAAACTGTAATACCTTTTGTGACCTACTCTTGGAAGTCATACGCACTTTTGCCAAGTCACTAAGCCCAACCTTCACTCAAGAGCAGGGTAATTAACCTCCACCTCTTAAAGGGAGGAAAGTAAAAAATTATGTCGATATATTTTTAAAACACCACACTCCAGAAAAAAAAAAAATCTCCACTTTCTGGTATTTAGGGGTCTTCCAGATGAGCACGTTAATCATTTGCAGCACCCAGGGACTCCTTTCATGGCCAAAGCTCATTTCTTTTGTCTAAATGGGGTACATTTAGCCCATTTAGGACTCAACAGTTGCCAAGGACAGTGTAGCTCATGCTAAAGATTTCTGCTTTTCTGGCAAAGGTGAAGCCAGGGTCCTCCAGCAAGTGCTCTTCAGAGAAAAGGATGTATGAATCCCACAAGAGCTTCTTGCCAACCCTTGCTGGTTTCTGAGTTCTGGGATCTATGAGAGCAACATTAGAGAAAGAAACTTGAAAATTGTTGGGGGACATGATCTGCCTCTACACCTCCCCTCCAGGCTGCCTAAGTAAAGGCTTGGGCCCAGAGCATTCATAAGGAGACTGGAAATTGGGTCACCTTCTCTCTCCTGGTTTCTTCTCCTTATCAGAGAAGCATTCCCCCTGTTCTGGGCACACAGTAACTTTCTCTGTCTCTTGCACATATGTGGGCACCACACAGCACCTGGCCAACCCCACTTCTGTATCTGTTCCCAGCGGGGAAGGAAGAGGATCTCTCGCACTGTGGCACAAAAAGGGGAACGTGCCAGAGTGTAAGAGCCAGCCTTGAAGGGTGGACTGAAGGGAAAACAGGCTTTTCAAAGCTGAGCACAAGTGCTCTCATGGGGTCCACTAGTTCACTATCATTTGCTGAGTCATTCTTATGTAAGCCCCTGGCTTGTAGCCACTATCATCCACCACCACATCAAACCTCTGCCCTCCCACTGCAGGGCGCAGAGATCTGCTTTGGCCCTGTAGCCACCCAGGACTTGCCTCAGTATGTAAGTTTCCCTAATAAACCCCTTCACTGCCACACTGGAGTTGCCCACCTCTTTATTTGGTCTCTAGGCACCCTCCATTTTTGGAAGCAAGTTTCACGTTACTAGTCCACACCTGGACGAAAATGCTCTCCAAGCCCCTAGGTGCCCCCATCTTCTAGGGATCCTCTTCCCTTGCTCCCACCAGGAGCCTTCTCCTCTCCTAGACCCACTCGTCCTGGATATGTTCCCTCATTTTCTTAGTCAACGAATTTCCAGTGATACCTTTAGGCCTGTGTTTTCAAAACCAAAGGGTTTGTTTATATTTTAGCCAAAGTTTATTTACCTTGGATAGAAACTTCACAACCAGCAAGGATGGCTTTATGACCCAAAAAAACCCAAACCCATTGCCATCAAGTCAATTCCAACTCATAGCTACCCTATAGGACAGAGTAGAACTGCCCCATGGAGTTTCCAAGGAGTGCCTGGTAGATTCGAACTGACAACCTTTTGGTTAGCAGCCGTAGCACTTACCCACTATGCCACCAGGGTTTCTAGGTTTTTTTTTTTTATTATTAACTTTTATTGAGCTTTATGTGAACGCTTACAAATCAAGTCAAACTGTCACATATAAGTTTATATACACCTTACTCTGTACTCCCACTTGCTCTCCCCCTAATGAGTCAGCCCTTCCAGTCTCTCCTTTCGTGACAATTTTGCCAGCTTCCAACTCTCTCTATCCTCCCATCCCCCCTCCAGACAGGAGATGCCAACACAGTCTCAAGTGTCCACCTGATACAAATAGCTCACTCTTCATCAGCTCTCTCTCCTACCCACTGTCCAGTCCCTTTCATGTCTGATGAGTTGTCTTCAGGAACGGTTCCTGTCCTGGGCCAACAGAAGGTTTGGGGACCATGACCGCCGGGATTCCTCTAGTCTCAGTCAGACCATTAAGTATGGTCTTTTTATGAGAATTTAGGGTCTGCATCCCACTGATCTCCTGCTCCCTCAGGGGTTCTCTGTTGTGCTCCCTGTCAGGGCAGTCATCGGTTGTGGCCGGGCACCAACTAGTTCTTCTAGTCTCAGGATGATGTAGGTCTCTGGTTCATGTGGCCCTTTCTGTCTCCTGGGCTCTTAGTTATCATGTGACCTTGGTGTTCTTCATTCTCCTTTGATCCAGGTGGGTTGAGACCAATTGATGCATCTTAGATGGCCACTTGTTAGCATTTAAGACCCCCGACGCCACACTTCAAAGTGGAATGCAGAATGTTTTCATAATAGAATTATTTTGCCAATTGACTTAGAAGTCCCCTGAAACCATGGTCCCCAAACCCCTGCCCTTGCTCCGCTGACCTTTGAAGCATTCAGTTTATCCCAGAAACTTCTTTGCTTTTGGTCCAGTCCAGTTGAGCTGACCTTCCATGTATTGAGTATTGTCCTTCCCTTCACCTAAAGCAGTTCTTATCTACTAACTAATCAGTAAATAACCCTCTCCCACCCTCCCTCCCTCTCCCCCTCGTAACCACAAAAGTATGTGTTCTTCTCAGTTTATACTATTTCTCAAGATCTTATAATAGTGGTCTTATACAATATTTGCCCTTTTGCCTCTGACTAATTTCGCTCAGCATAATGCCTTCCAGGTTCCTCCATGTTATGAAATGTTTCACAGATTCGTCACTGTTCTTTATCGATGCGTAGTATTCCATTGTGTGAATATACCACAATTTATTTACCCATTCATCCGTTGATGGACACCTTGGTTGCTTCCAGCTTTTTGCTATTGTAAACAGAGCTGCAATAAACATGGGTGTGCACGTATCTGTTTGTGTGAAGGCTCTTATTTCTCTAGGGTATATTCCGAGGAGTGGGATTTCTGGGTTGTATGGTAGTTCTATTTCTAACTGTTTAAGAAAACGCCAGATAGATTTCCAAAGTGGTTGTACCATTTTACATTCCCACCTGCAGTGTATAAGAGTTCCAATCTCTCCGCAGCCTCTCCAAGATTTATTATTTTGTGTTTTTTGGATTAATGCCAGCCTTGTTGGAGTGAGATGGAATCTCATCGTGGTTTTAATTTGCATTTCTCTAATGGCTAATGATCGAGAGCATTTTCTCGTGTATCTGTTAGCTGCCTGAATATCTTCTTTAGTGAAGCACGTGTTCATATCCTTTGCCCACTTCTTGATTGGGTTGTTTGTCTTTTTGTGGTTGAGTTTTGACAGAATCATATAGATTTTAGAGATCAGGCGCTGGTCGGAGATGTCATAGCTGAAAATTCTTTCCCAGTCTGTAGGCGGTCTTTTTACTCTTTTGGTGAAGTCTTTAGATGAGCATAGGTGTTTGATTTTTAGGAGCTCCCAGTTATCTGGTTTCTCTTCGTCATTTTTGGTAATGTTTTGTATTCTGTTTATGCCTTGTATTAGGGCTCCTAAGGTTGGTTTCCGGCTTTATGGCAGTTGTTTTAAATAATTTTTTTTTCCTCTTTACCAAATTTTCTTTTTCAAGATGAATAAAAAACTGAAGTCAGAGAGGTTAAGTCGCATGCTCATGGTCACAAGGTTGGTATTGAATCCAGAAGTCAGAGCCAGGATTCAAACCCAGGAATGCCTTCTCCAAAGCGTGGCTCCAATGAAGAGGGCCCCATCACTGCAACTGTCCATACCAAATGTCATTCAAATTCAAGACCTCCCAGTGTCTGCATCTCTTGGTTCACAATTCCCACTTTCTGATAGAGAGAATCGGATGGGCTCAGTTTAGGTCAACCGTCCTCTCCCCTCCAAACAAATCATCTCCAGCCAGGGACAGCTGAGGCTTCTGGGAAGCCACTCTGAGTCATAAGGGAGGTCCCAGGGAAGACAGGAAATATGTGGGCTGCCATCCCAACAGGGGTCTGATGAACAAAATTTCATTAGACAAAACTGGTTGATTTCATATAGCTATGTACACTAACATCTACAGCTGTATAGAATTGTCATAATATTTCACCAGATGTACTCTGATTCCCCATTCTGAGCAAGCCCTCTCTGGACTAAGAGCAAAAAATAGAAATGCATTTCCTCTTTCCCTGGGCTCAGCTTTGTGGGGTAATTACTTGGCCAACAGCCCCGTCACATTCAGTCATCTTGGACATTCTTCCTACCCAGCAGATCCTCTTCTCAAATGGACACAGAGATATTTCTCAAAATGTTCTGCTCAAACAAGCATGTGACAAAACAGCTTGTCAGTTTGTCTCCTTCTTGCCGAAATGAGGCCATGATGTCAAAATCCAGTCCTTTATTCATTTAGAAACAATCTGATAATGGAGCGCTGGTTTAATTTCCCAGGGAAAATCAGCTGCTTCGTGACTAGCAAAGCTCCCTGTAACCCTGGCAAGAGGCGTGATTATCTTCTTAGCACCAATCCCTTGTGGATTCACTAATTAATCGTAAAATATAGATGAAGGCTATTCAAAAAGTGAGTTTACAAGGTTAATTACTGGCGTATTACGTGTAGCAAAATCATCATGTTGGTAGGACACTTTCATTGGGCACATGAGACAGAGTAACGAAAGATCTGCTTTTTCCAAGTCTCTCCTCTCTGTAGAGTGCACAAGTTGGGAGAAATGGCTGGAAAGTTACTTCTACTTTTGGCAGGATGAATTTCCAGGTATAGTGACATTATCAAGGGAAATCAGCTCTGACTGTGATGGTTGTGTGTGCTTTTTGCTTAAAATGACTACGCGCTCATATGCATGCAAGTTCATGCACACACAATCACGCTTGCGTGTGTACACACAGATGTGTGCATATGCATGTGTACTCACATACATGCATGCATGCACCCCTGTGTACGCAAACATACATGCACATGCACATACGTGCACCCCCACATGCACACATACATGCACCCACACATAAACACGTTAAACAAAGGGCATGAATTAGCATCAAAGTCTGGAAAACTGGTTTCAAGTCTCAGGCCTCATACCTTGGACATTTTCTTACCTGAAGACAAAACCACCTAAGGACATTCTGCACCCCTCTGCATATAACCCCTATTGGGGTTAGGGAACATTAGTAGTTCAGTGGTAGAATTCTGGCCTTCCGTATGGGAGACCGGGGTTCAGTTCCGAGCCAATACACCTCAAGTGCAGCACCACCCATCTATTAGTGGAGGTTCATGTGTTGCTATGATGCTAAACAGGTTTCAGCAGTGCTTCTAGACTAAGAAAGACTAGACAGAGAGGCCTGTCAATCTACTTCTGAAAATCAGCCAATGAAAATCCTGCGTTTCTCAAGAGTCCTATCCCATTGTGCACAGAGTGGCCATGAGCCAGGAGCCAATTTGATAGCAGCTAACAGCAATAGCACTGGGGTTAGGGAGTCCCTGGGTGGCGAAAATGGTTAATGTGCTCAGCTGCTAACTGAAAGGTGGGAGGTTCGAGACCACCCACAGGTGACTTGGAAGAAAGGCCTGGTAATCTACTTCCAAAAAATCAGTCATTGAAAATCCCACAGAGCATAATTCTGTTCTGAAACACATGGACTCAGAACTGACTTGATGGCAACTGGTTTTTACTGGGATTATGGATATTAATGTGGTTAGAACTCAGATCTTCAACTTTCCTTTATGTGGCAAGGATATATGTTTATATATGGAGACTGTCTTGTCCTCGGGCATGGGTAATGCAGGGGGTGGGGGATATATATGGATTGGTTTGCAACTACCAGTAATAGTCAAATGCTGTCTCTCCAAAAATGCCAGTAGCCTAAAAGAATGTAAGAGCACCAGATAGAATTTCAAAAGAAAAAGAGCACAACTTTCTTCTTCTTCTTTTCCTAGGTGAGGAACATGGGTTGCTATGGGGATGGACTGTGGCTAACTCAGGTGTGTACAGGTGAGGGTGTTGCAATGTGGGGAGAAAGGGAAAAGTTTGCTTCTTGGCTTGGGCTTGAAATAGCAGATTGCTGATGAAGGAGAAGGATGTTTTCCTCTCCTGCCTCTGCATGCATGCTCCATAGCCCTCCCCAGGCATGCTTGAGATGTTGGACTGCTAGGTCAGAGCTCATGTTTTTCTAGCAGGCAGGGTTGAAAAAACAGTTGCGATCATTTCAACCCCAACTCACGGCAACCCCATGTGTGTCAGAGTAGAACTCGCTCCGTAGGGTTTTCAGTGGTTGATTTTTCAGAAGGATATAGGCAAGTCTTTCTTCTGAGGCACCCCAGGGTAGACACAAACCTCCAACTTTTTAGTCAGCAGCAAGTGCATTAAAAGTTTGCTCCAACTATGTTGGCATCTCTTGCCTGGAGGGGAGATGAGAGGGTGGAGGGGCTTAGAAGCTGGCGAAATGGACACGAAAAGAGAGAGTGGAGGGAGAGAGTGGGCTGTCTCATTAGGGGGAGAGTAATTGGGAGTGTGTAGCAAGGTATATATGGGTTTTTGTGTGAGAGACTGACTTGATTTCTAAACTTTCACTTAAAGCACAATAAAAATTATAAAAAAAAAAAAAAGAAAGAAAGAATAACCTGTGGAGGGGGGGGAAGTTTGCTCCAGCCCTGCACTAACCCCATGCCACTCTGTCTGCCCCAGTATGTGCCATGAACAACCCGTCCTAGCCCCTCCCTTTCAGCTGGACCTGCCCTGCTGCACCATAGCAGAGCAATCGGCCCTGCCCACTGGACAAGGAAGTGAAAAATATTGTGCCCACAGACAAGCAAACAACAAAGAATGCACAGCATGCCTGCTCAGGTATAACCAAATAAAACAAAAAGCGGGATGAAACAAACAAACCTACAATCAATAAATGAAGAAAATAATTACTGAATGTCCCGAAGACAGCATACAATATCACATTAAAAAAAAAAAAAAACAGGACAGGGTGGTTCCAGTAGATGTCCAAAATAAAACACCAGATGACTTTCTAGTAGAAGAAATGGCACTGGAACTACCTGACAGGGAATTCAAATCTCTATATTCAGAGTTATCCAAGCGGACCAAAAAAATGAGGAAAAAATAGACAAATTCATGAAAAAGGCAGACAAACCCATGGAAAATACAGACAAAAAAATGGGAGAATTCAGGAAAATTGTACAGGAACAAAATGCCAAAATAAATTCACAAATAGAAATCATACAAAAACAACAATTAGAAATCCAAAAGATAAACAACAAGATTTCAGAAATGGACAGTGTCATAGAAGGGCTGAGGAGCAGGTCTGAAACAATGGACGACAAGACCAGAGAAATTGGAAACAAATACTTGGATGACACTTTGTTTGAGGAAAAATCAGAAAAAAAGAATGAAGAAAAATGAAGAAACCCTAAGAATGATGTAGGATACAATCAAAAGCAAGTGATTGGAGTCCCAGAATAGAGGGAGAAAACAGAAAACACAGAGAGGATCATTGAAGAGTTGCTGACAGAAAACTTCTCTAATATCATAAAGATGAAAAAACTGACCATCCAAAAAGCTCAACAAACCCCATATAGGATAGACCCCAAAAGAAAATCACCTAGGCATATCATAATCACGCTCTCTAAAACCAAAGAAAAAGAAAAAATCCTAAGAGCAGCTTGAGAAAAACAAAAAGTCACATACAGAGGGGAAACAATAAGACTAAACTCTGATTACTCGGCAGAAACCATGCAGGCAAGAAACAATGGGATGACAGATATAAATCCTTGAAAGAAAAAAATTGCCAACTGAGAATAATTTATCCTGCCAAACTCTCATTCAACTATGATGGTGAGATTAGGACATTTCCAGATAAACAGAAATTAAGGGAAGATGTAAAAACGAAACCAAACATACAAGAATTATTAAAGGGAGTCCTTTTGTTTGAAAACAAACAACATCAGACAACAGCCTGAATCTAGGATGCAAGATCGCACCAGCCAGATACCAACCTAGGAAATGAACTCTCAAGGACTATTCAGAACTAAAAGATTTACAACAGGGACCCAGAGAGGTTAATCTGTAAATGACAACAATGTCAGAACAATAAAAGAGGGAATAAATGGTATATGTACAACCTTCTAATGGAGAGGAAGGCAAGGCAATACCAAGTAACAAAAAACTGGTTCAAAGTTAGGAAGATAAGGGTAAATTTCAAGGTAACCACAAAGAAAGTTAACAAACCTACTCATCAAAATAAAGAAGAAAAACAAAGTCTCAGTAAAAACAAAATAAACAAAAATGAAAGAAATGGAAAAAAATCTACAAAAAAGGGGGGGAATTCAGCTCAGGAGAGTAAGAGGAACAAAGAAAACATCAGCACCACACACACACAAAAATCACTACAAAATGACTGCAATAAACTCACACCTACAATAATTACACTGAATGTAAATGGCCTAAATACACCCATAAAGAGATAGAAAGTGACACAATAGATTTAAAATAAAAAAAAAGGATCCATAAATATGCTGCCTATAATAGGGACACCTTGGAAGCAAAGATGTAAATTTATTAAAAACCAAAGGATGGAAAAAAAATGTATCAAGCAAACAGCTATCAAAAAAAAAAAAAAAGAGAAGGAGCAGCAATACTAATCTCAGATAAAGTAGACTTTAAAACTAAATCCACCATAAAAGACAAAGCAGGGCATTATATAATGACTAAAGGGATGGACGGCAGTGGGTTTGGAGTGATTTTAAAGGGATGATCCATCATGAAGACATAACCATAATAAATATATACATACCCAATGACAGGGCACAAAAATGCATAAACTCTAACAGCACTGAAAAGAAAAATCGACAGTTCCACACACACCTCAACACACCACTCTTAGTAAAGGACAGAACATCTAGAAAGAAACTCAACAAAGATACAGAAGATCTAAAAGCCACAACCAGCCAACTTGACCTCGTAGACATATGTCCAGTACTCCACCAAAAAGCTGCAAAGTACACATTCTTTTCCAATGCACGTGGAACATTCTCCAGAATAGACCACATCTTAGGCCACATAGCAACCCTCAACAAAATCCAAAAGATTCAATAGTACAAAGTACCTTCTCTGATCACAATACCATCTAAGTAGAAATTAACAACAGAAAGAGCAAGGAAAAGAAATCAATTGCATGGAAACTGAATAATACTCTGCTTAAAAACCACTGAGTAATAGAAGAAATCAAAGATGGAATGAAAAAATTCCTAGGATCAAACGAGAATGAAAATACATTATACCAAAACCTTTGGGACACAGCAAAGGCGGTGCTCAGAGGTCAATTTATAGCAATAGATGCACACATCAAAAAAGAACAAATAAAATCAAAACATTAGCTACACACCTGTAACAAACGGAAAGAGAACAGCAAAAGAAGCTCACGGGCACAAGAAGAAAGGAAATAATAAAGATCAGAGCAGAAATAAATGAAATCGAGAATAAAAAAAATAACAGAAAGAATCAACAAAACTAGAAGTTGGTTCTTTGAAAGGATCAACAAAATCAACAAACCACTGGCCAAACTGATAAAAGAAAAACAGGACAGAAAGCAAATAACCCAAAAAAGGAATGAAATGGGGCACATTACAACAAACCCAACTGAAACAAAAAGGATCATAACAGGGTACCACAAAAAACTATACTCCAACAAATTTGAAAACCTAGAGGAAATGGACAAATATCTAGAAACATGCTACCTACCCAAACTAACACAAAATGATGTTGCAAATCTGAACAGACCCATAAGAAGAGAAGAGATTAAAAACGTAATTTAAAAAAAAAAAAAAAACCTCCCTTCCCCCCAAAAAAAATCCTTGGCGCGAATGGCTTCACTGGAGAATTCCACCAAACATTCAGAGAAGAGTTTATACCAGTACTACTCAAACTATTTCAGAACACAGAAAAGGAAGCGATACTTCTGAATTTGTTCTATTAAGCCAGCATAACCCTGATACCAAAATCAGGTAAAGACACCACAAAAAAAGAAAATTACAGGCCAGTATCACTCAGAAATATAGATGCAAAAACTCTCAACAAAATTCTAGCCAATAGGATTCAGCATCATATCAAAAAAATAATACACCACAACCAAGCAGAATTCATACCAGGTATGCAAGCATGGTTCAAACTTAGAAAATCAATCAACATAATCTACCACATAAATAAAAGAATCACATGATCATCTCAATCATTGCAGAAAAGGCATTTGACACAGTCTATCCCCCTTTCTGATAAAAACTGTCAATAAAAAGGTATGGAAGGGAAATTCCTTCCTCATCATAATAAAGGGCATCTATACAAAACCAACAGCCAACACCATTCTTAATGGAGAGAGGCTGAAAACATTCCCCTGGAGAACAGGAACAAGGCAAGGATGCCCTTTATCACCACTCCTATTTAACATTGTGCTGGAAGTCCTAGGTAGAGCAAAAAGGCAAGAAAAAGAAATAAAGGGGATCCAAATTGGTAATTAAGAGGTAAAACTGTCCTATTTTCAGATGATATGATACTATACATAGAAAAGTCAAAAAACTCCATGAGAAAGCTACTGAAACTAATAGAAAGTTTCAGCAGAGTGGCAGGATACAAGATAAAAACACAAAAATCAGTTAGATCCCTATACAGCAATAAAGAGAAGGATGAAAAGGAAATCAGGAAAACAATACCATTGATAATTCAAAAAAAAAGAAAAACCGTTGCCATCAAGTTGATTCCAAGTCATAGCAACCATTTATAATAGCCCCTAAAAAAATAAAATACTTAGGAATAAATCTAATCAGGGATGTAAAAGACCTGTACAAAGAAAACTTGCAAAGGAAATGAACAGACACTTCACCAAAGAAGACATTCAAGTGGCTAACAGACACGTGAGGAAATGTTCGCAATCACCAGCCATTAGAGAAATGCAAATCAAAACCACAATGAGATACCATCTCACCCCGGTGTTACTGGCAAAAACCAAAAAAAAAAAAAAAAAAAAAACCCAGTGCCATCAAGTGGATTCCAGCTCATACAGACCCTATAGGACAGAGTAGAACTGCCCTACAGAGTTTCAAAGGAGCACCTGGTGGATTTAAACTGCTGTCCCTTTGGTTAGCAGCCATAGCACTTAACAACTACATCACCAGGGTTTACTGGAACGAATCGAAAAACAAGAAATAACAAATGTTGGAGATGCTGCAGGGAGATCGGAGCTCTTAGGGACTGCTGATGGGAATGCAAAATGATGCAACCATTTTGGAAAATGATATGGCATTTCCTTAGAAAGCTAGAAATACAAATACCGTATGATCCAGCAATCCCAGTCCTAGGAATATATCCTAGAGAAATAAGAGTCATCACACAAATAGACATATGCACACCCATGTTCATTGCAGCATTGCTCACAGTAGCAAAAAGATGGAAACAATGTAGATGCCCATCAACAGATGAATGGATTAACAAACTATGGTACAAACACACAATGGAGTACTACACAACGATAAAGAACAATGATGAATCTGGGAAGCATCTCACAACACGGATGAATCTGGAGGGCATTATGCTGAGTGAAATAAGTCCATCACAAAAGGACAAATATCTTATGAGACCACTACTATAAAAACTCATGAAAAGGTTTACGCACAAAAAGAAACAATCTTTGATGGTTATGAGGGAGGGAAGTGGTGGGGATGGAAAAACACTACATAGATAATAGGTAAGTGGTAACTTTGGTGAAGGGTAAGACACTACACTATACTGGGGAAGACAACACAACCTGTACAAGACAAGGTCATGGAAGCGCCACAGACACATCCAAACTCCCCGAGGGACCGAATTGCTGGGCTGAGGGCTGTGGAGACCATGGTCTGGTCTCACCCCTTTGGGAGCAAGGGAGAAAGAAAAAAACTAAAGACACAAGGGGAAGATTAATCCAAAGGACTAATGGACCACAACTACCATGGCCTCCACCAGAAACTGAGTCTAGTACAACTAAACAGTGTCCGGCTACCACCACTGACTGCTCTGACAGATATCACAATAGAGGGTCCCAGACAGAACTGGAGAAAAATGTAGAACGAAGTTCTGACTCACAAAAGACCAGACTTACTGCTCTGACAGAGACTGGAGAAACCCATAGAGTATGGCCCCCAGACACCCTTTTAGCTCAGTAATGAAGTCACTCCGGAGGTTCACCCTTCAGCCAAATATTAAAAAAAAAAAAATTAGACAGACCCATAAAACAAGACAAGACTAAAGGGACATACCAGCCCAGAAGCAAGGACTGGAAGGCAGGAGGGGCCAGGAAAGTTGGCAGTAGGGAACCCAAGTTCAAGAGGGCAGGGAGGTGTTGACATGTTGTGGGGTTGTTAACCAATGGCATGGAACAATACACGTACCAACTGTTTAATGAGAGTCTGGTTTGTTCTGTACACCGTTATCTGAAGTACAATTTTAAAAAAATTTTTTTTTTCCTCCGAATAAAATATTGGCTCAGGCACAAAAAAAAAAGTTTGCTCCAGCCAGGGATTCCAGAGGGCAGGCTTACTGCGCCTTAAGAGCAGGGACGCGGGCTCTGTGTCCCCTCATCCCCTCCCTGCCTCAGACTGGAGCACAAACAAAATGAATAGCTACCCCTCAGAGAGTGAGTAGTGAGTCACAGAGGTCGGACAGGAGTTTGTGAGAAGAACACAAGAGAGAAAGCCTTTGCCTCACCTATGACAGTCCAGAGGCCACACCAAGAGGAGACATTTAAGCTGGTCGTTAAAGGATGAGCTAGTGTTCCCTGGAAGAAGGGAAAGTAATTGCCGATGGATCACAGCGTGAACAGATGTGGAAGCAGTGACGACAGGGCCTATTTGAGGACTGCTGAGTTGTCTGGCAGTGCTGGCTGGCTGGAGAGGTACCAGGACCTCAGGTGTCAAGTGGAGGAATTAGAACTTGATACTACAGGCAATAGAAGGTTGTTGAGAAGGGGAGCGACATAAACTTGTCCTCTGGGAAGCTCGCACTGGTAGCAAGTGTGGGGAAAGGCTGAGAAGAGGGACAGCAGGAGGTAGGGAGTCCTATAGGGACACTGAGGTGGCACTCAGAAGTGATGATGTTGTGCTGTAAGGCGGGAACAGTGAGGGTGGAGAATAGGAGATGGGATCCAGGGACAACAGCAGTTGGGGAGGTAGACGCTCCAAGGCTTGGTGACTGTTGATAAGGGATCAGAGAGAAGGAGAGTTTGAGATGGCTCTGGAGTTTTGACTACTGAGGCCCGGGTGGGTTTGTGGTGGGGGATTTACAAGACAGGTGACACACAGAATTTTGCAAGTACACACACACACACACTCACACTTATACCGCTCCTCAGCCAAGGGTTATCAGGTCCTCACTCTCTGGAATTCTCTCCCTTTACACCTTCCATGAGTAGTACAAAAGGTTAATGCACTTGGCTGCTAACCGAAAGGTTGGAGGTTCGAGTCCACCTAGAAGTGTCTTGGAAGAGAGGCCTGGCGGTCTATGTCCAAAAACTCAGCCATCGAGAACCCTGAGGAGCGGTTCTACCCTGATATACATGGGGTCGCCGTGAATTGTATCAGCAAGTGGTACACCTGGCATTCATGACAACTGTAACGGTAGTGGCAACACGAATGGGGCCATGCATTACCTGTGAACAGCACTCTACATGTGAGAAGAAATCTCCATGCCTACACAGCTGCATATCAGTATGCAAATGGAGGGCCAGAGAGGGTGAGTGATTCACCTCATGTCACACAGCCAAAAAGTGAGCAAGTGGAACCTTGCCCTCTGACTCTCAGTCCAGTGCTCCTCCTGTTATGCTCTCTGAAGACTGGAAGGAAGCTTGAAGATCATCTTGTCCAACCCTCTCATTTCCCGTCTTTACGACTGTTTGTATCGTAGTAAGAAACGTCCTTTTAATCGTTCTTTTGCTGCCACCATCACATTTCTTTCCTCCAAAAAGGAGAGCAGCCGGAGAGATTATTTTGACGTATTTCCTGAAGACACTGTTTCTAGAGCGCTTGCCTGATAAAAATGATGTATTTATTTGGGACCGCCAAGAGCTTGCTGAAATGAGGAATTTATCTGCATAGCTTTTGTTATTAAAGTGATTCTTCTTGTTTATTTCCTTCTAAGCTACTGATTCCATCTATAATACATGAGTTTCAGGTAATAGAAATTTTTCATGCAAGTAAATATTTTAATAACAACATTATGGTCTTGATTCACAGTGTTACAGACAATGGCCCGGCGAAGTGAACAGCACTGTACTGGGAGGTAAGGGACCGGGGTTCTCGTTTCCACTCGGCTTCTGTGACCTTGGGCAAAGCCCTGCCTTCTCTGGGCCTCAGTTCCCTTATCTGCAAACTGTGGTGGCTGCCACATGTCCTCCCTGACTCATAGGGGCCACTGCTAAGATCAGGTAAGATGACTGCCCTGAGGGTTCCTTGGGAGAGGCTGCAGGCTTTCTTATCTATGGGCAGGGCTGGCACGGAGTTTTCCTTAGAGTATAGCTTCCTGCTGTAACAACAGAGTCCCTGGGTGATGCAAATATTTAATGAGCTTAGCTGCTAACTGAAAAGTTGGAGGTTCGAGTCCACACCAGAGGTGCCTTGGAAGGAATGCCTGGTGATCTACTTCCAAAACAGCAGTGACTGAAATGGTACACTGTACTACGGAACACAGTTCTAGGCTGACACACGTGGAGACGCCATGAGTCGGGGTTGACTCAGCAGGAGTGGTTTTCGTTTTGGCTACACCAAAAATGCAGTATCTTAAATAAGAGAGTTTATTTCTCCCACAAAGGCAGGTGGGAGTTTGGAAAGGGTAAATGGCCCCATCATATAAGATCATTCAGGCCAGTCGGCGCTGCCATCCTCAAGGTGGAGTTTCCGTCACACTGCACGCAAGGTGTCTGCTGCAGTCATTGCTATTCCCCAACCAGTAAGAGGTGGCCAAAGGGAATCCAGGTCAAGTGGCTTTGTTTTTAAGGCAATAATGTAGAAGTTGCATGCATTACTTCCACTCATGTCCCGTTGACCACCCCCCCCCCCATAGTCACATGGGTCACTTGGATTCCCTAACTGCAAGGAAGACCGGAAAATGTAGTTTCTAGCTTGGTGACCATGTGCCCAGCTAATGCTTAGGAGCAAGAGAGAATGAGTCCTGGGGGACACTTAGCATTATGGGGAAAGAACGACCACTGGTGATCCTGGCCATAGGTGTGGAAACAAACAACAAATTGGTGCACTCCAGGCCTGCACTCAGGTACCCACAGTATATACTCACACACGTATGTGTTCTCCTACATGCACACCTGCAGACAGACACTGGCTCAGCTAAGCAAGACAACGAGAGTAAAATGCAGTGTACCCCCTGGTTTCAAGGTGTGCCCTGGTCCAAGACAGAGATGATGGTGGCATAAAACCAAACCAAACCCATTGCCATTGAGTCCATTCTGACTCATAGTGGCCCTACAGGACAGAGTAGAACTGCCCCATAGGGTTTCCAAGGAGCGCCTGATGGATATGAACTGCCAACATTTTGGTTAGCAGCTGTAGCTCTTAACCACTACGCCACCAGGGTTTCCAATGGTGGGATGGTAATGAAGTAGGAGCAAGGTAAGTGGGTTCAATATCTCTTTTACTTTTTCAATCCTGAAAGAAGAGAGGTGTTATGTATTGAGTTTTGTCCACAAAAAAAGATATGTTGAAGTCCAGTGATATGACCTTGTCTGGAAATAGAGTCCTTGAAGATGCTATAAGTTAATATAAGGTCACAATGGAGTAGGACTGAGCCTAACCCCACCTGAGTGCTGTCTTTATAAAAGAGGAGGACACACACAGAGAGAGACAGAGGAAGGACACCATGTGACGTTGTAGCTGCAAGCCAAGGAACTCCTGGAGCTCCCAGAGCTGGGAGACAGCCATGGAACGGATTCTCCCTCCAAGCCTCAGATGGAGACAACATGGCCGACACCCTGATCGTGGACTCCCAGCCTCCAGAATTGTGAGACAATAAACACCTGTTGTTCTAAGCCACCCAGTGTGGTACTTTGTTATAGTGGCCACAGGAAACTCAGAGAGAAGGCTTAGTAAGAACAGACAGAGGCCCACAAAGAAGCAGAGGCTGACTAGCCTGGGCCTGGTGTCAGATGCATTGCAGGTCTTCCTTGTCCACCAAACTGACAGACATTTGCTGTTCGTTCCCAGTACAGGGCTGCCCCCACCTCCTCGACCCCACCAGAGTAGGCTAACTCACACTTTGGCTGAAAACCACACCCTCTGACCACATGCATCCTGCATGACTAATGGCTGACACCCCGAAAGGGATCTAGGCTAAGCTCCAAACCCTGACCCCACCCAGCTCTCTCCCAATTATTCTCCAGTGTCTCTGCTAGGAAACCAGGAGAGATCCTGGCTGGTTGGTGCAGCCACCTCCCACCCATGCCCCAGGCCACAGGCTCCATCACACAGCTCAGGAAAGAGGTCAGAGTCTTTCCCAGGGTAGCAAGAAATCTCAAGCCTGAAGTGATCACATGGGAGAGAGTTTACAAGAGCAAGTGTCGTCCCTGCAGAGGCGCTAGTTAAAAAAAAAAAAAAGTTGCCATCGACTTGACCCTGACTTATGGCCACCCCCGTGTGCCAGAGCAGAACTGTGCTCCATGGGGTTTTCAATGGCTGATTTTGGGGAACTAGATTGCCAGGCCTTTGTTCCGAGGCTCCTCTGGGTGAACTTGAACCCACAACAGTTTGGTTCGCAGCCAAGTGTTTTAACCATTCACATTACCCAGAGACTCCAGCAGAGACACAGTCCCTTCCAACAGGCACGCCTACTACAGACGCTAGACCCACAGAAGACCGGCCTCCAGCATTCACTATTCCCCTTTAACATACAGTAACCACTCTTGTATATTCGGATCAGCTCACTTGTAATTATTTGTCAAAACCACTTTCTTCCTCATTATTTCCTGCCGAGAGTGCAAAATTATACAAATTTTATGTTACGGCTGTCATAGAATTCCACAATGCCACAAAGGAAGAGAAATTAGCCCCCTACTTACTACGAAGTGTTGGGATCGACTCTCCAGCAGAAGGCAATTTATTAAATATTTTTGAAATCACATGAAGACATGGGTTCTCTGACATGTCATACCGGAGCGGCACTATCTGCTGTTTTACTACAGGGGACCCAGGACCAACAGCTGAGTTAATTTCTACTTAAAATGTGTTTACCGGTAAGGTAGCTGATTCTGGCTAGAACCGGAGATTGGAGGACACGCTTCCATTTTCTGGGAGACGAGAGTTCTTAGTGAAGAATAATAACTAATACGCACTGGGCATTTTCAGCTCTAGGTGACAGGCGCTGTGCTCAGCCACTTACGTACAAGCAAACATCATTCCTCACCTGGACCACTGCCGTTTTTTCCTAGTTGCTCTCCCACATTGTCATGGATTGAATTGTGTTCCCGCAAAATGTCTGTCAATTTAGCTAGGTCATGATTCCCTTGTAGGATTGTATGGTTGTTTACCATTTTATCTTCTGATCCGATTTCTCTATATGTTGTTAATCCCATCAATATGATGTAATAAGATGGATTAGCGGCAGTTATATTGATGAGGTCTACGAGATTAGATAGTGTCTTAAGCAAATCTCTTTTGAGATATAAGAGAGAGAAGCAAGCAGAGAAACATGGGGGCTTCATACCACCAAGAAAGCTGTGCCAGGAGCAGAGCGCGTCCCTTGAGGTTCCTGTGCTGAGATGCTCCCAGACCAAGGAAGACTAATGACAAGGACCTTCCTCCAGAGCTGACAGAAAGAGAAAGCCTTCTCCTGGAGCTGATGCCCTGAATTTGGACTTCTGACCTACTAGACTGTGAGAGAATAAACTTTCCTTGTTAAAGCCACCCACTTGTGGTACTTCTGTTATAGCAGCTCTAGACACCTAAGGCACACATCCATGCTGGCTTGCACCCCACCCCACCTGTCTTTCGTGGTACACACAGAGTGATCCTTTGGAATCCGAATCTGATCTCGTCACTCCCTCCCACCACAGGTGCTTTGCACAAGCTCTTTCCTCTGCCTGGGTTCTGCTCCTTCTCCTCGTCACCTTCTTGCTCATCCTTCGGGTTCAAGACCCATTTCACTCGAAGCAAAATCCAAAGTCTTTACAATGGGCTAAGGTATTTATCATCCTAACAGGATATCTTCAGAGTGATAAGGGTTGCTATTAATAATTATAGCAGAATAACAGATATAAACTGAGACTCTCCCAGGCAAACTAGGACATGGGTACCTTCCCCAGCGTGCGTTCATGACCTGGCCTTTCGCCACCTCTCTGAGTTCATTGCCTACCACTTGCTCCCTCAATTACTCAGCTCCTGGTCTCCTTGCTGTTCCTCAACCATGCCAGGCACACCCTCCTTTTAGGCCCTTTGTGCTGGCTGTTCCCACTGGATTCGCCCAAAAGTCAGCAGAACACACTCCCTCACCTCCTTCAAGTCACTGTTCAAATGTCACCTTCTCAAAGAAACTCACCTGTCTGTCCTGATGTTGACCCCCATCGTCTACTTCTTTGCCCAAACTCATGAGTGGCACAGCTGGGTCATGGTGACATTATAAGTGCCCACCAGCCCGTTTCCTAGATGTCTGAAGTACTAGCACGATCACACATTGATTCATGCTGCCTGCTACATGTTAGACGTGTTAATGTTGGAGGGCAGCTCTGTCCTCAGGAGTAGACCCCAGACCACATGACTATGCACGGAATTCTTCACCAGTCCTTATGCTGGAGCCCTGGTGGTGCAGTGTTAAGAGCTCGGCTGCTAACCAAAAAGTGGGCAGTTCAAATCCATCATCTGCTCCTTGGAAACCCTATGGGGCAGTTCTTCTGTGTCCTATAGGGTCGCTATGAGTCAGAATCGACTCGATGGCAGTGGGTTTGGTTTTTTGGTTTGAGTCATTACATAGCTCCCAGCTCTGCTGCCTGGCCTCACCAAGCTGGCAAGTCTGGTTGACGAGCAATGCCCCGAGCCACAGAGCAAATACTTTTCTCAAATATCTGCCACCACATGTGACAACTTGAGCAACTCAGCCAGGGAGCAGAAAGACTCTGATGAATCTTAGGGATAAAGAAGCTCCCAGACTGGGAGAAGCCCTGGAGTCCCCCACGCCCCAGCTCAATGGGTCCCATTGCAGTAATCAGGATTCTCTGCATCACGAGCATCAGAAAGCGAGCTCAAACCATAAACCAAAAAGCAGCACAGGGAAGGAATCATGTCACTCAAGTTTCCAGGGATTCAGCTGGCTTTGGGCGTGGCTGGGCCCAGGGGTTCCAACAGTGTCACAGGACCCACTTCACTGTGTGCTCACTGAATCCTCAGTCAGCTGTCCCCATGAGGCAACTAAGCTGCCACTGCCAGCTCTAGGCTTACGTCTTCCTCACAGCCAGCAAAACCAGTGAATGGAGAGAACCTCTTTTTCAAGAGTTTCAGCAAAAATCCCAGAAAAAAAAAACAAACCAGATGCCATTGAGTCAGATCAACTCATGGTGACCTCATGTGTTTCAGAGTAGAACTTTGTTCCATAGGGTTTTCCACAACTGATTTTTTGGAAGTAGATTGCCAGGCCTTTCTTCTGAGGTACCTCCGGGCGTATTCATACTGCCAACATTTCAGTTAGTAGCAGAGCACTTACCATTAGTGCCACCCAGGGACTCCAGAAATCCCAGAGAGGGCTGCTATTAGCTCAGTCTGTGTCACATGCCTGCGTCTCAACCAATCTCTGAAGCCTGGGACATGAAATAGTCTATCGGCTAGCCTGGATCACATGCTCAATCCTGGAGCTCAGACGGTGGAGCCACCTGAGCAATGCTGGGCAATGAAAAAATTATACATGTGTCCATGACACTAGCCCAGTCTAAGGGTGCCACGTTGTGCTTTGGGGAGACAATGGCTCTACAGAACTCTGAATTAGATACCTGTGATCTGTGGCGCAAGCAGTTTGTGCTCAACTACTAACCTAAAGGTTGGTGGTTCAAACCTTCGCAGTGGCATTGTGGAAGAAAGGTCTGGCAATCCAAAGATTAAAGCCCAGGAAACTCTATGGAGCAGTTCTACTTTTTAACACGTGGGGTTGCCATGACTTGGAATTGACTCAATGGCAGTGAGTTTGGTTTTTTGGTTGATCTGACTTTGCACAGGTTCTACATGACTTTGTATAAGTTGTTTTCCTTCACAGGGACTTAAATTTCTCCACTGAGACAAGAGGGCAAAGAGCCCTGCCCTGCCCTGTCACTTTGGAGAGGATGATGAAGATGAAGCAAGATAATTCTCCATGCGGGAGGGGCAGGGTACCCAACCCAGCAGCAGAGGGAGCAAGTCCTTCCATCTCCCTGAACCAGGAGCTCCTGTAGGGTCAGGATCCATGATGGGGTCTGCATTTCTTTTCCATACCACTCAGACACAACCTTCCTTCCTGCTTACTTGGTGTTTGGATGCTCCCTCCTCCCACCGTCTCCACCCCATAGCCATGAGGCACCTTCACTGAGCCAGAGGGGGCGAGATCCATCACTCCCACACAAGTTCACACCACACAGCCCTGACCTGAACAACGCAACTACAATTAGCTAATGTGGATCATTTTCAGCAGAAAATGAAGCATGAAATATGCAAAAATAATGAGCCCTTCACTGAAATTCTGGTAGGCTGCTACAGGGTAACCAATTTGAATAGCAGTGGCAATTCCTAAGGAGGAAACCCATTAATAAGGACAATGTTGAAATCATTATGCATGGACCCCGGAACTCACTCGATAATAAATTCGGTCGATAAACATGATATTAATCCTCCCACCGAGTGTAACTTAAATGAGGCTGTTATTAAAATATTGGGTCCAGTTTCAAACTCTGCAGCTAAAGTGAGAAGCAGGGACATTGGCAATGTCATGGAGGTCAACACAGGAGCCAGTTTGAATGACAAGCTGTAGAGGGAAGACCTAGACTCCTAATGCAGAGGAGACACCTGCATCACCTGGGCTCCCGGCATGACAAGGGCCTAGTAACAGGCACTGGCTCGGATGGCCTGTGCCAAGCATGTCCCACGCTTCCAACTGCTCTCCTTAGAGGTCACAGTGTTAATACGGGTCTTCCCACGTCTTTCTGTGGGTGAGTGGTAGCGATGCCGCATGTGCTTTCAGAGCCCACCCTGTCTTTTCTATCCTCCCTGCCTGGGGTCTCCTCTGGACGGTTGTGGAGAGAGATGAAAAGCATAGGCTTTGGGGTCAGAACCCATTTCAAATTCGGGATCAGCCACTTACCAGCTCTTCACCCTTCATTTATGGGGGCACCCGTTCTCAGTCTGTAAATAATAAAAGTAGCTTCCTCTAGTGGGTGCTAAGTACTCAGGGACGTGTCTGGTTCAGGATAAGAGCTCACTCGCTGGGGCCTATTGTTGCCCATTTCTTTTGTCCAGGGATCCTCAGATGTAAAGGAAGGTTTAGAGTCAGAAATACCAGAGGTCGCCCTCCCAGAAAGGGATCCTCAGATGTAAAGGAAGGTTTAGAGTCAGAAATACCAGAGGTCGCCCTCCAAGAAAGATGTGATAATGCTTCTAAAAACAGACACAAACGGGTGGCCCTCCAGTTCATAGTGGCACCCCCTTCTCTGGTAATTACCCAGTACATGGTAGGGGGATCCCAATGGCCTTAAGGGTCCCCAACCCACTTGGCTATGGAAGATTGATACAGGGGATGGGCACTTGACCCAAGCTGAGCCAATCAAATCCTCTCTTCCTCCAGGCAATTTGAAGCTAAATGGAGATACTGAGCTAATACAGGTTCCACCCCCCAGCTGAAACCACTGGCAGCCTCTACTGTAGCAGACAAGCTGTGAGGAAGTATCCATCGATCTGCTCTTGTGATGCACTCAATAGCGTTATTCCATGCCCCCACCATTTACAAAGCCATGACCCCAGCAACACCCTGAGCTTGACCCTGGACCGAGTCTCTTTCCTGGCCAGACACTGAACTTTGACCCTGGCCACAGACTAAGCCCTGACCTGGTCAGAGATTGATCTATGTCCCGATCGCAAGCTGAACTCTGATCCCAGCACCATACCAAGCCCTGATCCCCTCTATTCATCTCAGAAACATACACGATTGCCACAACTGGCCCTGGAACAGGGGTGGGTGCTTTCCTGCTACACTCCTGGGAGTACATCTTGTTTTCCGTAACAGCAGCCAGCTCAGGCTCTCCTCCTCATGAAAGAAGGGTGGCTAATTCCTGGAACCATTGCTGTTACAACCGGGCCCAGACTCTGCCAGTGGAATTCCATCCTGGGAACATCCTCCCGCTCTGGGATTCAGTGCCCATAATGACCGCCATAATCTGCTCTTTGACCTGAAAGAACCTGGCATGGGCAGGCATAGCTCTGACTCATACAGTCTCTGCGAGACAATCTCAGCAGACACCACCAGCCAGAGTCTTCTAAGGAAAGAGCTTGTCTCAGTTATCTAGTGCTGCTATAACAGGAATACCACAAGTGGATGGCTTCAACAAACAGAAGTTTATTCTCTCACAGTCTAGTAAGCTACAAGTCCAAATTCAGGGCGTCAGCTCCAGGAGAAAGCTTTCCCTCTCTGTAGGCTCTGGAGGAAGGTCCTTGTCATCAATCTTTCCCTGGACTAGGAGCTTCTCAGTGCAGGGACCCCAGGTCCAAAGAACACGCTCTTCTCCTAGCATTACTTTCTTGGCGGTAGGAGGAGGTCCCCATGTCTCTCCACTTGCTTCTTCCTTTTACCTCCAAAGAGATTGGCTTAAAACACAACTTAATCTTGTAGATTGAGCCCTGCTTCATTAACTGCCGCTAATCCCATCTCATTAACATCTTAGAGGTAGGTTTACAACACATAGGAAAATCACATCAGATGACAAAATGGAGGACAATCACACAATACTGGGAATCGTGGCCTAGCCAAATTAACAGATATTTTGGGAGGACACAATTCAACCAATGACAGACTTGATGGTTATTGAGTCAGCTGGAGTCAGAGTTGCTGTCAACAGCTCTCTCTTTATACCAACAAATAGGTCATCAAGACTTGTCAGTATCGCCATCTCCCCACCCCTACCCCTTCCTTGGTTCAAGGTGCACTCATAGCCTCCCTCCTAACTGGAATTCCAACCTCCAGTGGTATTGTCTCTTATCCTCACCCCAATCCCAAACCATCACTACAGGGCAACCAAGTGAACGTGCAAAAGATCATATATAACCATGTTCTCTCCCTCTTTACAACTCAGGCATGGTTTCCCATCGCCCTCAAGATAAAGTCCAACCTATTTAGTGTAGCATTCCAGGTCCTGCGTGATTCAGCCTAAAAGCCCCCCACCGGGGTTCACCCACCTAAGGAGGAAGAGAATTTATTTCTCAAGAAGTCCATTTTCCCCCAAGCTGTGATAGGCCTCCATTCAAGCCCTTTTGTGGGGAAATTGTGGCTTTGTTTATTTAGAGCCTGTCATTTCAGTCAGTGGAGAATAGAGAGGGCTTATAATTATATATTGCAAATTGAAGCTGTTATTAATCAAAGCATCCCTGAAACTATCAGAAATGTAATGTGACATCTCAGTGCTCCCCTCCTGCTGGCTCCAGTGCAGATCCAAGAAGAAGTTGACCTTTTCTGCAGCTGATTTTTAAATGTCAGAATTGCATGGAGCCATCCTTCAATTACTGTCACCTTGAAAGGGGAGAACACTGGAGGCCTCACACTTAAGTATTTTCAATCACAGATATATTTCAAACACTCCGTCTCCTTGAGCGAGGCATGCTGGGCTCTCAGAAGCCAAGCAGCCCCCTCTGTGGTTTCAGAGCCACGTGCAATGACCAGAAAGTCAGCAACTTAAAAGATGATTTGGGGACTGATCACAACTACCCATCTGATCGTCTCTTGTTTTAACACACTGAAGATTTAATTTCTCTTCTATTGCAATTTCCAGCAGCACCACAGGGCAGCGAGGCCTCCACTGCGTAGCTCCTAAACACAGATCATCCTTGGTCACTTTTCCCTTTACAAAATCATGCTTTTATTGTGACGCTTTAAATAAGAAGGGAAGAAAAAAACTTTTTTTTTTCCTTCTGGTCGTATTTCTAGTCTTCTTTCAGTAAGAAGGCAGAGAGGGTTGAGTCCAACGAGTAGGAAAAAACAATCCAACATTCCAGGCAGACTGAAGCTACCATATTTGAGGTACAAATGTATCAAATTAGCATCTTCGCCTGCTACAAGGTAATTTCTTCTTCTGTCTCCTGTAACCTATATTTACAGTGGGGATAGCTTTCCCCTCTATACTTAATTAGCAAGTTATATTATTGGATTTTAGTTATGACAAAACATGGATCATCAATATAGTTCTCTGTTCCGCTTTTTAACAGAACATCCAGGATCTGAGTTGAGCTGGGGGAGTCTGGCCCCATCACAGGGAGGGGAGTTATGAATTCAGTGGGCCTCACCAGGGAGCATCGCTTTACTGTGGCCATTCTTTGCAGCCAAATTCATCCTATCTGCTTCCAGGTCCAGCAGCTCCAGAACCCTGTGGTCATTCGGGTGGTCAGAGCCAATGGACAACCCGGTCCATCCGCCGGGCCAGCTGGTGGTTAGCCTACATACTGGCCAATTACACTCAGATACATGGTGGAACTCCTCCCATCCTTGGGAGCCCAAGGACTTCGCTTCATCCCACCACCCCCCTCGACTCCTCCAGAAGGTGTGGCTGAGGAGGAGTGTTGTACGGAAAAAAACATCACAAAGTTCAGTAAAGCAAAAAAGAAAGTTTTATTTGCCATACTTTCAAAACAGCAAAAGTGGGAAACCAGACAAGCATGTTACTAGAGCCATGTCTGCCCGAGTCCATGGAAATATTACAGATAGGCAAGAATGAGGAACCAGACAAGCGTGCTGCCACAGCCATGTCTGCCTGAGTCCAAGGAAATATTACAGAACAGACGAAAGTGGGAAAATGGACAAGGATACTGTCACAGCCATGTCTGCCTGAGCCTGGGGAACGTCACAGAGTCATCAGTATATATGAACATTATAAATGGACAAAACCATTGAAAGCTTCACTTTTTCACAGGTTGGCTAGAAACTGTGATCCTATATTTTGAATTGTCTTTCTTAGCAATCATTGGTACAGGTTTCAGTAAGACAGTCAGGAGGGTCTTCATTGGTCCACCAAATTCTCTATTCACTAAATGCTAATAGAAAAAAAGATAAGAGTGGAAAGTCTTTTGTGTTCTGTTTGACTGGCTTATGTGAAAGGTTCTCTAAAAGACATTTTCCAAGACTGTCCTAGCTATGGTCTTTCTCAGGGCCCAGCTGAGGTATCCTTGTGAGTCCCTGTGAGCCCAGCTCCAGCTGGGTCACATTCTCTATGCTCAAGGACAGGGAATAGTGACTCCAATATTATTTCCTAAATCAGAAGGATGTTTGTAGGGGAGCAGTTCCACATCTTAAACCCATTCTGCAAAAGGGGTGCCATCCCTACATTTTAAAAGTAATAAATTGGTGTGACTATTAAGTGCAAAAACAAGACTGGGTGCCCTGCCCAGAAAGTGGGCAGAGAATAGGGCGACCAACTGTTCCAGTTCTCCCAGGAATGGGGAATTTCCTGGGATGCGGAACTCTCAGTGTTAAAAACCAGGGCAGTCTCAGGCAAACCCAGAGAGCTTGTCACCCTCTTGTTATTGTTGTTCTTCGTTGTCATCGCGTCAGCTGCAGCTCTTGGTGACCTTATGTATGACAGAATGGAATGCTGCCCAGTCCTGCACCATCTCCATGATCACTGGCATGTCTGAGTCCATTGTCATGGCCATCGTGTAGTGCCTTCCAAACCATCAGACAATATTCTGTTACGCTCCACAGGATTTTCGTTGGCTGGTTTTCAGAAGTAGTTCTCCAGCCCCTTCTTCCTAGTCTGTATTGGTCTGGGAGCTCCACTGAAACCTGTCCACCAGAGGTGAACCTGCTGGTATTTGAAATAGCCGTGGCATAGCTTCCAGAATCACAGCAATGGGCAAGCCACCACAGTACAACAACTGACAGACGGATGGTTGGTTCACCTTAGAAGACAGTAAAACCATTATGTGCCCCTTTCCCACCAATCAAAGGCACAGCCCTGCACCCAGGCCCTGCCCCTCCCAGGGTCCACTCCTCAGGTGCTAGAACCCAGCTGTGCCTTTGAGCCTGGCAGTCAGGGGAATGCCCAAGACGTCCTGATGAAAACATCACAAATACCTCTGGGCAGATCAGCTTTGTGTTGTTGCTGGACACTCGCATGCCCCAGGAGGGGGGTGGGAAGGTGATCACTGGGCACACTTGACAGATAGAGGCTGCACTACAGCCCCCTCCACACCTCAGCTCAGACACCAGACCAGGGTCAGCCCTCAGAGCCCAGCAAAGCCAGAATTTGGCACTCCAGGCGGGCTCTCATGACTTCTCCTGGGGCCTGGCCCCAGTTTGTGCCTCTGGCCTGTAACTGGAGCCTCCCACCTCTTTGTGGCCCTGAACTCCCCAGGCACTCTCTCTCCTGCCCCCATTTACCAACGAGCAAAAGGAACATTCTTCCCTCCCCCTCACCTCTTCTTCCTTCCCTCCCAATCTTGCCCTACCCCTCAGTCTCCCTCATCTCAGGAACTAGCAACTCTGTTCTGCCAGTTACTCAAACCCAAACCTTGAAGTCACCTTGACTCCCCTCTTTCTCTCCTACCTCACGTCCAGTATACAAGCAAATCCTGTTGGTTCTACCTGGAAAACATACCAAGAAGCCAACCCTGTCTGAACACCTCCACAGCTACGCCCCTGGTCAAGCCACTGCCTCCTCTTACCTGGACCTTTGCAATGGCCTCGTGAGTCTGAGTCGGGGCTCTCCTGCCTTAGGGCTCGGCCACGGATGCTCTGTTCTCAACAGAACAGCCAGAGGGAGCCGTGTAAAACAGAAGTCACTGTTTCACTATTCTGCTCACGAGTCCTTCATTAGCTCTGTCTCTCTCAGCCACTCAGCCGAGGTTCCCATCAAGGGACTTATAAGCCCATTCGCCCCTCCACCCCCATCACCCACTGTTCTCTCCCTCTCTTCCTCCATTTTAGCCCAACTGGCCTCCTGGCTGTTTCTTGAACATCCACACACCTGGCCTTAGGACTTCTACAGTGCTATCCCCTCTACCTAGAACCCACATGGTGGCCCCTTCACTGTCTCAGGCTTTCCCTGATGGCCTATTTAAAATGGCCAGTGCCCCCACCCAGCACTGCCTATACCCTCCTCTGCTTCGTTTTTCTCCAAAGCATTTATTACCAAATGTGGAGCCCTGGTGGCACAGTGGTTAAGAGCTGCTGCTGCTAACCAAAGGGTTGGCAGTTCAAATCCACCAGCCACTCCTGGGAAACCCTACAGGGCAGTTCTACTCTGTGCTACAGGCTTGCTATGAGTCGGAATCAGCTCAACATGGACTCAGTGGCAAGGAGCTTTGGTGACTCACTAAGTGTTGTCTTGCTCCTCCCATTGGAACATGAACTCCACTCAGTGAGGGATGATTTGAAACTTTTTTATGTTTATTTCATTTCTATTTTCATCCTTTTCCAACATTTTATAAAAATTTTCAAACATACAGGTGTATGGATTGAAATATGCACACCCAAAAAGGTATGTTGAAATCCTCACCCCTGTTCCTGTAAATATGACCCTGTTTGGCAGTACAGGGTTTTTTGTTATACTTACGAGGTCATATTAGAATAGGGTGGGTCCTCAACCTAATCCCTTCTAAGAGGTGTCTTATAGAAAGACCAGAACAGACATTCATGCATTGGGGGAAGACACCAGGTACAGTGTGAATAAAAGCATGTTTGGAAAATTGCTTTTATTTATCTCAATCATATACCAAGAAAAGTGTGCTTGCAGCGACTTCTGGCAACGTGGCGCTATAAACAGAAGCACCACGAAGTCTCTGCACAGCAAAGACCGGAAAAACTAAGTAAAACCAAGACAAACATCATTCCTGGAACCTGAAGTGCCAAATAAAGAGACAGAGAACTTGGCCAAGCACCAAATGGATTAAGAAACTGACTGAGAATGGAGAGCAAGGAGGGATAAGTGCAGAGGACCCCATCAGCTAACGCAGCACTGATCCGCTATCTTGGACTCCAGTGGGGGATCGACAGACAGGGAACTCAGGAAAGCAGCTCCGCGGAACTCCCAGCAAGAGGCAGAGCACCCGGTAACGAGAGATATAGGATTTCCTAGCACCACCCCCTTCTCCCCCACCCCCCATCAGCCTCCTCTGCTTCCCGCCAGCCGCAGTCTCTTGGGTAGGAGGCAACTGCTTTGCCTCAGGCTGCTTGGATCTACCCTGCCCACACTGGCCGGGCTCCTGAGCCGGTGTTGGTTCTTTCCATCTCTTTTGGCTTCTTCTGTTCCTTGTATGACCTCCACCTCCTTTCTCTGGAACACCTGGCTTTGTGTGCCATCGTTGCTCCTCCTGGAAAGGCTGTAAAGTCACGCTCTTCTGGGGAATCACTCCCCCAGCCTGAGACACCATGCTGGTGGATTCCCTGGGGCTTTTTTTTTTTTTTTTTCCTTGTTTTGCTTTGCTCTGTTTTGGTTTTTTGTTTCTTTGTTTGTCTTCTTTTTCTTTTGGCAACTTTGGAGCCCCTTCTAGCTGGCCTGCACTGCAGTTCACGGCTTAGGAACCACGCCCCCAATCTGTGCAGCCACCATAGGTGGGATCCCTGGGGGCATTTCCTTTTTTTCTTCTTTCCTTTGTTTCTTTTCTTTCTCTTTTTCCCTTTCCGCCTGTCTTCATTTCTCAGTTCTCGTGTCTCTACGCTTATCTTTTTTTTTTCTGTCCCCTGAATACCTGATGCTGTGTGACATCTATACCCCTGCTAGCCAAGCTCGCTCTACAGTGCAGCCTGGGAGCCATTTTACTGGTCCTAGCAGCCCCACTGGTGGGACTCCAGGACTCCTGGGGGGCTTTCTTTTCCGAATTTTTGTCTAGTTATTTTTTCTTTCTTTTTCCCTTTTTCTTTTTTTTTTTTTTTCACTTTTCTCCATTTCTCAGTTCCTTATCTCTCCACTCCAATGGCAAGCTCCCTTAGCACTCTTTTTCTTTTTCTCTTTCTTTGTTTGTTTTTTGGCCCCTGTTTTTCTCTCCTCTGTCTCCTCTTTCCCACACCCCTATTAGCTCCACACATTGCAACCTCCCCCCCTCTTTCCTGCCTACCTGCACCATACACTGAACATCACACCCCCAAGCACCACAGGCACGGCCTACTGGAACCTGGCCAGCACTGATTCCTGACCTGTCCTGTTGGCCACAAACAACCCGTCCCAGCCCCTCCCTTTCAGCTGGACCTGCCCTGCTGCACCATAGCTGATTGACTGGCCCTGCCCATTGGATGAGGAGGTGAAAAGTATCGACTACAGACAAGCAAACAACAAAGAACTCACAGCCCTCCTGCTCAGACATAAAAACCAAATAAAACAACAAAAAAAAAAGGACAAAACAAATAAATCTACAATCAATAAATGAAGAAAACAACTACTGAATGTCCCAAAGACAGTAGACAATATCAAACCATATTAAAAAAAAAAAAAAAGGACAGGATGGGTCCAGTAGGCTTCCAAAATAAAATATCAAATGACTTTCAGTAGCAGAAAAGGCACTAGTACTACGTGACAGGGAATTCATATCTCTAATATTCACAGCAATCTAAGAGTTGAAACAAAAAGCAGACAAAAATGAGGAAAAAATAAACAAATTTTTCAAAAAGGCAAATTCATGGAAAATACAGACAAAAAATGGAACAATCCAGGAAAGTAATACAGTAATACGGGAACAAAATGCCAAAATAAATTCCCAACTAGAAATCATACAAAAACAATAATTAGAAATCCAAAAGATAAACAACAAGTTTCCAGAAATGGACTGTGTCGTAGAAGGGCTGAGGAGCAGGTTTGAAATGATGGAAGACAGAATCAGTGAAGTTGAAGACAAACACTTGGATACAACTCTGTTTGAGGAAAAATCAGAAAAAAGAATGAAGAAAAATGAAGAAACCCTGAGAATTATGTGGAATACAATCAAAAGCAAAAATTTCCGAGTGTTTGGAGTTCCAGAACAGGGAAAGAAAATGGAAAACACAGAGAGGATCATTGAAAAACTGCAGACAGAAAACTTCCCTAATATCATGAATGATGAAAAACTGACCATCCAAGAAGCTCAATGAACCCCATATAGGATAGACTCCAAAAGAAAAACACCAAGGCACATCATAATCACACTCGCTAAAACCAGAGACGAAGAAAAAAATCCTGCGAGCACCTCGAGGGAAACAAAAAAGTCACGTACAGAGGAGAAACAATAAGACTAAACTCTGATTATTCAGCAGAAACCATGCAGGCAAGAAGGCAATGGTATGACATATATAAAACTTTGAAAGAAAAAAAATTGCCAGCCAAGAATAATATATCCTGCAAAACTTTCATTCAAATATGGTGATGAAATTAGGACATTTACAGATAAATAGAAATTAAGGGAATATGTAAAAACAAAATCAAACTTACAAGAATTATTAAAGGGAGTCCTTCGGTCTGAGAACAAACAACATCAGACCACAGCTTGAATCTAGGATGCAAGATCGTACCAGCCAGATACCAACCTAGGCAATGAACTCTCAAGGACTACCCAAAACCAAAACAATTGCAACAGGGAACCAGAGAGCTACATCTGTAAATAATAACATCAGAACAATAAAAGAGGGAATAAATGATATAGGTATAGAACTCTCTAATGGAGAGGAAGGCAAGGCAATACCAAGTAATAATAGACTGGTTCAAATAATAATAGGAAGACATGGGTAAATTTCAAGGTAACCACAAAGAAAGTTAACAAACCTACTCATCAAAATAAAGAAGAAAAACATCAAGTCTCAATAAAAACAAAAGAAATCCACAAACAAAAGGAGCTCAACACAGGACATTATGCTGAGTGAAATAAGTCAGTCACAAAAGGACAAATATTGTATGAGATCAGTACTGTAAAAACTCATGAAGAGGTTTACATACAAAAAGAAACAATATTTGGTCTTTACGAGAGGGGGAGGGGCGGGGATGGAAATAACGCTTAATAGATAAAAGATAAGCGGTCACTTTGGTGAAGGGTAAGACAGTACACGACACTGGGGAAGCCAGCACAACCTGTACAAGGCAGGGCCATGGTCGCGCCATAGAAAGAAGGAAAAAAGAAAGAAAGGAAAGTGTGCTTGCATTGCAAATAAACCTTTCAGGCAAATCTCAGCATCACTATCCTCTTCCCACCCAATGTGGCACAAACAGTTAAGCGCCGGGCTACTAACCAAGAGGCTGGTGCTTCAAACTCACCCAGAGGCCCCTCAGAAGAAGGCCCTGCCGATCTGCTTCCAAAAGGCCAGAGCCATGAAAATTCTATGGGTCCCAGTCCTACCTTGACACAGGTGGGGTGTCCTGAGTCAGAAGTGACTCGCAGAAACTGGTTGGCCGGTCGATCGGTTGGTTGAAGGACTTCCCTGGTGACGTAGTGGTTAAGAGCCATTGCTGGTATCCAAAAGGTCGGCCATTTGAAACCACCAGGTGCTTCTTGGAAATTCTATGAGGCGGTTCTACTCTGTCCTATAGGGTCACTATGAGTCGGAATCGACTCGATGGCCACGAGTTTCGTTGGTTTATATAGAAAGTCAGGAGGCATCACAAATAACAGTGGATGGGGTGTGGTTAGATAGCAAACATTCCCCCAGCATACACACACACAGCTGTGCTGGAAGAGGGTGTTTACTGTGATAAACAGGAAGAGGCAGCGTCCATGTTTCTGTGGATTTATCAGAAAGCTGGAGCAGGAAAAAGTCCCGCCAGTCATCCAGGTCAGAGTGATGTAGACCCCGTGCAGAAATGTGCAGACCAAGACAGAGCAGAAAGTGACAGTACCAGGGAAATAAAGCAAGGTCGTGTCAGGTTAATCTAGGCAGCAGTGGCTTTGCACCAGGCATGTTTTCAAGGACCGCCTTCTTGAGAACAGAGGTGCTGAACCACAGAAACACAGCTGATGCGGGTCTCTACTTAGAGTCTGAACTTGACGCTTTCGCCAACATACTAAGACTCAACTCAACAAACATTTACTGGACATTGACTGTGCAGGGCCTTGGGAGCAGCCCACCAAGACACATGGGACTGTTTGCAGCCTCCAACAACTCCTGGAGAAGGTGGAGGACAGGGACCTTACAGCAACATTATGGCATGGCTAGGGCCGGCTCCACACGGTGCACAAGATGCTATGGTGCCCGTTGCCAACGTTAGAAACTGACCTTGCCAGTGCAGCCTGGAGTGGGGCATGGAGAAGAGGATTTGCAAACATGACAGGACCTAGATGCCCAAGACAGATGCCAAAGAATCCCCTTTCTTGGGCAGGGGTTTCTCCTGGTTCCTCCTTGAGGGCAGCTTGGTTTGACAGCAGACCTAGTGGTACATTACTTGTAGTTGAACATACACGTGAGAACACTAACTGTAAACTGTTTCATGGCATGGGTTCAGGGCTTCAGACGATCTCAGTTAACACTTTGGCCAAAGGTGGCCTCCAGGTCAATGTTGGACAGGGGACCCATTAGGACACATCAATCCAGGGCCGGGACTGGGAGCAGGCTCAGGAGTTTTAGGGGAAAGAGATGGGGTTGGAAGTGACATGATGGTGATTACAATGAGATCTTCACTCTCCCCCCTCTCTGAGAACTACTGTTTTTGGGGAGCATCTTCAGTACTAAGAGTGGAGTAAGAAGCTCTTCTGTATCACTCGTCAAGTGGCCCATGAGGGAGACCTGGGTTCAATTCCCCACCGATGCGCCTCATGCGTAGCCACCACCCATCCGTCAGTGGAGGCTCGTGCGTTCCTCTGATGCTAAAAACGTTTCAGCAGAGCTTCCAGATGGAGACAGACTAGAAAGAAAGGCCTGGTGACGAACTTCTGACAATCAGCCAATGGCATCCCTATGGATCACAATGGTTTGATCTGCATCCAGCCATGGTGATCATGGCGCAAGACCAGGCAGCATTTCGTTCCATTGTGCGTGAGCTCGCCATACGTCAGGGGCCGACTCGACAGCAGCTAACAACAATCTCAAGACAGCCCAGATCCAATGCTATTTCACACAAGTCTTATATATGTGTCTGTCAGTTTGTTGGTCTGCATGGGAGTCAGAGCTTGCATTTTGGCACCTAAACTCTGGTCAAAATGTGTATTTTAGGGAACATCCATGCACTCATTCATACTTTTATCCATGCAAATGCCTCAGAACCCTTACTATGTGCCCCGTGCCTGCTGTTACGGTGAGCAAGTAGAAATCAAGGTCAACCAAGGGAGGCAGTCGGCCAAACAGGTGGTTAATTCATAAAATGAGCTGTTCACTGAGCACTCACTATGTGCCTGAGGACATTGGTGGTTCAGAGGTAGAATTCTCGCCATCCCCGCAGGAGACCCAGGTTCGATTCACGGCCAAGGCACCTCATGCACACAGCCACTACCCATCTGTCACTGGAAGTCTGAGTGTTGCTATGATGCTCAACAGGTTTCGATGGAGCCCCTAGGCCAAGACAGACTAGGAAGAAAGGCCTGGGAATCTATTTCCAAAAATCAACCAATGAAAACCCTGCAGATCACAATAGTCTGATCTGCAACCAATCACAGGAATGGCACAGGCCTGGGCAGCATTTCATTCCAATGTGCCTGGGACACCATGAGTCCCGGGCCAACTTGACAGCAGCTAACAGCACCTAAGTGCCTGATAATGGGCTGGGTTAAGGAAGCAGGCAAAGTCCCTGCCTTCATAGAGCTCACTCTCCAGTGGGGGAAGACAAGATGATAAGCAGATAGACGCACAAACATATAGTATGTTAGATAGCGTCTGTGTACGAAATAAGGGAAGGCCAAAGAAGGGTGATGGGGACTTTGGGGGTGGCGTTGGGGCAGGGAAATTGCTATTTTATATAAGGTGGTCAGGGAAGCCCCTGCCGATAAGGTGATATTTGAGTGAAAGTAAGGGAACAATCCATGTGGTCAGGGATGGATTACCCAATCAGCAAGGTACATACAGCCTTATTTGTGCTTACTTACTAACCTGTAATGCAAAATTTCACCTGTTCTTCACTACATCTTTGATTTTTTTCAAAAGTATTTTTTTTTCAAATTTTGCACTGCAGATTAGTAAGTAAACAAAATTAAGCCCGTGTGTATCTTGCTTACTGTAAGCCTGTGCGTACCTTCCTTACTGATTAACCCGTCCCTGGATGTGCTATGTGCGCGAGAGAAGGTTCCAGGCAGAAGCAACAGTACATGAAAAAGCTCTGGGCTGGCAGCTTCACATGTTCAAGGAACAGCAAGGAAGCCAGTGAGGCTGGAGCAGAGGGAGAGAGGAAGTGGAAGGAGGTGATCTGAGAGGTAGCCAGGGGCCAGAGCACTTGGGGGCACATGGGCTGCTGGAAGGACACTGACTTTGACTCTCCTGAGAGCAGTGGGAGCCACTGCAGGGTTCTGAGCACATGAGTTGTGTATGACTCACAGCACGGCGAACGTTAGGATATGGTGGTGCACAGAGTTAATGTGCTTGGTTGCTAAGCAGAAGGTTGGTGGTTTGAGTCCACCCAGAGGAACCTCCAAAGAAAGGCCTGATGATCTGCTTTTGAAAAAGCAGCCACTGAAAACCCTGTGGAGCACAGTTCTACTCTGACAAACGTGGGGTCTCCGGGAAGTAGGGCAGCACCCGGAAAACAGCCGGACTGCTTGCTCCCCCAGTGTTTCTTAAAGAGGGGCTCACAGGTAGGTTCTTGAAGGTCTTAGAATTTCTACAATTGACTTTAACTTTCTGTTTTGATTTTCAGGATAATATATTAAATAATAATAATAGAGGGATATTTTGGTTTATCTGATCAACCTTTTATTAAAAATAATATGCAGCTCTGGGAGTTCAGAGACCACTTTCAACTGGGTTTTATTTTTGTTAATGACTACAGGCTAAGACAGCCACCTGGCCAACAGAATAGAAGAGATCCACGCACGTGCCCATTCCAAAGAAAGGTGATCCAACAGAATGGGAGATTATGGAACAATATCGTTAATACCGTACCAAAAGTAAAATTTTGCTGAAGATCATTTAAAAGCGGCTGCAGCAGTACATCGACAGGGAACTGCCAGAAATTCAGGCTGGATTCAGAAAAGGAAGTAGAATGAGGGATAGCATTGCTAATGCCACATGGATCTTGGCCAAAAGCAGAGAATACCAGAAAGGTGTTTACCTGTGTTTTATTGACTATGCAAAGGTATTCGACTGCGTGGATCATAACAAACTATGGATAACATTGCAAAGAACGGGAATTCCAGAACGCTGAATTGTGCTCGTGAGGAACCTGTACAGAGACCAAGAGGCAGTCGTTCAAACAGAACGAAGGGATACTTTGTGGTTTAAAATCAGGAAAGCTGTGTCAGGGTTGTATCGTTTCACCATATTCAATCTGCATGCTGAGCAAATAATCCGAGAAGCTGAACTATATGAAGAAGAGCGGAACATTAGGATTGGAGGAAGTCTCATTAACAGCCTGCAGTATGCGGATGACACAACCTTGCTTGCTGAAACTGAAGAGGACTTGAAGCACTTACCGATGAAGAGCAAAGACCGCAGCCTTCAGTATGGATTACAGCTCAGCATAAAGACAACAAAAATCCTCACAACTGGACCAATAAGGAGCATCATGATAAATGGAGAAAAAATTGAAGTTGTCAAGGCTTTTATTTTACTTGGATTCACAATCAACTCCCACGAAAGCAGCAATCAGGAAATCAAATGGCACATTGCATTGGGCAAATCTGCTGCAAAAGACCTCTTTAAAGTGTTAAAAAGCAAAGATGTCACTTTGAGGGCTAAAGTGCGCTTGACCCAAGCCACGGTATTTTCGATCACCTCAAACGCATGCAAGAGCAGGACAATAAATAAGGAGGACAGAGGAAGAATCGATGTATTTGAATTATGGTGTTGGTAAAGAATATTGAACATACCATGGACTGCCAGAAGAACAAACAAAACTGTCTCGGAAGAAGTACAGCCAGAATACTTCTTAGAAGGGAGGATGAAAAGATGGAAACAACCTAAGTGCCCATCAACAGATGAATGGATAAAAAAATTATGGAACTTATACTCAATGGAATACTACACAATGATAAAGAACAGTGATGAATCTGAGAAATATCTCACAACATGAGTGGATCTGGAGGGCATTATGCTGAGTGAAATAAGTCAATCACAAAACGACAAATACTGCATGAGATCACTGTTATAAAAACTCAAGAAAAGGTTTACACACAGAAAGAAACAATCTTTGATGGTTATGAGGGAGAGAAGGGTTGGGGAGGGAAGATCATTAACTAGCTAGTAAGTAATTGTTAAGTTTGGTGAAGGGAAAGACAGTGTAAGATCTAGGGGAAGTCAGCACAGCTTGACCAAGGCAAAGTCATAGAAGCTTCATAGACACATCCGAACACCCTGAGACTGAGTTACTGGGGCCAAGGGCTGGGAACTATTGTCGCTGGGGTCATCTAGGTCAATTGGCATAACAAAGTTCATAAAGTAAATGTTCTACGTCCAACTTTAGTGAGTAGCGTCTGGAGTCTTAAAAGCTTGTGAGTGGTCATCTAAAATACATCTGCTGGCTCCTTCCCATTTGGAGCAAAGGACAACGAAGAAAACCAAAGACAAAAGGGAAACATTAGTACAAAGGATTAATGAACCACACCAGCCCAGAAGAACTGGATGGTATCCACCTACACCACCAACCGCTCTGACAGGGATCACAATAGAGGGTCCCGGACAGAGCAGGAGAAAAATATAGAACAAAATTAAAATTCACAAGAAAAAAAAAAAAAAAGACCAGACTTACTGGTGTGACAGATACTGAAAGAACCCCCAAGAGTGTGGCCCCAGGACACCCTTTTAACTCAGAACTAAAGCCACTCCTGAAGATAACCCATCAGCCAAAGATTGTAGGGTCACTGTGAAGCATCCTGGTGGCACAGTGGTTTAAGAGCTGCGGCCGCTAACCAAAACATCAGCAGTTCGAATCCACCAGGTGCTCCTTGGAAACCCTATGGGGCAGTTCAATTCTGTCCAATAGGGTCACTGTGAGTCAGAATCGATTTGATGACAATGGTTTTTTTGTTTGTTAGTTTTTTTTTATAAAACAGCAACACACATGAGGACCGTGCTTCTTAGTTTAATCACGTGTATGAGACCAAAAGGGCAACACCTGCCAAAAGCCATGATGAGAAGGAAGGAAAGGACAGGAAACATGGACAGATGGAAAATGGGGAGTTGGGGTGTGGAAGGGGAGAGTGTTGACACATATTGGGAATTGCAACCAATGTCACAAAACAATTTGAGTATAAATTGTTGAATGAGAAACTAATTTGCTCTATATAAAGTTTCTATAAAGTTTCACCTAAGGTACAATTAAAAAATAAAAAGAAGTGAGGATGGCGAGCCTTCTCTCACATACCTTGAACATGTTATCAGGAGAGACCAGTCCCTGGAGAGGGCCATCATACTTGGTAAAGTAGACGGTCTGCGAGAAAGAAGAAGACCCTCAATGAGATGGACTGACACAGTGACTGCAACAACGGCCTCAAATATAGCAACGATTGTGAGGATGCCACAAGACCGGGCAGTGTTGCCTCCTATTGTATATACAGGGTTGCTTTGAGTTGAAATTGACTTGGCAACACCTAGCAACAACTACAAGAAAAGAGGCATGTGTGCTCTGTAGATGATACATTCAGGTCAAGGCCTGCCCAGAGACACCGTTTCCACAGTAGTCAGAAGGAAGAAAGTCGGGCCAGCTCCTCACGCTGCCCACGAGCTCACACAAGTCCATACCGCCTGGTCAGCCCCAAGTGCACAGAGACAGCCGTGACTGAGGCTTAGTAAAACAACGTCCCATAAACAAATATTGCTAATTTGAATTTTATTGATTTCATAGTTTTGCGATTCTATAATTTGTCCATTTGTTTTGCTTTTATAGTCATATGAGAGCCATAAGCAGAAAGCCATTTCTCCAGCTCTCATGTCCGTATGTATTTAAGTAACATTGTAATAGAAAGGGGGGTTGTTTCTATGAAAATGTTTTTACTTTCAAAGGGGAGGCAAGCCTTGCCTGAGTTTGAGAAAGATTTTCTTTGGTGTTAGGTTTCCTAGGACAGGAGCATGACCGCCCAACCGCGGTGATTTCTCAGTGTGAAATCTGTGGGTGATTCTCCCAGGTACAATATGGCGGCTGCAAAGGGATATGTCATGCATTGGGGGTAGGAGGGTGTGCTCTCCAAATTCCCCAGCTGGAAGCATCCAGGACCCAGTTACAAACGAATGGGACAAAACCATCTGAGCTGGGAACTTGAGAGAGAGAAACCATCTGATATCATCATTCTGTGATGGAGACACGAGACGTGAAGTACCACAGGCCAGACTCCTTCATACAGATGCCCAGCCAGGTGCCACCGAGTCGATTTCAACTCATGGTGACCTCATGCATGTCAGGGTAGGACTGTGCTCCATAGGGCTTTCAGTGGCTGAATTTCTGATCACCAGGCAGATCGGCAGGCCTTTCTCCTATGGCCCCTGTGGATGGTCTTGAACCTCCAACATTCTGGTTAGCAAGCAGCCCAGCGCATTTGCTGTTTGCACCACCTACGGACTCCTCATGCAGATAATCCACTCCTAAATTCTTGATCCTGGAGAGTGCCAACTGTTCTCTCTAGAGCTGGTGGTAACAAATACAACCACACCAAAGAGACTGATTTCTTCCTTTTCCCCCACAAGAAGAAGATATTGAGACACTGTGTGAAGTTATTAAAGCTCTTAGCAGAGCAGCCAGTTCTTAACCAAACACCACACAATCCATTTATGTTTCATTTCGCTAGATTTTATATTCTAATTGGTTTGTAAGGCAGACTGTAAAGCCAATAGGAAAATCACAGCCAGTGCGTCGTGAGGCAGTGATAACATGGTTGTAGCCTGCAAGCCCGGGACAGTCAGGAAATGTGTGATTTGCCATAAAACATACTCAAGAATTTGTTTTCCATCTCTCTCTCTTCAGCCTCATCTCTTGCTTCTCCCAACTCACACTCTGCACCCCAGCTCCAGTCTCATGTCCACTGTTGGGCCTTTGCATCACTGCCCTTTCAGATTGGAGCTTTCTCTGTCCTCTATGGACTGACTGAATCCTGCTTATTCTTAGCACTCAGCCAAGAGGTCACCACCTCCAGGAAGCCTCCCCTGATCCTCACCAAGACTGGAATTAGTTCTCCTCCTCTGTACCCCCATAGCACTTGGTTGTGTCCTTGTTTGGACTCAACATAGGATGGTACAATATGGTTTGTATGTTTGTCTTCTCACTAAACTGTAAGCTCTCTGTGAGTAGAGCCTCAGGCCCCCTTTCCATTCCCGGCGTTCTGCAAAGTATATGGTACACATGTTTTTGCTGGTGTTAGTTGTTGTCAAGTTGGCTCTGACTCATGGTGACCCCACATACAACAAAACAAGACCTTGCCCAGTCCTGTACCATCTTCATGGTTGTAGCTATGCTCAAGTCCATTGCAGTCGTTGTGTATTTTAAGTGCCTTCCAACTCAGGAGCTCATCTTCCAGCACTATCTTGGACAATATTCTGCTGTGATCCACAGGATTTTCATTGGCTAATTTGTAGAAGTAGATTGCCAGACCTTTCTGGCTAGTCTGTCTTAGTCTGGAAGTGTGACTGAAATATGTCTATCATGGCTGACCCTGCCGGCATTCGAAATACTGGTGGCATAGCTTTCAGCATCATAGCAATAGGCAAGCCACTGCAGTACAATAAAAACGGACAGATGAGTGGTGGCTGATACATATAGGTACTCAATAAACATCTCTGCATGAATTAATGGGTGGATGGATGAAGTCTCAAGGAAACATATCACTGAAGAAAGAGAATAACAGTGACCTATCATGTCTGTTGCCTGCTTCCTCCCTGCTGGGCACTCTCAGCTTCTGCTGTGAGTTTTGACTCCTCATTCCCTGATCAAGCGGTGCTTCAGGCAACAGGCTTTAAAGCATCCACAGATCTTATCCTCTGACCTATCAGGCCTCATGTCAAACACCCAGAACCTTCCCATTAGCCTAATCCGAGATCCACAGCAAAATGCTTAGCCCCCACCTACACAGGGCTCTCAGTGGGTCTGGATGGCAGCTGGTGGGGAGGAGCCTGGAGCCCAGGTCCATTGCCCAAGTGCCACCAAGCTCATAGGGTGATCTTCTTGGCTCCTTCTCTGATCATGGCCATTTGCACACCAGCTGTTCATAGGAATAGAGCCTGAACATGGTATCACCGGCCCCAGCTCTGCCAGAATCCAGTGGGAGAGCCTGCTCCCCAAGGCAGACTCGTAGATGGCAACTGGGAAGACTGAACTTCGCTGGCCCCAGATTCCTCATCGCCTTCTCCATTCCATCTACTACCTCCTGCGTCTTCTAATCTCTCCTTTGTGAGATAGGGACGTCCCCCATCCTTCTGCTGTCGGGCCTTACCAAGCTCTCTGAACCCCAAAAGTCAGTCCATAAGGTGCCGGTCAGCCACATCCACTCTGCCTACCCACTCTCCAAGCCTCTCCTCCCCATTGCTTTGCTGTGCGTGCACAGCCCTACTGCCCAGGTCCCAATCTACGACAGTGTATGTAACCTTCCATTCAAACCATAGAAGTTGGTTTTTATCTGCCTCTAACATTCTTCCAGAAAATGAACTGCAATTTGAAACACACAGTAAAAAGTAATCTTTCCTTTTTAGAGCTCAAGCGCCTTCATTTTCAAAGAAAGCCAACGGCTGGTGGATTGGATTTTGTTTTTTGCCAATTATACATTTCGCCTGAACAGCCGCCCACGGCACAGCAGAGACATGAGGGTGTGTGCGCTTTGAAGATGAATCATCTTCAAAGCTGGCATCAGAGTCCCCCACGTCCATAAGCCCAGTCTTGAGACAAACGGGCTCGTCATTAACACGAGTGCATACGACAGGCTGGAGTGATGACTAGTGTTTGTTAGCCGCAGTAAAGAATGTCCTCTATTAATGACAACAGCTGTCGGTTTAATAACCCCAGAAAAGATCATTAAATTCTTTCACATTTCCCAGAAATGGATGGATGAATTGCAAAAAGGTTCAAGCATATGGGGAAACATATTGGATTCCTGCAGCTTCTGAGACAGCCAGGAATCCGATACTCTAATGGGCGGTTCCACCTGGTATTGCCTGTGGGTGCCCAATGGGAACAGGTGTGTTCTGTGCCTTGTGGGGGATGTAGAGACGGGTGAGGAGCCGTGGAGACAAGAGAGGGGCCGTGTCAAGACAGGCAAGCCCTTGCTGTGCTAGGTTGGACTGGAAAGATGATTCCCTGACTGGATGAGTTCCTGAGAAGGCAAAGAGAGTAGACAACATCAGCAGCCCTTGGCCCCACTCCGCTGCCTCGATGATTGCCGGAAGCACCACCCATTGGCAGATCATGACACTCACGTTCTCGCACATACTCTCTAGTCATTACACACTTACTCCAAAGCACACAGACTCACTGGAGTCAGCAATGCCAGCCCAGTGCCCTTGCAGGTGAACTCCTGACAACTTGCATCAGTGGACTTATTCTGCTGAGGGAACTGCCCACAGTCAGAGTCCCTCGACTTAATCTTGATGCCTTTCCCTGAGTTCAGAGTCCAAGATACCTGTCCACCTTCCCTGCATCTGGGTACAGGGGATAATTTTAAGAGTCCTGAATCAGGCATTCTGATGGCTTGCATTTGACCCTGTCTACTGACAGGGACTGGTTTTTTTTTTACTGACAGGGAGGAAGCAGCAACCATGCAGAAAATGGAGAGTTATCAAAAAATGATCTCCAAAATAGACCATGGAGTCTGATGATTTTACTGGTGAATTCTTTCAGACCTTCCAAGAAACGTTAATTCCCATGTTACATAAACTGCTCCCAACTGCCGACAAATATGAAAAGCTAAGCTATTCATTCTGCAGAGATACGATGGACTTGATAACACTTAATACAGCAGATAAAGAAAAGAAAAAACGGAAGCTCCTTATGGAGGCTGGGTGGTGCAAACAGTGAAGCTTTCAATTACTAGCCAGAGGCACCTCGGAAGACAGGCCTGGTGATCTGCTTCTGAAAGGCCACAGGCTTGAAAACCCTGTGGAGAAGACCTACTCTGCACATATGGGGTTGCCATGAGTCAGAATCAACTAGACGGAAAGTAACAGCAACAACAAAGCTTACTTAAGCTTATCTAGAAGCAGAAACAGGTGAAATTTTCAGCTTAGAAAACTTGGAGAAAAAAAGGTTAAGGAGAGGTCACACTCTGAGAGATTTAAAAATATAAATCTAGAATAATTAAAATAGGAAGGTACCAGAGAAAATACTACCACATAGACCAATGAAACAGGATACCACGCCCTTAAATGGGCCTAGTTTATTATAACAAGAGATTAACAGATGCTGTAGGAAGTATCCAGGAGAAAGATATGGCAGTCTGCTCCTGTAAAGACTTATAACCTTGGAAACCCTATGGGGCATTTCTACTGTGTCCTATAACGTCCCTATGAGTTGGAATCAACTCAACGGCAATGGGTATAGCAAGTATCAGGAACTGATAGAAAAGGAATTAATGATTTTTTTTTTTAATTATTGGGGTAAATTGGAACATGGGTGTCTTAGTCACCTAGTGCTGCTGTAACAGAAATACCACAAGTGGATGGTTCCATCAAACAGAAGTTTGTTCTCTCATAGTCCAATAGGTGAGAAGTCCAGATTCAGGGTGTCAGCTCCAAGGGAAAGCTTTCTGTCTTTGTCAGCTCTGGAGGAAGATCTTTGTCAACAGTCTTCTTCTAGACTAGGAGCTTCTCAGCACAGGGACCCGGGGTCCAAAGGACATGCTCTTCTCCTGGCACTACTTTCTTGGTGGTATGAGGTCCTCCTGTTTCTCTGCTCGCTTCTCTCTTTTATATCTCAAAAGAGATTGACTTAAAACACAACCTAATCTTATAGACTGAGTCCTGCCTCACTAACATAACTGCCTCTAATCCTGCCTTATTAGCATCATAAAGGTAGGATTTACAACACATAGGAAAATCACATCAGATCAAAAAATGGTGGACAATCACACAATACTGGGATCATAGCCTAACCAAGTTGACACATATTTTGGGGGGACACAATTCAATCCATGACAATGGGGAAAAATTAATATCATGTCATACCATATACCAAAAAAAATTCTAGACTAATTTAAAAAATTAATTGTAAGAAACCTTTAAAAAAAAAATCTGGAAGAGAATACGTGTATATATTTAACTGACTGGTGAATAGGGCAGGATTTTCTAAGCATAAAGCAGTAGAATAAATAATAAAGGAAAAGAGCTATAGATTTGATGACAACATTTTCAAACTTATAATCTCAAAAGAATCATAAACAAAACTGAAAGGCAAATGACAAGCTGAGAAAAACTTTGACATAATTATGACAGAGAAAGGATTAATAGCCTTCATATATAAGAAAAGATCAATAAGAAAAACACCAACACCCTAATAGAAAAACGGGCAACAGACATGCCCCAACAACTCACAGAGGACATATAATTGGCTAAAGAACATATGAGAAATATCCAACTTCCCTGGTGGTAGAAGAATGCACATTTTAACATGCGATCCCATGTTTACTCTATCAAATTGGCAAAATATGTTGTTGTTAGCTGCCGTCAAGTCATCCCGACTCATGGTGGCCCTATACACAAGATTCTGCCTGGTCCTGCACCATCCCCATGATTAGGTGCAGATGGAACAATTGTGATCCATAGGGTTTTCATTGGCTGATTTTTGGAAACAGATGGCCAGGCTTTTCTTCCTACTCTATCTGTGTCCAGAAGCTTCTCTGAAACCTGTTCGGCATCACAGTAACAGCAAACTTCCACTGACAGTTGAGTGCTGGCTATACATGAGGTGCTTTGGTCAGGAGTCTAACCCCGGTCTCCCGCATGGAAGGCAAGTATTCTATCCCTGAACCACCACCTCCCCCACGTTTAAAGAGGCCTAAATACTCTGTGTTGGGCAGAGTACAGTTAAAGACTTTCACATACAACAGTGAGAGTGTAGATTGAAACAACCTTTTTCGGACAGCAATTTTGCAATTGTCTGTTCTGTTGCAGCTCACGCTTCTGTAGTGAGAATGAGGTCCTATGAAATTGGCAAAAGAGGTAAGGGTGTCAATAGAACCTAGAAGTTGCATTGGTTCATATGCAATGCTTCCCAGAATGCTATGCTTTGAGCCACCCACCCATGGTGAACACAAAGTTCGTGCATACCTGAGCACAAGAAGCCCTAGTATAGTTCATGCTACCCACTCGCCTTGTTTCTCCTCTGGCTAGGTCTGGCCCCTTGCTCTTGAAAGTGTTTGCACTTGACAGGATCTATTGCGTGGTTCTCCGCCATCTTTATGGACTTGGTCCTTATCTCTATAACTCAGCAGCTCCAAGCTTCCTTACACCCCTTTCCAGAAAGCAACCATTAAAATTTTAAATCTAATATTTAATGCAGCTGTAACCCACCTTTTTAAATAGCATTTTTATTAGGATTGTTACTTTTTGTTAGTGTCGTGGTTACAACATAACCCATAAATTTTGAGTGATCTATGTTTCCCGTAAGTCATGTTATTTTTAGAGCACGATTTTTCAGAACACAATAATTTTTTTTTTAGTATTTAATATGATATATATAATTGCATTGTTGCAGGATGCCTCTAGACGATTAACAAAAGCCTCAAAAATTACCAGCAATTCTACTTACAGTGATAATACATAGGAAAAAAATCAGAGATAAACACAAAAATTTAGGCACAAGTGTGTTCATCAAAGGGTTATTTATAAAACTGAAAAACACCCAAATGCATAATACTGGATTGAATATATGATATCCCATCTATGCAATGGAATCTATGAGCCACTGAAAATAATCTTTTCAAAGAATGTTTAGAGCAATAAAATTTTTCATAATAGATCATTAGGCAGAAAAAAAAGTCTACTAAAAAACACCACAGCGTACCATCCAAATTTTACAATATAAATTATTGCACTGTGTATTTCATGTTTTATATATGGCAAATACAGACTATATACAGCAAAATTTAAATAATAGCTATAAATTACAGTCAGATGGGAAGTGGATAAACATTAATTACCTCCTACTTTTCTACATTTTCTAAGTTTTCTACAATGAATATATATTACTTTTATAGAGAAAAGAAAAATGAACATTATTCTTTAAATAAATAAAAAATGTAATGAATTCCTTTAAGATAAAGGAAAACAGCAAAGAAGGGGTGGGGGGAAGGGGAGAGAGGAATGGGGGAAAATGAGTCTGCTCCCAAGTTTGAATCCTGGTTGCATCTCCCAAAAGCCCCGGAGACTGATAGGAGGAGCCTCCTTCCTTGACCTATGGAATTCCTCAGGGGTATTGGTGGGTCAGTGGCCAAATTCTCACCACCCATCCTGCAGACTGGGGTTCAACTCCCGGCCAAAGCACGTCAAGCACCATTCACTTGTCAATGAAAGAGGCTTGCATGTTGCTACGATGCTGAGCTGAATAGGTTTCCGTGGAGCTTTCAGACTAAAACAGACTGGGAAGAAAGGCCTGGCAATCTACTTCCAAAACTCAGCCAATAAAAGCCCTATGGATCACAGCAGTAGCGGTTCGATCCACATTCCATCTTGGGCATGGTGTAGGACCCAGAACCATTCTGTTCCTTTGAGCATGGAGTACTGTTTTGCTCTATCGATCATAGAGTCACCATGACCCCGGGCAACTCAACAGCAGCCGACAACAACAACATGAAAATCCTCAATTACTGAAACTCTATGCTCACTTTCCTGAGCCAGCAACTCTGGCTTCTCTTGTGCAGCCCCCTCCCTCTCCCTTGACCCAGACCACAGAATGACTCTCTGTCCCCAAGACCTGTTCATCCCCAAGTCTTGTTCATTCATCAGGTCCCTGTACCCATGGGTTAAGCTCTTCAAGCTCTTAAAACCAGTCTCAGCTCAGCTACAGCCCAAGAACCCAAGTCTCCATGTAGATCACCCCCAGCCTTACCTCACAGGAACCAAATGATGAGGACCAGGCCCTATATAGGTCACTAGAGTAAGACCACCAACCCCAATCCTGCTGCCCACCCCGCCTGCAGGAATATGTGCTTCTGCGCAATTCAGAGAAGGGACTGAAGGCCCAGGTCCAAGTCTGGTGTTTGCTAATGCCGCCCAAGGCTGGCACAAAACCACTGACCAGTCCCTAGACCTGGAAATGCATTGTGGTCTAAGGGATGGTCAGTGGTTATTCAGGTGGAAAATGATATAGGAATCAGATGCGCCCTGCTCCCACACCCCTGTCTTGGGACTGCAAAGCCCCTTCCATCCACCCAAGGGGTGGGGAAGAAAAGAAGGACCAGGAGAATCCTGAACTGACTGAGATAAAGTCAATGGTGGTTTTAATAAGAAATTAAGTTATAAAGAATAACATAATTGCTTCTGTTTCCAACAGCCGTGTAGATTTGATTCCCCTAAAGGACTCCCCCAAGTGGAACTACTAACTGGTTGGATAAAATATATTTTTTAATCTATTTAAATGCATTATTGAGCTGGCACAAAAGTAAGGATTCTACAAAGCCTTAAAACAAAATGAAATAAAAAGTCTGGAAAGAAAATGAGTACTAAAACCTGCTTTCTCCCTGATGGTTTCTGCTAAACCCTAGAGACTTGGAGGTTCTTCTTTAAAAACCACTTAGGATATGGGGGACAGGAGATGAAACTTAGCTATAGCCCAAGGTGGGGAATCTAATATGAAATCCCTGAATAAAGTTGAGACCTGAAAGGGCTACCACATACCATAAAAGTGAATAAGAAGTAAAACCCCCACAAAGAAGCAGCAAGAGCAGCATATATCATGACCCTGACGTTGGTTGAAGGGGGAAATGTTGTTGTTGCTAGGTGCCATTGAGTCGGTTCCAACTCACAGCGACCCTGTGAACAACAGAACAAAACACTGCCCGGTCCTGCGCCATCCTTACAATCGTTGTTATGCTTGAGCTCATTGTTGCAGCCACTGTGTCAATCTACCTCGTTGAGGGTCTTCCTCTTTTCCGCTGACCCTGTACTCTGCCAAGCATGATGTCCTTCTCCAGGGACTGATCCCTCTTGACAACACGTCCAAAGTATGTAAGACGCGGTCTCGCCATCCTTGCTTCTAAGGAGCATTCTGGCTGCACTTCTTCCAAGATGGATTTGTTCGTCCTCTTGGCAGTCCCTGGTATATTCAATATTCTTCGCCAGCACCACAATTCAAAGGTGTCAATTCTTCAGTCTTCCTTATTCATTGTCCAGCTTTCACATGCATATGATGCAATTGAAAATACCACGGCTTGGGGCAGGCACACCTTAGTCTTCAGGGTGACATCTTTCCTCTTCAACACTTTGAAGAGGTCCTTTGTGGCAGATTTACCCAATGCAATGCATCTTTTGATTTCTTTACTGCTGATTCCATGGCTTTTGATTGTGGATCCAAGTAAAATGAAATCCTTGACAATTTCAATCTTTTCTCCGTTTATCATGATGTTGCTCATTGGTCCAGTTGTGAGGATTTTTGTTTTCTTTATGTTGAGGCGTAATCCATACTGAAGGCTGTAGTCTTTGATCTTCATTAGTAAGTACTTCAAGTCCTCTTCACTTTCAGCAAGCAAGGTTGTGTCATCTGCATAACACAGGTTGTTAATGAGTCTTCCTCCAATCCTCATGCCCCGTTCTTCTTCATATAGTCCAGCTTCTGGGATTATTTGTTCAGCATACATATTAAATAGGTATGGTGAAAGAATACAACCCTGACGCACACCTTTCCTGACTTTAAACCAATCAGTATCCCCTTGTTCTGTCCGAACAACTGCCTCTTGATCTATGTAAAGGTTCCTCATGAGCACAATTAAGTGTTCTGGAGTTCCCATTCTTCACAGTGTTATCCATAGTTTGTTATGATCCACACAGTTGAATGTCTTTGCATAGTCAATAAAACACAGGCAATGTAAACACAAGCCACCCTTTACATAACTTTGAAATCCAAAATTACAGTAGCCGTGAGGTCCAAAAACCCCTCAGCTAGTTTCCCCCAGGCACTGCAGAAGCAAATAGAAATCATCTCTGGAGAAACTGAACCTCACATGAGGCCTCAGGAATCCTCAAGAACAAAGTTTCAAGGAAAATAAGCAACACACAGCCCCAAATCACAAAACATACAAGAAAATAAAGTACCATGAATGAGAAACTTCAGATAAAAACAAGAGACCTACAGTACTCTAGGGTTTGATAAATGATGGTGGTAGTATTATTTATTTCTCATGATGATGTTTGCCTCCCCTATTGTTCTGTCCCTAGATTCCTCCCCCATCCCCACCCCAGATGCCTGGTACTCCTAGTTGTCCTAAGTACATCCAGTCATGATGAGTCTAATAACATCAGCCAGACAACGGGTGAGGAATTCTTTGGCCAACTCTCTCAGGATGGAAAGGAATGGCTAAGGCTGTCCATTGCACTCACTTGGGAAATCTTGAAAAAGCACTGATGCCCAGGTCCCACCTCCCAGAGGTCCTAGGGACATCCTGGGCATCAGGATTGTTAAAAGCCTCCCCAGTGATCCTAACGTGCAGCCAACGATGTGAGCCACTGGTCAAACAGAATGAAGCGGTAACAGTGCAATATCAGGCACTGAGGGCATCTCCTGGGGGATATAAACCCATTGCTGTCAAGTCGATTCCGACTCATAGTGACGCTATAGGACAGAGTAGAACTGCCCCATGGGGTTTCCAAGGAGCGACTGGGGGATTTGAATTGCCAACATTTTGGTTAGCAGCCAAGCTCTTAACCACTGTGCCACAAGGGTTCCTGAGGGGATGTAGTTGGACAAAAAGTGGTTTAAACTCTCCATTGTATGAAGAAGGCATAGAACATTTTGATAAGTATAAAAAATATATACAAAATTGTACTAATGTACTGATTAGTGTGTACTGTACTAATATGAATTTAGGAATGCTCCTTAGAAGCCAGGGAGACTTCTTCTCAAGCCTTTGGACACGTCATCAGGAGCGACCAATCACTGGAGAAGGACATCGTGTTCAGTAAAGTAGACGATCAGAGAAAAAGAGGAAGACCCTCAATAAGATGGATTGACATGGTGGCTGCAACAATGGGCTCGAACAAAGCAGCAATTGTGAGGATGGGGTAGGATGAGGCAGTGTTTCATTCTGTTGTGCGTAGGGTCACTATGGGTCGGAACCAACTCGACAGCACCTAACAAAAACAACATGAACTTAAGAATGTAAAAAATTTAGAAAAAAACACAAAGGAAACATCAAAATGCTAACAGAGATGCTTAAGTGTGGTAGAATCATGGCTTACTACTGGTAATTTTCTACCGTTTTGTATTTTTTTGAAATTTCAAATTTTTCTATGATAAACAAGTGTTACTCTTATAATCCAAAAAATTTTTCAAAAACTGGAAAAGAATTACAAATCTCTTAGACTACAGTCATGACCTCCATGAAAGCCCTTCTACACCTCCAGCCTCCTCTTGAATATTCCTTTTGCCCCCACATGCCCGCTGTTACCCCCAGTCCACACTGATAAATCTTCCATTTGCCCATTGCAGTCACCCACAGTGGAATCTCCCTCTAGCAACTACAATGTTTTCTTTTTTATCTTCAAACTAGGTCATGCCTCCTCCTCCATGAAGTCTTCCAACAAGCCCAGATGGAAGTCTTCTCAGGAGCCCCTCTGTTGCTGTTGTTAGCTGCCGTCAAGTTGGACTCAACTCAAGGGGACCCGAGGCACAACAGGATACACCTACTGTGACCCACAGGGTTTTCGGTGGCTGATTTTTCAGAAGTAGGTCACCACGACTTTTCTCCTAGTCCATCTTAGTCTAGAAGCTCCACTGAAGCCTGCTCAGCGTCATAGCAACGGGCAAGCCTCCACGGACAGACAGGTGAGTTGCCATTGAATCATTTCCAACTCGTGGTGACCCCATGAGTGTCAGAGTACAACTGCGCTCCACAGGGTTTCCAGGGACTGATTTTTCAGAAATAGGTTGCCAGGCCTTTCTACTGAGGCACCTTTGAGTGGACTTGAACCTCCAACCTTGTGGTTTGCTGCCAAGCGGGTTAACCATTTGCACTACCCAGGAACTCCTCTACCTACTGAAAGTTCCTAAATACGACCCCCACAGAGAAAAGATACCCCTGAATCCCAAGGCAAAGGTCTAAGCCAAGGGCCCTGAGTTTGCAAGGATGCTATTTTCATTGCCATCACCCCCTCGGCCATTTCCCCTTCTGCGGGGAGAGCATGCTCAGATGCACATACAGGCTCTCTCATGCCACGGACCGCTCCCGCCAGAAGCAGAGAAAGTCCCAGCTTTGGGGCCAGTTGGGTTAGATCTTAGCAGAGCAGAAATTGAACTCTCTGAAAGTTATGAAAACATGCATTTTTCAGCCTATCCATGATAAACAGCGCCTGCCTCTGTGGACAGAAGCACCTCTGCACACCTCGGTGGGCAGTAGCTCCGTGCCCCTCCTCCTTTGGTTCCAGCCAGGCTCCTGGAAGCAACTCACAACCAGGGGAGTCTTTGAGGCCCCCAGAAGCTCCATTTCAGACTCCAGCAGGAAAAACTCTTATCCCCAGAAACAACGAAGCTTATCTGAAACAGGAAAGAGGGGGGATTGACTCTCCAGGCTGAGGCTGAGATGGGACCAGCTGGCCTTCACTGGGGAGCCATCACCAAGCATCATGAGCCTGGTTTATTGCAGGGGGCGGGGTCTGGCTACTCACCACCTGGACTCTCATCTGCAGGTGCTAATCACACTTTCACTTTTGGTGTCACTGGGGTTTAGAGCAGGCCTTAGTTTGCCAAGCCCTGGTCCCAGCGTTCCTTCTGCTCAGCTCAGACACACCCAGGGATTCCCCCAGCAGGGTGGCCATGACCTGCTTAACGTCTGTCCCTCTGCTAGACCATAAGGCCCATGAAGGCAGGGCCCCTGTTTGTCTCCCTCATCTCATTATCCTGGATGCCCAGCCACAAGTCTGACCTCCAATAAAAAACCAAATCAAACCGGTTGCCATCGAGTCGATTCCAACCCATAGCAACCCTAGAGGACAGAGAACTGCCCCATAGGGCTTCCAAGGAGTGGCTGGTAGATTTGAACTACCAACCTTTTGGTTAGTAGCCATACCACTTAACCACTGCTCCACCAGGGCTCCAACCTCAAATAGGTGCTCAGTAAATATTTGTTTGAGGGCCCTGATGGTTCAGTGGTAGCGTTCTCACCGTCCATGCAGAGGACTCCCACCCAATGCGCCTCATTCGAAGCCACCACCTGTCTCTCAGTGGAGGCTTGACTGTTGCTAGGATACTGAACAGGTTTCGGGGGAGCTTCCAGGATAAGATGGACGAGGAAGAAAGGCCTGGAGACCTGCTTCTGGAAATCAGCCCATGAAAACCCTATGGATTACAACCGTCTGATCCCATTGTGCACGGGGTCGCCGTGAGTGGAGGGCTGACTTGACGGCAACTAACGACAACAAGTATTTGTTATTTACCAGTACCAGTTTCCACTGAGTTGGCTCTAATGCATAGTGACCACATGTGTGTCAGAGTAGAACAGTGCTCCACAGGATTTTCAATGGCTGATTTTTGGAAGTAGACCACCAGGCCTTTCTTTCAAAGTACCTCTGGGTGGACTCGAACCTTCAACCTTTTGGTTAGCAACAGAGCATATTAAAAAAGTATTTGCTACCACCCAGGGACTCCATTTGTTGGACAGATGGATACAATGCTGCCACCAGGCCTGGCCATAGCCTCTATGCACCACTATGTCCTGCAGCCACCCAGGCTTCTGCCTCATTCCACATCCTCTGAGATGGACCCACAGATGCAGAAGAATGGACTAGGTTCCAGGCGGCTGGGACAGACGGACGCACAGAGTGACTGCTTCTGCCTGCAGGAAGAACTTCTCAAGGAGTCACATGTGGAACGAGCCTTAAGGGAGGAATAAAGGCCCAAGTCTCCCGGTCAAAGATCCTGGGTTTCTTCCTGGCTCATTGCAAACAGGGAGACCCAGCCAGATCTGTGGTTGGCAAAGGTCATCCTGGTGGCCACCATGGACAGATGTCACCAGAGGCAGAGAGCCTCCAGCGAGGGCACGGGAGGCCCTCAGTGAATGGATAGGCACAATAGCCACAACAAAGTACTTGAACATGCCAGTGATCAAGAGGTTGACATGGGACCATTCTGTTGTATGACTCAACGGCAGGTATCTATCAATCTATGATTGTGATTATCCATGGACTTCGCATCTCTCAAGGCCCAGCTGCAGCCCCACCTCCTCCAGGAAGCCCTCCTTGAACACTCACCCAACACATCAACCAATGTGTCCCTCTCTTGGCTTCAATAATCCTTGTGGCCTGCACCAATCTGACACCTACCTGACCCATCACTTTCTCAGGTTGGGCCCTGATTCCACTCCAGGAGCTGTTCTTATCTCCCCCAAAACACAGAAAGCTCTCAAGAGCAGAGGTCACTCCCTCTCTCTCTCCTGCCTTCCCCACAGCACACGGCTGGGCACAGAGCAGCCAGGCAGGATGGAGCCAATTCACTGAGCACCAGCAGAGTCAGGAAGGCAAGCTTGCCCTTTATGACCAAGGCACTGGGGAGCCAGTGAAGGCTCTGGAAGAGGGAGGGAGATGACGGACCGGCGGGGTCATTTAGGTGAGACCCGGAGCAGCAGATCCACCACATTCCTGGCCTGCTTCCTTCCTCCTTTCCCGGCTGGGACCCTGGCAGAGTGATGAACGTGCCAGAGGCTACGCATTATTAATCACCTTAGAAGCAAACATCCATCTTGGTGCAGGATTTTTACTTTTCTCCTCTAATAACAGATTAGAGCACTCGGATATTAATGGACCAGATAATTTACGTTTTGCTTAACAGAAAAAACAAACCGTCAGGCCCCCATGGCAACACCATTTTCTGACAGATTGAGATAGGCTGAATAAATTGCTGTAATGGAAACACGCCCGTACCCACACTCACCCCCCGGCACATGACAGTTTGCAAACATTTTGCAACAAGCATGGTATGGTTTCCAGACACAAACAATTACCCATTCCCCCTCTGAAGGATTTTCCTCTCCTCCCTGCCTTCTGGAAACCCTGGCGGCGTAGTGATTAAAAGCCACGGCTGCTAACAAAAAGTTGGCAGTTCAAATCCACCAGGCGCTTTTTGGAAAGGCCAGTAAGCCACAAATCCTTGGGCAACATTCACCTGGGCTCCTTTTCGTAAACTGTGACCTCAGCCCTGAGGAAATCAGTCCTGAGAGGAAACGGTTCCTCGAGGTTCCAGCACTGCCTCAGACAGTGGGCCACATCATAGTCATTCATCCTCCTTCTGTCTGCTCACTTAACAGGGACCCTGAAAGCGAAGGCGAAGGCGGAGGTTTCCGGAAAGGGGAAGCAGGAGACCAGTCTCCTCCTCTTGATCCTCCGTTTTGAATATCAATGAAACCAGCTACTGAGATTGCAGCCAATGGCTATAATAGGAAACCCTGGTGGCATAGTGGTTAAGTGCTACGACCCAAATGTCAGCAGTTCAAATCTACCAGGCGCTCCTTGGAAACTCTATGGGGCAGTTCTACTCTGCCCTGTAGGGTCGCTATGAATCGGAATTGACTCGATGGCAACAGGTTTGATTTGGTTTTGGTTTATTACGGGGAAGGAGACAGGAGACCTGAGTACTGACCCCTGCACTGGCACTAACTCACTGTGTGACCTGGGCCAACTCCCTAGAGTTCTCTCTGGGCTCCAGGCTCCCCATCTGTACAATAAATGCTTTGGTTTAGTAACTCTGCAGTCTGGCATTTTGTGGTTTAGCAATTTCTGGGCTCCAACAGTCACACAGCAGGAGCATCAAGTGTTGGAGCTAAGTGGTTAAAAATGCATGCTTAGTCCCCAGGTGAGCGGCCCACTGGGCATGCTCAGTGCCAGGGCAATCACATCCATCACCCAAGGCACAAGAGCAAATCCTGTCTCACTGAGCATGCTCCGTTCTAAAGGAAGGTGGCATTAGATCAAAACAAAACCAAACCCGTGGCTACAGAGTCAATTCCGACTCATAGCAACCCTACTGGACAGAGTAGAACTGCCTCATGGTGTTTCCAAGGAGCAGATGGTGGATTCAAACTGCCATCCTTTTGGTTAGCAGCCGAGCTCTTAACCACTGGCCCTCCAGGGCTCAGAAAGTGGCATTAGGCATACTTAATCATAGGACAGCATTCAGTCTCCTGGGGAAAGCTTACCTTCTCTCCTTGAGGTCCCAGAGATAGGATAGAAACATAATAGGCCCATAAAAACTAGTTGAATGAAACATGTCGAGCAATCTTAGTCAAGGCTGTCTCTCTTCACCTGCTGGTATTGCTGGACCTTGACTGTGACATACTTGGGTCTTGACTGAGTGTTACACCAAAGCTTGATCCGATGAGTTGGCATCAAGTGAATCCCGACTCCTAGTGACTCCCATGTATCTCAGAGAAGAATTGTATTCCATAGGGTTTTCAAAAGGTAATAGTCTTCAAATGAGACCATCAGGCCTTTCTTCCAAGGCACCTCTGGGTGAACTCCAATCTCCAACATTTTGTTTAGCAGCCAAGCATGTCAACTATTTGCACTGCCCAGGGACCCCACACCAAAGCTTAAATCCACTGCCGTCGATTCAATTCTGACTCGTAGCGGCCCTACAGGACAGAGTAGAACTGCCCCATAGAGTTCCCAAGGAGCGCCTCATGGATTTGAACTGCCGACCTCTTCGTTAGAAGCTGTAGCACTTAACTACTATGCCACCAGGATTTCCCACCAAAGCTTAAAAAAAAAAAAAAGCTCAGGTCCCTGCAAATGCTTACCAGACAATCCCCCAAAACAGAACCTGTCCTCCCAATCCATCCTCATACTCATCATTTATCAACACCTGTAAGGATACAGAGGATTTGAACAATGTAATCAATCAACTCATAGCAACCCGATATGAGAGCTCAACATAAAGAAACTAAAAATCCTCACAACTGGACCAATAAGCAACATCATGATAAATGGAGAAAAGGTTGAAGTTGTCAAGGATTTCATTTTACTTGGATCCACAATCAACACCCATGGAAGTAGCAGTCAAGAAATCAAATAATGCATTGCATTGGGTAAATCTGCTGCAAAGGACCTCTTTAAAGTGTTGAAGAGCAGAGATGTCACCTTGAAGACTAAGGTGCATCTGACCCAAAAAAAAAAAAAAAAAAACCCACTGCTGTCGAGTCGATTCCAACTCATAGTGACCCTAGCCATGGTATTTTCAATCACATCATATGCATGTGAAAGCTGGACAATGAATAAGGAAGACAGAAGAAGAAGTGACACCTTTGAATTGTGGTGTTGGAGAAGAATATTTACTATACCACGGACTGCCAAGAGAACAAACAAATCCGTCTTGGAAGAAGTACAATCAGAATGCTCCTCAGACGTAAGGATGGCGAGACCACGTCTTACATACTTTGGACGTGTTGTCAGAAGGGATCAGTCCTTGCAGAAGGACATCATGCTTGGCAGAGTACAGGGTCAGCGGAAAAGAGGAAGACCCTCAACGAGGTAGATTGACACAGTGGCTGCAACAATGAGCTCAAGCATAACAATGATCGTAAGGATGGCGCAGGACCTGGCAGTGTTTCGTTCTGTCGTGCATAGGGTCGCTGTGAGTTGGAACCGACTCAATGGCACCTAACAACAACAACAACAATCAATCAACTTGACCTCATTGAAATTTACAGATCACTCCATCTAAAAGCAGAACACACATTCTTTTCAGAGACACAAAGAACATTCATCAAGACTGTAAACTTGACCATAAAGCCATGTCTCAAAAAATATTGAAATTATGCAAGGTATATTCTCTGATTACAATGGAATTAAATTAAAAAAAATAATAACTATAGGCTATCTAGAAAATAATCAAATATTGGGAAAATAAACAAAACACTTCCAATAAGAAATTACAAGGGCAACTGGAAAATATTTTAAACTGAACAATAGTGAAAGCAAAACATTAAAATGTGTAGGATACAGCTAAAGCAGAAATTAAAAGGAGAGCTGGAGCTTTAAATGTTTATATTAATAAAGAAAAAAGCATACAATCAATGATCTAAGCTTCTGCCTACAGATAAAAAAAAAAATCAGGGTAAATGAAACCCAAAGTAATCAGGAGATGGAGAATCAGGGATATAAAAACGGGACAAAAAGTAATGAAAATCAGCAGAATCAAAGGTGTTTCTTTGAAAATAATCTTCGATGGTTACCAGGGAGGGGAAAGGTGGGGATGGAAAAAAACTAAGTAGACAATAGAGAAGTGGTAAATTTGGTGACGGGTAAGACAGCACACAATACTGAGGAACCCCGCACAACTTGTACAAGGCAAGGTCATGGAAGCTCCATAGACACATCCAAACTCCCTGACGGACCAAATTACTGGGCTGAGGCCTATGGGGACCATGGTCTCAGGGACTTCTAGCTCAATTGGCATAATATCGTTCATAAAGAAAATATTCTACATTCTACTTTGGTGAGTAGCATCTGGGTTCTTAAAAGCCTGTGAGTGGCCATCTAAGATACTCCACTGGTCTCACCGCTTTGGGAGCCAGGGAGAATGAAGAAAACTAAGGATATGAGGAAAAGTTTAGTCCAAAGAACAAATGGACCACATCTACCATGGCCTCCACCAGACTGAGTCCAGTACAACTAGATGGTGCCTGGCTACCACCACTTACTCCTCTAACAGAGATCACAATAGAGGGCTCCAGGCAGAGCTGGAGAACAAAATTCTAACTTAGAAAAAGAAAGACCAGGCTTGCTGGCCTGACAGAGACTGGAGAAACCCCAAGAGTATGGCCCCTGGACACCCTTTCAGCTCAGTAATGAAGTCATTCCTGAGGGTCACCCTTCAGCCAAAGATTGGACAGGCCCATAAAACAAAACGAGACTGAAGGGGCACACCAGCCCCGGGCAAGGACTAGAAGGTAGGTGGGGACAGGAAAGTTGGTATTAGGGAACCCAAGTTTGAGAAGTGAGAGTGTTGACATGTCGTAGGGTTGTTAACCAATGTCATAAAACAATATGTGTACTAACTGTTTAATGAGAAACTAGCTTGTTCTGTAAACTTTCATCTAAAGTACAATTAAGAAATGAGCTAATTTTTTTTAAAAAGTTGTTTCTTTGAAAAGGCTAATAAAATTGATAACTCCCCAAGAAGACTGATCAAGAAAGCAGGAGAGAAAAATACATGGACCATTATCAGGAATGAAATAGGCAATCACTACAGACTCTATCTATTTAAAAAAAAAAAAAAGGGAACAGTATGAACAACTTTATGCCAATAAATTTGACAACTTAGATGAAATGAATTGGAAGAAAGCCCTAGAGATCTGCTTCCGAACCATCACAGCCTTGAAAACCCTATGGAGGGCAGCTCTGCTCTGCACAAATGGGATCGCCAGGAGTCAGAATCATCTCAACAGCGATGGTTCCTTTGCTTTTATTTTGGATGAAGTGGACAAACTCCTTGAAAAGATAACTCACCAAAACTGACACAACATGAAATAGTAAATCTAAATAACCCTGTATCTGCTAAATAATTTCTAATTCAAATCAAAAGCTTTCACGCAAAGGGAAATTCCAAGTCCAGATGGCCTTACAATGAGTTTTACAAAATATTTAAGAAAAAAATAATACCAATCTTAGACAAACTCTCTCAGAAAATCAAGAAGGGAATATTCCCCAACTGAATTTATGAATAATCATGATGCCAAAAGTTTACAAAAATGTTATTTTTAAAAATATAATTATAGACCAGTATCTTCATGAGGATAAAGGTTAAAATCCATACTAGCAGTATTTTAACATGTCATGACCAAGTGGTGTTTATCACAGAAAAGCAAGGTAATATAACAGTTAGAAAAAAAAAAAGATCAATGAAGTTCACATTAACAGAAAAAAAGAGAGAAAAATCAAAGTAATTGACAACATTAATAGGATAAAGAAGAAAATCATACAGTCCAGGTAAAGCTTTTGAGAAAATTCAATGCCCATTTAAGGGGGAAAAAATCCTATGGATAGAATTTCCTTAATTTGATAGAGGCATCTATAAAACACCTAGAGCTAACAATATCCTCCCTGAGAGTAAAACACTGAATGCTTTCCTCTAAGATCAATTACAACACAAGGCTGTCCATCTCACCACTTATAATCAGTATTATATGAGAAACTTTAGTCAGTGCAATAGAACAAGAAAAATAAAGAAAAGTCATAAATCTTAGAAATGGAGAAGTAAAGCTGTCATTCATAAATGATATATGTATACACATAGAATATCCTATGGAATACACACACTCACACACAAATACTAGAATAACTAAATTTATCAAGCTTGCAGGATACAGTGTCAACATAGAAAATTCAATTGTTTTTCTATACATTGGCAACAAGAAAAATTAAAACTTTTTAAAATACTGTTTGCAGTAGAATCAATAAAAGCAAATATCTGGAAATGAATCTAAAGAATAGTGTGCCAAAGTTTTATACTGAAAACCACAAATGTAGCTCTCATATATTATTGAACGTAAAATGGTACAACTACTGTGGAAAAGAGTTTGGCAGTTTCTCGTACGTAGTTAATTAGTTAACTCATTGTAGTTAGCAATTCCACTACAACGTACATAACCAAGACAATAGAAAATATATGGTCACATGGAGGCCGAACACAAATATGCATAACAGCCTCATCCATAATGGCCAACCACTAGAAACAGGATTGGAGGAAGACTTCTTAACAACCTGCATTATCCAGATGGCACAACCTTGCTTCTGAAACTGAAGAGGACTCGAAGCACTTATTGATGAAGATCAAAGACCACAGCCTTCAGTATGGATTACGCCTCAAAATAAAGAAAACAAAAATGCTCACAACTGGACCAATGAGCAACATCATGATAACCGGAGAAAAGACTGATGTTGTTAAGGACTTCATTTTACTCGGTTCCACAGTCAACAGCCATGGAAGCAGCAGTCAAGAAGTCAAAAGATGCATTGCATTGGGCAAATTGGCTGCAAAAGATCTCTTTGAAGTGTTGAAAAGCAAAGATGTCACTTTGAGGACTGGCATGCCTGACCCAAGCCATGGTGTTTTCAACAGCCTCATATGCATGCAAAAGCTGGACAGTGAATAAGGAAGACTGAAGAAGAATTGACACTTTTGAATTGTGGTGTTAGCGAAGAATATTGACTATACCGTGGACTGCCAAAAGAAAGAACAAAACTGTCTTGGAAAAAGTACAACCAGAATGCTCATTAGAAGCAAGGACGGTGAGACTACATCTCATGAACTTTGGACATGGTATCAGGAGGGACCAGTCCCTGGAGAAGGACACCATGCCTGGTGAGGTAGAGGGTCAGCGAAAAAGAGGAAGGCCCTCAATGAGATGGACTGACACAGTGGCTGCCACAATGGGCTCAAGCAAGCAACAATTGTGAGTTTGGCGCAGGACCAGGCAGTGTTTCTTTCTGTTGTGCATATAGGGTCGCTATGAGTCAGAGCCAACTTGACAGCTCCTAACAACAACAACAGAAACAAATCAAGTGTGCACCAACAGGTGAATGGCTAAACAAATGAATAGTCATACAAATTGCATAGTCATACAGTGAAAAACTACTTAGGACAAAAAAGGAACAAACTACTGATATAGGCAACAGCATGGATGAATCTGAGAACATTATGCAAGCAAAACTAGCCAGCCCAGGCAGCTTCGTATGGTGTGATTCCGTTTATAAGAAATCTTAGAATATGCAAAAGTAATCAATGGTAAGAGAAGGCAGATGAATGGCTGCCTGGGCATGGGAGGAATTTACTGCAAAGGAGCATGAGACAGCCTTTTGAGATGATGGAAATATCCCATAACTTGATCATGCAGTGGTGATATACATCAGTCAAATAGTGTGGATATACATCAAACTGTATACTTCAAAACGGTGCATTTTATTGTATGTAAATCGCACCTCGATAAAATTGATTTTAAAAGAAAAGGAAAGTCTTAGCCCAGAAACTACACACATAACATTCACTTATTTCAGGGGTACAACAACCAATCATGTGGTCATGCCTAACTTCAAGGGAAGAGTGCCTGGGTGGTACCATTTACCAGCTCAGCTGCTAACCGAAACTTTGGAAGTTCAAATTCACTGAGCAGCACGCTGGAAGAAAGGCCTGGAGATCTACATCCTAAAAATCAGCCACTGAACTGGGGCAGTCAGAACAGCTTGTACAAGGCAAGGTCATGCAAACTCCATAGACACATCCAAACTCCCTGATGGACGGAATTGCTGGGCTGAGGGCTGTGGCGACCAAGGTCTCGAGGAACTTCTAGCTCAATTGGCATAACATAGTTTATAAAGAAAATGTTCTACATTCTACTTTGGTGAGTAGCATCTGGGGTCTTCAAACCCTGTGAGTGGCCATCTAGGATATTCCACTGCCCTTTCGGGAACAAGGGAGAATGAAGAAAATTAAAGATACAATGGAAAGATTAGTCCAAAGGACTAATAGACCACATCTACCACGGCCTCCACCAGACTGAGTCCAGTACAACTAGATAGTGCCCAGCTACCACCACTGACTGGTCTCACAAGGATCACAATAGAGGGTCCCAGACAGAGCTGGAGAAAAATGTAGAACAAAATTCCACCTCAAAAAGAAAGACCAGACTTGCTGGCCTGACAGAGACTAGAAAAACCCTAAGGGTAAGGCCCCCGGACACACTTTCAGTTCAGTAATGAAGGCACCCCTGAGGTTCACCTTTCAGCCGAAGATTAGACAGGGCCATAAAACAAAACCAGACTAACGGGGCACACCAGCCCAGGGGCAAGGACTAGGAGGAGGCAAGAGGGAACAGGAAAGCTGATAATAGGGAACCCAAGTTTGACAAGGGAGAGTGTTGACATGTCGTTGGGTTGTTAACCAAGGTCATAGGAAAATGTGTATACTGACTGTTTAATGAGCAACTAATTAGTTCTGTAAACCTTCATCTAAGTTACGATAAAAATTAATTTAAAAAAATCAGCCTTGGAAAACCCTATAGTGCAAAGTTCTTGCTGATACACATGGGGTCACCATGAGCCACACTCCACTCCACAGCAAATGGGTTTTGGTTAACTTCAGGGAATACTGGGAAATGTAGTCCGGTCGTGTAGCCAGGGAGAAGAGGAAAAAATATTTTTGGTGAATAGCAATCAGTGTCTGCCACACCCCGCTGTCAGCTACCCAAAGGTTTACTAAAGACTTCATGGGAGGAGGCAGATAGGGCAGAGCCTGCCCCAAGATTTACAACAAGAGAGGAGATAAAGCCTGGGATGGAGGGCTGAGCATGGAGCTGTGGAAGCAAAGAAAGTTTTATTCCTCCCAGGGAAGGCAGCCTGAAGGAGGAGACCTTCTCAATTCCCAGAAGAATTTAAAAAAAAAAAAAACCATTGCCGTCGAATTGATTCATACCCATAGTGGCCCTATAGGACAGAGTAGAACTTCCCCATAGGGTTTCCAAGGTGCAGTTAGGGGATTTGAACTGCTGACCTTTTGGTTAGCAGCCGAGCTCTTAACCACTTCGCCACAAGGGCTCCCAAGAGAATAAAGAGAGAAGCAATTTCTGGCAGAGGAAATGGTATAAACGAATGTATGGGAACAGTCAAGTCCATATTTGGAGAATTGGTAGATAGTTCTGCTTGGCTGGGAGCCCTGGTGTCACAGTGGTTAAGCGCTCAGAGGGAGAAAGATGTGGCAATCTGCTTCCGTAAAGATTTACATCCTTGGACACCCTCCGGGGCAGTTCTACCCTGTCCTACAGGGCCACTACGAGTCGGAACCAACTGGACGGCAACAGGTTTGGTTTGGTTTTCTGCTTGGCTGGAGCATAGAGAGGATAGGGTGGCGCAGTGGGTGACTGAGATAGAGATATCCCTGGGGTCTATGACGAGGGGCTCAGGAGGGGGGCTGTATCCCTTAAGCCCTGAGAACCTAGAAGGGTCTGAGGGCAGCTCTGGTCCTGACAGCCTACTCCCCCTGCCTCCCCACACACACACAGTGTCCATCCTTCATGCCTGGGAGCTGTGACCACGCACACCCGACACTTCGCGGCTTACACTGCTTCCTACCACACAGCCCCCAGCGCCCTGGGAGTGAGGGTGTGTCACTGAGTGGAGCACATGCCCAAAGACTGGGCTGAGGCAGCCCCTCTGTGGGAGTGGGTGGCAGAAGCTGGAGCTGTGACTCAGGCCACGCACCACAGACCCAGCAGGTGGAGGAGGCTGCATGGCCGCCAGGAAGTCGTGTGGCTGGAACCCACTCACAGCCACACTCCCCTCTGAGTCACCACACAGCACGGGCCTCTGTTGCTCAGCAACAGGGGCCCAGCTCCTGGCCTGGAGTCTGGCCTGGTTAACCCCTCACCTTCCAAGTGGGGGGAATCTGGCCCCCAGCCACTATGGATCAAAGGCCCAGACTCCTCTGAATTTGGCTAAAACTGCCATCCAGCCTGTTCTAAAAAGGCACATCACGGAATGTGGCATGGAAGCTCACTGAATTCCACTCCTCATTGATCCACTGAGGAAACTAAGGCTCAGAAAGGACCAGGGCATTGCCCCAGGTCACCCAACTAACAAACTGAGATGGGAGCCCCAGGACCCTGCATTCTTCTGTTTGTACACATGGTCAGTTTATCCCTTAGGCATGATAGGGACAGAGGAACCAAGCCAAACCCACGGCCATCGAGTCGATTCTGACTCATAGCAACCCTTTAGGACAGAGTAGAACTGCCCCATAGGGTTTCCAAGGAGTGGCTGGTGGATTCAAACTGCTGACCCCTTGGTTATCAGCCAAGCTCTTAACCACCAGGGCTCCCCTATGAAAATGCACCACCAGGGGTCCCCTATGAAAATGTTTACAGCCTGGAAAAGATTTAGCGTTTCCAAAATATGAACAGAAAACTGCAAAATCAAATTTCACAAAATGTTTAATTAACGTTCACAAAACACAACGTTGAGTTGGCTTCATTAATGGCTAAATCTAGAATGTGCAAAACATTTCCTTACATTTGAAAACCACGTATAAATTAGCTTTTGTCACCTTGCAAGAATTCCTGAGCAGTCACAACAATGCCTGAGAAATTCTGGCCACCTCTAAATTAAATTAGTTGTTTGTAGCCAAATAATTTCAAAAGCACAATTATAAAAAGTCTTTTGATTTATTTGCAGCAAAAAAAAGAATCAGTGCCTGTTCCTTATATGATATATGACATGATCTGGGTAGGAGGCAGTGGGGTTCCGTGGTAGAATTCTCGCCTCCCGTGTGGGAGGCCCAGGTTCGATTCTCAGCCGATGTACCTCAAGCATAATCACCGCCCCTCTCTCAGTGGTGGCTTGCATGTTGCTAAGCTAACCCATTGCCATCAAGTCAATTCCTACTCACAGCGACCCTATATGACAAAGTAAAATTGCTCCATAGGGTTTCCAAGGCTGTAAATCTTTACAGAAGCAGATTGTCACATCTTTCTCTCGAAGAGCTGCTGGTGGGTTCAAACCTCCAACCTTTTGGTTAGCAGCCAAGTGCTTTAACCACTGCGCCTCCAGGGCTCCTTTGTTGCTATGATGCTGAACAGGTTTCAATGGAGCTTCCAGACTAAGACTAGGAAGAAAGGCCTGGCAATCTGCTTCTGAAAATCAGCCAGTGAAAAGCCCATGGATCACAACAGCCTCATCCACAACTGATCACGGGCATGGCACAGGACCAGAAAGAATTTCGCTCCATTACATGGGGTAACCATGCATCAGGGCCGACTAGATATATGGCAGAAGAAACTTCCAGAAGTAAGGAGGCTTTAACTGTACCACCTTCCCCAGTCAGGGCTCTTGTAGCTGGAGCCACAGCTGCACCTAAGGCCGTACATGGGGTCAGAGAGGGACCAGCCTGGAGAGTGCTGCTCCCTCCTTCACCTCTGGACAGTAGATCAGGCTGGGAGAGTGCCTGCCTCAGAGCAAAATGGCTCTGTAGGATTTTCCCTTCTGAATAACGAAGCTTCGCCTCTCCAAACAGGATAGACAGCTAACTGAGCTGCAGCTGCAGCATCTTCCCAGTCTTGCTGAGTGTGCACAGGGCAGGTCCCCACACCTCGCTGATGACCGATCCCATTAGTGATACAGCGCCAGAGAGAAGCCTGATTCCATGCTCCATGCGGGTTATGCCAATGGAAACAAGACAGAGGTTTCGTCCTGGGTTCTCAGTCATATCAGGAGTCCTGGGGAATGTGTCCACCAGTAAATGGTAAAACATGATTGGCCGTCTGGCACAGTAAGAGTGTAACAGTTCTACAGTCCTTCTTTTGAGGCTCCATGGATGATCCTAAAGGGCCCTGGAGAGTCAAGCCCCCCATGGCTCCACTAGAGGAGCTCAGGAAGTAGGTGTGGGGAAGACATCATGGGTTTAGGACCCGAAGACCTGACCTTAAATCCTGGATGCAGTTCCTAGCTCGACGACTCTCTGCAGAAAAGTGATTTGTCATTCTGAGGTCCAGTTTCTTCATTTGCAAAATGTAAGGGGGCTAAGAGAGTGTCACTTAGAAGTTTCCCTCCAGCTCTAAAGCAAGAGCTTCATTTTCTCTCTGTGGCCATGTGGCTCCTGCCCTGAACCCTCTTAGTCTTGCTGCCCCCAAGGTCTGCCCTAAGACTTTGAACCGCCTCAGACCCAGGGTACCTGCTCTAGGGCCTGCCTGGTCTCCTACCCTCTCCTCCCTCCTCACCCCACAGCTAGGTTGTCTATCCTGTGCTTGTTCCCCATCAGTCAAAGCACGGGCCTGGGGCACCGCAAAGCTGGGCTTCCCAAATCATATTTTCAATGTAAGAAACTTAATAAGTAGTCATTGGGTCAGTTCCAAGCCATGGGGCCCCATGTTTGTCAGAGCAGAACTGTGCTCCACAAGGTTTTCAACGGCTGATCTTTCTGGGAGTCGACCACCAGGCCTTTACTCTGAGGCACCTCTGGGTGGACTCCAACCTCCAACCTTTCAATTAGCAGCTGAGCACCTCAGCATTCACATCCAGGGGCTTTGTAAGAACTTCTGAATATCAGTCGATGAAAACCTTATAATTACATTTGCCCACATTTACATTTACCTATTATTTACCTATAATTACCTATAATTTGCCTATAAAAACCAAACCAAACCCAGTGCCGTCGAGTTGATTCCGACTCATAGCGACCCTATAGGCCAGAGTAGAACTGCTAGCAACCAATTTTCTCAACTCTTGTTTTATCTGCAGATACCTTTTGAGCCTTCTTTTTTGAAGTGTATTTTCCCTGGATATAGAATTCTGAGTTGAGTTCTTTTTTCCTCTCTGGTCTTTATGGGTGTCATTCCATTGTCTTACGACTTCCATTGTTTTTTTGTGAGAAGTCAGTTATGATTTGTATTATTATTCCCCTGGATGTAAAGTTTTTTTTCCTCTGTTTGCAAGATTTTCCTTTTCTCTGATTTCAGCAGTTTGATGATGATGTGCCCACACCAAACCAAAATCAAATCCGTTGCCATTGAGTCAATTCCGACTCCTAGTGACTCTATCGGACAGAGTAGAACTGCCCCGCAGGGTTTCCAAGGAGTGCTGGTGGATTCAAAAACTGCCAGCCTTTTGGTTAGCGGCCAAGCTCTTAACTACTGCACCACCAGGGCTCTGATAATGTGCGTAGGTACCGTTCTATTTGTATTAATCCAGCCCTACATTTTGCTGAGCTCCTTGGACCTATAAGTTTCTGTTTTTCGCCAACCTTGGGGGGAAATAGGCCACTGTTTTATATCTAGATAGGTAGAGAGAGAGAAAATTTCCCCCAATCCTCTCTCTCTCTCTCTCTCTTCTCCTCTGGATCTCCAAATACGCATATGATGGACCACTTGATACTGTTCCACAGCTCATTAAGACCATGTTCAATTTTATTTTATTTTAATTACTTTTTTTTCTGTTCTTCAGATTGGAGGATTTCTTTTGATCTGTCTTCAATTTCTCACTCTCGTTTTTCATCTCCAACTTGCTATTAAGCCCGTTAGTAAATATTTTATTTCAGATATTTTATTTTTCATTTTCGGAATTTTCTTTTTTCTCTTGCTTTTATCTTATTTTTCCCATCTTTTCATCATTATGGTGAAGTACTTGAATATTTTTAATACTTGCTTTTTTTAATTTTATTGTGCTTTAAGTGAAAGTTTACAAATCAAGTCAGTCTCTCATACAAAAAATTATATACACCTTGCTATATACTCCTAGTTGCTCTCCCTCAGTAAGACAGCACACTCCATCCCTGTACTCTTTATTTTAGTGTCCATTCGGACAGCCTCTGACTCCCTCTGCACTCTCATCATTTCTCTAGACAGAAGCCCCCCACATAGTCTCACGTGTCTACTTGAGCCAGGAAGCTCACTCCTCACCAGTATCATTTTCTATCCCATAGTCCAGCCCAATCCCCATCTGAAGAGTTGGCTTTGGGAATGGTTCCTGTCTTGGGTTAACAGAAGATCTGAGGACCATGACCTCTGGGGTCCTTCTATTCTAAGTCAGATCATTAAGTCTGGTCTTTTTACCAGAGTTTAAGGTCTACATCCCAATGCTCTCCTGCTCCCCCAGGGGTTCTCTGTTGTGTTCCCTGTCAGGGCAGTCATCGGTTGTAGCCAAGCACCATCTACTTCTGGTCTCAGGCTGATACAGTCTCTGGTTTATGTGACCCTTTCTGTCTCTTGGGTTCATAATTACCTTGTGTCTTTGGTGTTTTTCCTTCTCCTTTGCTCCAGGTGAGTTGAGATCAATTGATGCATCTTAAATGGCCGCTTGCTAGTGTTTAAGAACCCAGACACCACTCTCCAAAGTGGGGTGCAGAATGTTTTCTTAATAGATTTTATTATGCCAATTGACTTAGATGTCATGGTCCCCAAACCCCTGCCCCTGCTACGCTGGCCTTTGAAGTGTTCACTTTATTCAGAAAACTGCTTTTGGTTTAGTCCAGTTGTGTTGACCTCTCCTGTATTGTGTATTGTCTTTCCCTTCACTAAAATAGTCCTTATCTACTATCTAATTAGTGAAAACCCGTCTCCCTCCCTCCTGACTCTCATAACCATCAAAGAATATTTTCTTCTCTGTTTAAACTATTTCTCAAGTTCTTATAATAGTGGTCTTATACAATATTTGTCCTTTTACCACTGACTAATTTCACTCAGCATGATGCCTTGCAGATTCCTCCATGTTATGAAATGTTTCACAGATTCATCTCTATTCTTTATCAATGCATAGTATTCCATTGCGTGAATATACCATAATTTATTTTTCCATTCATCTGTTGATGGGCACCTTGGTTGCTTCCATCTTTTTGCTGTTGTAAACAGCGCTGCAGTAAACATGGGTGTGCGTATATCTGTTCATGTAAAGGCTCTTTTTGCTCTAGGATGTATTCTAAGGAGTGGAATTGCTGGATCGTATGGTAGTTCTATTTCTAGCTTTTTAAGGAAGCGCCAAATCAATTTCCAAATTGGTTGTACCATTTTACATTCCCACCAGCAGTGTATAAATGTTCCAGTCTCTCCACAACCTCTCCAACATTTATTATTTTGTGTTTTTGGATCAATGCCAACCTTATGTTGGAGTGAGATAAAATCTCATTGTAGTTCTGATTTGCATTTCTCTAATAGCTAATTCGAAACCCTGGTGGTGTAGTGGTTAAGCACTATGGCTGCTAACCAAAAGGTCAGCAGTTCGAATCTGCCAGGCGCTCCTCAGAAACCCTGTGGGGCAGTTCTACTCTGTCCTTTAGGGTCGCTATGATTCAGAATTGACTCAACGGCAATGGGTTTCATTCTGGTTAATGGCTAATGATCCTGAGCATTTCCTTATGTATCCATTAGCTACCTGTTTTCTACAACCCAGTCATTTTTGAGCAGGGTATTGTTCAGTTTCCAAGTGTTTGATTTCTTTTCCCTGCTTTTTCTGTTATTGATTTCTACTTTTATGGTCTTATGGTCAGAGAAGATGCTTTGTAATAGTTTGATGTTTTGGATTCTGCTAAGGCTTGCTGTATGACCTGATATGTGATCTATTCTAGATAATGTTCCATGTGTGCTAAAATAGAAAGTATACTTGGCTGCTGTTGGGTAGAGTGTTCTGTATACGTCTATGAGGTCAAGTTGCTTGATTGTGACACTTAGATCTTCCGTGTCTTTATTGAGCTTCTTTCTGGATGTTCTGTGCTCTACCGAAAGTGGTGTGTTGGAGCAGTCTATCTCGCTTCTCAATGCTGTTCGAGTTTGTTTTATGTATCTTGCAGCCCTGTCATTGAGTACATAAATATTTAATATGGTTATATCCTCCTAGTATGTTGTCCCTTTAATCATTATATAGTGTCCTTCCTTATCCTTTGTGGTAGATTTAAAATTAAAGCCTATTTTGTCAGAAATTAATATTGCCACTCCTGCTGTTTTTGATTGTTGTTTCCTTGATTTTTTTTTTCCATCCTTTGAGTTTTAGTTTGTTTGTGTCTCTAAGTCTAAGGTGTGTCTCTCGTAGGCAGCATACAGACGGATTGTGTTTTTTTATCCATTCTGCCACTCCCTGTCTCTTTTTTGGTGCATTTGGTCCATTTACTTTCAGCATTAATTATGGATAGGTATGAGTTTAGTGCTGTCGTCTGCATGTCTTTTTTTGTGTGTTGTTGACACTTTCTTTTTCCCACTTAATTTTTTGTGCAGAATAGTTTATATATTGTCTTCACCTCTTATTCATTGTAGTTGATTTTGTTTCTGCTGAGTCTCTATTTTTTTCTTCTGTTTTATTTTGATGAGTAGGATTGTTAGTCTCCTTTGTGGTTACCTCAATACTTACCCCTATTTTTCTAAGTTTAAGCCTAACTTTTATTTCTTTATGTCGCCTTGTCTTCCTCTCCATATGAAAGATCTATGACTATATTTCTTAGTCTCTCTTTATTGTTTCAATGTTGTCTTCTTTTACATAATGACATCACTGTTTCCATGTTTTGAACATTTTTTGTCTTGATTTATTTTTGTGATTTCCCTATCTGAGTTGACATCTGACTGCTCTGTCCACTGTTCTAGTCTTGGGTTGTTATCTAATATTATTGATTTTCTAACCAGAGAACTCCCTTTAGTATTTCTTGTAGTTTTGGTTTGGTTTTTACGAATTCCTTAAACTTCTATTTATCTGGAGATGTCCTAATTTCACCTTCATATTTGAGAGACAGTTTTGATGGATATACGATTCTTGGCTGGCAATTTTTTTTCCTTCAATGCTTTATATAAGTCATCCCATTGCCTTCTTGCTTGCACAGTTTCTGCTGAGTAGTCCGAGCTTATTCTTATTGACTCTTCTTTGTAGGTGACTTTTCATTTATTGCTAGCTGCTCTTAAAATTCTCTTTATCTTTGGTTTCGGCAAGTTTGATTATAATATGTCCTGCTGACTTTCTTTTAAGATCTGCCTTATGTGGAGTTTGATGAGCATCTTGGATAGATATCGTCTCATCTTTCACGATATCAGGGAAGTTTTCTGACAAAAAATCTTCAATAATTCTCTGTATTTTCTGTTATCCCTCCCTGTTCTGACACTCCAATCACTCATAAGTTATTTCTCTTAATAGAACCCCACATGATTCTTAGGGTTTCTTCTTTTTTTTTAATTCTTTTATCTGATTTTTCTTCAATTATATTGGTGCCAAGTACTTTATCTTCAGTCTTACCAATTCTGCCTTCCACTTGCTCAATTCTGATCCTCTGACTTTCTATTGAGTTGTCTAATTCTGTAATTTTATTGCTAATCTTCTGAATTTCTGATTGCTGTCTCTCTATGGATTCTTGCAGCTTATTAAATTTTTCATTATGTTCTTGAATAACCTTTTTAATTTCTTCAACTGCTTTATCTGTATGTTCCTTGGCTGGTTCTGCATATTGCCTGATCTCCTTCCTGATCTCATTCCTGATGTCTTGAAGAGTTCTATATATTAATCTTTTGTATTCTGCATCCGGTAATTCCAGAAAGACACTTTCATCCAGAAGACCCCTTGATTCTTTGTTTTGAGAGCTTGTTGAAGCGAACATGGTCTGCTTTTTTATGTGATTTGATAGTGACTGGTGTCTCCCAGCCATCTATAAGTTATTGTATTAGTTTATTTTATGTTTGCTTACTATATTCTAGCTTCTTGCTTTGTTTTGTTTTGATATGTCCAAATAGGTTGCTTTAGTGAGCTATCTTGATTATTTTCACCTTTGAAGCTCTAACATCCTGTCACCAGATGGCTAAAGCTGTTACCAGGTATGTGAGCCTAGGAGTCCACTCACTTTTCTTGTATGGATTCAGCTCAGGTGTCCAGGTATTTGGTCATCAAGTATGTGGTATAGGCTCTGTCCTACAGTCTTAGAAGGGCAGGGGCGATTGGTGTAGGTACCACTATCTGGTTGCAGCAGGGGGTCATGCTCTGAACAAGGCAGGGGGCTGACAACCAACCTCTGAGTGTCTGTAAGGAAAGCACATCTCTGTTCCTTAGAGGTCGCAGGTGGGTGGGTTCTGTAGACGGACCTTGGACACCCAATGCTTTTGGTTGTAAGGACTGGGAGGTACCAGTTATCCTTGGACATCTGTCATGGGGGACTGGGTGACCTGAGTGGAGCCACCAGTCCTTAGGCCCCTGATGTAGGTAGGTGAGGACCCTATTTAATAGGCAAAGTGATTGCAAATATCAAACACCCACCTCTCCACCTCACAGTTGAAACAGTTGCAGCCTGCCAACAAGGGCCTATTCCCCTGAAATAGGCCCACACAGGTTCATGCAGGGGGGAAAGGTAATTAAAGTCCATGGACCATTTATGCCAGGGCAGGAGCTTCTGTCCTCAGCACCCCAGGTTAGTGGAGCTGGCATATTATCTTTTCCCCAACTGTGAATTTATTCCTTCTCCATGGCTGGGAGAATGGCTCAGGATGTGCAACAGGACCTATCGCAGGCCCAGGGAAATCTGAAGCCAGCTTGGGGCTGGGGGCGAGGTAAAATATACACAAGTACTTAGCTTTTGCTGAGAGCACCGTTCCTCTCTGGTTCCGGAGGTATGAGTAGGCTGTGCAGCTGCTGTTTCTCCCTGAGGAAACTGCATCTGATCACTACCGCCAACCAGCCGCAGCCGCAGTGGGTTTCCGGCAATTCAGGTCCAGCAACTCCTATCTGCTTTTGAACCTTCTCTCCCTCCCTCTGTCACTCACTCCGTTTTCTAACTTTCCCTTTGATATTCAGGGTTTCTAGTTTGTCATAAATGTAATCGTTTCACTTGTTTTTTCTAGTCTTTGTTGTAAAAGGGTTCACCGGAAGGGCCTGACTATTCCACCATCTTGGCTCCACCTCAATAGTTGCTTTTTTTAAAGAGCTGCTTTTTATAGAACTTTTCAGCTAATTCCTACATCTGGGCTATTTAACTGTTTTTACTGACTGTTTATTCTTTTGACTATGGGTCTCTTGTTCTTGTTTCTTCATATGGATCTCTTTTTCCTATTTCTTCATATTTAGCATTTTTTAATTATATACTAGTCTTTGTATGTAATACATTGCAGAGACTATGGAGTCTGCATTTTTTTCTATGTTGATCTTTGTCCTATGAGGGGGTTAAGTTACTAGCTGATCACCTTGAACTTTTAGAGGCTTGGTTTACATGTTATTAGAGAATACCTATTTCAGTTAAGCCCTTAGTCCTAGAGCAAATCCCTAGTCTTAGGAGATAATCTCTTCTCTCACAATGTCACCCTTCTGGGATTTCAGTTGAAAGCTCAAGGATCCACCAAGCCTCTCTAATATGACAGGATTCAAACTTCCAGCTCTGTCTCCACTAAATCCTTGCTCAGCTCCTTTAGCGTTTCAGCTATTGTTTTTTGTCAGGCTCCCTAGTGTCTCCCCTGTGCATATCCATTTCAGAGATAAACCAAGGATTTGAGAGAAATTTATATTCGGATTTGGGGACCCCCATATGGCAATTCCTGGATCAGCCCTCCTGTCTCCAACATCTATCCACTCTGGAAACCCTTAACTTCAAGCCAATAAGACTGAGGCTCTCTGCCTAAGTCCCAGCCAGTCCATACTATACAGACTGAAGAGTGCTTTTGGGGAAACTCATACAAATGTATATCTCATCCAGTGAAATTCCTTCATTTCAAGAGTGAAATGCCCTCCAGTATCTACCCACTTTTGGGCACTCTCCGGTGGCTTCAAATAGTTGTCTTTTACATTTTGTTCAGGGCTCACAATAATTATCTGTGGGAGAAATACTCTGGTGTAAATCTTTCTACCATTATCAAATTGGAAAAGAGGCACAAAGTATGTTTGACTTGATAATTAGTACTTCTATTTCTTTTTTTTTTTTTTAAGTAGTTGTCATAGGAAAGTCATAACTTTATTGGAGTTCTTTCTACTGATTTTTAGAGTTTGATGTTGTTTTATTAAAAATTTAATAAGGGGGAGGTGGGGCCAAGATGGCAGAATACTCAGGTACTTCATGTGGTCCATTTTACAACAAAGAAAGAAAAACTAAGTAAATCAATTATATATGAAAAGCTAGGAGCACTGAACATCAAAGACAAAGTTGAGGAGTCAGACTGAGTGGCAGGGAAAGAGAGAGACAGTTCAGAAGCAGTGAGGATTTGCCAGACCTGACCTGGCCAGCACTCTGCAGGCCAGATCAGCTGGCAGGCAAGGGTTGAGGCAAGCAGTAGCACTCAGGACTTGATTTCCACATCGGGAGAAACTGAGCAGCAGGAAGTCTACAATAGCTGTGTCCCCTGGGCTGAAAGTGGGACCCGTTGCAAGTGCCCAAGCCAGTCTCCCAGCTTTGGAGAGGGAACAAGTAAAAAAACAAACAGGAAAAAAGAATCTGCTAGCTCCCCTAAGCCAGAACCTCAGGGCAGGCACTGCTCCTTTGTCTAGGCACGGGCATAAGGGGTCCAAGGACTTCAAATGCCTTTCACCCCTTCCTAGGCCTGTGTGGGCCCATTTCAACAGTATAGGCCCTCATTATCATAGTACAACAGGATATATACCTGAAGCCTATTTTCAACTGCAACAGTTAAGGGATAGTAGCAGATTCATGACATTTGACACCACCCTGCCCATTAAGCAGGGTTCTTAGCTACCCACATCAGAGGCCTGAGGACTGGTGGCTCTACCCAATTCACCCAGCCACCCACGACAGGGGTCCAAGAATAAGTGTTGCCACCTAGTCCTTACAGCCAAGAGCATTGGGTGCCCAAAGCCCAACTTGAAAACCCACCCACGTATGCACTCCAAGGGATAGGGACACATCTCCCACCCAGACACTCAGGGACAGCCATCAGCCCCCTACCTTGTTCAGCACATAACCCCCTACTGCAGCAGCCAGATATCTGTGCCTACACCAATCACCACTACATAGCCCTCCCTGTCTAGGACTGTAGGTGAGAGCCCACACCACACACTCGATGACTGTCAACCTGGACACCTGAGCTGAATCCACACAAGAAAAGTAAACAGACTCCTGGGCTCACATGTCTAGTAGCAGCTCTAACCACCTGGTGACAGGATATGAGAGCTTCGAAGATGCCAATGATCAAAGGAGCCCACACGACCAGCCTATTTGGACATATCAAAACAAAACAAGAAGCTAGGACATAGTAAGCAAGCATAAAATAAATAAATATAATAACTTATCGATGGATCAAACCCTGATGGCATAGTGGTTAAGAGTTTGGCAGCTAAACAAACAGTCAGCTGTTCAAATCCACCAGGCACTTCTACTCTGTCCTGTAGGGTCACTAGGAGTCAGAATCGACTCGATGGCAAAATGAATTAAAAACCACAATCCGTCTATATGCTGCCTACAAGAGATGTACCTTATACACAAAGGCACAAATTAAACTCAAAGGATGGAAATATACATATGAAGCAAACAACAACCAAAAAAGAGCAGGAGTGGCAATATTAATCTATGACAAAACAGACTTTAAAGCAAAATCCACCACAAAGGGTAAAGAAGGACATTATACAATGTTTAAAGGGACAATACACCAAGAGTACATAACCCTAATAAATACTTACACATCCAATGACAGGGCTCCAAAATACATAAAACAAACTCTAACAGCACTGAAAAGAGAAATAAACAGCTCCACAATAGTAGTAGGACACTTCAATACACCACTTTCAGTGAAGGACAGAACATCCAGAAAGAAGCTCAATAAAGACACGGAAGATCTAAATGCCACAATCAACCTACTTGATCTCACAGACATAAACAGAACACTCCACCCAACAGTAGCCAAGTATACTTTCTTTTCCAAAGCACATGGAACATTCTCCAGAATAGACCACGTATTAGGCCACAAAGCAAGCCTTAACAGAATCCAAAACATCGAAATATTACAAAGCATCTTTTCTGACCATAAAGCCATAAAAGTAGAACTTAATAACAGAAAAGGCAAGGAAAAAAAATCAAATACATGGAAACTGAACAACATCTTGCTCAAAAACTACTCAGTTATAGAAGAAATCAAGGATGGAAAAAAAGATTCACGGATTCAAATGAGAATGAAAACATGCTTTTGGACATGGCAAAAGCAGTGCTCAGAGATCCATTTATAGCAAAAAAAAAAAAAAAAAAAAAAGCATACATCCAAAAAGGAGAAAGGGCTAAAATCAAAACATTAACCCTACAACTTGAACAAGTAGAAACAGAGCAGCAAAAGGAGCCCTCAGGCACTAGAAGAAAAATTGGAGCAGAAATAAATAGAAAAACAATTCAAAGACTCAACAAGACCAAAAACTAGTTCTTAGAAAAGATCAAAAAATCGATAAACCGCTGGCCAAACTGACAAAAGAGAAACAGGAGAGGAAGCAAATAACCCAAATAAAAAATGAGATGGGCAATATCACAACGGACCCAACTGAAATTAAGAATCATCACAGAATCCTTTGAAAAATTGTACTCCAACAAATTTGAAAACCTAGAGAAAATGGACAAATTTCTAGAAACCCACTACCTACCTAAACTAATGCAAACCAAGGTAGAAAAGCTAAATTAACCTATAACAAAAGAAGAGATTGAAGAGATAATTTAAAAACTTCTAAAGAAAAAGAGCCCTTGCCTTGAGAGCTTCACTGGAGAATTCTATCAAACTTTCAGAGAAGAGTTAACACCAGTACTACTAAAGGTATTTCAGAATATAGAAAATGATGGAATACTCCTGAACTTATTCTATGAAGCCAGCATAACCCTGATACCAAAACCAGGTAAAGACACCAAAAAAAAAAAAAAAAAAAGACAATTACAGACCAATATCCCTCATGAACTTAGACACAAAAATCCTCAACAAAATTCTAGCCAATAGAACTCAACAACATATCAAAAAAATGAGCAAGTGGGATTCATACCAGGTATGCAGGGATGGTGCAACATTAGAAAAACAATCAATTTAATACATCACATAAATAAAACAAAAGACAAAAATGACATGATCTTATCAATTGACACAGGAAAGTCATTTGACAACGTCCAACACCCATTCATGATTAAAAAAAAAAAAGAACTCTCAGCAAAATAGGAATAAAAGGCAAACTCTTCAACATAGTAAAGGACATTTATACAAAGCCAACAGCCAACATCATCCTAAATGGAGAGAGTCTGAAAGCATTCCTCCTGAGAATGGGAACCAGACAAGGATGCCGTTTATCACCACTCTTATTCAACATTGTGCTGGAGGTCCTAGCCAGAGCAATAAGGCAAGAAAAAGAAATAAAGGTATCCAGATTAGTAAGGAAGAAGTAAACGTATCCCTACTTGCAGATGATATGATCTTACACACAGAAAACCCCAACAAATCCACAAGAAAACTACTGGAACTAATAGAACATTTAAGCAAAGTATCAGGTTACAACATAAACATACAAAAATCAGTTGGATTCCTCTAAAACAACAAAGAGAACTTTGAAGAGGAAATCACCAAATCAATACCATTTACAGTATCCCTCGAGATGATACAATACTTAGGAATAAATCTAACCAGAGATGTAAAAGACCTATACAAAGAAAACTACAAGACATTACTGCAAGAAAACAAAAGAAACCTACATAAGTGGAAAAACATACCTTGCTCATGGATAGGAAGACTCAACATTGCAAAAATGTCGATTCTACCCAAAGCAATCTACAGATACAATTCAATCCTGATTCAAATTCCAATGACATTTTTTAATGAGATGGAGAAACAAATCACCAACTTCATATGGAAAGGGAAGAGGCCCCAGATAAGTAAAGCATTACTGAAGAGAAGAACAAAGTGGGAGGCCTCACTCTACCTGATTTTAGAACCTGGTACTGGTATAACAACAGAGACATAGGTCAATGGTACAGGATTGAGAATCCAGACATAAATTCACCCACCTATGAGCAGCTGATATTTGACAAAGGCCCAAAGTCTGTTAAATGGGGAAAAGAGAATCTCTTTAACAAATAGTGCTGGCATAACCGGATATACATCTGCAAAGAAATGAAACAAGACCCATACCTCACACTATGTATAAAAACTAACTGAAAATGGATCAAAGACCTAAATATAAAATCTAAAATGATAAAGATCATGAGAGAAAAAATAGGGACAACTTTAGGAACCCTAATATATGGCATAAACAGAATACAAACCATAACTACAATGCACAAACACCAGAAGAGAAAGTAGGTAACTGGGAGCTCCTAAAAGTCAAACACTTATGCTCATCAAAAGACTTCACCAAAAGAGTAAAAACACAGTCTACAGACTGGGAAATATTTTTTGGCTACAACATATCTGATCAGGGCTTAATCTCTAAAATCTACAAGATACCGCAAAACTTCAACAACAAAAAGACAAATAACCCAATTAAAAAAGGGACAAAGGATTTGAACAGACACTTCACCAAAGAAGACATTCAAGCAGTTAACAGATACAGGAGGAAATGCCCATGATCACTAGCCACTACAGAAATGCAAATGAAAACTACGCTAAGATACCATCACCCCCAAAAAGCCTAGCACTAATCCAAAAAACACAAAGTAATAAATGCTAAAGAGGTTGTGGAGAGACTGAAATACTTACACACTGCTGGTTAGGAATGTAAAATGGTACAACCACTTTGGAAATCGATTTAGCACTTCCTTTAAAAGTTAGAAATAGAAGTACCATACAATCCAGCAATCCCACTCCTTGGAATATATCCTAGAGAAATCAGAGCCTTCTCAGGAACAGATATGCACTCCCAAGCTCATTGCAGCACTGTTCATAATAGCAAAAAAAGATGAAAACAACCTAGGTACCCATCATCAGACAAATGGATAAACAAATTATGGTACATACACACAATGGAATACTACACAACGGTAAAGAACAATGATGAATCTGCAAAACATTTCACAACATGAATGAATCTGGAAGGCATTATGCTGAGTGACATTCAAACCAAAAACCCATTGCTGTGGAGTGGATTCTGACTCATAGTGACCCTAGAGAACAGAGTAGAACTGCCCTGTAGGGTTTCCAAGGAGTGCCTGGTGGATTCGAACTGCCTACCTTTTGGATAGCAGCCGTAGCTCTTAATCACTATCAGTCACAAAATGGCAAATACTGTAAGAGACCACTATTATAAGAACTTGAGAAAAGGTTTAAACACAGAAGATGTTCTTTGATGGTTACGAGGATGGGGAGGGAGGGAGAGAGGAATTCACTAACTAGAGAGTAGACAAGAATCATCTTAGGTGAAGGGAAGGACAACGCACAATACAGGGAAAGTCAGCACAGCTGGACTAAACCAAAAGCTAAGAAGCTTCCTGAACACAACCAAACACTTCAAGGGACAGAGTAGCAGGGCGGGGGTCTGGGGACCATAGTTTCGGGGACATGTAGGTCAATTGGCATAACAAAGTTTATTAAGAAAACATTCCACATCCCACTTTGATGAGTGGCCTCTGGGCTTTTAAAGGCTTGCAAGAGGCCATCTAAGATGCATCAATTTGTCCCAACCACTTGGAGCAAAGGAGAATGAAGAACACCAAAGACACAAGGAAAATATTAGCCCAAGAGACAAAAGGGCCACATAAACCACAGACTCCATCAACCTGAGACCAGAGGAACTAGATGGTGCCCGGGTACCACCAATGACCACCCTGACAGGGAACACAACAGACTGCCCCTGACAGAGCAGGAGAAAAGTGGGGTGCGGAACTCAAGTTCATGTAAAAAGACCAGACTTAATGGTCTGATTGAGACTGGAGGAACCCTTAAGGCCATGGCCCCCAGACACTCCATTAACCCAGAACTAAAACCTTTCCCAAAGCCCACTCTTCAGACAAAGATGAGACTGGACTATAAAACATAAAATAATACTCGTGAAGTGTGTGCTTCTTAGTTCAAGCAGATACACTTGACCAAATGGGCGGCTCCTTCCAGAGGCAGGATGAGAAGGCAGAAAGGGACAAGAGCTGGTTGGACGGACACAGGAGACTCGGGATGGAAAGAGGGAGTGTGCTGTCACATTGTGGGGATTGCAACTAGTGTCACATAACAATACATGCACACATTTTTGTATGAGAAATTAACCTGAGCTGTAAACTTTCACTAAAGAACAATAAAAAAAATTTTAATAAGAGGGATCACTTAAATTTTCATTGCTTAGTGCTGCTAAAGAATAAAATCTGACTCTGGCCCTCAACCCTCTTCAACTTCAGCTGATCAGCCATTGAGACCAATCCTGACTTGAGTCAGGTAAGAGTAAAGGTAGCCCAGGCCCACCCTGTGACTCAGTCCTGAATCCTCTCACTAATGGTAAGGCCTCAATGCAGTGCCCCAGTTACAGTAACAGTTTCTCCCTTATTCCAAAATCCAACCCCCACCATGAGTATCAGTTATGGCAAGTGGGTCCCCATCTTCTTGCCTTGGGGCCAAAGTCAGGCTTTGTAAGCCACGTTGCCCATTTCTGCCTCAAAGACATGAATCACAGTGCCCTGTCCACGTTCAGAAGGTGTTCGGTACATCCTGATTTTATTACAACAGTGGTTCTCAGCTCTTTTAAAAATATATATATATATTTGTATAAAGTTTCTGTGTCATTTAATTAGTGGTATATAATAAGCCTCCCAAAAATAGGCAGCTTAAAACACAATTTACTATTTTTGATGTATCTATGGGTTGGCTTGGCTGTTCCTGTGCTGGACTCACTCGTGTAACTGCATAAGCTGGAAGGTTGACTAGGCTGGAAGGTCCAAGATGCCTTCACTCACAAGTCTGGCGGCTGGCGCTGGCCGTCAGCTAGAGCACCTCACTTCTCCTCCACCTTCCAGGAGGCTAGACCAGCTTCCTTGCATGGTGACCTCAGGGCAGTATTCCAAGAGGATAAAAACAGAAGCTGCAAGGCTTCTAAAGGCCCAGCTCCAGAAGTCACATAATATCACTTCTGCTGCAGTCTGTTTACCAAAGCAAGTCCAGCCCATATCAAGGAGGTAAAGAAGTAGGCTTCATCTCTGGGTAGGAAAGATGGCGAAGTCACACTGCAAAGGGACATGCGTACTGGGATGAGAGGGCTCTGTGGCCTCCTTTGCTATCCTTAAAATAAAATGCATAGAAATAGAAACCACTTAGATTCAAATTTTTTTTTTTAAATCAAAAGAATTCACTGGCCGTAATATAAGGGAGCTATAAAAGGAAAATGATTTATATTAAGACAATATATATTTCAATATGTAAAGGCTTGGGTATAATTACCTAGAAGATATCATTAAGTAATCAGATTCTTGTATTTGTGTGCAGAGCGCCACGTGCAGAGCGACACAGGAGCGTTATATTTGTGACTCATTGTGAGCACCATTACCATCAGTAAGGGTTTCCAAAATGGTGAACGAGACAAAGCACAAAATTCCCTTGATCTATACCATAGTTGCTGCTACGGATTAAATTGTATCCCCTCCCCTAAAATACGTGTTGGAACCTTGACCCCCACACCCATGGGTGTAATCCTATTTGAGAATGGGGTTTTTGTTACATTAATGAGGTCGTATCAGTGTAGGGTGTATCTTAAACTTAATCACTTTTGAGATATAAAAAGAGCAGATTAGACTCAGAGACCAGCAAGCACAAATGGAGGACAGGTAGCTGCCGCTTGACGACTGCCAAGGAACCAAGGATTGCTGGCTACTAGAAGCTGAGCTAGACAATGAAGTACCTCCCCCTGGGGCCATGCATGCTCTGAACTCAGACTTCTAGCCTCCTGAACTGTGAGAAAATTAATTTCTGCTCTTTAAAGTTACCCGCTTGTGGTATTTCTGTTACAGCAGCATTAAGAAACTAAGACAGCTGCATCCCTGAACTATTCAGTGTACATTGAAAACCAAACCCAAAAGTACTTTGTGTTATTTGCAAAGTAGAGTTATGGTTCAGATAACTATGCACAAGATTTGCACCTACAAGAATGTCTAGCTGGATAATCAAAGTCCTGTAAGAAGAGATAATTTGTCTAGAGCATTGTGAGACTGCTAGGCACCCTCTCAATCTATGGCCCAGCCAAACCCACACTCTCAAGCTTGAGGTGCCCCCTAGGGAACTGTACTGCCGGTTGAGACCCATCAGACTTGGATATAACATACCAGTGCTATGGACCAGAAATGGGCACTGTAGAGTGGCCCCCAGTGCCTCATCTGAAGCAAAGCACCACCCAGGAGGACCACCAGTGAGGATCTGGAGAGAAAAGGAAGCAAAACAGAAGAGGTGGCCAGGAGGGGCTGATAAAGGAATAACAGAGATGGCTCCCATAAGATATGAGTTGAGGGGCTCTGTGTTTCCCACCCTCACCAGAATCAGAAAAGAGTCAGTGATGTGGTCCTTGGGGCTAGAGCAGCCAGGCAGCCCACCATACCTATCTGACCCAGAGCGGAAGAGGGGCAGATGAGCCAAAATAAGAGAACTGTGTCCCAGCTCCAAGATTTGGTGCCAAAGCTTAGGAAGTTGCGTCTGTTGAACTTTAAAGAGGAACTAAATCAGTGCCTTTGGGGTGCAGTTCTGGAGCAGGGGGACACCTCATGATGTAGCTTTTAAGGCTGCACACCCTCCGAAGTTCTACTTGAGAAAGGAGGGAAGGTCGCAGCTTGATTTGATCACTGTGGGTGACATGTCTGGGTCCCCAGAGGCAAAGGGAGCCAGCCAAGGGCCCGTGTGTGTCTGCATGTGGCACTCTCACTTAGAGTGTGATCTATGCGTTATAGAGTCATTTCTGTTAATTAAACTCCTTAATACAATTTGGAGGTAAAAGTGCTTGGCCTGTGTTTCAGACAGTCCCTGGAGGACTGGGAAAGTGGGAGAATGTGCCATCTGGCAAAGCACCATGAAACTCAATCACCCGGGGAACTTGTGGAAAACTGCACCGATGGAGGAGGGATAGAGGGATGGACAAGACGACAGATAGAATTCGCTCTCATTCTGACAATGGTCAAGGTGGAGAACAGGCCTCTGTTGTTCCCACCCATCCACCTAGCCACCCCCAGCATCTGAGCCCCCGACAGGCCCTAGTGGGCTCCCTCCTCCCTCTCAGGGCCCGAATGATGGCGGGTCTCACCTCTGTATTGTGACAGGCCATCCCCTCTTCACCCAGGAGTCAGGCTCCTCTGATCGCCCCCAAATCGAACCCTTTTACTCCTCAGATTGTGTTTATGCAGGGCCACAAAAGTGCCACATTAACTTGAGGCCATGCATCTTTGGAAGGAAATCAATACATAATTATGTGTTCTGCCTGCACAGCGTGGCCCAGAGCCAGGCTGATTGGGAATCAGATAAAGTAGAAACGGAGTAGTCAAGGCTGGCCAAGCACACCAGGGACACACCCTTCATACGCAGAAAGAGCTGGGGCTGAGGACAGCCACCAGGCCTTGCTAGGACCACCCCTTGGATCTCATGGCCTTCCCCACTTGAAGCATCCAGGTCCCGGGACAAGTTCAAAAAGGCAGAGGCAGGGTGCTAGCTCCTTCAACTCGCAGAGGCTTCACAGCTGTTGGTACAGAGGACCTCCTCACCTGGCTACTTGTTGCATAGTTATAAGATATTAGGTGGGGTGGTAGAATTGTGTCTTTCCATGTAGGACACCTAGGTTCAATTCCTGGCCGATGCACCTCAGGATACAGCTACCACCCACCTGTCAGTGGAGGCTTGAATGTTGCTGTGATGCTGAGCAGGTTTCGGCAGAGCTTTCAGAATAAGACTAGGAAGAAAAGCCAGGCAATCTGCTTTCAAAATCAGCCAATGAAAGCACTACAGATCACAATGATCTGATCTGTAACTGATCATGGGGCTAGCGCAGGACTGGGCAGCATTCCATTCCATTGTGGACGGGGTCACCGTGAGTTGGGGGCCAACTTGACGGCAGCTAACAACAGGAAGAAAGGATTGTAGGTTTGGATGGTAAGGCACAACACAAGAACACTCAGACAGATGAAAGGCAGACTCATTGCTACTTACAGTTCCAAACTAGAGAAGGCTGCACACAGGGCCACACGGAAGGTTGCACCCAGGGACAGGGTAACAGCAAGCTGGAGTCCTAGGAGTTGGCTTATACATGGTGAGCAAGATGGGGCTAGCTAGATTTCTCAGGATCTCTGCGGACTGGTTAATTTGAATAATTTTGTGGGCTTCAGGGCACAGGGGCTGTTCCTAGTTGCTTGGTACCTGGCTCTGGGGACATTAGGATGGGTACATAGAGCCCCAAGGGAAGTGGTTCTGGTGTAGACTGAGCTGCTCAAGAAGGGGAACTGGCAAGCCTCTAGCTAGGGCCTCAAATCTGGGTCAAGAAAAATGATACTACACTTGCTGCCTCTGTTCTCTCCCTCTCTGACCTGTTCCACATGCGTGCCAGCAACCAAATGATCTTCCAGAAGTCCAAATAGGACCACGTCGCTTCTCTGCTAAAAGTCATTCCTGGGATGCAGCATGGGCGCTAAAAGCACCCACTATGGAGTCAGAAGGGCCTGGGTTCAAGTCTTACCTGCGCCACAGTATGATCTTGGTCAAGTCACTGGACACCTCTGTAAAATGGAGGAAAGAAAAATACCACTCTTACAGGGATGTTTGTGAGGGTTCTATGAAATAACGGATGTAAAACATTAGCAGAGCGCCTGGTACATACATAAAAAAGCACCATATAAAGAATTAGCCTTCATCATCATCATCACTTTTTTTTTTAATTGCTTCCTGGAGATAGTGCTTCAGGAGGTGAGATGAAGAACTTGCAGACCACGTGGGGGTGTTAAAGATGGCCATGGCCCCTTCAAAGGGCACAGTGGCCAAGCAGGTGCTGGGCTCAGCTGGCGTTTTGGTAAAATGTTCGTTTTCTTCACCTCTCCAGGCTCTTTACATTCATCCTCAGCAGCAGCACTTTGGATCTGGGGCGCCTCTGCCACCTCCCCTCCACCCATGGGAGGTTCGGAACTCATGGTGGGAGTACCTGGACACTGAGCCTGCCCCAGCAGGCGGAGGGCTGTGCAGCAGCACTTTGGATCTGGGGAGCCTCTGCCATCTTCCCTCCACCCATGGGAGGTTCAGAACTCATGGTGGGAGTACCTGGACACTGAGCCTGTCCCAGCAGGCGGAGGGCTGTGCTCTTCCAGGGCTTCCCTGACGATAGCAAGTGCTTGGGAGGTGGAGGGGCCAGGCATGGCAGCAGCTGGCTCAGGACTCAGCTCATGCAAAGATAAAGGCTCATGGCGGAGCTAACATCTGGATCTCGGTCTTGGCCTTGACCAGAACTCCATCTGGACTTGAATCAGAACTCAGTCCCCACCAGGGTCAGTCCTTAGCCTGGAGGCAGACTCAGGGCCCACCCTGAGGACAAGCACAGACTTTCTCCGTGTGAAGTTTCAAGGTCTCCGTAAACGTAGCCTGTGGCAGAGGCTTTGTGGGCACCGAGCTCAAACCGTACCTTGGACTCACCGAGGGCTGAAATGCATCATTTCCCTTCATTGTTTTAATGTGTCTTCCAGCCCACATGTAACATCAATGCAGACATGTTTAAAAACAGGAATACCAACATTAATCGTTCATCTCCTGCAGGCAGCCCGTCTGCCAAAACCATCCCTCCACTTGATGACAAAAAAACTCCCTCAACAGCCAGAGCGTTCTCTCTCCTGACTCCAAGCAGCCAGAAGAAAAGCAGAATAAGCCTCCCTTGAGTATATTCAAGGTACCCTGGTGGCGCAGTGATTAAGTGTTTGGCTGCTAACCAAAAGGTTGGCAGTTCAAATCCATCAGCCGCTCCTTGGAAAGCCTGTGGAGCAGTTCTACTCTGCCCTGTAGGTTCACTATGAGTCGGAATCGACTCGATGGCAGTGGCTTTTGTTTTGGGGTTGTTTTTTTTTTAGTATTTTCAAAGATCCAGATGTTTGGGGTTCTGGTTCCAATATCCCTCCCCTGGCAAGAGGTGGCGCCAACTGGGACACGACGCTGGAGGGGGTGGTTCTTGCGGCTGTGGGGAATGGACTGGAAAGTGCGTCCTAGGAACAGAAAGTGGGTAGAAGAGCAGAGAACAGGAGTCCCAAGGATCAGAGGGTCAGAGAGGACCTGAAGAAGTGATGGAAAGGATTCAGAATGGGGGTCAGTACCTGCAGCTGTGATTCCACCACGCTCTTCAACAGTGTGATACAGGCTGACAAGCGCCAGGACAGAAGGAACAGTGGACAGTGCCCCTGCCAGGAGTCCTTCTTCAGGAATGGACAGCTGCTAACCCAGATCCCACCTACCGTGTGGCTCGAAGTGCTGAGTCCTCTCTCCAGGCTCTTTCTCCTGGCCAGAGTCAGCCCACCCATGTTAAGCCTCCTTTTCCATTTCTCTCTCCCAAGCCTTGACTTCACCAGCCCTCTGTAAACTGGAATCTCTATTTCATCCCCCAATTCTTTTACTGAGATGGTTCCAGAAGGCGAATTCTTCCACAGCATTAAAAAAATAATTTCTAGAAATAATGTTCCTTTAATAAAAACCACATAGAATTATACAGTTTTTATAGTGCATGACAGAACAGAAAGGTCCAAGCTCTTGTCGAGATATGAATCTCTCCCACTTCAGCACGCTCTGAACAAAACTACCTCCTCCGGCTAATAGAATATATTGACTTGGGAAGTTTAACTTGTAATGTAATCGGGCCAAGTCAGCCACTCAATCTGCTCCAAGGAGCTCCTCCAAAGACAGACTCTTTCGTCCCAGCTCATAAATATGAAGACAAGAAGAACAAACTCACTTCTTCTTCTTCTTTATATAATTAAATAGTTAGTGGCTAAATTGCATTGTAATTGATTGCAAAATTGCTTTTTTAATGAGATTTAGACACTAGGAAATAGCTTTTTTTTTTTTTTTCCTTCAATATGCTCAAAGCGAACTTGGTCATTTTGACAACAAATTGTCTCCCTGGCCTGCTCCGTGGGCGTGTGTAATTTCGAGATTAGCAGAGAGTAAGCCCTTTGGCTGCCTTGGAAGAAGGTAGCCGGAAGCCAGCAGACCCTCCCGCCTCCAGCAGCGCCTGGGAATGGCAGCTTGGCAGCTCCTCCTTCCCAGCACCCTCGGAGAACCTCTGTGCCCCACCTTGCTCCACCTGTGGGTGTCTGGACTGCTCAGGCTGGGGGGTCCTTAGATTATACTGTCTGCCCGCCTCGTCCAGTGTAGGATACTGAAGGCTGCTCTGAAAAGCCACGTTTCCTACATCTCAGTCCTCTTTACCAAGTGCCTGTCATCCCAGAGGGAAACATAGGTGTCCTCACTGCATACACATGGCAGAGCGACTGACCCAGGAGGCAGGACTAGTCCAAACCTTGAGCTTTCCAATTTGTAAGTAAGAGAGAGAGGTTTTCATACTTAGTTGCTGAAGATAGTGCCCTGTTTGTGCCCTCAGACATTCCCTTTACTGGCCAGCTCTGTGAATATTGGCTACAGTGAATATTGAAATCATGATTCACAGTGTCCCATTCCTCAGAGCAGCCTGTTCTTGTAAATAAAGTTTTATTGGAACACAGTCATGCTCTTTCACTTTCGTATTGTCTATGGCCGCCTTAGCACTACAGGCAGAGTTGGTAGTTGCAAAAGAGACTATGTCCTGCGAAGTCTGAAACATTTACTGTCTGGCCCTTTACAGAAAAAGTTTGCCCTAAAGAATTGCCCCTGCCAAACAGCAGCCACCTCACCTAAAAAGTTACGAAGTCCCGGCTCCCCTCAAGTAGCATGACTAATACTGGGACGCAAAAGGTAAATCCTCTGGAGTCCCTGGATGGTAAAAAGAGTTCAGGCGCTCAGCTGCTAACCAAAGGGTTGGAAGTTCAAGCCCATCCACCTTGGAAGAAAGGCCCGATGAAAACCCTATGGAACCTACACACCAATATTCGTTTGCAGCAGTTTTCACGATAGTCGAAAGGTTAAAACAATCAGAATGTCCATCCACAGATGAATGGGTAAACAGTACGTGGTATATACATACAATGGAAGGTTACTCAGCCATAAAGAGAAATACAGCCCTGAAGCCTGCCACACTGTGAACGAACCTTGAAAACATTACGCTGAGTGAAATAAGTCAGTCACAAAAAGATAAATATTGTGTGATCTCACTTATTTGAAATACTGTAAGCAAATATATATAAACCAAAGATTAATAGTGGTTACAGGGATGGGAGGGAACAGGAAAGGGGGAGTTTCTGCTTAGGGGGCTTTGAGTTTATGTTAATGGTAGTAGAATGATCTGGAAAAGGATAGCCACGAAGGTTGCACAACGTGAAGAATGTAATCAATGTCATTGAATTCTATATGTGGAAATTGTTCAATTGATAAAAGTTTTGTTATGTATTTTCATCACAATTTTAAAAAAAACCTATGGAGCACAGTTCTACTCTGACACATATGGGGTCGCCATGAGTTGGAGTTGAGTGGATGGTAACGGTGTTTTACCTTGTCTTAAGGTGATACCAACTCTGTGGTACAATTCAGGCTCCAGAACACCCTTCAGGATCAGGCTAAGGCTAGAACTCAGCTGAGACCTCATGTTTGCTTAGCTCCCTCCCCTTCCCACTCCTTCTTCCTTCTCCTCAGAGCACTCCCGCCACAAATCACACACAGCCGAACCCCGTCTCAGACTCTGCTTCCAAGGATCCTGACCTAAGATGCTAAAAGTTTTTTCTCAGCAAAATTTTGAGTGAAAACTCAGGTTTTAAAACAGATCAAAGCAGAGTGGCTCCAGTTGGAGCAGAGTGGTGGGGAAGCCCCACTGTGATGGTTAATTGTATGTGTCAACTTGGCTAGGCTATGGTTCCAAGTAGTATGGCCAAACACTAGACTAGTTGCTGTTCCATAATGTAATGTAATCAATTTCCATAATGCAATCTAATGTAATGTAATCAACCTCTAGCTGAATGGTGAGTTCTTTAGGATGTGGTCTGCCTCCAGACTACAAATAGATACTTTGGCAGAACTTGCTCTCTCTGTCCACTCTGCACTCTTCCCGTCCCCTGACCCTCCTCACATAAGGATCTTGGTACACAAGCCTGCAGAAGCCTCCAGCCTGCTGCCTGACCTACAGACATTGGACTTGCCAGGCCCCACAATTGTATGAGCCAATTCCTTGTAGTAAATCTCTCTAACCGTATATACATATAGCTCACTGGTTCTGTTTCTCCAGAGAGCGCTAGCTAAGACACCCACCTAGTCAATGTCCCTTTCCTCTTCTAGGAGCTCTGGAAGCACCTCCTCAGATTTCCAAGGGCTACAAAGCACCATTGGTAATCATTGCCAGAGTGATGTGCTCTCCCACTTTGGCTGGATTCCTGGCCCAGGGAAATTACATTCTCACTCAAAATCTCAAGTACGGCCTGGCCTATCCAGGCACTCACTATCATACGCTTTCTCTCATGGTGGCTTGTACCTGGCCAAGTTGTGGCTCCTCAATGGAGCCCACGTCTCATTCGTCTTCTCACTCAGAACACCCATCATTCATTCACAGTAACATTTGTTAGTCCACATGCCACAGCAAGCCCTAAGCTTGGCCTTGGAACTCCAGAGGTGAGTAAGACAGGACTTCTGCTCCCCACCTCCTCCTCCAGCCCCAGAAGTTCACAGGGTGAGAAGCAAGAGACACGGAAATAAGTATGTTGACAGATAAGGCAGCCAGGCAGTCAGAAGAGCCTTTGTAAGAAGAAGGAACACTTGAGCTGGGCCTTGAAGGGTGAGTAGGAGTTGGCCGATAGTGCAGCCAAAGGATCCCAGGACACTCTGCACATATTGGGTGTTCAGTCAATGGTTGCGGAATGACTCCATGAGTGAGGTGACCGTGGTGGTGACCAGACCACAGCCAGATGAAGCCTGACCAAAGACTGGGGCCAAGCCTCCAACAAAAACTTGAGACAGTTTTTGTTCAGCCATGGCCTCTCTGGGTGACTGTGAAGGAGACTAGCTGGTTCATTTAGGAGCTGGTTCTTCTGTCAGACACAGGAGTTATAAGCGTGCACCCAAACAGACGCTATGTCTGCCCTTCTGAGCTTACAACCTCAAGATCGCCACAGGCGGATGTACCTACACTATTGTACATTTCAACCCTGTACAGTCGGATGGAAGGGACAGATGTTAATCAAGTGGTCACCAAAAAAAAGTATAAAATTCCATCTGGGACAAGTACTAGGATGGTGTTAAAAGAAACTATAAGAAACGAAGATAGGACCTAACCAAAAGGATCAGGCACACTTTCCCTAAGGTAGTAATGCTTTACCTGAGACCTGAAGGATGAATAGATATTAACTAAACAAAGAGGCAAGAAACAGTGTTCCAAGTAGGAGGAACAGTATGTGCAGAAGCCCTGGGGGCAGTGGGAGGAGGGAGGGGCCACAGCAATCACACACAACTAAGGAAATGCTCAGCAGAGTAGAGCTCAGAGAGCAGGAGTAGAGAGGCAAAGAGGAGGTCGGAGGGGAAAGCAGAGCCTCCCAGGCCTGGAAGGGAGTTTGTCTCCACCAGGAAGGACTTGAAGAGGGGAGTAACAGGAACAGGTTTGCATCTAGAAAAGACATCACTCTGGTTGTTCTGAAGACGAGAGACTTGAGGAGGTCACTAGATACAGTGAGAGCCAGCTGCGGTTTGCAGCCAGTCTCAGCAGGAAGTGATGGCAGCTTGGACAAGGTAGATCGAGGTGGTGGAGGTGGAGAAGGGTGCATAGGTTAAGGGGGACTTAGGAGGTAAAATTTACAGGACTTGGATGTGATTCAACGTGGCAGGTGAGGAGAATCAGTGCCATCACTGGTTGGGGCAGAGTCATGGTGTCCCCTTGGGCCTCTGTTTCTCCTATAGACTCCAAGGGGTTGGCATGATACTCTCAAAGGGCCCCTCCAGCAGAGACATCCTAATACATTATCAATCACTGTGCTAGGCACTTTACCAGCAGGGTCATTTAATCTTCACAACTACCCTAGAAGCTAGGTCTCTTATTATACCTATTTTATAGATGAGGACACAGACTCAGAGAAATGAAGAAGCTTGCCAAGGTCACCCAGCTGGGAGGTGGCAGACTCAGGGTTCAAACCGAGCCCGTCTGAATCTAGAGCACATGTTCTCACCACATGGTCTTGGGCTCAGTTCCAGATCCACGAGACCTCAATGTCTACCTTTCTTGTCCCTGGGCCCCATCTCTCTTGCTAACCTTTGTGTCTAAGACAGGGAACAGAGGGGCCACCAAATCTACAAAGTAACCTGAAATGGCCCAGGGCGCAGAAACAAAGCCATTCCCCAGAACAATGGGGAAGGGTATCAGAAAATAGCCCACAAACTTCTTTAAAGTTGTCAGAAGCTGGAGAAAACCAGCCCCAGGGACATGCGCAGAGCATCCACCTGTGACCGCTCTGTGACCTTCCACTAGGGGCAGTGAGGGGCTGCAGCAGCAGGGGGGGAGACTGCTTAGGTGCGACACCCCATAATAAGTCCTGCTATGAATCCCAGAGGCCTCCGGGACAGGAACCATCTTGGAAAGCTGCTGCGCACGCACCATAGTTAACATATCCCCATCTAAGCCTGTGGATAAACATGAATCTTTTCCCACCCAAGAACTTTTAAAAACCCTGACAGGTCTTCTGTTCTGTGAGATGGGGGGTAAGCATAGCTATAGGCCCTTCTCAACTCCACTTGCAAGCCTCTTCAACAAAGCTTTGCTCGTGTGGAAAATTCTGCGTGCCTTACCTGTTCGTTCTTGACCAATGAGAAACAAGAACCTTATTCTGGTAACATGTCCTTACGGTGACCCCTCCACAATGCCTGAGACAAGTTAAGTTTGTCTCTGTCCTTTGCCACCCAAAGCCCCTACACTATCCTGTGATTGTGTCAATCACTTTAGGCAATCAGTTCTTCAGAGGTTCAAATACAAATACATCAAGATGTCTAGAAGCAGTCACCAACCCAACACCCAACAGTACAGAGCCCCAGCATATTTTCCATATTGGCATGTGTATCAGTTACGATAACACTGCTGTTGTCAGTTACCACTGATCCGACCTCCGATCCCACGCACAATGAAATGAAACACTGCCCCGTCCTGCGCTATCCCGATCGCCAATCAGACCATTGTGATCGTAGAACTTTCACTGGCTGACTTTTTCAAAGTAGGCTTCCTAGTCTGTCTCAGTCTGGAAGCTCTGCTGAAATCTGTTCAGCATCATAGCAAACTCACAAGCTTCCATTGGCAGATACGTGAGGTGCATGGGCTGGAAACCAAAGCTGGGTCTCCCATATGGAAGGCGAGAATTCACTAAACCACCATGCCCCCAAAAGCAGCCAAAGCCTATACATAAACAAATGGACATGGCTGTGTTCCAATAAAACTTTATTTGCACCAACAAACAGCAGACAGGACTTGGCCCATGGACCATAGTTTGCTGACCCCTGTTCTATGGCTCAGTGTCCTTTGCTTCCAACGGGCAAAGGGGACAAGGAGATGGTGAAGGACCATCTACTTCTTCAGCTTTTCCACCAAGAAGTGTCACACATCACCTCCACTTATATGAGAAACAGTCCCAGCTGGGCAGTCACTTCCAGCAGCAATGCTCCATTATGGGAGGGGAGTGGCTCTTGGTGACCAGCTAGCCAACCATCTCTAGGAATTCATTCCATTTAATTAATATTTGCTGTGTGTGGCAGGCTCTGAGCTCCTTGCTAGGGACCCAGAGGAACATAAGACACTACTCCAGCCGTAGAGGAACCAGAGTTCAGTTTAAACTGAAAATGCAGGTGTCCCTAGGACAAAGCTTCAGCTCCCTTTCTGAGATTCTTGGTTTCCAAACAGATGCCCAAGATGCCAGGCTGGCACCATGGTCCTGTTAAGGAGCTGATAGAAGAGGCAGAGAACTGGTGGAGGCTTCACGAGGGTAGGGGCTACTCTGTTTTACTTACCATTGAATCTTGGAGCCCAACACAGGCCCTGGCATACAGAAGGGCCTGAAATATTTGTTGAATGAATGAATGAATGAACCCCTGGCTCATCCGGAGAGCTAGCCTCCAGGGGCTTTTCACTTTCCATACTAATTGATTTGTAGTCTAAACTAGATAATCTGTCTTAGATGTATGCAAAGTCAACATATCAAAGGAAGATCATGTTCGTGCAAACAAAAAGACTAAAAGATTATATATACAAGATAGATATTTGGCCTATAAGAATTCTAATATGTCTATTGCCAGAAGGCCTAACTTCAGGAACCTGTAACAGTAATGTTGTTGTTGTTGTTGTTAGCTGCCATCACGTTGACTTTGATCATGATGTGACCTTACGTACAACACAACAAAATGTTGCCCGACCCTATGTCATCCTCACAATCATCGGCATGTCCGGGTCCATCACTGGTGCTATTGTGCCAATCCATCTCACCAAGGGTCTCTCTCGCCCTCATTGGCCCTCTACCTCACTAAACATCATGTCCACTTCCAGTGACTGATTCTTTCTGGTGACCTGTCCAAAGCCGTGAGTTGGTCAATGTTCTGTTGTGATCCATAGAGTTTACATTGGCTAATTTTTGGAAGTACATCAACAAGACTTTCTTCCTAGTCTGTCTGTCTGGAAGTGCTGCTAAAACCTGGCCACTGTGGGTGACCCTGCTGGTATTTGAAATACTGGTGGCATAGCTTCCAGCATCACGGCAACGCGCAAGCCACGGCAGTATGACAAACTGACAGATGGGTGGTGGGTAACGATAATAGCCACAATTTAATACTGTCATGGATTAAATTGTGTCCCCCCAAAAATATGTGTCAACTTGGTTAGGCCATGATTTCCAGTATTGCGTGGTTGTCCATTTTGTGATTTTCCTATGTGTTATAAATCATAATCTCTGCCTGTGGTTAAAGAAGATTAGGGTGGGATGTAACACCCTTGTTCAGGCCACAACCCTGATCCAATATAAAGGGAGTTTCCCTGGGGTGTGGCCTGTACCACCTTTTATCTTACAAGAGATAAAAGGAAAGGGAAGCAAGCAAAGAGTTGGGGATCTCATACTACCAAGAAAAAAGTGCCGGGAGCAGGGTACGTCCTTCGGATCTGGGGTTCCTGTGCAGGGAAGCTCATAGTCCAGGGTAAGATTGAAGAGAAGACCGACAGAGACAGAAAGCATTTCCCTGGAGATGATGCCCTGAATTTGGACTTTTAGCCCACTTTACTGTGAAGAAATTAATATGTCTTTGTTAAAGCCATCTACTTGTGGTACTTCTGTTATAGCAGCATTAGGTGTCTAAGACAAATACTATATATTTCTTTACAGCTTATAAAGCGCATCTAGATCCATAAGCTCATGTGAAACCTCACAAGTGACTCGAGGTAGACAACGCAAGCTCCATTCTCCCCATTTTATAGATGAGGACACTGAAGGCCCAAGAACTGAAGAGACTCCCCCATGGTCACACATCTAGAAGGTCCTGGAACCAGGCCTGGAGGTCAAGTCTCCTGATTTTGAAATCAGCGAGGATCTATCCTTTCTTCTATGGAGGTCTGTGGCTGTGACTTGAGAAGTTAGTAGCTAGTAAGTAGAGATTTCTAGAATTGAACTCATTTTTTAAAACATTATGCCAGCTTTCATCTTCTCTAAAGAAGCGTGGTCTATGGCATGTATTCATTTCAAGTCAAAAGTAGTTTCAGTTCTTTAACGTTTATGAAACGATGTATTCTGGAGCATTTCACACAGTTGAGATGGGATTTGCACAAAACCAAGAGACAGGAGACTAGGAAACACTCACTTATTATGTGACTTCTGCCAAGTTACCTCCTCACTCAGGAGTTTATTCATAGTTGTTACCCAAAGGGGTGGCATCAAGATGCTTTCTGGTCTTTCCCTACTCAAAGAAAAAATCTATAATAACTTATCTCCTGGCACTGGATCAACACTTTCACATTCTCTAAACCCATTTCTGTCAAGCCAATTCCGACACATGACGACCCCATGTGTTACAGAGTAGAAATGCTCTGTAGGGTTTTCTTGGCTGCAATCTTTACAACAGCAGATCACCAGACCTTTCTTCCACAGTGCTACTGGGTGAATTTGAATTGCCAACCCTTTAGATTAGTTGTTGTTTTTGTTAGGTGATATTGGGTCAGTGCCGACTCATAGCAACCCTATGTACAACAGAACGAAACACTGCCCGATCCTGCACCATCCTCACAATTGTTATACCTGAGTCCATTGTTGCAGCCACTGTGTCAATCTATCTCATTGAGGGTCTTCTTCTTTATTGCTGACCCTCTACTTTATCAAGCATGATGTCTTCCAGGGACTGGTGCCTCCTGATAACATGTTCGAAGTACATGAGACGAAGTCTCGCCATCCTTGCCTCTAGGAAGCATTCTGGCTGTACTTCTTACAAGACAGATTTGTTCATTCTTCCTGTCATTCATGGTATATTCAATATTCTTCATCAGCACTGAAAATCAAAGGCATCAATTCTTCTTCGATCTTTCTTATTCATTGTCCACCTTTTGCATGTATATGAGGCGATGAAAACACCATGGCTTTGGTCAGGCTCTCCTTAGTCTTCAAAAGGACGTCTTTGATTTTTAACACTTGAAAGAGGTCTTTTGCAGCAGATTTGCCCAAGGCAATCCATCATTTGGTTTCCTGACTGTTGCTGCCATGGGTGTTGATTCAAGTAAAATGAAATCCTCGGCAACTCCAATCTTTTCTCCTTTTGCCATGACGTTGCTTATTGCTCCAATTGTGAGGGTTTTTGTTTTCTTTATGTTTAGGTGCAATCCGCACTGAAGGCCGTAGTCTTTGATCTTCATCTGTAAGTGCTTCAAGTCCTCTTCTCTTTCGGTAAGTAAGGGTGTGTCATCTGCATATCACAGGTCGTTAATGAGTCTTTCTCCAATTCTGGTGCTGCATTCTTCTTCATATAGTCCAGCTTCCTGGATTATTTGCTCAGCGTACAGAACGAACAGGTATCGTGAAAGATATAACCCTGAGGCACACCTTTCCTGACTTTAAATCACACAGTGTCCCCTTGGTTTGTTCAACTGACTGCCTCTTGGTCTATGTACAGGTTCCTCATGAGCACAATTAAGTGTTCTGGAATTCCCATTCTTCACAATGTTATTCATAATTTGTTAGGACCCACATAGTCAGATGCCTTTGCGTAGTCAATAAAACGCAGGTAAACACCTTTCTGGTATTCAGATAGATCCTTTCAGCCAGGACCCATCTGACATCAGCAATGATATCCCTTATTCCATGTCCTTTTCCAAATCTGACTTGAATTTCTGGGAGTTCCCCCTTCGATGTACATGCTACTGGGCTGCTTTTGAAAGATCTTCAGCAAAATTTTACTTGTGTGTGATATTAATGATATTGTTTGACAATTTCTGCATTCTGTTGGTTCACCTTTATTTGGAATAGGCACAAATATGGATTTCTTCCAGTCATTGGCCAGGAAGCTGTCTTCCAAATGTCTTGACATAGACGAGTGAGCAACTCCAGTGCTGCATTCGTTTGTTGAAACATCTCAGTCGGTATTCCGTCAGTTCCTGGAGCCTTGTTTCTTGCCATTCTCTTCAGTGCAGGTTGGACTTCTTACTTCAATACCATCGGTTCTTGCTCATATGCTACCTCCTGAAATGGTTGAAAGTTGACTAATTCTCTTTGGTACAGTGACTCTGTGTATTCCTTCCATCTTCTTTTGACACTTCCTGCATCTTTCAATATTTTCCTCAGAGAATCCTTCAATGCTGCAATTCCAGGCTTGAATTTTTTCTTCAGTTCTTTCAGCTTGAGAAATGCTGAGCATGTTCTTCCTTTTCAGTTTTCTCACTTCAGCTCTTTGCACATTTCATTACACCATTTACTTTGTCTTCTGGAGCCTCCCTTTAAAACCTTCTGTTCAAAAATAACGAAGGTCGGAGAGGCTACGGGAAGATGGAAACTCTTATGCACTGCTGGTGGGAATGCAAAATGGTACAAACATTTTGGAAAACGATACGCTGCTTCCTTAAAATGCTACAAATACCATATGACCCAGCAATCCCACTCCTAGGCATATATCCTAGAGAAAGAAGAGCCATCACACAAATAGACATATACACACTCATGTTCATTGAAGCAATTTTCAAAATAGCAAAAAAATGGAAACAACCTAGGTAGGTGCCCATCAACAGATGAATGGATAAATAAGCTATGGTACATACACGCAATGGAATACTACGTAACGATAAAGAACAATGATGAATCTTCAGAGCATCTCACAACATGGATGAATCTGGAGGGCATTATGCTGAGTGAAATAAGTCAATCACAAAAGGACAAATTTGGTATGAGATCACTGCTGTAAAAACTCATGAAAAGATTCACACACAAAAAGAAACAATCTTTGATGGTTACGAGGGAGGGGAGGGGTGGGGAAGGAAAAACACTAAATAGACAATAGATAAGTGGTAACTTTGGTGAAGGGTAAGACAGTACACAATGCTGGGGAAGCAAGCACTACTTGTACAAGGCAGAGTCATGGAAGCTCCATAGACACATCCAAACTCCCCGAGGGACCGAATTACCGGGCTGAGGGCTGTGGGGACCATGGTCTTGGGGAACATCTAGCTCAATTGGCATAACATAGTTAATAAAGAAATTGTTCTACATTCTACTTTGGTGGGTAGTGTCTGGGGTCTTAAAAGCTTGTGAGCAGCCACCTAAGATACTCTACTGGTCTCACCCCATCTGGAGCAAGGGAGAATGAAGAAAACCGAAGACACAAGGGAAAGATTAATCCAAAAGTCTAATGGACCACAACTACCACAGCCTCCATCAGACTGAGTCCAGCAAGACTAGATGGTGCCCAGCTATGACCACTGACTGCTCTGACAGGGACCACAATAGAGGGTCCCAGACAGGGCTGGAGAAAAATATAGAACGAAATTCTAACTTACAAAAGAAAAAAGACCAGACTTAGTGCTCTGGCAGAGACTGGAGAAATCCTGAGCATATGGCCCCCAGATACCCTTTTAGCTCAGTAATGAAGTCACTCCTGAGGCTCACCCTTCAGCCAAAGACTATGAGAAGCTAGTTTGCTCTGTAAACCTTCATAAAAAGTATAATAATAAATAAATTATATTAAATTTTCTGTTCAACTCTTTTACTTCATCATTTCTTTTGTTTGCTTTAGCCACTCTGCATTCAAGAGCAAGTTTCAGAGCCTCTTCTGACATCCATTTTGGTCTTTCTTTCTTTCCCGTCTTTTTAATGACCTTTTGCTTTTGTCGTGTATGATGTCCTTGATGTCATTCCACAACTCATCCGGTCTTCAGTCATAAGTGTTCAATGCGTCAAATCTATTTTTGAGATGGTCTCTAAATTCAAGTGGATATACTCAAGGTCATATTTTGACTCCTGTGGACTTGTTCTCATTTTCTTCAGCTTCAACTTGAACTCGCATGTGAGCAACTGATTGTTCTGCAGTCGGCCTCTGGCCTTGTTTGGACTGATGCTATTGAGCTTCTCCATCTTCTTTTTCCACAGATGTAGTCAATTTGATTCCTATGTATTCCATCTGGGGAGGTCCACATATATAGTCACCATTTGTGTTGTTGAAGAAAGGCATTTGTGATGATAAAGTCATTCGTCTTGCAAAATTCTGCCATGTGATCTCTGGCATTGTTTCTATCACCAAGGCCATCAACTACTAATCTTTCTTCTGCGTTTCCAACTTTCGCATTCCAATCACCAGTAATTATCAATGCAACCTGATTGCATGTCTGATCAATTTTGGACTGCAGAAGGTAAAAATCTTCTATTTTCTCATCTTTGGCATTAGTGGTTGGTGCATAAATTTGAATAATAGTCGTATTAACTGGTCTTCCTTGTAGGTATATAGATATTATCCTATCACTGACAATGTTGTCCTTCAAGATAGATCTTACAATGTTCTTTTTGAGGATGAATGTGATGCCATTCCTCTTAATTTGTCATTCCTGTCATAGCAGACCATATGATTGTCTGATTGAAAATGGCCAATACCAGTTCATTCAGCTCACTAATTCCTAGCATATCAATCTTTATGTGGTCCATTTCATTTTTGATGACTTCTAATTTTCCTATATTCATACTTTGTACATTCCTTGTTCTGGTTATTATTGGATATTTGTGTTACTGAGCCCAAGAAGGTGGGCCCTTGTCTGGCTCACTCAGACTTGCCAATTATCTGGACACCCGTCTTCGAGAAAGAAACTTTATTGCAATGCACAGAGCAAAGAGCTGGAAGGAAGCTCCTCAGATCCGGTTCCCCAAGCTACAGGGAGCTGTGACTTGGGCAGCAAGATGGTGGCCACACAGGCATATTGGGGAGGGAAAATCCCCAAAGGTGGCCAGGAAACAGGAGGTGAGGTGGTTTTCGTTGGACTTCTCACTTTGGAATAGGGTTCAAGTGATGATTTTTCTTCTGATCTGTTCCTCCTGTTGCTACGGCCTCTGTTGAGGTCAATTAGCAGTCACAGCTGGCCCTTCAGCACATGCAAGGTGGGCCAAATCTGGTTTGGGCTAGTTTAAGGACTAATGGAAATGTACTGGCATTCGTAGGGTCAGGTTACATTTGGAGCTGTTTCTTCCCATTTTGAGTCATGACACATCAGCAAATGAAGGTCCTAAGAGCTTTACTCCATCCACATTACTGAAGTCGACTCTACTTTGAAGAGGCAGGTCCTCCCCAGTCATCTTTTGAGTGCCTTCCAACCTGAGGGGCTCATCTTCCAGCACTATATCAGACAATGTTCCACAGCTATTCACAAGGTTTTCACTGGCCAATTTTTTCAGAAGTAGACTGCCAGTTCCTTCTTCCTAGCCTGTCGTAATCTGGAAGCGCCACTGAAACCTGCCCACTATGGGTGACCCTGCTGGTATTTGAAGTATGGGTGGTATAGCTTCCAGCATCACAGCAACACAAAAGCCTTACATTACAACAAATTGACAGACACGTAGATTAGCAGTCAAGCGCAAACTCTTTGCACCACCCAGGACCTTCACATTCTCTAGCTAACCCATTTTGTAGGTCTCAAGGGGAGGCAAAAGCAAATTTGGGGTTCACTGGAAGGAGGTTGGGGGTGCCTTCCCTCCAGGCCATGCAGGTTGCTCCTGGACTCAAGTGCCCACCAGAGCAAGATGGGGGCATCTGGGAAGGTGGATTCTGTGGAGTCCTGCATGTACCCTTCAGCCCACCGTCTCATAACTTCTCAGGCACAGGTACACAAGGGCTGCTATTCCCAACTCAATCTATGAGGATGACATCAGCACTTTCCCAGGACTCTGACCCTGGACAACCTCTCTCCTCTTCATCTTCAGAAACTGGTCATTGCTGTGATTATGATCCGTTAACGCAGCAACTGACCCATCATGGAATGCCCCAGGCAGTGTCTAGAACCTGTGTCTTCACAGTGAGGGAGGTCAGGGCCGGTGCCCACCAGCTCAGAGCACCACACCCAGGCCTCCCCAGAGTCCTAGGCTAGCCACCTGGCTTTGAGGGGCGGAAAGGAAGCAGCTTCCAGACTGGTAGGAATTTCCAAACTTGAGCCCATTACTGGGAAGGGAGCATTTGACAGAAAGAGCTTCTCAGGGGTTTGTTCTGAATAGTAATGAGTGGCACGCCAAAGTCAAGATTTTTATTTCTTATTTTTCAAAAGCCGTATTGATGGGAGCAAGCTCACAATACAAACAGTGGTGATTGCAATCACTCTCCGTTTCCATGGCAACAGGCAAGATTAAAAGGGCAAACAAGGAAGCTGGAACTCTCTTCAGATTAAACTCTCCCGATTTTAATTGCCAGGCAGCACACTGACACACGGAGTCCCCAGCTCACCGTTTAACAGAATCAAAACCGCTCCTCCCAACTCACTGGGCTCCATCCAGGCTGACCACACTGGCCCTCATTCCTGCAACCAAGGGCATGAAGTACACCAAGAAGTCATCAGGTCAGTTCTTGAATACCTCCAGTGATGGGGAGCTCACCCCACCACTGGCCAGATAAAGGAGCCATCTTAGCAGTCAGGGGATATAACCATGAGGGCTTGGGCTCAGGCTGCTGAAACGAGAACAAAAATCATTGGTATTAGTAAAAGCTAACATTTATGTAGGCATGGTTCTCAGCATTCCAGCCTGACCACAGCAACAGAGGAACAATTTGGATAACTTATCTCTAGTGAACAATTACCATGTATCACACACTGTGCTAATCGCGTCTTAGGTATGATCTCACCTAATCCTCACAGCACTCTGCAGCAAGCGTGAGTATTATTTCTGTTTTGCAAAAGAGGGAGCTACAGCTTGGGGAGATTAAGGCCAAGGCCATACAACTAGAAGGAGCAGAATCCAGACTGAAACTTAGACCCTTCTGACCCTAGAGGACACATCTTTACCACTACTTTGAAGTTCCTGGGTGGCGCAGTTAAGTGCTTGGCTACTAACTGAAAGGTCGGCAGTTTGAATCCACCCAGAGGTGCCTCAGAAACCTTCTTCTGAAAGATCACAGCCATTGAAAACCTATGGAGCACAGTTCTACTTTGACACACATGGGGTTGCCAAGAGTGGGAACCAACACCACGGTAACTGTTTGATTACTTTGGTTTTGCCTCTGGAAGAAGGATCAGCCAAGTTTGGAGACAGTTGCCTGGCAGGGCGAGCTGTGGGGAGAAAGCTCAAGGATTTGGACGACAAGGACGCTCAGCTGCTGGGCTAGAAGATGCCTGGTCCTGGCGCATTGCCAGTCTGTGTTCTCTGAGCCCTGTGTACCTCCACAGACAGGATGCTAGTCCTGGGGCTTCGGGCTCAGCTTGGCTCTCTGGCTGTGGCATCGGCAGGGTGTCATGGTTACTGTTGCAGTCTTTGGTTTTTGTTGTTTCTGGAGCTCCAGCTTTGCCTGGCTCCAGCTTCCCTCTCCCCGGAGCCCCGAGCTCTCGCCTCACACAGCTGTCTGGCGTTTGAACAGCCTGGTTCAAAACAAACTCTGCAGGCCCAGGGAGAAGCAGCTCTTTAGAAAAACAACACTGAAATAAAACAATAATGAATTCACAAAGAAAATAACAATGGATAAGCCAACCCCTCTGGGCATCTGGTCTTAAGCCACAGACAAACAAGGTCTCTTCCCAATACACCCAATCATTCAAAGCGCACAAATATTTGCTATACACTGTGTACCAGGCACTGGGCTAGGCACTAGAGGTTCAAAATGGATGAGCTCTGGAAACCCTGGTGGTGTAGTGGTTAAGTGCTACAGCTGCTAACCAACAGGTCGGCAGTTTGAATCCACCAGGAGCTCCTTGGAAACTTTGTTGGGCAGTTCCACTCTGTCCAATAAGGTCGCTATGAGCTCTGGATTCTGCCTTCAAGGAAATCATAGCTCAGAAGGGGAGAGCCTGCAGAATGGCCACAAACAACCACACAGCAAGGTAGATGGATAGAGCCAGGTAGGTGCCAGGTAGTTGACTCCAACTCATGGCAACCTTATGTACAACAGAACGAAAAGTTGCCCAGTCCCGCACTGTCCTCACAATCGCCAGCACATGAGTCCATCATTGCAGCCATTGTGCCAATCCATCACGCCGAGGGTCTCCTTCACCTTCGCAGGCCCTCTCCTCCACCAAACACCGCGTCCTCCTCTGATTGATCTGATCCCTCCTGATGGTGTGTTCAGAGCCGGCGAGTCTGACAACGTTCTGTTGTGATCTATAAGGTTTTCATTGGCCTTTCTTCCTAGTCTTAGTCTGGAAGCTCTGCTGAAACCTGACCACCATGGGTGACCCTGCTGGTATTTGAATACCGGTGACACAGCTTCCAGCCTCACAGCAACACACGAGCCACCACAGTATAACAGACAGGAGGTGGCAGAGCAAGGTAAAAAGGGGCAAAGGCTTCAAGAGCAGTGTGAGCTATCACTGCCGATGCTGAGAGCACGGAGAGGTTGCCGTCCTCCCGGGGAACCTGGAAGGCTTCCAGAGGAGAGGACGTTTGCATTCGTTCATTCACTCACTCATTCAAGCAGTGTTTATTCCCACAGGCACTCTGCTAGGTGCTGGGAGTGTTGTCGCTGTTGTTGTTTGTTGCCATCAAGTTGCCTCTGACTCATGGTGACCCCATGTGTGCACAGGGGGGAGCTGCTCCATAGGGTTTTCGAGGCTGTGATCTTTCAGAAGCAGAGCACCAGGTCTGTCTTCCGAGGCACCTCTGGGTGTGTTCAACCACTTTAACTTCGTGTCACCCTGGGAATATTAGGATGAGCAAAAGACCCATCCCTCACGAAAGGATAAATATTATACGTTTCCACTTACATGAAATATCTAGAATAGATAAGTGGGTAGAGGCTGAAATGAGATGAGAGATTACTACCAGGGGCAGGGAGAGGGGAATTAGACAGTTATTATTTAGTGGGTACAGAGCTTCTGTTTGAAGTCACGAAAAAAAAATTGGAAATAGTGGTGAGACCCAGACAATAGTGTAAGTATGCCCAATCTATAGCGTGTTAGACAGTGGTAGGTGCTATGGAGAGAAAAAGTGGAAATGGGAAAGGCAGGGTAGGGATGGAGGTCCAACTTTCAGTAGGATAGTCAGGGAAGGCCCCGCTGAAAAAGACCTGGAAAGGGTGAGGGAGGAAACCACATGGCTATTGGGGATGCAGAGGCAACAGCACGTGCAAAGGCTCTGAGACATCAGCGTACCCAGCATGTTCAAGGACCACCAAGGAGCCTCGTGTGGCTGGATTGGTTTGACCTGTGGAAGGAGATGCACGTGGTAGGGTTTTGAGTGGAGGGGCAGCATAATCTGACGAAGGTTGAAAGAATCACTGCAGCCACTGTGTTGCAACAGGCTGTCAAGGAACAATGGTGGAAGCAGGGTCAGATGGGGCATATTGTAAAAATCCAGGTGGGAGCTGGTGGTGGCTTGGACTGTGGTGGTGGCAGTAGAGGTGGTGAGAAACAGATTTGGGGTGCGTTTTACTGGTAGAGGTCACAGGATTTGCTGAGATTGGATGTAGAGTATGAAGGAAAGAAAAACATCAGAAAAAAGGGAAAGAAAAACATCAGAGTGGCTTCAAATTTCTTGTCATCGTTAGTTGCCACGGAGTTGGCCATTGACTCACGGTGATCCCGTGCACAACGGAACCAAACACTGCCCAGTCCTGTGCCGTCCCCATAATTGGTTGCAGATCAGATCATTGTGATCCATAAAGTTTTCATTGGCTGATTTTCAGAAATAGATCACCAGGCCTTTCTTCTTAGTCTGTCTTAGTCTGGAAGCTTCACTGAAGCCTGTTCAGCATCACAGCAACATGGAAGCCTCCACTGGCCAGCAGGGCAGACAAATGGTGGTCACGACTGAGGTGCTTAGCCTGAGCAATTAGAAGGATAAACTGGATGGTAACTGGGCTAAGGAAGAAGGCAGGAGTACATGTTGGGGAACAGGGGATGGAAATAAGAGGTGCTGTTTTAGATATAAGATTGAGAGTTTATTGGATATCCAAGTGGAGATGTTGCAAAGGCAACTGGATATGTTGTCGTTAGCTGCCGTCAAGTTGATTCCTACTCATGGCAACCCCATGTGTTGTAGAGTAGAACTGCTCCATAGGGTTTTCAAGGATATCTAGCTTTTCCGTCATCTCTTTCCAAGGTGTTGTCAACTTGATTCCTGTATATTCCATCTGGCAAGGTCCACATGTATAAACCAAAAAAACCCATTGCCATCAAGTCAATTCTGACTCATAGAGACCCTACAAGACGGCGTAGGACTGCCCCATAGAGTTTCCAAGGAACACATGGTGGATTCGAACGGCCAACCTTTTGGTTAGCAGCTGTAGCACTTAACCACTACGCCACCAGGGTTTCCTCCACATGTATAGTCACCATTTATGTTGGTGAAAAAAGGTATTTGCAATGAAGAAGTAGTTGGTCTTGCAAAATTCTGTCATGTGCTCTCTGGCCTCGTTTCTGTCACCAAGGCCATATTTTCCAAATACCAATCCTTCTTCTTTATTTCCAACTTTCACTTTCCAATCACTAGTGATTATCAATGCATCCTGATTGCATGAGCAATCAGTTTCAGACTGCAAAAGTTGGTAAAAATCTTCAATTTCTTCAACTTAGTGGTTGGTGTGTAAATTAGAATAACAGTCATATTAATTGGTCTTCCTTGTGAGCATATGGATATTATCCTATCTCTGACAGAGTTCAGGACAGATCTTGAAATATTGTTTTTGATGACGAATCCAACACCATTCTTCTTCAAGTTGTCATTCCCAGCATAGTAGACTATATGATTGCCTGATTCAGAATGGCCAATACCAGTCCATTTCAGCTCACTATTGCCTAGCATATTGACGTTTACGGGTTCCATTTCATTTTTGATGATTTCCAATTCTCCTAGACTCATGCTTCGTACATTCCAGGTTCCAGTTATTAATGTATGTTTGCAGCTGCTGCTTCGCATTTTGAGTTGTGCCACATCAGCAAATGAAGGTCCCGAAAGCTTTACTCCATCCATGTCATTAGGGTCGACTCTACTTTGAGGAGGCAACTCTTCCCCAGTCATCTTTTGAGTGCCTTCCAACCTGGGGGCTCATCTTCCGGCCCTATATCAGACAGTGTTCCGCTGCTATTCCTAAGGTTTTCACTGGTTATGCTTTTCAGAAGTAGGCTGCCGGGTCCTTCTTCCTAGTCTCTCTTAGTCTGGAAGCTCAGCTGAAACCTGTCCACCGTGGGTGACCCTGCTGGTATTTGAATACCGGTGGCATAGCTGCCAGCATCACAGCAACACACAAGCCCCCACAGTACCACAAACTGACAGACACGTGGGAGTTTTCCCCTCGGATTCTGTGCTTTTTCAAGGCTATGATGCTTTCGCTAACAGTTCTACAAGGAAAAAAAGAAAACCTCAGAACTGCCTGATACAAAATGTTACTATGAGTTGGATGCCCATTAAGAGGAAGGAATGACGTGCAATTCCAGGTTTTATTATTTCAAACCATTTGTTAGATGGATTTTTTCTTTTTTTGTAGGAAACACAGAAACACATACCTGTGACCCACTTAGACCCCAGAAATAATAAACAGGAAGTAACTAGAACCTTCCAGTTCTATTTTCCAGCTTTATGCCTCTCTTTAAATAACCTGTTGCATGGAGTTGATTCTGAGTCATGGCAACCCCAAGTGTTACAGAGTAGAACTGAGGTCCGTAGGGCTTTCTTGGCTGTAATCTTTACAAAAGCGGATCACCAGGCCTTTGTTCCGTGGCACTGCTGGGTGAATTTGAACCACCAATATTTTGGCTGGTAGCCAAGGGCAAACCATTTGTCCCACCTGGGGGCCTTCTCTTTAAATAATTCATGTTTTATTTAGTAATTTTACTTTTCTTTACCCAAAATTAGAGTGGGTTGCTCCTTGAATGGATTTTCAGGCATCTGCTGAAGACTGCAGAAAAAGATTGAGGATGGAATTGAAAATTGAGAGCTAATCTTTGTGTGCCTTTCCAATGGATGTATTTTTAAATTGGCGATTTAAAAAAGAATAAAATTATTGGTTGGAATAATACAATGCAATGAGAGAATACAAGTTGGGCAATATTATTATAATTCTAATTAGATGCATTCCCCTGTTTGAGATTTACTTACAGAACGATCTTAATTTTAATGGGGAGAATATTTTATTGATGAATTTGATTTCTATGATGAAATTTTATTTGCCTGGTGGTGGACTGCAAGAGCAAGGGCCAAAACATGTGAACTTGGAGATGCAGGCAGAGAATCTGTGTTCCTTGCTGGCAGCTCCAACCCTATTACGCCCACAGTGCAGTGGGATTTACTGAGAAATACGAAATAGCCGTGCTCAGTTCCTGTATTTCCAGTGTTCTGGGGGCTGTCAACAGTAACTGGGAATTAATTTTTCACAATATTGAGAGACTGGCTACCTGAAGCATTGGTGGCTCGGTGGTAGAATTTCCACCTTCCATGTGGGAGACCTTGGTTCGATTCCCAGCCAATGTACTTCATGCGTAGCCACCACCAGTCTGTCAATGGAGACTTGTGTGTTGCTAGGATGCCGAACAGGTTTCAGTGGAGCTTCCAGACTAAGAGGAACTAGGAAGAAAGGTCTGGCAATCTAGTTCTGAAAAACCAGCCATTGAAAACCCTATGGGGTGCGGCTCAACTCTGGCACGTGTGGGGTCACCGTGAGTCAGAACTGACTCAATGGCAACTGATAGTTTTTTGTTTGGGGCTAGATGACCTTGAACGTCTGTATTTGCCAGGGCATACCTACTACTGTCGCAAGCCACTTAAAAGATCTCAGAGGCTGTGTTGGCTTAAAACAATACAGGCTCGTTTCTGACTCATGTTTCAATCTAACGAGTAGGCGCTCGGATATTCAGGCTCAGGTCAGCTACGTGCCAGGGATAGAAGAAAAGAGGTTGGTGGCCACCCATCCAGTCTGTCACAAGGCTCCTTCCACCATCATCCTAGGCTCTCAAGTCACTTTTTTTGTTGTTGTTTTGCGTGTGTGTGTGTGTGTGAGTGTGTGCGTGTGTATGTGTGTATTTGTGTGTGTGTGCGTGTGTGTGGTAAATATATGTGCAACAAAACAGTTGCCATTTCAACAATCCTCATATGTATAACTAAGTGACATTGTGTTCGTCATGTGAGACTACCATCACCATTATCTGTTCCCGAGTTTTCTCAAGCTGCTTTCACTCTCCCCAGGAATAACCAAGTTCAGTGACTCATTCTCCACAGCGGGGGCTCCACGCAAAGGGAAAAAGCCACTTACATGGCATGCCCCCTAGAGATCCCCACCTCTAAATCCCCAGCTAACCCCCGTTCCCATTCCAGCAGCCTTCCCAGGAGGCCGGCTTCCACGCAAGGCCAGAGACCACCTCACACATAAGGCAGTTGTTCCTAAATTAGCAAAAACCAGGCTGAGAGGGAAGGAGCATTTGAAGAGATAGCTGAAGGCTTCACTGAATCAGAGGAAGCCTCTTTGTGGCCACCGCCCTGCTGCCAAGCCCGCCCCTCCTGGTGGGCCGAAGGATGTCTTTCATGTTCCTACCTCAAATCTGAGACAGGACCATTTGCAGGCCCCTGAGGTGGGAACTTCTGATGCTGCCCCAGGAACCCGCAGGACAGCCCTCAGGGGCAGCTGGCAATGCGAAGTCCCAGCAAAGAAAGGGCCTTTCTCCAGGACAGATTCAAAGTTGTCAGCAGGATGAATATAAAGCTTTGAGATCAGTGTCACTCGGCTGGCTTCGAATTCCCCCAAGGGGTCCTGAAAAGGAGCCGTGAAAGAACTGAAGACTCAGTGTTGGCTGTTTGCAATATTTATCACAAGAAAGGGACCTCGGGGAGAGGTCTCCGTGCACAGTAGCACAGAATGTGCAGCCGGTGCCCTGAGGCTGCCGATCCCTCGCTCCCACGCTGCCAGGGGCTGCAAGGGCTGCAGTGAGGCTGTGAAAATTTATTCTCACCTACAGCCAGGGAGGTGGTTCTGCTGGAGTAACGCGGGCACCAGGAGCTACTGGGGTGCAGCCAGGGTGTGTGCCGAGGTGAAAAGGCAGCTGGCATGTATCGGGCACCCGTAGTCATGGTCAGTCTTTCTAAGCACTTATGTGTATTAACTAACTTAATCCACCCAGCAACCCACTATGATCTCTATGAGACCTGGTGGCACTGTGGTAGAGCATTCGGATGCTAACCAAAAGGTCAGCAGTTCAAATCTACCAGCTGCTCCTTGGAAACCCTACGAGGCAGTGCTACTCTGTCCTGTAGGATCGCTATGAGTCAGAATCGACTTGATGGCAATGCGTTTGGGTTTTTCGGGGGTTTGTGTGTGTGTGCGTGAGTGCGTGCAAATTAGGAAACTACCACTCAGAGATGTTAAGTAACTTGCACACTACCACACAGCTGATAAGTGGTCAAACTGGGTTACAGATCCAAGTCTGTCTGGCTCACCCTTGCTCTTAACCTCTGTTCTATGATGACCACTGATGTGACCCTTAAGATAATGGGACCTCTGAGGGAACCCCTGGGTGGTCATCGTGATCATAAACCAAAAACCCAATTGCTGAAAAGTCGACCTGGACTGATGGTGGCCCCATGTGTTGCAGAGTAGAACTGCTCCACGGGGTTTTCAAGGCTAAGACCTTTCGGAAGAAGCTTGCCAGGTCTTTCTTCTGAGGTGCCTCTGGATGGGTTCAAACCACCCACCTTTCGGTTAGTAGTGGAGCGCTTAACCATTTGCGCTGCCCAGGGGCTCCCATCACCACAATGGTCAGCTTTAATTTGATGGCCAAGCTGATGGCAGCTTTGACCCCAACGTCATATGCAAGCAGACAGCCAAGACCACCACTGAGGAACAGTCACCTGCATTTTTTAGAAGCACAAATATGTCGCCATTCAGAGGGTGAAGGCCGACGGCCAAGGTCTTGCCTAGAGGTTGGAACCACTCCAGGATTGGCTGTAGGAGGCAGCGTCGCAGGGGCGAGAGCTCGCTCTGGGTCAGAGTTCTGCTGCGAATCCCAGCCCAGGGGCCTTGGACAAGTGACTTAACCACTCCAGCCCTCAGATTCTTCAAACATAAAATGAGGATAAAAATCCTCCTCAGAGATGGCTGGAAAGGTTAAATTAACTGGGCAGGGTATCAGTTGGAGTCCCAGCAGAAATCCCGTGTCATCCTCAATTAGGATAATCTGAGGAAAGTTTTTAAAAGTAGAGGGAAATCACAAGGAATAGTGCAGCACCTCAGGACTGGTCACAGCCAAGAGTCACGACCACTTCTAGGTCTGAAGGAATGAGGGGAGAATCCAGAAGTAAAAGGTGATAGGCAGAAAAACGGCTCCCCAAAAATGCTCACATTCTAATCCCTGTGCGTGTCACCTTACATGGCAAAAGGGACTTGGCAGATGTGATTTGCAGATGGGCTGGTGTTAGGTGGTTTGGCAGGGCTTTTAAGAAAGCAGAACTGAGCTCTGGATTGGATGATGTCATGAAGTGGGGGTAATTTTGCCATCTAAAGCAAGGGAGAATGAAGAAAACCAAAGACACAAAGGAAAGATTAGTCCAAAGGACTAATGGACCACAACTACCACAGCCTCCACCAGACTGAGCCCAGCACAACTAGGTGGTGCCCAGCTACCACACTGACTGCTCTGACAGGGATCACAATAGAGGGTTCTGGACAGAGCTGGAGAAAAATGTAGAACAAAATTCTAACTCATAAAAAAAAAAAAAAGGCCAGGTTTACTAGTCTGACAGAGACTGGAGAAACCCCAAGAGTATGGCCTCCAGACACCCTTATAGCTCAGTAATGGAGTCGCTCCTGAGGTCCGCACTTCAGCCAAAGATTAGACAGGCCCATAAAACAAGACTAAATGGGCGCACTAGCCCAGGGGCAAGGACGAGAAAGCAGGAGGGGACAGGAAAGCTGGTAATGGGGAACCCAGGCTGAGAAGAGGAGAGTGTTGACATGTCATGGGGTTGGCAACCAATGTCACAAAACAATATGTGTATTAATTGTTTAATGAGAAACTAGTTTGCTCTGTAAACCTTCATCTAAAGTACAATAAAAAATGTAAAAGCAGGGGTAATTCTGATTGGGTATCTTAATACATCTCATATAGGAGGAGAAAGCCTAGACGACGGCTAAAAAGGCAATGGCACCGATGGTGGTTCAGTGGTAGAATTCTCGCCTTTCACGCTGGAGATCTGAGTTCGATTCCCGGTCAGTTTACCTCATGCACAACCACCACCCATCTGTCAATGAAGGCTTGCATATTGCTATGATGCTGCACACGTTTCCACAGAGCTTCCTGACTAAGACAGAGTAGGAAAAAAGCCTGGCAATCTACATCCAAAAATCAGCCAACGAAAACTCTATGGATCACAGGGGCCTGATTCCATTGTGCGCGGTGTCGCCGTGAGTCAGAGCTGACCCGATGCAGCCAACAACAATAAGGCTGCAGTTGGTAAAGGCGCGGCGGTCCCCCATCTTAGCCAGGAGAGGGGGAGGGTTGTTGTTTCACGGGTGACATAATGTTTGACTTCGTCTATGTGCAGACATGATTACAGAGTCTTGCTTTTGTCTTGATCTGTCAGGGACAGATTACCCAGTAAGCAAGGTACGCACAGGCTTACTCGTGCTTGCTTACTAATCTGTAGTGCACAATGTCATCTGTTTTTCACCGGCTCTTTGATGTGAAACCTATGGGAAATTGTACCCTACAGATTAGTAAGCAAGCATAAACCAGTCTGTGCATACCTCGCTTACTGGTTCATCCACCCCGTGGTCCATCTCAGTCACAGGGTGACTTGTCTGATGTTGTGGATGGTCGTAAAATTGCCTCTGTTTAACAGGAGAACACCCAGGCCTAGCCGAGAGCACCAGGCCAGCTCCTGGGCTTCAGGGCCGGCTTTTCTCTTTCTCCAAAGGGCAAGAACCAGGTCTGCTTTGTCACTACCGACTGCCCAAAATCTAGTCAGGGCCTGGAACATGCTGGAACCTACATAAATAGTCATTTGTTTGTTCCTACAATGGAATATTATACAAAAATGAATAAACCACTAGCCACATGCAACCGCATGGATGAATCTCACAGATTTAATGTGGCATGAAAGAAGCAAACGCAAGAGAGACTATACTCTGTGAGTCCATTTACATGGAGTTCAATAACAAATAAAACTGATCTATGCAGTTTGGGGTCACAGTGGGATGGGGCATATGTATACCCATTCCAGTCCTGCGCCGTCCAATATGGCAGCCACCAGCCGCATGTGTCTACTTAGCACTTGAAACGTGACTGGTGAGGACTGAGATGTGTTGTAAGTATAAAATACGCTTAGAGACTTACACCGAAAACAGAATATAAAATATCTTAGTAATTTTTAAATTGATGAAGTGATTACATTTTTGAGACATTGAGTTAAAAATACGTCAGCAAAATTAAAGTCACCTGTTTCTTTACTTTTTTAATGTGACTACTTACCAGTTGTCTTCGATTGACTCCGACTCATGGCGACCCCACGTGTGTCAGAGTAGAACTGTGCCCCATAGGGTTTTCAATGGCTGATGTTTTTGAAAGTAGATTGTCAGGCCTTTCTTTCGAGACACTTCTGGATAGACTCGAACCTCGAACCTTTCGGTTGGCAGCCGAGCACGTTAACCGTTTGCACCACCCAGAGACTCCCTAACGTGGCTACTAGAAAATGTTGAATTACATACATAGCCTGCATTGTCTTTCTATCGGACTGTGCTGCTCTCCGCCCAGCCTGCCTGGAATGCTGAGCTGGTATGCCGTCTGCCCCGCTATCACAGACTCGCAGAAACTCGGCGTGGCGGGCTCTCAGACGTTATCTAGACTGAACCCCCCTTTCCAGATGACAAAAAATAAATAAATAAATAAATAAGTTGGAAAAGAAGGAGACTTACTGTAGGTCAGCTAAGAGGCTGGACTGAGTCCCAGTGTCCTGCCCCAGTGTGACTCCCCGTGTCCTGCCCCAGTGTGACTCCCCAAGAACCCCCTGTTTCCTTGTAACTCGGAGCACAACTTAACACAGAGTAGGGGCTTATCAAATACAACTCTTGACGTAGCCATTGTATGAGCCTACTTCCTTCCAAAAGTGACTTGAAATTGTTTTAAATAAATGGTACTTTTTTTTCTTCTGTAAAGACCCATCTCTGCCTGAATAATGGAAGTCAATGGAAGAATGGCATTTGCTTTACAGAACCTGCCTTCACAGCCAGCTGCGGAGAATGGCGCTTAAACAGGATGCCTCTAGCAGTGCTTTGTGCCTCCGAAGTATCTGGGGTGTTTAATATACCACAATTCAGGACGTAACCCCAAACTCACTGAATCCAAATGTCGGGGATGGGGGCATTTTAAAAGAACTCCCCAGGTGATTTTAGGTAACTAAAATTTGAGAACTAGTCCCAATATGATCATTAAAAAATACAAGATGTAAATAAACAACAAGAAATAACTCCAAAGTTGTGTGTTCTAAGAGATCAGAGGCAACGAAGGAGTTTGGGGCAGGGAGGTGGGCCTGGGAGGGTGCGAGGCAGAAGAGGTGGCTTTAATCCAAGTATCTGTAAGTGGAGCATCCTAAATTGAGGGAGCCAACATTTGCAACTCCTTGTCTCATCAAAGACAGGCAACCCTGAAGTCCAAGGCCAAAGGTGACTGTGATCATTAAGGTCATATGTCATCTTGGCTGGGCCACGCTTCTCAGTGGTTTGGCAGTTATGATGTAGTCTGGCAGTTGTATAACAATGTGGTCACCTCCATGATGAGAGCTGCTGTGAGTAGCCAATCAGTAGAAAGGGAATTTCCTTGGGGGTGTGGCCTGCAACGAATATAAGTGGACTTTCTGGCAAGGGTCTCGGGCTTTGGTCACAGCTGGCTCCTGTTTGTCTGACCTCCAGTTCTTGGGACTTGAGCTAGCAGCTTACCTACCATCTTGCCTGACGATCTTGGGATTCGTTGGTCTTCAAAGCCTGTGAGCCCTGCTGTCTGACTTGCAGATCTTGGGTTCACCAGCACCTGAAGCTACGTGAATCAGGAGAAACCTCCAGCCTGGTCTACATTCCAGTCTCTACAACCGCATGAGCGATTTTCTTAATATAAGTCTCTCACTGTATGTATTTATACACTTTACTAGTTTTGCTTCTCTGGAGTCAATGGCTATTTCACCCTTCCTAGCTTCAACCATCCCCAGGTACACTGAAGACTCCTGAGCTCAGACCTCCAGTCCAGGCCTCTCACCTGTACTCAGACCCTCCAACACAAACACCCATGGCTTAGTGTGTCCAGGAGCCCTGCCTCTTCCTCCACCCTATCTCTATCGTAACCACAGGAGCTGGCAAGGTGATACAGTCCAGCCCTACACCTGGGCCAATGTGGCCATCTGAGTCCAGGAGTGGGTATCTGCCCCAAGCTGGGGAAACTAGAGTTTCTTTCTTGGGAGTTTGGCCTTGGTGGCCCTCTTTGCCTGCTGCCTGAATTGTATGGTCTGCAGCAGGAATGAAAAACGAAGCAGAGACCTGAGGGACACAGAGACAAGAGTCCAGGAGAGTCTTGGGGGCATTTGAGCCTCTGCTTGCAGATATTCCTCTCCTCGGGTTCTGAAGACCCACCTGCTTTTAGATCTGTCTTTACATGGCGCCCGTCTTCCCCTATGTGGGCCTATGTCTATTCTGTTCTTTTCGTAAGACACCACTAAGAAGGGATTAGTTTTACGACCACTCTACTTCTGTATGGTCTCATTAACACTGCGAAAGAAAACCCGTATTTTCAAACAGGATCATATTCACAGGTCCGGGGTTAGGACTTTGACACAACTTTTGGGGGGACAAAATTCAATCCAAAAAAGAGGGTTCATAAGATATATGGGGAGAACAGAATATGGGTAGAGGATTAAAAAGAGAGAGAAAAATTTACAATGGCACCAAAGTGTAGTGAAAAAACTGGTGAAGTAGAAAGAAAAGGCCGCGATGAAAATGGAGTTTCTGTGTAGTGCAAACGGTTAGGCACCAGTAGACCAAAAGGCTGGTGGTTCAAATCCACCCAGAGGTGCCTCAGAAGACAGGCCTGGCAATCTACTTCTGAAAGGTCACAGCCTTGGAAACTCTATGAACCTGTTCTACTCTGCAGGCATGGGGCTGCCAAGAGTTGAAATCAACTCAACAGCAGATAATAACACTAACCAAAAAGCTGGTGGTTCGAACCCACCGAGAGGCACCTTGAAAGACATTCTTGGTGATCTGTTTCCCAAAGGTCACAGCGATGAAAACCCTATGGAGCAGTTCTACTCTGACACACACGAGGTCACCACAAGTCAGAATCAACTCGACAGCAACTGGTTTGGGTTTTGGGGAGCAGTCTTGGTGATGGAAATAGAACTGCAAGTTGTAAGTGGGTTGGTACCAATGAACATATTTCATTCCAGCTCTGGTTCCACCAGTGACTTGTGGTGACTTTGGGCCTGTCCTTCTCTCCTCTGAGCGTCAGTTTCATCTTCTGCAAAATAACATGTTGTACTAGACAATTTTCTGAGAGTCCATGCAGGTGTAAGAATTTAGACATTTTTTTCAGAAAGAAATGGACTCATTCGACTGGTATTTCAACCAGTATTCCTGAGCCCCTCGCATAGGCTAGCCATTGTTCTAGCTACGGGGACCTGGCAGTGAGCAAAGCTGAACTCCATGTCCTCCAGATACTGTCACGCTCAGTAAACGCCGCCAACTTCGAGACTGCTGAGGAAAGACAAACGCTACGCTACATCTTCAAATGATATTTTTATTGGCAGCAAGAGGAAAGGCCAGATTCTTTGTTCATCAGATCCCCACACTAATGAGAATACCTGGAGTAATGAAGCAATTGTAATTGGCCAGGAACTCTACAGGCTCGAAAGCACCATGAATAAGGACAAGGGCTTACCCAACCTCTCCATTAAAACCCTGAGACGAGGGGGCATGGGGAAGGAGGCTGAGCAGTGGGCAGCCCCCCTTCCAAACAGCAGGTACTTGGGGGGGTCAAGATGACTCCCCCACTCATCGGCCATCAGTCAGGACAAAACTCAAGACTGAGTCTTTGGGTACAAAACTTGGCAAGTCCAGAGAGAAAGATGCTGGCTGTCGCAGAAACCACTGTCTCCACACAGATGGGTGACAGCACACAGAGAGGCCAGGGCTCCCTGGCTTGTCCATAGTGAGGACTTACTATCGGGAGAAAATCAGGAAATAGGAAAAGGCAGCAAAAAAACAGAAAACCTTGTTGCCATCGAATTGATACCAACTCATGGCAACCCCATGTGTTACAGAGCAGAACTGCTCCATAGGATTTTCTTGGCTGGAATCTTAACCGGAGCGGATCAGCTGATCTTTCTTCCGCAGTACCGCTGGGTAGGCTCAAACTGCCAACCTTTAGGTTAGTAGCTGAGAGCAAACCATTTGTGCCACCCAGGGACCTGGACAGTTCTAGGTGGCCCTTAACTGCTGAGGTCTCTCCATCCTAAACTACTACCAGGACTCCAAAGGAACATATCTGTTATGGGTCGATTTGTGTCTCCTGCAGAAAGATATGTGCAAGTTCCAACTCCTGGTACCTGTGAACATGACATTGTTTGAAAGTAGAGTCTTTGCAGATGTAATTAGTTAAGGTGAGGTTGTTACCAAACCCAGAATGGTTTGTCCTTGTCCGGCACACTCAGACTTGCCAATTATCTGGACATTGGTCTTTGAGAAAATAACTTTATCGCAATGTGCAGAGTAAGGAGCCGGGAGGAAGTTCCTCAGAATCCAGCTTCCCAAGCTACGGGGAAGCAGGGCTTATATGTGATTTGGGCAGCAAGATGGCGGCCATTCAGGCACACCGGGGAGCGAAAATTCTAGAAGGCGGCCAGGAAACAGGAGATGATGTGGTTCTTGTTAGACCTCTGGCTTTGGAATAGGGTCCGGGTGATGATTTTCCTTCTGGTTCATTCCACCTATTGCTGCATCCTCTGTTGAGGTCAATTAGTGGTTACAGCTGGCCCTTCTGCACAAGCTGGGCAGGCCAAATCTGGCTTGGGCTAGTTTAAGGACCAGTGGAAATTTACTGGCATTCGTAGGGTCAAGCTACAAGGTCATCCTGGAGGAGGGTGGGCCATAATTCAATGTGACTAAAACGGAAAAACCAAACCAGTTGCCTTCGAGTCCATTCCAACTCATGATGATCCCATGTGTGTCAGAGCAGAGCTGTGCTCCACAGGATTTTCAACAGCTGATTTTTTGGAAGTAGAATGCCAGGCCTTTCTTCAGAGGCTCCTCTGGATGGACTCGAACCGCTAACCTTTTGGTCAGCAGCCAGGTGTATTAACTGTTGCACCACCCAGGGACTCCTCAACATAACTGGTGTCCTTATAAAAAAAAGAAGAAACTCAGAGAGACACAGAGGGAAGACAGTCATGTAAAGATGGAGGCAGAGATTGGAGTGATGCTACCACAAGCCAAGGAAAACTGGAGCTACCAGAAGCTGGGAGAGACAAAGAAGGATCTTTCCTAGAGCCTTCAGAGTGCATGGCCCTGCCAACAAGCTGGATTCAAATTTCTAGCCTCCAGAAGTGTGAGACAATAAATTTCTGCCATTTGAAGCCACCGAGTTTGTGGTACTTTGTACAACAGCCCCAGGAAACCAGTACAATGTTCTCACAGGAAATTAAAAGAAATGCAAGTTCTGCTCTATTTCATTCTCTTCTATCCTGCCACCCATGGAGCATCAGAGGTGCTGGCGAAAGGATCCAGCCCACACGAGTTCATTCCAGCCTCAGCCACTTACTGCAGTGCGACCCAGGCAAGCCAGGTCCACCCCTGAGCTGAGCCTCGTCTGCCAAGTGGAGCTAATGGTGCCCACCTTGAAGAAGTGAGAGGGCACTCACAAGGGATGCTGTTGGTCATCTCCAGAGCTCATGCCAAGCCTCCTGCAGAACCCGTGATGTTGAATGTTGGCCGTTCCTGGCATTTCTCATGGACAGAGGGGGGCCTTAGCCTTGTGACCAGCAACAGCTGGACATGTGCTAGACTTCTTCCCACAATTCAGTGTCAGGACCCACACCACACCCTTCACGTGCTAGACTTCTTCCCCTGATTCAGTGTCAGGACCCATGCCACACCCTTCATGTGCTAGGCTTCTTCCCCTGATTCAGTGTCAGGACCCACATCACACCCTTCAACACAACTTCTGGTGGAGGCCTTCTCAGGGCAGGGGGTTCTGCAACTCGGGGCGTCTTCTCCTCCTGAAGGGAGCCATGTCCCAGTGCAGTAGGGAAATGCCTATTCCAATCCTCGTTTCCGCCACCCATCTGTCAGTTTGTCGTACTGTCGTGGCTTGCATGTTGCTGTGGTGCTGGAAGCTATGCCACCAGTACTTCAAATACCAGCAGGGTCACCCATGGTGGGCAAGATTCAGACTAGGAAAATTGTTTGGCGATTTACTTCTGAAAATTAGCCAATGAAAACCTATGGATCACAACAAAGCACTATCCAGCTCACTTGCTTTGGACACGTCATCAGGAGGGATCAAACACTAGAGGAAGACATCAAGTTTAGTGAGGTAGAGGGCCAAGGAGGGCTAGAGAGAGCTCGGTGAGGCGAATTGGCACAGTAGCTACAACGAATTTGAACATGCTGGCAATTATGAGGATGACGCAGGACTAGGCAACGTTTTGTTGCCCTGAGCCAGAGTCAAATCGACAACAACTAACAACAATAAGTCGCCATTTGGGACATCCAGGTAAATCATTTTGGCCTGAATTTAAATTCTGGTCCTGCCCCTTATAAGCTAGATGACCTGGGGTGTGTTTCTCAACCTCTCAGCTTGCCCTCCATCATTCCAGCCTAGAGAATTCTTGACACCTGGTCCATCAGGGTCTTGGCAGGAAACAGGTGGCCCACTTAAAGGGGTGACCACAGGAGCTAAATGGAGGTGCAGGTGAAGTTAGGAAATCCACAAGAGATATAAGCATCCAGAGATGGAGAGATTGGGAAACCATGTCCACATTATGCCTAAAGATTCCAGGAGAGGCGTTGTTGCTACAAGAACCAGTGAGAGCCACAGCCTTGGGGGGAAGAAGGGGGTGCTTGACAAGAGCTGTAGCCATAGTCAAAGAGCATAGCCATTGCCAAACCAAAAGCCCAGCGAGGAGAGAGTGAAAGAAACAAGACCCTATCCTCACTCGACTCCCACTAGCAGGTCTCCACTGGTGCCTCCCATTGGCAAAAATCAACTGAAAGCCAGAGGGCCAGGGAGCCCGGCATACATCTGCAAGTCGAGCCTCCCAGAACATGGAGCAAGGCGGAGGGCAGATCTGGGGACACAGGGAGGCCACTTCCACAGTGGTAGGCAGGGCAGTGCCTTCATAAATGTCTACTTCCCCATCTCCAGAATCTGTGGACATGTTGCCTTACACGGCCAAAGGGATTTTGCAGATTCAGTTAAGGATCTTGACAAGATGAGGGGATTATCCTGGATTATTCAGGTGGGCCCGATGTAACCACAGGGTCCTTATAAAAGAGGGAGACAGGAGGGTCACAAATACACAGAAGGCGATGGGAGGATGGAAGTAGTGGGTCAGAGAGAGAGATTTGAAGATGCTACACTGTTGGCTTTGCAGATGGAGGAAGGGCCATGAGCTAAGGAATGTAGGCAGCCTTTAGAAGCTGAAAAAGGTGAGGAAAATGATTCTCCTGAAAGCCTCCAGAAGGAATGCAGCCCTGCCAACCTATTTTAGGACTTCTGACCTCCCAAACTATCAGAGAATAAATTTGTGTGGTTTAGATCACTAAGTTTGTGGTAATTATTACGGTAACCCAAACCAAAAACCCAGTGCTGTCGGTAGCCCTGAGAAATTAATACACCACCACAATACCCAAGGGGTTCCCTCTGGCCACCCAGCCCCCTTACTGCCCTCCCATATCACCCCTGGTCTCAGAGTCTCCACCAGCTCAGTTAGGACAGAGGTCAGAAGAGGAGCTCAGACCTGGGAGAAAATGCCTCCGTTAACCAGAAATGACTCTTGGGGTGAGCCAGCATCACCCCCCACCACTCCATGGGTGTGCTGGTCCTGCCTTTCTTTTTTCTTGGGCTTGTAAATGTCCTGGGGCATCAGGACACAGGCATCTCTCAGGGTACCCCTTAGCTGCTCCCAAAAAAAAAAGGCTACCAGCACACTCTAGGTTCCTCCCTAGTGTGAGCTTCATGGTTTTCTCCTTTTTATTTTTTTGTATTGTTTTGTTTAGTACATCGTCCCCACGTATGGACTATCTAGTGATGGGGGCAGCATAATGTAGTATAAGAAACCCAGTCCAGAAGTCTAGAAACCCAGGTGAGAATCCTGCATCTACTCCAGCTTTGAAATGGGTAGAGAAAGCAGTTTCTCTCGCTGAACCTCAGTTTCCTCATCTGTACAAAGGCAGGGGACTGAGTTGTCTGCAGGCAGTCTGATTCCAGGGTTCTAAGTGCCCTCCTTCCCTGCCACCAGCCTGCCTGACGTAGTGACCCTGTAGGAGTAAGGGGTGATCAGGTTTCATGGACAACGCCACATCCGGAGCCCAAAGCTGTGCTCTCTCGGGGATCCAACAGAAGCCCCAGCTCCCAGCCCAGGGACCACAATCACCTGATTCTCTGCTGCCCCCTGCTGGCCACTGGAAAACAGGATTCCAACTAGATCCCTCAGAAATGGCTGAAAGGTACCCTCAAGGGATGCCCCCTGCAGCCTCCACCTCCACAGCCCCCTGCATCCACCTGCCCACCAGACCTGGCCAGCCAGGGCCTCCCTTGAGGTTGATTGCAGGGCCCAGAAGGAAGCCAGTGCAGAGACGAAAGGCCTGGACGGGGAGGCTGTCCGTTGTGGGACTCCAGGTCAGTCTCTCCCTGTCTCTGCACTCCCTCCCCCCTTTCTTTCTCTCTCTCTCCCTCTCTGTCTCTCTCACACGCATACACACTCACATAAATTCACAAAAAAGAGTCACATAAATAGGTAGGAACTGTGCCTGACAAAACAGAAATTACCAGGGATGTCTACTGAGAAGGCTCCAAGAGGGCTGCCTGCAGAAAGAGCCACTCTGCAACACCATGATTAAGACACACGTGAGGGTAGGTCAAAGGCCCATTGTTGTTTGTGTCCACCATAGAAAAGATAGGCAATTAGAAATGCCAGGAGCAGGTGTGGCTGGGGGAAAGCGGTACAAGGGAGTGGCAGGTCAATATGCATTTTGTTATGAAGCAACTGAACTGTGTCTAAGAAGGAATCGTGTTGCCTTTGTAAAAGAAGGGTCCTTAAAGATTGCCTCATCTTGATGGAGACAGGGGGCTCTCCAGTCGTCTCAGTTCAACACCCCCTCAAGTACCAACATCAGGGCATCACCCCCCAGCACTCCATGGGTGTGCTGGTCCTGCCCTTCTTTTTTCTTGGGCTTGTAAATGTCCTGGGGCATCAGGAGGGGAGGTCACACGGAACGAGGCCAAGTGGACTGAGCAAGGTCTAGGGACACGTTGGGACACCAGTCCTGCCAGGGGGTCAGCAGTCATGAGACTACAGATGGGCTGAGATGCCCACTGTCCCCAGGAAAGGGGGCAGCCAGTAGAAGTGCTACATACTAAAGACGGACAGGGCACGGGAGGCTGGGAAACCTGAGTGTAGCCCCGCCCTTCAAATGATGCCCACTGTGGCCTCTTTATCAGCTCCTGAGCCATACGTGAGCCTCTGGCTGCACAGACTCACCTTCCAGGCCTCTCTCCCGGGGCAGTGTTGCCAGGGGGCAGGTGAAGTCCCCTCCGCTCTCCCCACCCATCCTCCCTTCAGCTCTCCAGCTCAGGGGAATCTCTCTGGCCTCAGGGCACTCCTCCCTTCCTGCTTCTGCAAATCATAATGTCTTGCTCTGTAATCTCCTTCCTTTGACTTCCTCCAAAGCCCTCTCCTCCCTTCTGGGTCTTTCACAGCACACCTGAATGGCCCATTAGACACTGATTCTGAGTCAACCCAAAAGTAAGCCTCCTTGCCCCCAAGGAAGGTCCCTAGGTGGTGCAAATGGTTTTAGTTGAATTCACCAGGTGGTACTACAGAAGAAAGGCCTGGCAATCTGTTGTTCTTAAGATTTCAGTCAAGAAAACCCTTTGGAGCAGTTCTACTCTGTAACACATGGGGTTGCCATGAGTCAAAATGGACTCAACGACAGTGTGTTTTTGATTCCTCCAATACACGCACACACAAAACAAAAAAAGAAGAACAGTTGCTCTCACGTGGATCCTGACTCATGGCGATTCCGCGTGTGTCAGAGTAGCGCTGTGCTCCACAGGGCTTTTGATGCTGATCTTTCAGAAGTAGCTTGCCAGGCCTTTCTTCTGAAGCATCTCTGGGTGGACTTGAACCTTCAACCTTTTCGTTTAGCAACCAAGCATGTTGACCATTTGCACAACCCAGGAACTCCTCCCTCCAAGGTGGGAGGGCTTCAACTTCCAACCTTCTAGTGCAGCAAAGGGATGGAAGAAGAGAAGAAAAAAATAAAACGCTCCTGTATTAAAATGTACACTGCCACTCCTGATGCAGGAATAGCTTCGCTTCTGGTGGCCCAGGGGTCATGAAGTCGGACCGGCAGAAAACGAAATGCAATCCCAGCAGTGCAAGGCCTGCAAGGAGACACACTCATGGCCATAATCAGCTAAATACTGTTTATTCTCAGACTTTACGGTCAACCTAGGGACAAAGCACAAAAGGCTTGGTTTGGTTATGGAGCAGAACATAGATGTCAACAACAGGGATGATGGAAAAGGTAAGACACAGGAGACCTTTGGGTGGGAGGAGGAAGGTAAGAGGCAAAGTGGAAGGAAGGGAGCTCCTTCCTCCCACACGGAGGGGAGTCCAGATACCCCCTAAAGTCAATGGGATTCCATACAGAGATCCAGCTAGAGTACAAAGCTACAAAATAACCAAAAGAAGAGCCAAAATATAACTAGCCAAAATTAGGAGAAAGGAAAGAAAGGGGTGAGGAAGCGTCAATGCATTAAATCCTCATTTTTTATTAATGGGAGTAACCAGACATGGGGCAAAGTGATATGGAGTCCTTGGGTGGTACAAACAGTTAACGTGCGGCTGCTAACTGAAAGGTTGGAGGTTCGAGTCTGCCCAGAGGCGCCTTGGAAGAAAGGCCTGGAGATCTCTTTGCAGAAAATCAGCCATGGAGCACAGTTCCACTCTGACACACATGGGGTTGCCATGCCTCAGGGTCAACTCCACAGCACTGGTTACCGGTTCAAAATGAAGCACGAAGAAATAGTGATTCAAACATACTCCTTGGAGATAAAGAAAACTACTAGAAGAATTTAAAACAGAGTCAATTAAATCGGCTACCATAATTACTTAATGGCTACAGTCTTCTGTTTGGGGTAATGAAAAGTTTTGTAAGTAGATGGTGATGAAGGTTGCCCGACACTGTGAATGTAATGAATACAATTGATTGTACATTTAAAGAGGGTTAAAAATGGCCACCTTTATGTTACGTATATTTTACCACAATAAAACTTTAAAAGCAACACCTACGTCTGGGCTAAGGAACAGGCCTGAAGGGGCAACCTCGCTTTTAGTCGTAAGCTTGTCTGTGTCCTCTGATATTTTACCATGCGCATGTATGATTTTGATTTTAAATAAATTTTAAAAACTGACACCAAAATCCCGGTCAAGGGAGCCAGAAACGACCAGGCCATCTGCTCGCTCTCCAACGCAGCTGACCACTGGGCCGGGGCCCTGGGCCGGGGCAAGGAGCCCAAGGCCTCGCGGGCCAGCAGCTGCCGCACCGAGCGGGAGAGCCAGGGGGCCTGGCGGTAGCTCCCCGGCCCCAGGCCCCCTCTAGCCCAGCATGTTCCGACAGCGCAGCCGCTCCTCCTCGCGCTTCTCCTCCAGGCGGCTCTCCAGCAGCTGCACCTCCCTGCGCACGGCCTTCCGCATGGACGGCTCCAGCTCCAGCACTTTCTGGAGGTCCGCCTTGGCCTCCGCCTCGTTCCACACCTCCGCGTGAGCCCGGGCGCGCACGTAGTAGGCCTTCACAATGCCTGTGGGAAGGATGGGGCGGCACCCACCTGACTGGGACTTAGCAGCTGACAAAATACTTAGCCCTGGCCATGATGGGTCAGGCAGAGTCCTCAACCTCTCTGTACCTCAGTTTCCTCCGCTGTAAAATGGGAATGATAACGATAGTATCTATTCCCCTCCCTTGCATGGACCCTTACAAGGTCCTTAACTAGTTTTACACACATACTTTTGTATTCTTTTTTCCTATGGAGGCTCCTCAAATTGTATCACCCTCAGGCTCTATCCCTATACCTAGTCCACCGGGCAGTATGAGGAGCGAATGAGCTAATAAACGCAGAGGACTAACTGCCTGGCCCCCAGGGGGCGCTCTACACGTATTACCTGCTGCAGTGATTGCTAACGGTGTCCAAGTGCCATTTCCACAAATGTCGTCCTATCTGCCGGCCACCTGTACTCGTACCTATTCAACATCATTCTCTATCGATTCTCCCCTTTTTTAAAAGGCCTGTTGATGGCTCCACAAAATTACAAGCTTGGTGGTATGTATTTGTCCTAAAACACGTTCAAATAAAATACCTCCTAAAATGAGCCCAGCTTGTCAATCACCTGTGACGCTGGCACACATTTGCAGAAACCCCGCTGGGAGGCGGCAAGGTCTGGGGCCTTGTCAGGGTCAGAAGACAAGCCCACCAGGGTCTTCTCTGGGCCGCATGCCCGCCCCACCCCAGTCCGCGCGCCCACCTGGGTGGTGCCGCAGGATGTCGCTGGTGTGCTCTAGCACCTCGTAGTACTCCTCCTTCTTCAGCAGGCACTGGCAGTAGTTGAGGATCAGGGTGTTGGTCATCTTTTCCAGCTTCAGCCACTGCACCTCCCAGGGCTTCTCCTGTGCAGTGGAGAAACGGGCAGCGGTGAGCTGGGGCCCCTGCCTGCCTCCCATCCCCATACCCCCCCCACAGCTGCAGGGCTGCTCCCCCCACGGCTGCCTGACCTCCCACCCCGCTGTGGCCTGTGCGAGGCTACTTCCCCACCGGCAGCCCCCTGGCCACCCCGACCTTGGTCTGCAGGTTCCGCAGGCAGACGATGGCTTCCTGGTACTTGGCGGAAGCCTCCTCATAGCGGCCCAGCTTGAAGAGCCGGTTGCCTTCTCCGTGTAGGATGGGCACCGCCTGCATCTTCTCCACATTGCTCAGGTTCCAGGTCTCCCTCTGGTACTCGCTCGGGGCCTCCACCTGGCCAAGGAGCTGCAGGTCAGCGAGGCATGGACCCAGGGGCCTGCATCCCCGCAGGGACGGAGAAAGTGAACCCCAGCAGCCTGGCCGAGTGAGCGCTCCATTCACCACAGTGAGCTTGGGACAGAATCGTGTTGTGAGTTGGACAAGTACAAAGGAAGGAAGCAGCATGGCTTCAGGGCCCCAGCCTAAATTGGTGTCTTTGCAAATTAGGAAAGAGCAACTCTTCAAGACTCTTGACTTCAAACATTCAGAAAATTGTCATGAGTACTCAGTTTGTTAGAACAAGATACTTTATTGCCATCTGCTGGAAATCTGTCATTACAAAAATCCAAAAGTGCAATGTCTGTCATGCGAACGGGTGAATCCACCACTTGTCTGTCAGTTTGTCGTACTGGGGTGGCTAGTATTTGGCTGTGATGCTGGCAGCTATGCCACCCATATTTCAAATATCACCAGGGTCACCCATGCTGGACAGGGCTCAGCAGAGCTTCCAGACTAAAACAGACTAGGAAGGAGGACCTGGTGATCTATTTCAGAAAAAACTGGCCAATGAAAACCTTATGAATAGCAGGGGAACACTGTATAGTGCCAGAAGATGAGCCCCTCAGGTTGGAAGACACTCAAAATACAACGGGGGAAGAGCTGCCTCCTCATACCAGCGTGAACCTTAATGACATGGATGGAGTAAAGCTTCCAGAACTTTCAATGCTGATGTGGCATGACTCAAAATGAGAAGAAACAGCTGCAAATGCCAACATCCATTAGTAATTGAAACGTGAAATGTATGAAGTATGATCTAGGAAAATTGAAAGTTGTCAAAAATGAAATGGAACACTTGGAAGATTGATATCCTAGGCATTAAAAAAAAAATTAGGGAGCTGAAATGGACTGATATTGGCCATTTTTAATCAGACAATTATATGGTCTACTATGCCAGGCTGAGTTCTCTAGAGAAGCAAAACCAGTGAGGCATAGAGAGAAAGAGAGAGAGAGAGAGAAATTTATCTCAAGGAATTGGCTCATGTGGTTGTAGAGGCTGACAAGTCCCAAGTCCATGGGTCACGCATCAGGCTGGAGGCTCCTCCTGACTCACATAGCTGCAGGGGCTTATAAACTCAAGATCAGCAGGTCAGACGGCAGGCTGCTGGCTCACAGGCTGTGGAAGCTGACAAATCCCAAGATGAGCAGGTCAGATGGCAGGCTGCTGGCTCACAGGCTGTGGAAGCTGACAAATTCCAAGATCAGCAGGTCAGACGGCAGGCTGCTGGCTCACGGGCTGTGGAAGCCGACAAATCCCAAGATCAGCAGCCAATACGGCAGGCTGCTGGCTCACAGGCTGTGGAAGCTGACAAATCCCAAGATCAGCAGGTCAGACGGCAGGCTGCTGGCTCACAGGCTGTGGAAGCCGACAAATCCCAAGATCAGCAGGTCAGGCGGCAGGCTGCTGGCTCACAGGCTGTGGAAGCTGACAAATCCCAAGATCAGCAGCCAATACCGCAGGCTGCTGGCTCAAGTCCCAAGAACCAGAGGTCAGATGATGAAGAGCCAGATGCAGGATCCAAAGTGAGTAAAAGTCAGCAAGCTTTGCCAGAAGGTCCGTATATATTGGATGCAAGCCACACCCCTAAGGAAACTCACCTTACAACTGATTGGCTGATCACATCAGATCACATCATGGAGGTGATTACATTATATCACAAAATGGAAGATAACTACATCATTACATAACTGCCAAACAACTGAGAATCATGGCCCAGAAGTTGACATACAACCTTAACCATCACACCAGGAATGACAAATTGAAGAGGGATGGCATCACATTCATTGTCAAAAAGGACATCGTAAAAGCTATTCTGAAGTACAGCACTGTCAGTGATAGGATACTATCCATACACCTGCAAGGCAGACCAGTTCATATGACTATTCAAATTTACAGATCAACCACTACTGCCAAAGATGAAGAAACTCAAGATTTTTACCAATTTCTGCAGTCTGAAATTGATCAAATATGCAATCAAGATGGATTGATAATTACTGGTGATTGGAATTTGAAAATTGAAACAAACAAGGATCAGTAGTTGGAAAATATGGCCTTGGGGATAGAAACAACATCGAAGGTCACATGATAGAATTTTGCAGGAACAACAACCTATTTTTTGGAGATACCTTTTTTCAACAAAACAAACGGCAACTATACACGTGGACCTCACTGGATGGAATACACAGGAATTAAATCTGCAGGAAGGGACAATGGAAAAGCTCAAGATCATCAGCCAGAACAAAGCCAGGGGCAGACTATGGAACAGACCATCAACTGCTTATTCCAAGTTCAAGCTGAAGCTGAAGAAAATTAAACAAGTCCACTAAAGCCAAGGTACAAACTAGAATATATACTACCTGAATATAGAGATCATCTCAAGAATGGATCTGATGTATTGATCAGTAACGACCGAACCAGACACGTTGTGAGATGACGTCGAGGACATCACACATGAAGAAAACAAAAGGACATTAAAAAAAAAAAAAAAACAGAAAAGAAAGAAAAGACCAAAATGGATGTCAGAGGAGACTCTGAAACTTGCTCTTGAATGTTGAGTAGCGAAAGTGAACAAATGAAACGATCACATAAAAGAAACGAACAAAAGATTTTAAAGGGTGACTCCAGAAGGCAAAGTATTATAATGAAATGTGCAAAGACCTGGAGTTAGAAAACCAAAAGGGAAGTATATGCTCAGATTTCTCAAGCTGAAAGAACTGAAGGAAAAATTTAAGCTTCAAGTCGTAATATTGAAGGATTCTCTGGACAAAATATTGAACAACGCAGGAAGCACCAAAAGAAGATGAAAAGAATACACAGAGTCACTGAACCAAAAAGAGTTGGTCGACTTTCAACCATTTCAGGAGGTACCATATGAACAAGAACCAATAGTATTGAAGGAAGCAGTCCAAACTGCACTGGAAGTATTTGCAAAAAACAAGGCTCCAGGACTTCACAGAATACCAACTGAGATGTTTCAACAAGCAGAAGCAACGCTGGAAGCACTCACTCATCTATATCAAGAAATTTGGAAGACCTGGCAACTGACTGGAAGAGACCCATATTTGTGCCCATTCCAAAGAAAGGTGACCCAGCAGAACATGGAAATTATGGAACAATATCATTAAGTAAAATTTTGCTGAAGATCATTCAAAAACGTTTGTAGCAGTGCATTGACAGGGAACTGCCAGAAATTCAAGCCAGGTTCAGAAGAGGACTTGAAACAGAGATGTCATTGCTGAGGTTAGATAGATCTTGGCTGAAAACAAAGAATACCAGAAAGATGTTTACCTGTGTTTTATTGACTATGCAAAGGCATTCGACTGTGTGGATCATAACGAATTACCGATAACATTGCAAAGAATGGGGATTCCAGAACACTTAACTGTGTTCATGAGGAACCTGTACAACAGGTCAAGAGGCAGTCTTTCCAACAGAACAAGAGGATACTGCATGGTTTAAAATCAGGAAAAGTGTGCATTGAGGCTGTGTCCTTTCACCATACTTATTCAATCTGTATACTGAGCATATAATCTGAGAAGCTGAAGCCTATGAAAAAGAACAGGGCATCAGGATTGGAAGAAGACTCATTAACAACCTGTGATATGCAGATAACACAACCTTACTTGCTGAAAGTGAAGAGGACTTGAAACACTGATGAAGATCAAAGACCACAGCCTTCAGTATGGCTTACAACTTAACATAAAGAAAACAAAAATCCTCACAACTGGACCAGTAAGCAACATCATGATAAACAGAGAAAAGATTGAAGTCGCAAGGATTTCATTTTATCTGGATCCACAATCAATGCTCATGGACCAGCAGTCAAGAAATCAAACAACGTATTGCATTGGGCAAATGTGCTGCAAAAGACTTCTTTAAAGAGTTAAAAAGCAAAGACATCACTTTGAGGACTGAAGTGCATCTGACCCAAGCCATGGTATTTTCAATTGCTTCATATGCATGGGAAAGCTGGACAAAGGATAAGAAAGAATGAAGAAGAGTTGATGCATTTGAACTGTGGTATTGGCAAAGAATATTGAATATACCATGGACAGCCAGAAGAACGAACAAATCTGTCTTGGAAGAAGTACAGCCAGAATGTTCCTTAGAGGCAAGGATGGCGAAACTTCATCTCATGTACTATGGATGTGTTACCAGGAGCAATCAGTCTCTGGAGAAGGACATCATGACTGGTAAAGCAGAGGGTCAGGGAAAAAGGGGAAGACCCTCAATGAGATGGATTGACACAGTGGCTGCAACAATGGCCTCGAACACTGCAATGACTGCGAGGATGGCAACAGCAAAAAATGTGAGTGAGCCACTTAGAGGTGATGCCCTTGCGCAGTGCGCAGACTACACAAGTGTTCACGCACGAGCTTTGTTGACACAGTTCTCTTATTCATTGGTATTCACCCATGTAGCCCTCAGGTGAAGCCTCAGCCTTGGCTGTGAGCTGAGTCTTTATCTGGGCTTGACCCTGGCCCTAACCCTCTTCCCCCTCCCCTCGGACATGTCCTATCAATCTCTCGGTGGTCTGGGTAAGAAGGTGTAGGGAGTTCCAGGAAGCCTCTCCCACGACTGGAGAACAGATCTGAACCCACAAAGCCCAGGGACCAAGGATGAGGCTGTAATTCTAAACTTCTAAAAACAAAAATGGAAATAGCCAATGGAAATAAAATGCCTCCAAAATGAAAACAAATCCAATTTTTAAAAATCCGCCCCAAACAGAGTTTTGCCCTTGAAAAGGCAGAGGAGATGTGTTGTCAAATCCCAGTTCTCCTGTGGTTTATGAACCCTTTCTTATTCTCTAAAGGGGTGCTGGGCTCCCCATGGCGCCCACTATCCCTGGTCCCTCCCTGATGCTAAATGAAATCACGAAGAAACCAATTTTACGAAACCTTGACTTAATAAAAAATAAAACGTTTTGAAAAAAAATAAAAACATTAGGATGAAGAATAACCCAGAGACTGGTACAAAAAAGGTGTTCAACTAATACTTGCTAAGTGAATGAAGACATGAATTAACGTGTATTGGATGGGATCACCTACTGGTAGAGCCCAGTATTGCAGCCTGACTCTATAACACATTGTAATGGCAAAATATGCGCTGGCTAAAGAGTAAGGCAGCTAGACACCCCGCCCAGATCCTGTCCCTTAACTCGTTAGACTAGTGCAAGTTACTTTTTCTCTTTCTCTCCCTCTCCTCCGCGGCCCCACCCCGCCCCAGGGCCTCACCTGCAGCAGCTCAATCACGAAGATCAGCGGCTGTGGCTCCTTCTGCAGCTCGTCCAGGTCCTCGTAGCCCAACGTGTGGTAGGCAAACATGTTGGCCAGCCCGCATGTGTGCACGTGCCACGCAGTGGGGTCCTTACCCTCTGCCATCTGCCGCAGGCTCCTGGACAGGATGGGGTAGACCCCTGTGTGCTGTGGGCAGAGACGGGGGATGGCTCGGGCTGTCTGCTCAGAGCTGGGCAACAGAGGGCCCCCTCTGAGCCCCCACAGCGGGAATCATGCTCCCCACTACACCTGCTCCCACGGCTGTGTCTGCCTATTGACCCCACATACTCACACTCATAGAAACTGGGTGCAGGCAAAGCACATCTATTAAGGCCTTAAATCCTTACAACACCCAACAAGGGAGGCATTACTATGATCCCCGCTTTACGGATGAGGAAGCTGAAGTCCAGAGAGGTTAAGTAACTTGCTCAAGATCACAGAGCTGGGAAATGGCAGAGCCAGGATTCAAACCTGGCTCCAGAAGCCACACTCTCAGCCACAATGCCTCTTGGTCTACCTCTTGTGGCCGACTATAACATATCCCCTAAGGAAACTGAGCTTTACAAAGCCAGTGACTTGCAGGGAGAGCCGTGTGGAGCAGTGGAAGGAGGAGGACTCTGGCGTCCGAGAGACGAGCTTAGCACCCTGACAGTGCCTCTGCTTATCATGAGACCCCATCCCCTCAGTTGCATCTGCCTGATAGTAGGGCTGCTGTAGGGATTCAAAGAGACCGTGCAGACATAGGTCTAGACCAGCACAGCCTCACCTGGCCACTGGGCACTGGCTGCCATCCTCAAGGTGAAGGAGGGCTGGTGATATCAGCTGTGTGGCCTCAGGCAAGGCCTGCACCCCATGGGCCTCAGTTCCCCCATCTGTGAGCTGGGAAGCCCCCAGGTCTCTTCCCTCTCCCTGGGCCTGGTTCCCCAGCTGCCCCCTCAGTCTCCCACACAGAAGTGGGAAAGTGAAGGGCAAAAAGGGATTCAGAGTTGCCCCAAAGTTGCCAGTGGGGGCAGGAAAGGTAGTCCCCTCCTCGCCCCTCCTCATCACCACCACCCAGGATTAGCTGGGAACGCCCTTCTCGTTCTTTGTGGAAGACATGGCCAGATGGCAGCTAAGCCCAGTCGGGATTAAGGCTGGACTGATGGAGGGATAAGCTTGTCTCCTGCCCCTGACACAGCAGCCCTGGCTCCGTGTCCCCTACCTCCACCCGCCCCAGCAGGTACACCATGAGCTATGGCCTCAGGGCCTCTGCCCCCGGCCACCCCGTGACAAAGGCTCTACCCAATGTCTAGGCTTGTCCCACCCTGGCATCAGCAGCACCCCTTGTCAGTGCAGGGTGGGCTGTGAGATTCCACCAGGAGCAGGGAGAAATTCCAGGAAGAAGGCCCAAGGCAGAGAAAGAGCAGAGCTCCAGAGACTCAAACCTGCCCTTTGGAGGGAGTGACGGAGGTGTAAATCTGTGCCTGCTCTGGGGCCCAGCTTGCAGGCAGCAGGCTAAGCGGGGCAGCCACAGTCACCCAGGGGCCTCTGCGCAGCTGGCCTCCAGCCCTTAGAAATTGCTCAGCCTAGAGGGTTCTAAATAGGACCAGGGATCCCAGGATTGCTGCCTTCTGTGGGGCCTCAAGGCCAGAGCCTGGTCTGTCTAAGGGCTGTATCTATGCTGGAGGTTGCAAACCTGGGCACTATTCTACTCGTACATTGTGGGTGTGTTTTTCATTTGTTTGTTTTTTTAATTAGTTGCCAACAGTTAAATACGGAGGAACTCTTGTGCTCATGTAGGTTGCTGGCTTGTCTTAAAAACTCAGAAGATCCAGCCACACTGGGCCTGCCTGCTCATGGCCATCAAGACTGGGAGCTTAGGAGCACAACCCCATCCGGATGGCGCGGGGCTCTCCAGTTCACCAGGGTTCCTGGCCTCTTGTGAAATCAGAATTTGCAACTCCTGGCCTCATAAGACTGGGCACCAGCAAAAATCCCACAAACAGACCAGTCCTGGGGGACAGGGTGGAAGGCACTTAAGAGAAGAAGCACCTAGAGCTCCAGACCGACACCCCCCGCCCCCCGCCTCCGCCCTGCCAGCTTAGGGGAAAGGGAAGGAGCAATGAAGACCCCTGCCCCTGCAGAGACCGAAACTTCCAGGTAATGCAGGGGGCACTGTCCAGGCAGAGGGTCCTGCAGGCAGTGAGGAGCAGCAATGGCTGGGGAAAGCCAGGCCCTCCTAAGTCCTGTCCTGGGACAATAGAGATGACTGTCCCACTGACTGCTTCGTCTTCCAAAACTCTGGTTTTTGAATGGAAAGGTGTCCCAAAAAGGAGAAGGGGCTAACTAAATTAAACATGCCAGCCTTTTCACTTCCTGGGTTTTGCACAAGTCAGTCCTCTCCCCGACTTCTTGGCCTGGTGAATTCCTATTCATCCTTCAAAACCCAGCTCAACGTCTCTTCTTACAGAAGTCCCCCTTAATATCCTATAGCAATTAGTTAGTCCTCTTTTGTGGGCCCAAAGCATTTTGCCCTCATTATTTATGTCATAGTACTGGCTGCCCTGCATTGTAATTTGTTTAGATGTCTGCTGTTCCTCCAGTGTTTAAGTTCCTTGAAGGTAATTTCCAGCACCGAGGGCAGGCCTAATCAGGTGCCCAGTGAATATTTCCCAATTGGATGGATGGATGGATGGATGGATGGATGGATGGATGGATGGATGGATGGATGGATGGATGGATGGATGGATGGATGGATGGATGGATGGATGGATGGATGGATGGATGGATGGATGGATGGATGGATGGATGCTTAGTGATAGAAGATTAGATTATGAATGGACATTGGGTAAAGGGAGGGTGGATGGACAGACAGATAAAAAGTGGATGTGCAGGTGGATAAACGACTCTGCAAGGTGTGTGTGTGTGTCCCTGCAATCATGTGGGCTGTGGGCTGAGAGATGTGGGGACTTTTGGAAAAACCAAATGTCCCTGCAGTATAAAAGGTACCAGGCTGTGAGACAGGCTGTGCACTCATGTGCGTACTGATGTAGTCAAAAGAACACAGAGACCACAAGAAACAAAGAACCATGCCCACATTCCAGGTGCAACAACAGCTTGTGGTTTCACAAACAACAAATCAATCAACCAATCAAGAATTTATTGACAGGCTTCTACGCACTCTGCTCTCCTGTGTTGGCAAGTCTGCATCCTGTGGAGACAGGGTGCTTGTTGGCAACCAAGCCTTGTCTAACATATGCCCTGAATTACAGGTACATATGGGTGTCAATCGGCCATTGAAAACCCTACAGAGCCCAGTTCTACTCGGACACACATGGGGCCACAATGAGTCGGAATCAACAGCAATTTTTTTTATAGGTATAAAAAGTACAGGTGCTCCTCACTGTAAGCAAAGTCAATGTATACTTTAATGATTTTAAATGAGCTGAAATCACAAAGAAATCAATTTTATGAAATCTTGACTTGCTAAAAAGTAAAACGTTTTGGAAAAAAAATGAAAACATTGGGATGAAGAATAACCCAGAGACTGGTACAAAGAAAAGGTGTTCAACTAATATTTGCCAAGTGAATGAAGACATGAATTAATGTGTGTTGGATGGGATCACCTACTGGTAGAGCCCAGTATTGCAGCCTGACTCTATTACACATTGTAATGGCAAAACATGCACTGAATAAAGAGTAAGGGGGCTAGAGGCCCCACCCAGATCCTGTCCCTTACCTTGTTAGACTAATGCAAGTTACTTTCCCTCTCTGAGCCCTAAGTTTTCTCATTAGGAAAATGAGGGAGTTGGTCTCTAAGATTCTTCTAGCTCAAAATAACTGTGCCCACTTTTCAATTGCCCTGTCCTGTGATTTGCCCTCATAGACATCATGTCATGTAATCTCCACAACAACCTCTTAACATAGAGTTTTATTTATTTATAGATGCAGAAATAAAATGCCAGAGAGGAGAACAAACTTCTCCAGTGTCACATAGCTCATGTATGACAGAGCGGAGTTCAGATCCATGTCTATCTCTCTCCCAAATTGCTCTTTCAAAAGGTCAGTGGCCCCTGAGGAGATAATGAATCCGGGCATTCCCCATCAATGGCTGCTAAAACCATTAGGTGTAAGTTGAGAGGGAGCTTTATAACGGATGGGCCAGGCTGTCACCACCTAAACTCACCCATCGATCTTAATATCACAATAAGAAAGCCAGCAGACACAGGTGCCTCCCAATGGAATGCAAGCAGCACCATCCGTGATACATTTTTGCAAAGAACCGGAATCTTACCGAGCCTCTCTAGACCAGACTTCCAATTAGGAACAGAGGAACATTCATGGCAAAGCAATCAGCAAAATCAGGATGAGAGAACTTCTACAGGACAAATGACCCAGTGTCCTCAACAAGCCCCCATCAAGAAAAAAAGGGGGGGGGAACCCACAGACAAAAACAGACATGAGAGTCATAGCAACAAAGCGCTATGCATGGACTGAACTTGAACAAACCAATGGTAAAGAATAAACTAAGAGACAATCAGGTAAATATGAACAACGACTGGATATTAGATTAAAAAGGTGCAATAATGACATCATGGTTATGTTTTTTACATATTTTTATATTTTAATATCTACAGATGAAATGACATGTCTGGAATTTGCTTCAACCATGTGGGAAGTGAGAGAAGAAATAGACAAGGGGTGGATGAAGGAGGACTGGCCATTGGTTGATGGTGGCTGGAGTTGGGTTATGGGTACTTGGAGGTTCATGATACTTTTTATCTACTTTTGATTTATGTTTGAAATTTTCCACAATAAAATGTTTAAAGGTCAGTGAGTTTTGCTATTTCTATCTGAGCCACAGACCCAGGAGGCTTGCCTATAACACTGATTGAAGAGGGCCATAAATACAAAAAAAGTTTGCAGGGTTGGCAGGGGTGAGCAAGAGGGCAGAAAAGTAACCAATGGCCAAAATCTCCAGGATCTGATGTTGTTAACTGCTGTAGAGTTAGCCCCCAACTCATGGCAACCCCATGCATGAGGGAACGAGAAACACCGCTTGGTCCTGTGCCATGCCCATGATCAGTTGGGATTGGACTACTGTGATCCATAGGATTTTTATGGCTGATTTTTGGAAGTAGATCACCAGGCTTTTCTTCCTGGTCTGTCTTAGTCTGGAAGCTCTGCTGAAACCTGTTCAACATCACAGCCACATGCAAACCGCCATGGACAGATGAGTGGTAGCTGCGAATGAGGTGCACTGGCCAGGAATTGAACCTGGATCTCCCGTGTGGAAAGCAAGAAGTCTACCACTGGGCCACCACTACCCCTCCAGGATCTAAGACTACTGTACAAAGAAGGAGAACTGTGAAGTGGGCAGACCCACTCCTAAGGAACATGGCACTGCTCCCAAATCCCACCAGGAAGCCACAGGGCCGCTTGTCATTTTAGGGGCAGCTCTTTCTGACCAGCCCATCTTCACAGTTACAACAGCAAGGAGTGAGGACGTCGGGTTTGTCTGGAGATTTTTGTTTTACCCACACTTTTGCTGAAACAGCAGCCCTCCAAAGTGGGTGGACCCCTAGAAGCCAGATCCAGGGAGGGGCTGAGGCAGCCTACTTACGATGGTGTCACACCAGAACTCGGCCACCTCACTGATCCGCATGGACGTCAGCAGGATCTCCCAGACCTCCAGCTTGAACATATTTCCAATGATAATGTGCATGGGCTGGCCCACCTGCTTGCTGTCGTCTATCACCGTCCGCTCCTCGTCGCATTTTGTGGTGCGGAAGTGAAAGGTCACCTGGTCACCATAAGAGTGGAGCCTGTTCTAGACACATCTCCCAGGGTCCAGCAGGAGCCACCCCCATGTCACAGGCTCCCAGGACTGCTCTCAGGGGTCAGTTCCCTGAGTGCCGATCACATGCCTTGACCCTTAGAACATCCCCACCCTGCTTGCCCCCCACCCCCTGGATGAGGAGCCCACTCCCGCCTAAAGGACCCCACTGCCACCCTTGACAGCTCTGAGTGTCAGGAACTCTTTCCTTAAACAAGTCCTAGTTCTGAAGCCACAGCCACTCTGTTGGTCCAGGGAAACCCACAGAGATTTGTGAACAAACTCCCTGACCCCGGAGGGACCTTCGTTCTCTAGAAATTTCCCAACGGCAACTCCCCTGGCCCCACACTAAAGTTAAATCTGAAAAGTACCAAGAATCCCATGAGTGGGCACCAACTCAGAGCTCCCCAGATGCCCGGGGTGGGTCGTTGCAGAAGGGGTCTGCCTGACTGATTTTTGGCAAAACTGCAAGGCCGTTTGCGTGCCATGCAGAGTGGCTGGGTCAGGCCTGGCAGGGTGGGGAGGGGGCGCGTCTGGTCTGGGGGAGCCTGAACCCCTGCCTCAGAGGAGCAGCCCAGCTTACTCGGGATCCAGTGATGAAGTTTGGGAGGTCCCCCGTGCCCCCGTGCAGAATAGTCTTCTTTATCCCCTCCACGTTCAAGAGCAGCGCAGCGTCCATGGCTCCGGAGGTGAGGAGAAGTCCTTGTCCAGCCCCCAGCCAGGGTTTAATCTCCCCCAGGGCTTCTCAGCCGGCGGAGACTGGTGGGGATTTGTCCCGTAGGTCAGGTGTCTGTAGATGAAGAGGGGGTCAGGTGGGGATGGCCCCTCAAGCTGGCCAGAGCTGCTCCTCAGGCCATTCCAGATGGCCTGGCCTTCTGTCCCCTCCACAGTGTGAAGGGGGAGGCTCCACCTGACGCCTTGCATTATGGCTTCTGCTGTGATTTCGTCCCACCCCAAGAAGGAAGGAGGTCAGCAAGGCTTTCTTAAAACAGTGAGGGAAAAGGGGAACCAGGAGGAGAGAGGCCCCAAGGCCATCAAAGGGGAAACAGAGAGGAGGGCTAAAGGCCCTTTGCGCTGCCTGGGCCGAGGAGCTGACCCTGTCCCCAGACTCTTGGTCCCTTTGGCCCCCAGGCCAGGGTGCTGCTGTCTTTGTGATGTCTGCCTTCCCCTTTTCCTCCTTTCCTCCTCCTCCCTCCCCAAGACCCGCCCACAAGAGGCTGTGAAAAAGGGGTAGGTTTCTGGCTTGGGTGGGTACTAAGACAGGGAACAAGAGAGCGGGGCAGGATTGGGGAAAGTTGAAGAGCCCTCCCCAGCCCCATTTGTGCTCCCCTACAAGGTCTACAAGGTCTAGCTGGGGGCAGTGGGGTTATCCCCTCCTCTTGGGGCAGGGCTTAATCCTGGGCCCTGGGACCTAAATTAATCTCAAGGCTTCAGGGACGGCAACCCCCGCCACCCTCCCCCTGGTCCAAAGGTGAAGAGCATGTGAAGACTTGGTGTTTGGCGCCACCTTGTGGCTATGACAGGTTCTTATGCTTCTGCTCCCTAGAGTCCTGAGGGTGATGGAGAATTCTGTGGGCTGCAAAAACCGTTCATTCTCCTTTCTTGCCCGAGACCAGACACAGATCCCTGGTGTTGGGGAGAGGCAAGAACATTGGACTAGAAGCCAGACAGACCTGAGTTCAAAGTGCTGACCCCACCTCTTATTACTGACCTGTTGCCCATCCTCTCTAACTTCATTTTCCCTTTTGTGAGATGTGCAAATTGACCTCTCCTACCTCCCTTTCTGGAAATTTGTGGGACCTCTCTGGGGCAGAGAGTGGGACCCTAAAACCCAGCACACCTAAAAGTATTGACATAGAGTCATTGACATAGAGGAGGCCAAGCCTGGGCCAACTAGTCTGGGTTCACAGGCCTGGACTGGGTCAGCCAAACCAGATCCCCTCCAGGAAGCACTCCAGGAGTGCTCAGACCCCTACCGGCCCAGTGTCCATCCCTCTGTGGGGACTGGGGCTAAGGGCAGAGGGTATAGAGACCCTCCACATAGCAACTTAGGGAGGTTTCAATGGCAATAGATTTGTTTTGTTCTGTTTTTTGCTTTTTTGGTATACTATTTTTCTGTGAGTAATATAATTCACAATAGAAGAAAAAGGTCTGATCGTGTCTCCCGCTGCTTAAAACTCTCCCACTGCTAATCAATTGCTTCCCATTGTACCTGCTGCTGTGGAATCAATTGCAACTCATATCGACCCTATAGGACAGAGCAGAACTGTCCCATAGGGATTTCTAGGCTATAATTTTTCCAGGAGCAGACTGCCACATCTTTCTCCCACAGAGCGGCTGGTGGGTTCGAACCACCAGCCTTTCAGTTAGCAGCCAAGCGCTTAACCACCGCACCGCCAGGGCTCCCCTTCCCATCGTAAAAAAAGTCAAAAGACACATACAGGTTACAGAGGTACTTAGGAGGTAAAACTGAGAGGGTTTGGCCCTTGGTTGCTATGGGGGTGGGGGATGGGGTTGTTGAAGCTGATGGGAGGAATGAGGGTTCACAGCCTCCACACTGACCCTGAGATACCCCTTGTGCTCCTCCCAGATCTTATTAAAATGCAACTCTAGTAAAAAACACACACACACAAACCCGTTGTCATTGAGTCGATTCGGACTCATAGTGACCCTATAGAACAGGGTACAACTGCCACATAGAGTTTCCAAGGAGTGCCTGGTGGATTCGAACTGCTGACCTTCTGGCTAGCAGCCAGAGCACTTAACCACTACACCACCAGAGTTTCCAACGCTAGTAAATCACTCCTGTCTTAAATAAGATCTAGCAAAGGCTTTCCCCTGCATTGGGGATAAATTCCAGACCCCTGTCCTGCCCTATGGAGCCCCACAGACTCAGCCCCTCCCTAGGCCCTGTCCTCTCTATTTTGTTCAGCCAGGCTCAATTTCTCTGCAACCTGGAACTTGGCAATGCTGCTCTTGCAAATCTCCCTGTCTGAAAACCCCCTCTCCCTTGCTTTGTCATTCTAAGACAGGGAACAGAGGGGCTCCCAAATCTGCAAACAAAGTACAGGAAATGGGCCAGGGCGCAGAAACAAAGCCATTCCCCAGAACAGTGGAGCAGGGTCTCAGAAAATAGCCTGCAAACTTCTTTAAAGTTGTCTTTCAGAAACAGCTGGATAAAACCAGCCTCAGGGACAGGCGCAGAACATCCACCTGTGACCGCTGTGTGACCTTCCACCAGGGGCAGTGAGGGGCTGCAGCAGCAGCCAGGGAATCGAACTCAGGGAGCGAGAGACTGCACAGGCGTGACACCCCATAATAAGTCCTGCTACGAATCCCAGAGGCCTCCAGGACAGGAGCCATTGTGCATGCACCTTAGTTAACATGTCCCCGCCTGTGCCTATGAGTAAACATGAATCTTTTCCCACCCAAGAACTTCTAAAAACCCAGGCAAGTCTTTTGTTCTGTGAGATGGAGGGGGGAGGTATGTGTTGCTTAGGCCCTCCTCGTCTCCACTTGCAAGACTCTTCAACAAAGCTTTGCTCGTGTGGAAAACTCTTTGTGCCTTACCTGCTCATTCTTGACCAGTGAGAGGCAAGAAGCTTGTTCAATTCCAGCTACTATTCCCCTAACTCCTCAGCTAAAACACAAGGCCAAAGAAGCCTGCCCTGACCCCCAGCTCAAGTGAGGTTCCCTACCCCCCCAGCCCCCACACCTTCTCATTGCCCCTAGCACTTCTCATTCAAAGCCGTTCGCACACTAGTAATTGCTGACAATAGTTCGTTTAGTGCCTGCCCTTTGCCTTGACCTGACAGTTCAAAGATGTCAAGAAAACTGGTGAAAGCTTTGTTGATTGACAAGAAGCCTCCAGGGGCAGGGTGGGGCTAGAGATCCTTCTCCTCCTCCTCCATCCCCCTCCCCAACAGATTAGAGAAGAGCTGGACCCCAGGGAAGCCTCCACTGTGAGCAAAGGACTGTGTTTTCTTCTTAAAAGAGGGAGCTGGAACCTTAGCACCACCCTCTCAACAAGAAACCTGCTTCGTCTCAGTATATCCGCCTTCCCACCTCCTGGCTCCACTACACCCTGCAAGGCAAAAGGGAGAGCCTTCTCATTCAGAAGACAATGTTTCTTCCTCCTTCTCTGGTTTCCATGGAGACTGTTCTTTGTTAACTTGGCCTGCCAGTTATGTTTCTAATGAAGGAAAGAGGACACAAAGCTCCTGGCAGTGAGGGCCTCTTTCATGCATTCATTCATTCTGGGTATTTAATGAGGCAACTCTCTGGGGGCACAAAGGGTTTGCACTCAATACTAACCTAAAGGCTGTCAATTTGAACCCACTCAGTGGCGTCAAGGAAGAAAGGCTTGGCTATCTGCTTCTGTAACTATTACAGCCAAGAAGATCTTATGGAGCACAGTTCTACTCACACCCATGGAGTTACCATGAGTTAGATCCATCTGAAGGCAACAGGTTTGGTTTTTTTGGTTTCTTTAATGAGGCCGGGTGATCTAAGGTTAGGAATATAGGTGTTGGAGTCAGACAATCTGGGGTTTTAAGTTCCAACTCTGACACTTACTAGCTGGTTGTACAGTCTTCCCGTTGTCATCGAGTCAATTCTGACTCACAGCGACCCTCTAGGACAGAGTAGAAGTGCCCCCTAGAGTTTCAAAGGCTGTAATCTTCGTCTGGGTTGTAGTCTTTCACCATACTTATTCAATCTGTATGCTGAGCAAATAATCTGAGAAGCTGGATTATATGAAGAAGAACAGGGCATCAGGGTTGGAGGAAGACTCATTAACAACCTGTGTTATGCAGGTGACACAACCTTGCTTGCTGAAAGTGAAGAGGACTTGAAGCACTTACTGATGAAGATCAAAGACCACAGCCTTCAGTATGGATTACACCTCAACATAAAGAAAACAAAAATCCTCACAACTGGACCAATGAGCAACATCATGATAAATGGAGAAAAGACTGAAGTTGTCAAGGATTTCATTTTACTTGGATCCACAATCAACAGCCATGGAAGCAACAGTCAAGAAATCAAAAGACGCATTGCATTGGGTAAATCTGCTGCAAAGGACCTCTTTAAAGCGTTGAAGGGCAAAGATGTCACCTTGAAGACTAAAGTGTGCCTGACCCAAGCCATGGTATTTTCAGTTGCATCATATGCATATGAAAGCTGGACAATGAATACGGAAGACCGAAGAAGAATTGACGCCTTTCAATTGTGGTGCTGGCGAAGAATATTGAATATACCAGGGACTGCCGAAAGAATGAACAAATCTGTCTTAGAAGAAGTACAATCAGAATGCTCCTTAGAAGCAAGAATGGCGAGACCATGTCTTACATACTTTGGACATGTTGTCCGGAGGGATCAGTACCTGGAGAAGGACATCATGCTTGGCAGAGTACAGGGTCAGTGGAAAAGAGGAAGACCCTCAACGAGGTGGATTGACACAGCGGCTGCAACAATGAGCTCAAGCATAACAGCGATAGTAAGGATGGCTCAGGACCGGACAGTGTTTCATTCTGTTGTGCATAGGGTCGCTATGAGTCAGAACCGACTCAATGGCACCTAACAACAACAACAACAACAAATCTTTGTGGAAGCAGACTGACACATCTTTCTTCTACAGAGAGCCTGGTAAGTTTGAACTGCCCACCTTTTGGCTAGCAGCCGAGTGCTTAACCACTGTGCTACCAGGGCTCCCCCCGTACAATCTTAGGCAAGAGATTTCTCCTGTCTGAATCTCAATGTTCTCATATGTAAAATTGGAATAAGAGTAGTATCTACTTCGTAGAGTTGCCATGAGGATTAAGGGAGAATAACGAAAATAAAGGTGCTTAGCGCAGTGCCTGACACGTGGTAACGGCTCAAAAAATGTAGCTGTGGCTGATGCCTGTGACATGTCCTGAAGCAGTGGCATTGCAGTGGGAGAATCCTCGCCTTCCATGAGGGAGACACAGGTTGATTCCCAGCCAATCCGCTTCATCAACAGGTTTCAGCAGAGCTTCCAGAGTAAGACCTGGAAGAGAGGTCTGGCAATCTACTTCTGATAATCAGCCAGTGAGAACCCTATGGATCACAGCGGCCTGATCCACAACCGATCACGCAGATGACACGGGACCAAGCAGCATTTCCTTCTGTTGTGCATGGGGTCGCCGTGAGTCCAAGGCCAAGTGACGGCAGCTAACAACAATGTTGTACCAGCACTGTGGTAGGCACTGAGGAGGCCATTGTGACGAGACAATCCAATTTGAGAGAATTTGTTTCTAAGCATTTCATCTTCACTACGTTCTTCCCTCATTCTTCCCACAACTCTTCCATGAGTTTATTTTCGTAGAAACAGCTCTTTCTTTTCCCCTTCATATTTCGTTGGTAAATGACATGAATTCAATTCCCTGATTACAGTCATGAGTACAACTGACAAAGACGGATTTGACAGCCTATTATTGTGGTCAGCGGCATCACTAAGGTTGGTGTCACCCAGTGCGGTAACTCATGGTGCCACCCCCCCATGAAAATTACCACAATATTGTAGCTAAAACACCAGAAAATTTGACAAACCCAGCAAGTATAAAAACACCGGCAGCAACAACAACAGCTCATGATGCTTGTAGTGCCTGCAGATGCAACCATTTGATTTGAAACGTCATTGTGATTGGGTAATAATGACAGCTGTCTTAGTCGTCTAGTGCTGCTAGAACAGAAATACCACACATGGATGGCTTTAACAAAGAGAAATTTATTCTCTCACAGTCTGGGAAGCCAGAAGTCCGAATTCAGGTTGCCAGCTCCTGGGGAAGGCTTTCTCTCTCTATTGGTTCTGGAGGGGGAGATAGATCCTTGTCATCGATCTTCCCCTGATCTAGGAGCTTCTCAGCACAGGGACCCTGGATCCAAAGGACGTGCTCCGCTCCTAGCACTTCTTTCTTAGTGGTATGAGGTCCCTGTCTCTCTGCTTGCTTCTGTCTCCTTTTATCTCTTGTAAGATAAAAGGCGATGCAGGCCACACCCCAGGGAAACTCCTCTGGGCTGTGACCCGAGTAAGGGTGTTGCACCCCACCCTAATCCTCTTTAACATAACCTAATCTTGCCTGCTTAACCACAGGCAGAAATTAGAATTTACAACACACAGGAAAATTACAGCAGATCACAAAACAGAGGGCAACACACAATACTGGGAATCGAGGCCTGGCCAAGTTGACACGTATTTTGGGGGGACACAATTCAATCCATGACAACTGCTCTGACTGGAGTGCATTAACCAAAACCAAGCCTGTTGCTGTAGAGTTGATTCTAATTCATAGCGACCCTACAGGACATTAGAGCTGCCCCACAAGGTTTCCAAGGAGCACCTGGTAGATTCGAACTGCCGACCTTTTGGTTAGCAGCTGTAGCTCTTAACCACTATGTCAACAGAGTTTCCGGAGCTCATTAGAAGGTTCGAAAAGTAAATTAGTATAGCGTTTTAGCCTTGCAGGTATATTGATACACATAAACTGGGCTTATGAAAAATTTTTTTGTTGTTATAACCAAAAAAAAAAAAACCCATTGCCGTCGAGTTGATTTTGACTTATAGTGACCCTATAGGACACAGTAGAACTGCCCCACAGAGTTTCCAAGGAGCAACTGGTAGATTTGAACTGGTGACCTTTAGTTAGCAAGCATAACACTTAACCACTACACCACCAGGGTTTCCAACTAAGTATAGGGATATATTTTTTTTTTTAAATAAGTATTTTATTTAATTTTTGGTGAAGGTATACATAGCAAAACATATATCAACTCAATTTCTACATGTACAATTCAGTGACATTGGTTACCTTCTTCAAATCGTGTTGCCTTTTCTCAATACCCTTTTCCAAATCGTTCCACCATTGTCAGCACGAATTCACTGCCTCCTGAGCTTCTTATAAAACCTTTCGAGTTGCTGTTGTCAGTTTGATCTCATATGGGTAATTCTTTAAAAGAACACAATGCTCAAGGTATGCATTCTTTTCTAATTAAGCCAAACTACTTTTTGGTTTAAAGATGACTTCAGGAGATATTTTTGGCTTAAGACTTAAAGATTTTCTCAGGGCAATTGTTTCGGAAGTCTTCCAGTCTCAATCTCTGGGTGTCCCCAGAGATTTTAGATTTCGTGACCATTTGAAGTTCTGTTTCACATTTTACCCCCTTTTGATCAGAATTCTATCGAACCTAAAGTCAAAGCACTTTTGTCTCTATTCCCCAGACAGTCCTCACACTGTACTCTAGTGCTTGCTGTGGGGAGGTGTGTGTATGCTCATGCCCCTCTAGGAGTCAGAGATCGAGGCCTCATGCCCCTGTACCTCAGCAAACCTGACGTGTAGTAGAGTCTCCATAAATGTGTACTGCATTGAAAAGAACATCCAGATGGCAGGGCCCTTCCATGACACTTCTGAAAGTAGAGATTGTGAACCTGCTATGCACATGGGCCTGAACAGGCACAGTAGGTCAGTGACTTAGGTCAGGTTTAGCACAGGCCTATCTGTGCCCCTCACCTGGGAGCCTTGAAAGCCCTTACTGAATGCCTGTGACGCTGGAGATGGACTGCCTGGAGAACCCAGCACTCTTTCGCTGACCCTTGGCCTGAGATTGTGAATGTGTGTCTCTGTCTTCCAGCCTTGTGCTCTGAGAGGGCAGCGACTAGATCTGCTTTGTCTATGGGCTCCAGCCCTCAGCACAGGGTCAGCACTGGGTTGATGCTCTGTGAACCTCTGGGGAGGCAGGAAGGGACTGAAGCAGTCAGTGGGTCAGAGGCGAGGTGGAGATGGGCAGGTCCAGTGGGCCCCTTTGGACAGGGCTGGACTGCATGTTTGCCAGGACTGAGGAAGGTGAAGTTTACCTTCTCAAGGTTGTGCCCCAGGCCCTCCCCACATTGGCCTGGGCCTCTCTCCTGAGCTCTCACCTTCCTACTTGGCTCACACTCCAGTTCTCAAGATGCCTGGGCTGAGATAGGGACACCAAAACACCAGCCGGCTTACTTCTTGGCTCTAGTTCCTCAGAGAGGAGGGTGCCTCCGGGATGGGGCCTGTGGGCTCCCAGCCTTGGAGGCGCAGAGGCAGTGCCATGGCCTTGTGGCTTCTGGAAGTAACTGGACAGGGCTGTGTCCTAGATCACCATTCCAAGGGAGAAGGATGGCTTTGGCTTCACCATCTGCTGCGACTCTCCGGTCCGAGACCAGGCTGTGGATTCAGGTAAGTGAGTGACTTGGGTGATGTCCAGCCCCCCTCACCCGTCATACACCTGGACTTTGCAAACAGAAGTTAGAACTGAACAGGGGGCCCCAAACTGGAGCAGTGCCCTGGTTTTTCAAAATGAAAAGAATAATATTTTTAAATGACCACAGACAAAACTGAGGTTTATGGAAATATACCCACTCTCTTTTTATCAAAATGAAAATAAGTTTTATATTTTGGCTCCCAGTCATTTTGAACAGGAACTAAACCTATATTTTCAGTAATGACTACATGGGAAAATGAGAGTTTTTTATGAACTCTGTTTGGAATTGGTCTTTTATTCTATTCCAAGCCAGATTAGCGCTTAAAATAGTTATTCCCCCCTACTTTTCAGAAATAAGACTTCTCTTAATCACAGAGTGGGCATCTTAAGGGCAGAAGTCAGGGCTCAGTATCTGGGTATCCCCAGAACCTACATGGGCCCCAGGGCATGAGGTTGGTGCTCAAGGAATGAATGAGGTGTGTGAGCCTGGCAACAAGGAAGGGCTCTCGGTGGTGAGGAGGCCCCCGGGAGAAGGGGGAAGGGGCTTGAGTGGAGGGTGGGCAGCAGAGAGGTGAGCCGGCCCTAGGGTGAGGCAGCTGGGAGGTGGTGAGGGCAAAGGCCCTGACAGCCACCAGGTCCAGCCCCTCACTTCACAGATGGAGAGATGAGAAGGGCAGTCCTTGCCTGAGGTCACCATGGAGGCAAAGGACTCAAGTCATCTGGGGGGTCTCAGGCTTCAGGAGCCCCTGAGTGGCTTTTCTTTGTCCTGGCAGGGGGCCTGGCAGAGCAGGCAGGGCTGCAGCAGCTCGATACGGTGCTGCAACTGAACCAGAGGCCTGTGGAGCACTGGAAATGTGTGGAGCTGGCTCATGAGATCTGGTGACAGGGCAGTGGGTGGGCTTGGGCCTTAGGCTGATGACACACCCTCCCACCCAGCCCTGGGCACCCCACCCTGCCCTGCTCTTGCCTTTCCCTCCTCTGTCCAGCTGTGAGCTTTGCGCTCCAGGGAATTCAGCTTCTTGGCCTGAAGATGGGAGGTTCAGACTTAGAACAGTTTTGGCTCCCAGAGCAAACAGGGTGGAAGCTCTCAAGTAGATCCTGTGTTCATGACATGGCTCAGGGGTCACTTTCTAGTTTGGCTAATCATTTGTGCTACCTAAGAGCTAGGCTGAAGGATGTGTAGATGTTGCCAATTTTTAAGTGAAACAATTTAAACATTAAATAGTTATTTTTTAAGATCTTTGGGTTCCCTAAATTTTTTTTTAATAATTTTTATTGTGCTTTAAGTGAAAGTTTACAAATCAAGTCAGTCTCTCACACAAAAACCCATATATACCTTACTACACACTCCCAAATACTCCCCCCCCAATAAGACAGCCTGCTCTCTCCCTCCACTCTCTCTTTTTGTGTCCTTTTCGCCAGCTTCTAACCCCCTCCACCCTCTCATCTCCCCTCCAGGCAGGAGATGCCAACATAGCCTCAAGTGTCCACCTGATCCAAGAAGCTCACTCCTCACCAGCATCCCTCTCCAACCCATTGTCCAGTCCAATCCATGTCTGAAGAGTTGGCTTCAGGAATGGTTCCTGTCCTGGGGCAACAGAAGGTCTGGGGGCCATGACCACCGGGGTCCTTCTAGTCTCAGTCAGACCATTAAGTCTGGTCTTGTGAGAATTTGGGGTCTGCATCCCACTGCTCTCCTGCTCCCTCAGGGGTGCTCTGTTGTGTTCCCTGTCAGGGCAGTCATCAGTTGTAGCCAGGCACCATCTAGTTCTGGTCTCAGGATGATGTAGTCTCTGGTTCATGTGACCCTTTCTGTCTCTTGGGCTCATAATGACCTTGTGTCCTTGGTGTTCTTCATTCTCCTTTGATCCAGGTGGGTTGAGACCAATTGATGCATCTTAGATGGCTGCTTGCTAGCGTTTAAGACCCAGACGCCACTCTTCTAAGTGGGATGCAGAATGTTTTCTTAATAGATTTTATTGTGCCAATTGACTTAGATGTCCCCTGAAACCATGGTCCCCAGACCCCTGTCACTGCTACACTGGCCTTCGAAGCATTCAGTTTACTCAGGAAACTTCTTTGCTTTTGGTTTAGTCCAATTGTGCTGACTTCCCCTGTATTGTGTGCTGTCTTTCCCTTCACCTAAAGTAGTTTTTATGTACTATCTAATTAGTGAATGCCCTAAGTATAGGGATATTTTAATAAAAAATAATCAATTTCTGTTGAAACACTGCACAAAAATTTTATTGACAGTCATTTTGGTGTCACCTCCTCTGACAGCGTCACCCAGTGCAGTCCACACTCTTTAAACCCCCTTAGTGACTGGTTGTGGCCACTGTGTAGTTAGAGTGCCATCCAACCTGAGGGGCTCATCTTCCATCACTATCATTGGGCAATGTTCCATTGTGATCCATAGGGTTCTCATTGGCTGGTTTTTGGAACTAGCTAGCCAGGCCTCCTTTCTTCCCAGTCTGTCTTCATCTAGTAAACAATTCTTGGTAAACAACTCAACTGAGGGGAACAAAGTGAACCAGCAAAGTAGAAGGGTATTTGTCAAACCACGGATTACACCCATTAGTGAGTCATTATAAAATAAATTTAGAAAGTTGTGGCCGGCATTTTTCAAATGAAATAGAAAAGAAAATATCAGAACACATCACACATAGTAAAGTGTTGTTTCACGAAACTTTTGTCGCAGTTGTACATCTGTGTGTGTGCTGCGTTTCTTACAGTGGGTACCAGTCCTCTTGAACGTACTGTTTCCTTTGCGAGGAAGACCCTCCACCCCACCTCACTGCCCTCCCTAACTCTCACATATCAGCACTTTCTTTGCCTGGTTAATTCCTACTCGTTCTCTAGGTCTCAGCTTGGTTACTTGATTGATCAGAATGTCCATCTCTCCCCTTGCATAGTAGATTTTGGGTTCTGTGAGGGTAAGGATTACATTTGTTTTGTTCAGCTTTTTATTCCCAGTTTTAGCCCATTGTTGAATACATCACAGGCACCCAAAAGATATTATTTGGAAAGACATGCAAGAGGGACCATGGCGGAGGAGAAGGAGGGTTGAGAGAGACCGGGGTGGCTTCAGTGGGGGCATGTTGACTTAAGGTGCCTGCAGCACCAGACAGCAGGGGGTAACCAGGAGGTAGTTGGATATGCCTGTGTGGCGAGAGGTCCAGGCTGGAGGTGGAGGTGCAAGGGGCTGAGGAGAGGCAGTGTGCGTGATGGTTAAACACGTAGACACTGGTCCCAGACTGCCCAAGTTTGGATCTTTGTCTCTGCTACATATTGTTGTTGTTGTTAGGTGCACTTGAGTTGATTTTTGTACTCGTAGTGACCCTATAGGACAGAGTAGAACTGCCCCAATAGGGGTTTCTAGGCTGTAATCTACAGGAGCAGATTGGCAGGTTTTTCTCCCACAGACCTGCTGGATAGCTTCAAACTGCCAACGCTTCTGTCAGCAGCCGAGGGGTTAACCATTGCACCACCAGGGCTCCTTCTGCTCCTTATGAGCTGAGGAAAATTTGGGCCCAAACTAACCTCTCTATACCTCAGTTTCTTAATCAAGTAAAACAGACCATTGTTAGTTACTGTCGATTCAGCTCCAACTTATGGCGACCCTATGTACAACACAATGAAACGTTGCCTGGTCACGGGCCCTCTTCACCATGGTTGGTGTGGTCAAGTCCATTGTTGTGGCCACTGTGTAGTTTGAGTGCCTTCCAACTTGAGGGGCTCATCTCCCAGCACTATATCGGCAATGATCTGTTGTGAGCAATAAGATTTTCATTGATGTTTGCAAGTAGATTGCCAGGTCTTTCCTCCTAGTCTGTCTTCATCCAGAAGTTCCGCTGAAACTGTCCACCACGGATGACCCGGCTGGTACTTGAATTACTGGTGTCATAGCTTCCAGCATCATAGCAACATGCAAGCCACCATACAGGACAACAAACTGACAGGCAGGTGACGGAAATAAACTGTAAACTGTAAAGGAGACCCGTGTGTTATAGAGTAGAACTTCTCCATGGTGTTTTCTTGGCTGTGATCTTTATGGAAGCAGACCACCAGGACTGTCTTCCACAGAGGGGCTTAATTGGAAGGCAGGGAGATGGGCTCCCGGCCTGTCGCCTCTCCCAGGAAGTATTTTCTTGCGGGGGGGGGGGTTTAGAGTGTGGGTCAGGAGTTTAGGGGATACAGAAAACGGCAGTACCTTGTCTCAGTAACAAAGAGGGTCACGAGGAAAATTTTGAGGCAAAACCTTCATGGGAACGCAGGGCTCTGAACCCCTAGCCCTGGCTCTTTCTGACAAACCACTGACCAAGACCTCTTGGGCAGGGTGGGAGGTCCCAGGAAACTAGAGCAGATGGAAGCTGCGGGCTGAGGGGCCTGGAGCTCCGGGCCACCAGGCCCTGAGTCTTCCCCTTGCCCGGGACGCCCCCTTCGAGCTCGGTGTAGTCAGACAGCCTGAACCCCTGAACTCCTGCAGGTTGCAGGGAGGCAGCCCCCGGCCTCGGATCCAGAGTGGGGCGCCGGAACCGGGTCTGAGCGTCCAGAAGGTGGCGCGGGGGCTGGGCCGAGAGGGACTGAAGAGCCGGGCCGCGTGGGCCGGGCTGGGCAGATACAAAGCCGAGGAATCGCGGGGCGCCAAGCCTGGAAGGGGGTCCTGAGATGAATGGGAAGGGCCGGGCCAATCCGAGAGCACGATTTACAGCCGAGAGCGGAGGGGGCCAATCGAAATCCCCGGCACGGCCGCGGTGTCCGGGCCGGGGCCAATCAGCGGCGAGGACGGGGTCCGGGGCGGGTCCGCGCGGAGTTTCAAATCTCCGGGGTCGCAGAGGAGCGGCCGGGGACGCGTCTGGTCAGCAGCTGGCTGCTGGGTGAGTGCGGGGGACCTGGAGGGGCTCCGGCCCACGAGGTGCGGGCTGTAGTTAAGACAGGGGCAGCAGGTGGGGGCGCCTGGGTACTGCGAGCGTCCGGCCGGAATGGGGGCGTCTGGTCAGCCTGGCCTGGAGCCGGAGGGCCTTAGGTCAGCGCGATTGTTCCCAGGACCAGGCCTGACCCTGGTTCCCTCCCCTCCGGAGACAGAGCGGAATGGAGGCTGGGACGAAAGGACAACTGTCTTGGAAGCACGGGACAGCAGGAAGTGCTGACCATCCTTGTTCAGCCTCTGCCCTTTTCTGGGCTTTGCTGACCCCTCTTCCACACCCCGCACCCACTGTTACCACGTGCCCCCCCTCCCACCCAGCCTGGGCCATCCTCCCCCCCACCCCCACCCTCCATGGGCCTCCATCCCGTCTCTTCCCCATACCCAGGATCTCTGTGGGGATAGGGATGGGATGCCTTGCTGACTTGCCCTCTGACCTTCTCCTCAGGGTCTGGTGGGCAGCGCAGACTCAAGGCCAGGCAGATGGCCTCTCGGTGGCAGGGCGTGGGGGCCTCGAGGCGCCGCAGATCTCTGCAGGACCAGGAGCAGCTCCAGGAGAACGTGGTGCCGCAGCCTGCTGTGGGCCATCTAGAGAGCTCCACCAGCGCCCTGGGCTCCCTGTGCAGACACTTCCAAAGGAGGCTGCCCCTGAGAGCGGTCAGCCTCAACCTCGGGGCGGGCCCCTCCTGGAAACGCCTGGAAAACCCAGAGCCAGGGCAGCAGGGCCTCCAGGCTGCAGCACGCTCGGCCAAGAATGCCTTGGGTGCTATGTCCCAGGTAATAGTGACAACACTAACCATCCATTTATGGAGGGCTTTAGGAGTCCCCGGCGGTGCAGTGGTTAAGAGCTACAGCTGTTAACCAAAAAATCGGCAGTTTGAATCCACCAGCTGCTCCTTGCAAACCCTATGGGGCAGTTCTAGTCTGTCCTACAGGGTTGCTATGAGTCAGAACTGACTCAAAGGCAATGGGTTTGGGTGGTGCCATTTGTTAACACACTCAGCTGCTAACCAAAAGATTAGAGGTTTGAGTCCGCTCAGAGGTGCCGCGGAAGAAAGGCCTGGTGAGCTACTTCTGAAAAATCAACCATGGAAAACAGTTCTACTCTGATACACATGGGGTTGCCGTGAGTTAGAATCAACTCAAATCAACTCAAAGGCTATTGGTTTTCCTTGGTGCCAGTTTCTATCCTCAAGGAGCCCACAAGAATGTACACTCCATGAAAATAAGGACTTCGATTTGTTCATTGTTGTTACCCTAGCACCCCACATAGTCCCTGGTGTATATAGCAGGTGCTCCACAAATAGCTGAATGAGAGGATGAAAACAGGGCCCTGGTGGAGACAGATCCTCACAGTCCAAGGTGGTAAGAGCCGGATTGTCAAAAGGAATTACAAGCAAGTGGCAGTGGGAGCTCATGGTGGGGGAACACCAAACACAGGCTTAGTCACTGAGGGCTTCCAAGAGGAAGTGGCTCCAAGGAGATCACCCAGCAAGGGAGAACTGTGGTGGTTGTTACAGTTGTCAGTGGCCATGGAGTTGGCCCCCGGCTCATGGCAATCCCACGCACACTAAGATTGAACTGTTGTGATCCACAGGGTTTTCCTTGGCTAATTTTCCAGAAGTAGCTTGCCAGGCCTTTCTTCCTAGTCTGTGTTAGTCTGGACACTCCACTAACACCCGTTCAGCAACACACAAGCCTCCCCTGACAGACTGATTGTGGCTGTACATGAGACGCATTGGCCAGGAATCAAACCAGGTCTCCTGCACAGCAGGCGAGAATTCTGCAACCGAACCCCACTGTCCGCACTGAAGAGTGTTTAAACCAAAACTCCGTCTAGTCGATTCTGACTCATAGCAACCCTATAGGACAGAGTAGAACCGCCCCATAGGGTTCCCAAGGAGCAGCTGGTGGATCCGAACTGCTGACCTTTTTTTTAGCAGCTGAGCTCTTGACCACTGTACCACCAGGGCTGAAGTGTGTTTAAAAAGGCAGGTGAAAAAGCCTGAGTCCAGACCCAGAGCTGGGGAAGAGCAAGATGCTCAGGAGAATTGACAGGAATTTGGTCTGGGTAAGGCCAGAGGGCAAAAGACCACTTTAAAGCTTTAAAAAGCAAAGATGTCACTTTGAAAACTAAGGTGCACCTGACCCAAGCCATGGGATTTTCAATCGCCTCAAATGCATGCAAAAGCTGTGCAGTGAACAAGGAAGACCAAAGAGGAGGAATTGATGCCTTTGAATTACGGTGTTCATGAAGAATATTGACTATACCATGGCTTGCCAGAATAACGAACAAATTTGTCTTGGAGGAAGTACAGCCAGAATGCTCCTTAGAAAGGAGGATGACGAAACTTTGTCCCATGTACTTTGGACATGTTATCGGGAGGGACCAGTCCCTGGAGGAGGACATCATGGTTGGTAGAGGGTCAGTGAAAAAAGAGGAAGACCCTCATCAAGATGGATTGACACAGTGGCTGCAGCAAGGTACTCAAACGTAGCAACAATTATGAGGATGGTGCAGGACCTGGCAGTGTTTCCTTCTGCTGTGCATAGAGTCCCTGTGAGTCGGAACCAACTCGACAGCACCTAACAACAAGGCCAAAGGATACGGAGGTGGGGGGAATGGTGGTTCAGTGGTAGAATTCTCGCCTTCCATGTGGGAGGCCAGGGTTCTATTCCCGGCCAACGGTCCTCATGGGCAGCCACCACCTGTCTGTCAGTAAAGGCTTGTGTGTTGCTATGACGCTGTACAGATTCCAGCGGAGCTTCTAGGCAAAGACTGACTAGGAAGAAAGGCCCGTCACAGGACTGGGCAGCGTTTTGTTCCATTGTGCGTGAAGGCATCATGAATCAGGGGCAGCTAATAACAACAACATGGCCTGAGGACAGGGAGCAAGGTGGGGCAGATGGAGAAGGGTCCCATGTGCTAAAGTTGTTTAGACTCTTCCAATAAGAAGAATTTAAACAGGGTGGGGACCTGGTCAGGTTAGCAGATTGGTACATGATCTGTAGCTACTTAATAGCAATGGGGTTAGAGGCAGATTCTCCCCTGAGGAAGCCTGGAGGCCTGGACCTAGAGAGAAGTGAACAAGTTCTAGAGCTGTTCCGAAATTAGATTTGAGAGGATTTGGTGTCAGAAGAAAACATGTGGGCAAGAAGATGTCGTACACGTTGGGCGTGAGGTGCCCATCAGACCTCCAAGAGGACACATCTTCAAGCCCGAAGCTGGAGAGATCAGGAGGTATCACCTAGGAGAGATGGAAGCCATGAGTGTAACTAGACCACCCAAGGAGAGAATGGGGTGAAGAGTTTTCTCCTCAGTGTCTGTTTGGGAATTCTGAAGATTTTGAGGGAGAAAGGGTAGCTATTTTTGGGCCCTTTGCAGAAAGTCCTTGTTTGGAAACATGTGATTGTTTTCATCACCCCCAGGGACCAAAGAAATGAAATGAGCTGAACTGCTCAAGGTCACATGACTCACCAAATTTAATTCGGGTCTTGCTCTAACCTCTAGACTCTGGTTTGCCAAGGCAAAGGTACTTCAGCTAATGAAGAGCCTTCCCATCTATCACATCCTCCCGCCAAGCTGGTATGAAAGGTCTTGAGTGACAGTCCCAGGAGTTAGGGCTTGATCCTATAGGCAATGAGGAGCCAGGGGAATGTCAATCGAGTATCATGATCAGAACTACCTTTAGAGGACCTCTTTGTGGACCTGTGTGAATGACGGATTAGAGAGGGGCCAGAGGCAGGAAGACAAATTATCTTCTGGGTCAGGGTGCAGGACCTGGTCTTCTTTGGGCTTTCCCCATGAGTCTCTGGGTCAATCTGTGTCCCCAGGAGAGTTTGGACTTCAAAGAGTAGAGTCTCTATGGTCCAGAGTGATCCTTCAGCTGCTGACCCCTGCACTCATGTCCCGGGAGGCTCTGAGCCAGATCCCTGCAATACAGCCATTTTACATGGAGTCAACCCCAAACCTTGTCCTTGAGACCAAAAGCAGCCAACATGTGTGGGACTACTGGTGGGCCCCGGGGTTGGAGGTATGGTCTGGGAACTCTGGGTAACTCGCCCTTGGCTTTGTGCTAACCTTTCCATGTATCTGTCTCAGAGAATCCAAGAGTCCTGCCAAAATGGCACCAAGTGGCTGGTGGAAACCCAGGTGAAAGCCAGGAGAAGGAAGAGAGGGGCACAAAAGGGTGGTAGCCCTCCACCTCGCAGCCTGAGCCAGAAGAACACCCGGCTGTCTGGAGCCACCCCTGCCTACTCAGCTCTGGACTCCTGGAAGAAGGAGCAGCACAGCCTCTCTGCCCAAAGGAGCCCACAGACCCACCCACTACGGCGGTCCAGAAGGGAGGCTGCCTTCCGAAGCCCCTACTCCTCAACAGAGCCCCTCTGCTCCCCCAGGCAAGTAGGATAGTGCCTTGCCACAGGGTTTGTGGCTTCTGAGTCCAGGCACAGTTTCTCTTCCCTGGCCCCCAAACACTAACTGGGCCCGAGGGGCTTCTGAGCACCTACTATGGCTACCTGAAGCCAGGGGTACATATGTCTGGTCCAGCTGTGTCCCCACTACTAGGGAGCCTGGGGGAGGGGGGTCCTTCAGGGCCTCAGTTTCCCTATCCGTAAAGGGAAACAGCAAGCTTAGCTCTGACTATATCATATCACCCAAGCCTTCTGGTGGTCCCAAGAGCAAGCTTTAAGCCATCTGGAAAGATTTAGCCCAGGCTGATGGCTCAGCGGTTAAGTGCACAGCTGCTAACCAAAAGGTCAGTGGTTCAAAGCCACTAACCACTCCACAGGAAAAAGATGTGGCAGTCTGCTTCCGTAAAGAGTTACAGCCTTGGAAGTCCTATAGGGCAGTTCTACTCTTTCCTATAGGGTCGCTATGAGTCAGAATCTACTTGGCAGCAGTGGGTTTGGTTTTTTGGTCAAGGCTAGGTCTCTAAGTGGGGAGCAGCAGAGCTCACCTGCCCATGACCTTGGCTTAATGGGCCATGATCTCAGTTCTCTGCCAGCTATTCAAAGACACTCTATGTCACTTCCTGAACTGATGGTCTGGGGTGAGGTGTCATCTCTTGGGCTGGTAGTCCAGGCCCCAGTGCTGGGTTGGGGACAGTGGGGGTGGTTTACTCCTGCAACAGGTTTCCAACTAGTCACTGATGTGGCTCTTCTTTTGTTCAGTGAGTCCGACAGTGACTTGGAGCCTGTAGGGATGGGAATTCAGCGTCTCCAGAAGTTGTCCCACAAGTTAGATGAAGCCATTGTGGCTGAAGACAGGTGAGCTGGCACCCCATGCTCCAAAGTGAAAAGCTGCCAGAGTTGAGCCAGGCCTTCTTTTTAGGTAGGATCTGGCTGGCTCGGACCCACTGTATGACCCTGGCTATTCCCTGCCCCACTCTGAGCTTTGGTCTCTTCTTCTGAACATGAGAGAGGATGGCAGACCTGGATTGGGATAGTGGTTAGGGATGTACCCTAGATGCGCGTAGCACCCTGGGCCTTGGGCCACACATTTGTCCACTGCCCAGAACCTCACATGTGGCCAGGTACTTGATTCCGGAAAGATCTGCCCTTCCTCCAACACTCTCTGTGGCTCCCATACCCTGCCTGCCCCTGGTACTGGGAGAAGCTACGTGGCTGCTCTGGAGTTCCCAGTCTTTCTGCTCAGGAGCCCCTCCTGGGAGCAGGGCCTGGCTTCTGGATCAGCCTTACCTCGGGACTGTTTCCCTGTTTGTATAATGGCCGTGACGGCCTCTCACGAAGGGCCTTGGCAGCTCACATCTTTGAGCGGGCCTTGTTCCCACCATGTTTCCCAGTCTGTGTCTAGTCCAGGCTGGGAATCCCCCTCAGAGCCACCAGCACTCAATGACGTCAACCCCTCCCCCTTCTCCATCTAGTGGTGACATGACCGTTTGTCTCATTCATGACTGAAGACAGGGCCCTTCAGGTAATGCCCCCCTCCCCCAAGCACCTTTCTCCCTGCCTTCCTCTTCCTCACGCCTGAGCATGCATGCGTATTTGGAAGCATGTTAAAGAAATTAGTCTTTTCTGGAAAACCTCGCGGCGCTACTGGGCACAGCCAAGGAGAAACTGCAAGTCTCCCTGGCTGCTCGGAGCCAGAGCTGCTAACCTCACTGATCCCATCACTAATTGAGCATGACTGGCCCCTACATAGCTAGAGCTACCTCCCAACCCCCCATTTTGGAAGGTAGGCTATGGTGTCCCACTTCCCCTGTCTTGGGCACAGAAAGGGGCACAAAGGGAGCTCTGTCTTGCAGGAAACAAGCCATATCTGACCACCACCCCCTCACAACCCAGGATGTCTGTGCTGCCACATGGGCTTCCTGGAGGAAGCTCCCAGAACTCATCAGTACCCCCTGGGCCACTGCTAACAAGGACCTGACTGCTCTGGGGCCTCTGCTTTCTTGCTTCAGCCACAACTGGGCCCATCAGTGACCACAGCTCGAGAGTGGCTTGGGAAACCAAGTAGAGGGAGGTGTCATTCTACTCCCCCAGGGGACTTTTGGGGTTAGGAGCTCACCCTACACTGGAGCCTTGTGATTGGCTTGTCTTCAGCGTGAAGTGAACGCACTGGGAGTTTTGAGTTTTGTGAGAGCTCTGAGTTGCATACCCAGAGTGGGGTCTGCAGAAAGCCATCCATATCCTCGGACATCCCCGTGTGTCCAGGGCTGAGGCTGTTGGCAACCCCATTCCCATCCCAGCTTCCCCCACCAGAGCCCCAGAAGAGGGGTTAGGAGAGGTTTCCAGCTCTCAGACCCTGGCTTACGGTACCTATTTATCTACTCAGCAGAGGGCATTGTGGGTGTGCAGGCAGGGCGCAGCACTGGCCAGGGGCGGTTTCTGCCCTTTGTAAATTATTTAAGAAATCTGCTCGGTCCTCTGATTAGAAAGAACCCAGGGTGTGACATTCCTAAATAACATTGCTTTTTCATAATAAAGACGATCTTTCTGCACTTGGTATCTCTTCCCTTTCTCCATCACCCACCAGGCCACTTGCTCGGGGCCATAGGTTTCTGGTTTAGGACCAGCTTTGCTTCCCCTTCCACCTCCATTCCCAGCCCATGTACCCCCAGCTTGAAGAAAACACAAGGAACTGGAAAGGTTTTTCAGCAGAGTCCAGAGCAAAACACAGTTTAAAGGCAAATAAGGTTTTTATTTAAGTGACAACGTTTGAGAGTTAAAAACCAGCTCACATCAAAATCAAGACCAGTTGTAAAAATCTTGTCACTCCATAGTGCTTTTTATTTGTTTTGTTTTTTTCATCTTGTTAGAAATCTGGTATTTTACATTTTCTCTTCTAACGGATTTTGTACAAGGCAGCCAAAGGAATAGAAACCTTTTCAGCACAGAACCATATCCCACCACAGACAATACTGAAAGCTGCACTTAGGAACAGTCAGACCACGAAGACGGTCAGGCTGGCTGCTACCACCACGGAAACAAAGAAAAAAGGACAGAAGAGTCTGAGGGTGAGGGTCCCCATAAGCAAGCTGGCCTCGTCCATCCTGCTCCTCCTTGGTGTCATCTGCTTCCTGTTGTCCCGAAGAGGAGAAAGTCAAGATCTGACTTTCCTCTCAAATGTCCTTGTGCTTTCTCAGCAAAACCGAAACACCAAACCCTTTGTTGTCAAGTTGATTCCAACTCTTGATGACCCCATGTGTTACAGGGTAGAACGACTCCATAGGGTTTTCTTGCCTGTAATCTTTACAGAAGCAGATTGCCAGGCCTTTCTTCTGAGGTGCCGCTGGGTGGGTTTGAACTGCCAACCTTTAGGACAGTAGTTGAGCACAAACCGTTTGTGCCACCCAGGGACCTTGTTTCTCAGCAAGGAAAGCAGAACCTGGATGAGGCCTCACTACTTGGACTTAACCCTAACTATAATTTTAAGAAAGTTGCCCCAAGCCCCGAGGAAAGGAAGGAAAGGACGTTTCTTTTGGCTGAGCCAAAGAGAATAGGTTTCCAAAGCACTTGGCATCCAAAATGCCCCAGATTCAGCGGGAAAGTTGGTTATTTAAGGCGGGGGCTCAGCTGGAGAGGCCTGGCTGGCTTCACAGCCAGGGCCAGCCCTCCTAGGTAGGGCAGCACCTTGGCTGGGTGGGACAATGCTGATGCCAAACCGGCACCATCTCCAACCAATTTCTACCTGCCCGGGGTCTGGGGGTCATTTAAAGATTGTTGCCACTTTTGGTCTGCAGGACACTTTCTGGGCACAAGCCTGGACTCCAAGTGGTAAAAGTACAGTGTGAAAACCACTAAACTAGCCTCCCCGCTCTCAAGAGTCTGCCCCCAGTAATCTCTGGATTGTTGCCATCGAGTCAATTTCAACACATAGTAACCCCATGTGACAGAGTAGAACTGCCCCATAGGGTTTTGTAGGCTGTAATCTTTATGGGAGCAGATTGCCAGGTCTTTCTCCCAGGAGCCGCTGGGTGGATTCGAACCATCAACCTTTTGGTTTGCAGCTGAGTGTGTAACCGCTGCACCGCCAGAGTTCCTTTTCTCTGGATTACTGAGGCTCAAAGATGTCAGTTTTCTGTGACCCAGCACCCAGACGGGCTGGGGGGTTCATCCAAGTGCATGAAAGGGTCTACTTTAAAAAAAAAAAAAAAAAAAAATTTTTTTTCTTTGGCGGAGCCTAAGGGAGGAGTCAAGATCTTTAGAACAAAAGCAATGATGCCAGAAGAGCAGGCCCTGGCTGAGGGCACATCCTGAACCCCCAAGAGGGGACGTGGTGAGAGGGGGCAGCAGGCAGTCCCTGAGTCAGGACAGCCCATTGGATCAGGAAGGACGAACATGCCACGCAAGAAACAAGGAGCTTTGGTCAGGCGGGAGAACTGTTTTCCGGATGCTGGGAGTAGGCACGCCAGGGGCTGGAAGGATTCTCTAGAATAAACAGGTTCACAGAACTATGCCGGGGGCGGGGGGGGGGCGCGGGCAACGCACGCCCTCTGGAGAACAACACAGCTGGGTTCTTTTTTTCTCCAACTTGACCGAGTGAAAGTTGAACAAACCGCTAGTATAGAGAGTGTGTATTGGTTACATAAAAAAAACTAAACCACCGCTATCAAGTCAATTCCAACTCATAGAGACCCTATAAGAGAGCAGACCTCCCTCATAGAGTTTCCAAGGAGCATCTGGCGGATTTGAACTGCCAACCTCTTGGTTAGCAGCCATAGCACTTAACCACTAGGCTGCCAGGGTTTCCATTGGCTACATAGTTGCCGTGAAAGCAGTACTGAACGTAAGTGGTCTGACTCTCCTTACCGTACAGAAACGCACATACACACATTGACAAACACCAACTACAGCTCTGAGGACGTTGTGTTTACAAGACCCCACTGGACACCATCAGCATCTCAGGTGTGAGTTGTCCAAGGCCCAGTGGGGGACAAAAAAAAAAGGAAGGAGTGGTGGCCCTCCCGCTGTGTCCCACATCCCAGCTCCGACCCTGGAACCACAGAACCCTGTTCTCTCTGCCTCCGAATTCCCTGGGATCCAGGCATTACCTCTTGCTCCTCCCCTGGGGTCCTCAGAAAGGGGAAAGGAAGGGTAGCTGGGGGCAAAGTATCTCATACCAGTGATGCCGTCATTTGAGAGTATTAAATACGTCAGCGGCATCTGCAAAAAGTAGAGGTGGAGTTTCAGGGAATCAGACTAAGTCCGACCAAGTTTAATTCAGGGTATTTGGGGGGGGGGTGGGTAGGAAGGATTAGGGTTGAGGTGGCTCTGCCATATGAACTGGTGCCTTACAGAGAGCCAAGAGGGTGAAATGTTAAAGGGCGGGGAGTCTGGCGCTGACATGGGTGAACCACCAGGAGGCGGAGCTGGAGCAGAAGGAGGATGCTGGCCCCCCCTCCCCACCCCAGGGCACTCAGGCCACTCTGGGCATGGCTGCAGTCTGCAGTGCTGAAAGTGGAAGGGAATTGCTAGCAGACAGGTTGGACCAGCGGGGCAGGAGCTGCAGGCTGGAGAAGACACATTTCTAGTGGTGAGAGCAGGGCCCAGCCCCCTCCAGCCCCAGCAGGGCGCCCAGGTGCCCAGCCGCCCCCACCAGCAGCAGCCTTCATGGGGCACGTCGGCTGCACAGGAGCTGTGCGAGGTAGACATTGACCAGAAGCGACACTGAGCTGACACCGGTGCCTGCTGTGCGTACAGACATCTGGGGGTGCCTGGCCCCGGCACACAGCCCTGGCTGAAAGAGCTGGGACCAGCCTCAGTGACAGCCCACGGGGCTCAGAGGCAACCCCCCACAACCTCCCACGATGGGTGCAGGCCTGGGCCAGGGAGCAAGGGAGAGGTGCCAAGGCCAACACCCCACCAGAGGCTCAGCAGCAAGAGAGCCCAGGTAGGCCCCAGGGGGCCCCAGGAGGGCCAAGCCCTGCCAACCTCAGGGGACCACCCAGGAAGAGGTCATGGGCACAAACCAAGCTGAGTGGCAGGGGGAAGGGAAGAGAAGACAACAGTTTGTGCCAAAATTACATGAACTCCCAGGAGCCTGGGGACTCAGCTCTGCACCTGCCAGGGAGAAGTCGGTCTGAGCAGAGCTGGTGGGGAGAGGGAGCCAGAACAGTACCCTTTGGGGGTGTCTCTGTCCCTGGGACACCCAGTTCAGGCGTCAGTGCCAGCAAACACACGGACCCACTGAGGCTCTCCAAGAAGCAGGGATCCCTCCCAGGAGGGCTTCACCTGAGGCAGGACCACAGCTCCTCCGTCCTGACCCACCCAGAACCCCTGTCTCAGAAGAGGTGGATCACTGGGCCCTCCCAGGGGCCCTGAGGCCTGAAAAGTCCCAGGGGGTGGAAGTGCAGGCCAACAAGACCTAGGAGTCAAAACCTCACATCAGTCTCAGCTGGGGGGCCTCCAATCACAGAAGGAAGGCAGGGCCCAGAGAGGGCAAGCAGCACACTCAAGGGCTTGCTGCCAGCCCCCTGGGCCAGAACCCCGGTTGTAGCCTCACAGGGGAGGGCTCCAGGAAGAGGGATGCCTGTCCTCAAGGGCCACGGGGTGATGGTGAGAAGACCCAGGAAAAGAAGGGGGACAATGGACAGCTGCAGGAGGACAGACCGTCAGCACCGGCCCCCGCGCCCTGAGGGCCATGGAGAGACACTGCGAACATGAGGATGAGCCCAGGGGACGTCCTCTCATGCCCAGAAAGTGGCCACTTTGCCACAGGACTGCCAGACCCAATATAGTGACCCAGGATGTCACAGGAAGGGTGGGCACAAATGCCATTTGCCCCTCATTGGAGACAGCTAAGAAGCTATGCCCGCAGAAGGCTGTTGATGCTGGGTCTGGGGATGGCTCCCTGAAGGACCTGCCCTGCATTGCTGCCGAAGCCTCAGGGACTCACAGAGATGGTTGACTTTGCCCAAATGCTCGAGCTCTGGCAGCTCTGCCCCCCGGATGAGCCCCGACTTGGGCTTGCGGTCACAGGCATGGGGGAGGCAGCAGCGACTGCACTGAGACCCCTGGGTCTCACCCCTCGTAGCCCAGGGAGCCCCCTAAGGCTCGGCAGGGTCCCCCCTCTGGTCCGACGCTGCTGGACAGACACGGGAGGGAAAAAGCAGGAAAATGCCTGTGTCGGTGAGAAGGCAGCTCCCTCCCGTTCCTGCAGGCGGCCTCGTGGGCCCCTCTGCTCTGAGCACAGCCACCCCTCAGGGCACCGACTCGAACTTGGGGGGCCCACGCGCCCAGCTGAGCGCCGGCAGGGGCCGCTCGTGGTCCTTGTCGGACTCCGGCTGGCTCTGCGCCCGCTCCGGCTTGGGGTTGGTGACGGGCGGGCCCGGCTGCTGCACCGACATGGTCCTGCGCAAGTGGTTGCGCTTCCGCAGGAACTCGGGCTGCGCGTGAAGCCCGAAGCTGCCCTTGCGCAGGATCATGCGTGAGTTGTTCTTCTTGGCGCGTGAGCGGTGGCTGGCCTCCAGGGCGGCCAGGTGTGCAGCGTAGCCCTCGCTCAGGAACTGCGGAGGGAAGAGGCGTCGGGCCGGCAGGTGGGGCAGGCCCCCTGGTCCTGCCCACCCAACGTCTCCACGGCCCTAGAACCTCCCACCGTGCTCCAGCTCCCGAGACGACGGGACCCTTCTACTGCCCAAGGCTCCCCCTCGCTTTGACAACACAGCACCTCTATCTGTACCGGGGGGTCACACCAGAGTCCTCTTTAGATCCCTGTTGGGAGAGGAAGTCTAATTCCTCCCCATCTTTGTCATTCGCACTCAAATCCCAAAATGTAAAGCAAAAAACAAACAATGGCATTATCCAGTTCTCTACCCCATACAACCATTTCTTCAGGGCCCAGAGCTGCCCTTCTTGCCAATTCCTCCCATGTGTCCTTATAACCTTGCTACTCAAAGTGTGGGCCGTGGACCAGCAGCAGCAGCCCCATCACCTGGCCCCTTGTTAGGCAGACTCTCAGCCCCACGCCAGGCCTACCAAAGCAGAATTCGCATTGAAACCTGACCCCCAGGTGATCTGTGCACAACAGAGTTTGAGAAGCTCAGGTCCAGAATCCCCCCCCAAAGATAAATTCAATTCTCCCCCAAATCACCCACTTCACTTAATACTTCTTCCACTCACTTTCTTAAGTGAGACCTGGCTGTCCCCTAAAGATGCTGCTCCTACCACCCCCACAAGTGGAGGCTGCTCCTTCTCCCCCAGCTCACACACCTCCAGGGTGGGCAGGTGGAGGCGTGAAGCCAGCTGGGCTCCCAGGGCCCCAACTACACCATCGTCTCTCCCTCCATCTCATTGGAGGCTCATACTTTTGGACATCTCACTCTGTTTCTCCGAGTTCCTGGCACCTACTAGGTCATTCTCCATGCATTGACCATTGTGGCACCTGGATTATGGGTTTCTTCTCTACCCCACATCCTGCCATCATGTGATGCCAACATTCATCCAGGTGACCTCCCCTGTTCCCCAACTTCTCTCCTCTTTGACATCTCCACGGAGACACTCACTTCACTTCAGCTGCTGTTCTCACCTAGAACTGCTCTACCTGGGAGGTCTTCAAATGAGGCACCCACTCTCTGGCCAGCTGTCTTCCTCTCACAACCACTGTGACCACTCTCACTGAGCTTCATTGAGCCTCCCAGGCCCTCGACGTCCTCTGATTTCTTCCCCGTCTGCCTTCACGTCCCTCCTGACCCAGCTGGACCCCAGGGCATCACTTTAGCCACTCTCTCTGCAGCTCCCTTAGCACCCGCTTCTCAACCGGCTCACCAGAGCCCCAGCCTTGGATCCGACCACCCCTTCCTCCAGGCCTGCACCTGGGCTGCTGAGCTCTTTTGAGAACATACAGAGCACACACACCAGTAGACGGGTCTGCACAGAATCACCGACTCCAGCCTCAGCTGAATCCTCCGTGCTGCACCCTCTGGAGTCTGGGCACAGCAGCTATTTCAAACATTGACTCTCTTCAGGAAATTCCTCGTTAAGGCTGCTAATCACTTCCTTGCTACTAAGTCCATGGACAGTTTTAGTCCTTCCATTGCTCAACTCCCCTGCAGCATCTGACACTCTCAACAGTCACCACCCCTTGGACCCATGCCACTGCCCTCTCCTGCTTTTCTTCCAGAGCAGTGCAGTAGGGTTGGTGTCTCAATTCTGGAATCACACAGCTGTGTGACCTTGGGCAAGTCACTTACCCTCTCTGTGCTTTGGTTTCTTCATCTATAAATAAGGCTAGTAGAACCTACCTAATAGTGTTGTTCTGAGAACGTAAAGAATAAATATAGAGAATGTGCTGCGAAAAGTTATCACTATTGTCATTAACTCTGTTGTCTGTTGTTCAGGTTCCTCCCTCTCACCCCTCTCTTCTCCCTCTCCACACTCCCTGGGTGACCATACACACACATACACACACACACGGCTTCCTGAAGCAACTAAATGCTGGCTCTCCCAGAGACCCATGTCTGTCGTTCCTCTCTGCTCAGCCCAGACCACACCACTGGCTGCTGACACCCCACTGGTTGCTCCCTCTCAGGCACCTAGCATTCAACACTTCCAACATGGAGCTCTTAGCCTTCCCCTCAACTGCTCCTTTTCCAACCTGCTCCTCAATCACTATGATGGCACCACCTACCCTGCCACCCAAGCCAGAAACCAGGGTGCCATCCTTGACTTCCCCACTCCTTCAGACACCTTCCACCAGGAGCCAGAGGAAACTTCCTGGATCACAAACCTGATCATGTCACTCCCCACCATCACCCCATGCTTAGAGGACCAAGTCCCGACTTAGCCAGGCACAGCTGGCCACCCTCCACGCACTCCTGCTCTCCACCACACTCGGCCAAGCTGAGTCACTGCAGGTCCCACAACATACTGCTCTCTGTCACCTCCTGACCTCTGCTTTTACTGCTGCCTCTGCCACAAATACTCCTCCCAACCTCAGACCCAACTCCTTTAAACTCCCAGGAGCCAAGCTTGCCCCCAGTCCAGGTTAGCCGTTCACCCCAGGTCCCACAATTCTGTGCCCCCGCCACGCATCGTGGCCCTTGTTATATGTACCGTCATCATCTGTGGGTTTTTTTTCCTGTCTCCCCCACTAGACTGACTGGCTGGCTGATGTTACATCTAACTCCACTAGGCATCCTCCCCTGCCCCCAACACAGGGCCTGGCCCAGGGAAGGTGCCCAGTAGTGTTTGTTGAATGAATGAATGAATGAGCAAGTGAAGGAATGAACAAATAAATGATTGCATGAACAAGCAAATGCACGAACAGCCTACTTCCCCCATTCTCTGGCCCCTGTCCCCTGCCCAACCCCCAGCCCAGCTTCCACCCACCTGGCACTGGTTTTGGTACTTCTTGGTGGGCCGGCCCACGATGAAGATTTGGGAGGGTGGCAGGCCCAGCACACTGTAGACAGAGATGTCCTTCGTAGAGCCGTAGGCTGCACTGATCTTGATGAAACACTGAAAGGCAGGGCAGCCCATGGCAGGAGGCGCAGGCCCAGCTGGCCTCCCACACGAGGCTTCCTAGACCACCTCAGGGGCCCTGCTTGGGGACCCTTTATCTGCACTCTGTTACCCACCAAGCCACAGGTCCACCGTGCATCACCCCACAATGGCTCCCTCTCTGCCCCACCCCACACCAGGCCTGACACGGTCTGCCTGTGACAATCATGACCACTGCCACTCACTGGCCCCACCAAGGCAGCATGATCCCAGAGGTTATATAATGACCTGGCAAAGTGATCCTTTGTGGACAGAGAAACCAAGTTCCAGGTGTACACAGCTCGTGTATCACAGGGTCAGGGCTGGAGTCTAGCTCTACAACCCCTGACCCTGGACCACCCACATCCACCAGGCCGGGTTTACCATCCAGCAGCCGCCTGTAGCCAGCTGGTCTGACGTCCTCCCCAAAAGTCCATCCCAATACTGAGAACTGCCAAGGTCCTCCTTGCTCTGGTGTCACATCCAGATCCCCACCCACCCCACTGGGATGAAGCCCCCTCCTCCTTCACGTGCCCACTGCCCAGCTGCTCTTCACCTTGTGCCTCCTCATTAGTGTTGTCACCCTCCCCCCAAATTCACTGGAGGCAGTTGGTCCTGGGTCCTAGGTGTCCTTCCTTCTAAGTCTCACCATCACCAGGGATGACCCACTGTCCACGTGGACAAACCACCTACCACTTTTCTCTCGGCTCCTTGCCTTCTTTGGCATCGGTGGCTGTCACCTCCAGAATGGAACCCACACTGTCCCCCTCTGAACCCTAAGCCTCCACATACCCAGTCTGACCATGCCTCTTGCTGTCCACACATCTGGCCACTCCCTCCCCCCTCTGGCTGCTCCTCAGCCTCCTGGAGGCATCTGATCATGGGTGTCTTCACCCCAAATCCTGCCATCATTCCTTATGACACCAACAACCACCCAGATGACCTCCACTGCTCACCAACTTCTCACCTTCTTAACAGGCCCCAGGCCTGCAGGTGACGCTGCCTTTGACGTCAAACCACTAGGTGGGCTTCCTGCCTCCTTCCTCAACCCCCTGCCCCTCACCTCGTTAGCCCTTAGAGGGTGTGTTTCCAATGGCTTTAGTCTCTTTGTCCCTCCCGGCCTCCTCATTCGCCCCAGCTCCCTCTGCAACATCCGCCCTCCTTCTCCAGTGACTCTGCTCCCACCCTCAGGACCCTCCAAGCTGAGCCCCCTCAGCTCTCTGGGGTGTCGCTTCCTCACCGAGGGCATCAGTGGCCAGTCTTCATCCAGTGACAGTCTCACCAACCCACACCTCTTCTCACAGACACTCTCTCCTTCTTAAAATTCTCCCCTCCCCTGATACCTGGGCAGCTTCTCTCTCCTGGGCCTCCTCCCCCTTGAACCCCCCTCCTAGGTCCTCTGCTGGCTCCTCTTCCTGCTCTCAGGGACCCAGTTCAGCCCCCTATCACTCCTCACCTTTCCCCAGGAGATGCCTGCCCTGCCACGGCTTTATGCCAATGGCTCCCGATCTCCACCACTCCCCTGGACCACGTACTGAGGCTGACACGGCTCATGTCCACAGCTGATCTCAGCTTCCTTCAGCCTGGTCCTCCTCCTCTGTCCCTATCTCATCTCACTGATTCATTCACTCATTCATTCATTCATTTAGTTAGTTAGTTGCCCTAGAGTTGATTCCAACTCATGGTGAACCCATGTATTACAGAGTAGAACTGCCCCATAGGGTTTTCTGGGCTGTAATCTTTAAGAAAGCAGATCTCCAGGCCTTTCTTCTATGGTACCAATGGGTACATTCAAACCACCAACCTTCAGGTCAGCAATCAAGTGCAAACTACTTGTGCCACCGAGGGACATTTTATTCATTCTACCAACACTTATTGAGTGTCTATTGTGTGCCATCACTGCCCCAAATGCCAGGGATACATTGGTGAGCAAAAGAGACACAGAATCTGTCCAAAGGAGTCCACAGTCAGGTGAGTGGCACTTCAGTTCTACTTGTCACCCAAGTGGACATCAGAGAGCTCCTCACTCCCTACATCTGGCCATCACTGAGTCCTGGCAAATCTACGTCGTCCTTCTGTCTCCATCCCCACGGCCACCACTTGGATTCTGGTCTTCCTGCCTCTTGCCTGGGCAACAGCCTCCTCTCTGGACTCCCTGTCTCTCATTTCTCCCTCCAATCTATTCTCCACACAGCAGCCAGCAGGATCTTTCTACAACCCACATTAGATACTGCCACCCCCCTGCTTTAAGCTCTTCCATGGCTCCCCATTGCCCTTGGCCTGGTTTCCAAGGTTTCAAGACCTGTCAAGTTCGGGCCCCTGATGATCTCTGAGGCTTCAGCTCCCATTTCTCCTGGGTTTGACCCTGCACATCCCACCCATCCTGGATGTCTGAAGCTCTGAGAAGATCTCAGGCTCCTTCTTGCCTCTGTGCCTTTTGGACATGCTGTTCCTTTATCCACGTGACAAACTCATCTGTGCGCTCCAGGACTCAGCTAAAAAGTTCCTGCCTCCTGGAGGCTTTCCCTGGCCCTCCTAAAAGGCAAAGCTAAATCCTTTCTCTCTATTCATCAATGGGGCCTTTTTCAGTTATAGTAAAGATCAAACCAAAAACCAAACCCACTGCCGTCGAGTTGATTCCGACTCATAGCGACCCTTTAGGACAGAGTAGAACTGTCCCATAGAGTTTCCAAGGAGCGCCTGGTGGATTCGAACTGCTGACCTCTTGGTTAGCAGCCGTAGTACTTAACCGCTATGCCACCAGGGTTTCCATAGTAAAAATCACACACTAGTAAATGGTCAATTTACATGTCCTTCTAGATCAGGGATTGGCAAACTTTTTCTGCGAAGAGCCAAATAGTAAACACTTGAGACTTTGCACTGTCCTGCAATTCCTCAGCCCCTCCACTGCAGTGCAAAGCAGCCACAGACAACACAGGGCTTTGCTCCAAAGAGAACATTACTATGGACAGGTCAAAGAATTTTCACAGGTCACAGAATAGTATCGTTCCTCTGATTTCTTTTCCCCCAACCAGTTAAAAGTGTAAAAGCCAGTCTTAGCTCAGAGGTCAAATGAAAACAGGCTGTGGGCTGGATTTAGCTCCCAGGCCGTCATTTGTCAACCCTGCTCTAGACCAGTGGTTCCCCAAATTTTGTGTGCATCAGAATCCCCTGGAGGGCTTATTCAAACAGCTTGCTGGGCCTCCTCCCCGGAGTTTCTGAGTCAGTAAGTCTGGGGTGGGGCCAGAGAATTTGCATTTCTAACAAGTTCCAGGAATGATGAAGGTGCTGCTGGTCCCTGGACCACACTGCGAGACCAGTCTTAAGTCGCAAGATTTGGAAAACATGTTCTGTGCGACTTTTGTCTGTGTGCAGCCCCACCACCACACACGGGGTAGGGAGCGCAGTGCTGTTTTGTTGTCAGCTGCCAGCAAGTTGGCACCCAACTCCTGAAACACTGCCAGCTCCTGTGCCATCGCCATGATAAGCTGTGGATCAGACCATTACGATCCATCCGGTTTTCACTGGCTGATTTTCAGAAGTAGATTGCCAAGCCTTTCTTCCTACTCTGTCTTAGTCTGGAAGCCCCACTAAAGCCTGTTCAACATCACAGCAACACACAAGCCTCCAATGATAGGGGTGGTGGCTGTCTTGGCCGGCAATCAAATCTGGGTTTCCTACAGGGATGGCAAGAAGTCTACCACTGAGCCACCGCTGCCCTCTGGGAACACAATAGGCACTTAGTAAGTGTTTTTTGAATGAGTAACCAGATGTAGACTAGAGTTTAGGCTTTAGAGTCAGGGGAAAAAGGATGAAAACCGGACTCTGAGATACTGGGCAAGTCACCGTACCTCAGTGGGATCATCTGCCCATAAGGTCACACACGCCTACGTTGCAACCAATGAACCAGTTGCCACGGGGTCATCTCCAGCTCACGGCAACCCCACGTGTGTCAGAGCGTATCTGTCCTCCACAGGATTTTCAATGACTGATTCTTTTGATTTATTCTTTTTTTTAAATTGTGCTTTAAGTGAAAGTTTAGAAATCAAGTCAGTCTCTCATACAAAAACTTATATACACCTTGCTATTACGTACTCCTAGCTGCTCTCCGCCTAATGAAACAGCACGCTCCTCTCCACCCTGTATTCCCCATGCCCACTCAACCAGCTCCTGGCCCCCTCTGCCTTCTCATCCCTCCTCCAGACAGGAGCTGCCCGCATAGCCTCATTTGTCTTCTTGAGCCAAGAAGCTCACTCCTCACCAGTATCATTTTCTGTCTTTATCAATGACTGATTTTTTTGAAAGTAGATTGCCAGGCCTTTCTTCTGAGGTGCTTCTGGGTAGACTCGAACAGGCAACCTTTTGGTTAGCTGCTGAGAAGGTTAACCATTTGCATCCAGGGATGCCACCTACCTCACAGGGTTGTTAAGAGGGCAGCATGAGATCCACGTGAAAGAGCTGTCCCCAGGCACAGCCTGAGGCTGCAGGATAAATGCATGAAGCCCAAGGGGGTTGAAGGAGGAAGGAAGGACTGTAAAGGCCTTACTTTCCTAGGCGGGCCTCTTCTCTCCCCTCACCCCGGAAGGGCAGGCTGTGGAGGCCCCGCCTGCCCAGCACTCACCTCACGCACAAGGTTGCGGAGGAAGATGGCCTTCTGCCGCAGCGGGTCATGCACCAGCCCGTCGGAGAAGAAGATCATGCCCTGGGGGAAGTTGTGCTGGGACAGCCACGACACCACCCGCTGTTTCTGCATGTCCGGCCGCCCGGTGATGTAGAGGATCATGTAGCCCAGGTCCTGCCAGTGCCTGAGACGGTGTTGTAGGGTCCAGCCAGGCCCATGCCAGCCCTCCCATTCCCATGCTCCACAGCCTGCCCCACCCGCTGCCCTCCTGAGAAGCCAGAAGGTGCTCCACGGAGCGCTAGAGAGGACAAGGGGGTCCCCTACATTCACGCTCCCAGCTCAGCAAACCCACAACAAACTACCCTCCCCCACTCCTGCCCCTCTTCTCCTGGGCCCTTCTCCGCAATGGCCCTACCAGGTAGAAGCTGCAAGGCTTCTTATGACCCAGCCTGGAAGCCACACAGCGTCCTTTCCATTGCATTCTATTGGTCACAAGTGAAAAGGGGAAGGGACCACATAAACACATGAATACTGGAATCAGAGCTCACTGGGGAGCCCTATTTGGAGACTGGCTAACACAAAGTGCTAACTGAGAAATAGGAATCAGAGCAGAGAGCTATTAATTTTGATTGAGGGAAGCAGGGTCGGTTTCCTGGGAGAGGTGGCATTTGAGATAGCCCCTGGAGAATGGCAAGGATTTTTTTTTAAATGAAAACTAAGTACATGTATTTTTTCTTTTACAAAAAACAATACATGTCATTGTGCAAAGATCAGCAAATGCAGAAAGACAAAAAGAAGAAAATGAGAAACTGATTTTGCTAGGCCAAGAAGGAGGGTGCAGACTATGAAGACTGGAGAACAGACTTCTGGCCTGGTGGAGTGTTTAGATGACCACTATCTGACTATAACTGCTTAAGACCCTGTTATGGATTGAATTATGTCCCCAAAAACATAAGTTAGAAATCCTAATCTCTATTTTTTTTTTTTTATGCCTGGTTATAATCCCATTTCGGACTTCTAGCCTACTAAACTGTGAGAAAATAAATTTGTTTGTTAAAGACACCCACTGGCGACATTTCTGTAATAGCAGCACTAGATAACTAAGACAGAATTTGGTACCAAGAGTGGGGTGCTGCTCTAACAGACACCTAAAATGTGGAAGTGGTTTTGGAATTTTCAAGGTGTCTAAGAGTAAAAGCCTAGATTGCCCCGAAGAGACTGTTGATAGTGCTATGAACATCAAAGGCAATTCTGGTGAGGGCTCAGACAGAAGTGAGGAAAGTTTTTATAGTCTTAGAGAATACATATGGCACAAGCAACAGAATATTGCTGGAAATGTGGATGTTAAATGTGTTTCTGGTGAGGCTTTAAAAGAAAATAATGAACATATGATAGGACAATGGAGGAAGGGCAATGCTTTTTATGCAGTGGCGACGAATTGTCTGAATTATGTTCAAATGTTTGGTGGAAGGTAGAACTTGTAAGTGATGATCTTGGGTAGTAAATGGGTGAATGAATATTGGATATTTGGCTGAGATTTCTCAGCAAGATCTTAAAGGGGCCGCATGGTTTCTCCTTGCTACTTAGAGTAAAATGCGAGAGGAAAGAGATGGACTTAAAAATGAACTGTGCAAAATGAAAACAAAACTTAAAGATTCGGGAAATTCTGTCATACAAACTAAGGACACGTGTCCTATAATTTTGACCAAGAATGCGGCTACACAGTCTTTTGTGAAAGGTATTAAGCCTGTGACTGATGGATCTAACCGACTACCACAGCAGAAAACCCAAGAGCTTAGGCTGAAGGGGACAGAGAAAGAAGGAAAGGAAAGAATGCTGTCTGCCTCTTGGAAATCTACAGGCAGGAAACAGACCAAAGGAGCTACATCTGTTGTCCTCAAACAAAAGAAAAGAACCTTCCCTAGATCAACTCAGAGATCAGCAGACTGTTGGAAGGAGTACAGGAAGCAGAACTGCCTCAGTCTCAAAGGGTGGGGCCATGGCCTCTGGGGTCTCAAAGGGTAGAGCCAAGGCCTCCTAGGTTTCAAAGAATCAGATCTTCACCAACTTGGTTCCAGAGTGTGGGGCTGCCATTCATTTTGCCCAAAGCTGAGGGGGCGGGGCTGCCATGCCCAAGGAACAGAAGAATGGGGTCTGCCAGGGCCAAAAGGGTGGGGTTGCCACTGAAATGGACTAGGACAATAGGGATACCCAAAGTCGAGGGAGCAGAGTTGCCATCCCAGTGGGCCTGGAAGGTGGGGCTGAAGCCCAAGGACTGAGGGGCCTCCACCCAGAATCCAGACAGCATGGCCAACACCCAGAATCTGGAGGGCAGGGCCCTTACCCAGATGGCCCCAAAGAAAAGATTATTTTCAAGACTTGAGAGCTAATGTAAATTGTTCTGCTGGGTTTTGGACTTGCTTGGTGCCCTTTATTCCTTCTTTGCCTCCAATTTATCCCATTTGTAATGGAAATGTCTACCTGGTGCTTGTCCCACCATTGTACTTTGGAAGCGTATAATTTGTATTCTAGATTTCGCAGGCTCACAGACGAAGAGGAATTTTGCCCTAGGATGGAATATGCCTAGAGTCTCACCCCTATTTGATTTAGATGATTCTGAACATGAGCTATTGGACTTGGAATGGATTTAAGACTTTTAAGATGATGTGATGGGGTGAATGTGTTTTGCATGTGGGGAGTACATGAATTTTGGGGGACTAAAGGGTGGAATGTTGTGGATTGAATTGTGCCCCCAAAAAATATGTGTTGTAAATTCCAATCTCTATGCCTGTGGTTATAATCCCATTTGGGAATGAGTTGTCTTTGTTATGTTGATGAGGCAGGATTGGTGTATTTTTAGATATAAGAGATTAAAAAAGCAAGAGAACAAGCAGAGACCAGGGAAGAGATGCCAAGCACGTGAAGATCACCCGGGAGCAGAAACTCAGAAGGGACAAGGACCACCTTCAGAGCCGACAAAGAGAGAAAGCTGTCCCCTAGAGCCAGCACCCTAATTTCAGACTTCTAGCCCCCTAAATTGTGAGAAACCAAATTTCTGTTTGTTAAAGCCACCCATTTGTGGTATTTCTGTTATAGCAGCACTAGCTAGCTAAGACAGACCCCAAGTGAGAACCTTCCAGCAAAACCTAGCCAATCCACAGAACCATGAGATAGAATAATAAACTATTATTTTAAGCCACTAAGTTCTAGAACTGTTTGTTGCACAGCAATAGGAAAGCAAGACACACTGCTTCCATCCTGAATGGGTTCAGTGTGAGGGGCCAGGCCTGGTTCAACACACAGAGCAGATAACTCAGAGTTAGAGTAAATGGGTGAATGAATGAATCAATGAAGGAACAAACAAGTGAAGGAGCTGAGGTCCAGAAAGGGGGAGGGATTTTCCCAGGGACCCTCAGCAAATTACTATTGGAAGTGAAGCCAGGACTTCCCAGCTCCCAGCCAGGGAGTTCAACAGAATTCCTAGAAAATTCTAGAGGAATCCTAGAGGAACCCAGAAGAACCATGGCACACTTCCCCCAGGGTGGCTGGCTCCTGCCCTGCAGGGGAAACTCACCGGACAACGTCCACTGCACCTGGCCGAACCTTGGGGTCACTTCCCATGATCGACACGCTGGCTGCAAAGGACCCATCGATGCTGAACACGACGCACTCCATACCACGGGGCAGCACCGTGAGGTAGCTCATCGCACTGGTCTGGTCACCCCTGAAAGACACCTGCCTGTGGTAATTGGTCAGGGCCAGGGGTCAGCCTGAGTCTAGAGGTCAGCCTGAGGCGAGAGCCAGGGCTCAGTCTGGGGCCCGGGTCAGAGAGAATCTGGGTGCTACAGCTGGGGACCTCGTCTGTCTTCCTGTCTCTGTGCAGATTGGGCAGGGGCAGGGGGAATGTCCCAAAGAGTCTTGACGGGCCTGGTAGGAAGGGCCATGGAATGGAGAACCCACCATGAGAACATTTCCCAGGTCTCACCTGACAACCATCTTCACTGGGTAGACACCGACCCCCAGGCGCCGCGGCCGGGGCACACTGTAGGTGATGCGACCACTGCTATTGGTGATCTCTGTGTCCAGGTGCACCCAGCGGCCCGAGGACGGCTCTGCCATCACCAGGATATCCACCTGCAGGAGGGGGGGCGGGCAGGGAACTCACTGAAGGTGGGGGACTGCAGGCTGGCATGGGGGCTGGGTGGGGGGCTGCAGGCTGGCACAGGGGCTGGGCAGCTTTGCTTTCTGCACAGCACAGCAGACCTGGGGGTCAGGCTTCTGCCCGAGGGTATTTCCCAGTTCTGTGCCTTCATTTACTTACTTACACTTCCTGTCCCCTCTGTCTTTCACCCTCCACGTCATCCACACCCCATCAATTCCCCTGATGGGAACCTTTCACTGGCTTCCTATCTCACATATAATAAAAGCTACCGTGGCCCCCAAGGCCCTGAAAAGCCTCTCCCACCCCCTCCTACCATCCTCATCCCCCCTCTTCCTCGATCTGCTCCAGCCACCATTAAGCAGCTGTCATCGAGTCGGCTCTGACTCACGGTGACCCCACGTGTCAGAACAGACCTGAGCACCATAGCATTTTCAATGGTTGCTTTTTCAGACGTAGATCACCAGACCTTTCTTCCAAGCCCCTCTGGGTGGACTCTAACCTTGAGCCTCTTGGTTAGCAGCTGAGGGCTTAACCGTTTGCACCACTCAGGGACTGCAGCCACACTGGTTCCTTATTCCTCCTCAGACACGCCGAGCTCACCTTCCCTGGCCTCCCCGGGCAGGTGGTAGCTCCCAGCTCCGTGTTCCACCACACAGCACAGCTCCTCCTGGAGCTCTCAATCCGCCTGTGTGCCACCTGGCATCACGTGGTACTTGGGGCAGGGTAAGGCTAGCTGAGGAGGGGAGACCCAGCCCACAGTACCTTCTCTCCGGTCAGAGCGACCATGTCGAGGGGTCCGTACATGAACCGCCCCACCAGAACCTGGGGGCCATCTTCAGCAGCAATCACGTCATTGGCCCGGTGGTTAGCAGTGACGTTCTGCAAGGACAGCAAGAGCCCAGCTTAGTCTCTGCAAGCTAGGCTTGACCTTGCTTTCTACATTGGATTGTTCTTAGGATTGGCTAAAGGGATATGGACCTACTGAATTATGTTTTCCTATTAGCTTCTGTTAGAACTCATGAGAAAAAGACCACGAGACCCCTAACATTGTCTTCAAGGAACGTGGGGGTTTCCATAAATACGCAGTCTCTGCTTTTGATTCTCTCAGCTGGCCCCTGAGATCACAACCAGTCCTCCCAACCTATCACCCGTCCAGGTTCCTAGACTGGAAACCATTGTGTCCCCTTTGGTCCCTCCTTCTCCATCACAGCTCACACTCAATAGCCATTTACTACATGTTCTATTTTCGTGGGAAATGTCTAACATATATGAAAGTAGGATAGGATAACAAAGCCTGGTGTGCCTGTCACCAGCATCACCATTGATCAGTGCATGGCCGTTCCGGTTTCAGTCTGGTCCCCAATTGCCCCCCAACTCTGGATTATTTTGGAGCGACTCCGATGTCACATCATTGTATCTCTATCCATCTCAGCATTCTCATACACCTTCACTTCTGGGTTCAATTCATTCCACAGCTCAAGGACTGTGATGGCCTCAACCACCCACCACACCCAGCCTGGCCTTCGAGACCTAAGTCACTTTATCTGGTGACCCTTCCTGTATAGTATCGTTCATATTGGTATCTCATCCCAGACCCAGCCTCATTAGCTCTTGACCAGACTCTGCGAATAGCTTCCTACTGGAGCTCCTTAATCAAAAACAGGCCCCGAATTTGGAACTGGCTAGTGGTGATAATTGCACAATTTGGTGAAAGGAACTAATGTCACTAAATTGTGCCTCTTAAAATTGGTTACAATGCCAAATGTTTTGTTATACAGGTAGTCCCTGCCTTGTGACATAGTTGAATTACGACGAACCACACTTAGGACTTTTTTTTTTATGATTTGTGTTTTTATGTATGTATGTATGTATTAAAATATATCTGAATTAAGTGGTAACTTTGGTGAAGGGTAAGACAGTACACAGTCCTGGGGAAGCCAGTACCATGTGTCCAAGGCAAGGACATGGAATCTCCAGAGACCCATCTGAACTCCCTGAGGGACTGAATTACTGGGCTGAGGGCTGGGGGGACCATGGTCTCGGGGAACATCCAGCTCAGCTGGCATAACATAGTTTATAAAGAAAATGTTCTACATTCGACTTTGGTGAGTGGCATCTGGGATCTTAAAAGCTTGTGAACAGCCATCTAGGATACTCCACTGGTCTCACCCCTTTGGGAAAAAGGGAGAATGAAGAAAACTAAAGACATAAGGGAAAGATTAGTCCAAAGGACTAATGGGCCACAACTACCACAGCCTCCACCAGACTGAGTCCAGTACAATTAGATGGTGCCTGGCTACCACCACTGACTGCTCTGACAGGGATCACACTAGAGGGTCCCAGACAGAGCTGGAGAAAAATGTAGAACAAAATTCTAACTCACAAAAAAAGACCAGATCTTAAATGCTAACAAGCGGCCATCTAAGATGCATCAATTGGTCTCAACCCACCTGGATCAAAGGAGATTGAAGAACACCAAGGTCACATGATAACTAAGAGCCCAAGAGACAGAAAGGGCCACATGAACCAGAGACCTACATCATCCTGAGACCAGAAGAACTAGTTGGTGCCTGGCCACAACCGATGACTGCCCTGACAGGGAGCACAACAGAGACCCCTGAGGGAGCAGGAGATCAGTGGGATGCAGACCCCAAATTCTCACAAACAGACCATACTTAATGGTCTGACTGAGACTAGAGGAATCCCGGCGGTCATGGTCCCCAAACCTTCTGTTGGCCCAGGACAGGAACCATTCTTGAAGACAACTCATCAGACATGAAAGGGACTGGACAGTGGGTAGGAGAGAGATGCTGATGAAGAGTGAGCTATTTGTATCAGGTGGACACTTGAGACTGTGTTGGCATCTCCTGTCTGGAGGGGGGATGGGAGGATAGAGAGAGTTGGAAGCTGACAAAATTGGCACGAGAGACTGGAAGGGCTGACTCATTAGGGGGAAAGCAAGTGGGAGTATGGAGTAAGGTGTATATAAACTTATATGTGACAGTTTGACTTGATTTGTAAACGTTCACTTGAAGCTCAATAAAAGTTAATAATAAAATTTTAAAAATAAATAAAAACCAGAGCCTGCAAAAAAAAAAAAAAGACCAGACTTACTGGCCTGACAGAGACTGGAGAAACCACGAGAGTATGGCCCCCAGACACCCTTTTGGCTCAGTAATAAAATCACTCCTGTGGTTTACCCTTCAGCCAAAGATTGGAGAGGCCCATAAAACAAAACGAGACTAGAGGGGCACGCCAGCCCAGGGGCAAGGACTAGAAGGCAGGAGGGGACAGGAAAGCTGGTAATAGGGAACCCCAAGTCGAGAAGGGAGAGCGTTGACGTGCCGTGGGGCTGGTAACCAATGTAAAAAAGAAAAAGAAAAAAAAAATATATATATATATGTAAGTTTATATGTAATGTTTCCAACCTCCAAAGATAAAGAAACATCGGATATATAAAGGTACTGATAATAAAGGCAATGATAATGAAAACCTAAAAAAAAAAAAAAGGGGTATTCGACTTACAATGGAGTCATTGGAATGAAACCCTGACATTAGTCGAGGACTATCTGTATATATTTTATAACAATAAAATAAAATAAAAAGTAAAACACTAGACCCCATGACAGACGCACCATCTTTATAAAGCCCAAATCTGTTAAAACCCCTCCAGGCCTCTGGAGCAAGTCCAAGTCCTGAGCTCGGCATTCAACGTCTTCTCTGAGCTCCTTCAGGCTTACCTCCTGCTACCTCCCTTTTACACTCCTTCGTTTCTTTCAGGCCAGCCTCAGCAGGAGCTACCATGCCTTTGCCCACTCCGGTACCCTCACTCTCCGGGCCTTCCCTGGGTCTCTGCCCCCCACATTCCAGCCCACCCCTTATCTGCCATGTGGATGCCCCGCCCCCAGAGCAGCCCCACGTACCCGCAGTTTGACCTGGGTCCTCTTTCGAAGCCACTTCTCGCGGGGGTTGGCAGGGCTCAGTGCCGCGGGATCGAGGCCAGTGCTCTCCTTGATGCTCACGCTCTCATAGCGCATCACCTGACAAGCAGCCAGCAGGTGCTTGGTCAGACCATCTGATACCCGTCCCACCGTCCCAGGGTGTTAGGGATAACCAGATTGTGACCAGCAGGTCCTCCCACTTGTTCCCCCAACGTGGAACCCTCAGGAGCCTGAGGACCCCAGAGCCTGTCTCCCTGCCCGCCTACCCTGACCCCCAAGTGGCTCTGCTTAAGCCCACACTGTGTCCTCGGAACACCTCTGTCCTCCATGCCCAAGCCTGGTGCCCTCCTGCATCAGTTTCCCTTCTCCGCCTCCCTGCTATGCCAATGGCTGACCTCCCTCTGGAAGCTCCTATGGAAAGCCAGCTGGAGCCCTGGAGCCCGGCCGTCTCACCTACTCAAGACATTGCTCCAGCAATTCTCCTCTCTCTGTATCACTGGCTAGTCCCTCCCTACTGGACCCTTCAATTTGGCATCCAAATATGCTGTAATATCACACATCTTTAAAAAAAAAAAAAAACTCTCCCTAGTCCCCTAAGTGGCACAAACCATTTGGCTCAGCTGGTAACCAAAAGGCTGGTGGTTCACACCCACTCAACGGTACCACACAAGAAAAGTCCTGGCAATCTGCTTCCATAAAGATGACAGCCAAGAAAAACCTATGGAGCAGTTCTACTCTGTACTACATGGGGTCACCATGAGTCTGAATCCACTTGACAGCACAAGACAACAGCAACAGACCCGTGGTGGCCCTCCAGTTACCCTCACATTTCTGTGCTCTCCCTCATAGCAAAATCCCACAAAAGACTTATTCCCGTACTCTGTCTCCATTTCCTCATCTCACATTCTCTCCTCCACCGATTTTCATCGCATTTCCATCCCCATTGCTCCTCTGAGGCCATTTTTGCCAAGGCCCAAGGACTTCCATCCTGCCAAACACAGTGGTCCACTCCAGTCTACCCCGCTCCTTGGTCCTCACCTGACTCTGAGGGGTGCTCCTCTTCAGCCTGGTTTGGTGGTTGCCCCTTATCCCCTGGGAACCCCAGGACTCATCCCTGAACTTCCCTATCTATTGTAACTTCCTTGGTATCATACCCATCAACAGTTTTAAATGCTACCCAAGCTCTAGTGACCGCACATGTTTACCTCTAATCCCAGCTCTTACATTCATTAAATTCATATATCCACCTTCCTACTCAACATCTAACAGGCGTCTCACATTTCATACATCCACAAGCCAAGACTTGATTTCCCGTACCTCACCCCAGCCCTCCCCTTCCTTATCTTAGGGAGTGGCACCCTGTCTCAGTTATCTAGTGCTGCTATAACAGAAACACCACAAGTGGGTGACTTCAACAAACGGAAGTCAATTCCCTCACAGTCTAGTAGGCTACAAGTCCAAATTCAGGGCGTCAGCTCCAGGCGAAGGCTTTCTGTCTCTGTTGGCTTTGGAGGAAGGTCCCTGTCATCAATCTTCCCTTGGATGAGGAGCTTCTCAGCACAGGGACCCCAGGTCCAAAGGACACACTATTCTCCTGGCTCTTGTTTCTTAGTGGTATGAGGTTCCCCCTGCCTCTCTGCTCATTTCTCTCTTTCATATCTCAAAAGAGATTGGCTCAAATTGTAGATTAATCTTATAGATTGAGGCTACATAACTGCCGCTAATCCCATCTCATCAACATCATAGAGACAGGGTTTACAATACATAGGAAAATCACACCAGATGACAAAATGGTGGACAATCACACAATACCGGGAATCTTGACCTAGCCAAGTTGACAGACATTTTGGGGGAACACAATTCAATCCATGACACACCTGCAGTTACTCAAGCAAAAAGCAGGACTTGTTGGGCCCCTTCTTGCCCTCATGTCCCAGCATCAGCAAATCCTATGACCATGACTCAAATCTAGCCACTTCTCAGCACCTCCACCACCAGTGCCCCAGTCCACACCATCATCACCAAGCCGGGCTCCTACGCTCGCCTCATAACAGGCCCGTGCTTCTCTCTTGTCCCCACACAGCAGCCCCAGGGTTTCCTTTTAAATATACGAGTCAGCTGATATCTCTTCCTCGCTCAAAACTCTACCATGGTTTCTCACTGATTTAGGGAACTCAAAGACGATTCAGAACACGAGATTTTGGAATTGGAGTGGATTATAAAATCAAATTCCTTCCTTTGGTAAACGCTGGTGGTGTAGTGGTTAAGAGCTATGGCTGCTAACCAAAAGGTCAGCCGTTCGAACCCACCAGGTGCTCTTGGAAACTCTATGGGCCAGTTCTACTCTGTCCTATAGGGTCGCTATGAGTCAGAATCGACTAGGAGGCAATGTTTTTTTTTTTTCCTTTGGCCTCGGAGGCTGTGTGTAATCTGACCTCCACCCTGCCCTGACCCCTATTCACTGGTCTTTGTGCTGCACTGTTTATTTTACAGACGAGGAAACTGAGATTCAGAGGGGAGTAGGAATCCATTGCTCCAGATTCTAAGTTGAAGCATCAGTACATTCTATTTCTATTTCATTTTCTAGAAAGACCATGCCTTTAGCCACATAGTAGTCAGTGGTCTTTATAAAACACATTGTCTGCCCATGTTCAAATGCTCCAGCACCTTTCCATTGCTCTTGGGATAAACAGCACACTTCTTCTCCAGACCAGAAGGATGGGAGCCTCCAGAGGGGCCCGAGGCAGGGACAGCAAGGGGGCAGCATACCTGTCTCAAGATGAAGGCGACCACGTCTGTGGACTCCCAATAGCTGGCATGGAAGAGGTGGGGCAGGGCCACGGTGGGGAAGGCGGTGAGGACATCAGGGCAGTACAGGGCGTAGTCAATTCTCTTGGTGCCCCACCACTTGGCCGTGACTGTGGGTCCAAGAGGGAGGTGAGGACAGTGACCTGCCTAGGGTCTTGACTCAGGGGGCAGTGTGGAAGCCCTGGTACACAGACCCAGTGATGGACATGCCACTCAGGGCACAGGTTTGGGGGCTAGGGAGCCCTGCTCTGAATGACTCCCACCTTCTCACCACCCACCAGCCCCTCTGCCAGCCCAGCCCTCCTGTAAGACATGTGCTCCAAACTGGTCCCCAGGAATGGGGTTGGGACCCTCAGGGACCCCCACAGTCTTACCCAGGTCAGCAGTGATTCTCAGCGAGACACTGAATGTTGGGACTAGGGCTTGGTCTGAGCTCAGAGCTCACTCTATGCCTGGAGAAGTCAGGGCTTGGTCTATGGTCAGAGATCAGGGCTCTGTCCAGGTTTGCAGGTCAGGGCTTTGCAGAGGTCAAAGCTCACTCCAGGACCAGGGTCAAAGTTTAGGGCACACTCCAGGGCTGGAGGTCAGGACTCGCTCTGAGATCAGAGCTCAGTCTGGAGTTAGGGCCAGGGTTAGGGCCCACACTGTCCAGGGTTAGTGTTTAGGGCCCTATTCAGGGTCAGAGGTCAGGGTTCTCTCCAAGATCAGAGCTCAGCCTGGGGCCAGGGTAAGGATTCAGTCTGAAGCGAGGTTTCCACCTAGAGACCAAGTGCTCCCTAAAGGCAGGAATGCCACCCAGGAGTCCCTTCACCCCTCCCCCCACCCCCAGGTGGGCCTTAATAGCCCTGGTGGTCGACCAGCAGCCACCTGCAAGGTCCCCCTCCCACAAGTCCAGGCAGAGCCTCACTCACTGCAGGAGGCACCCGCAGGTGCCAGGCTGTCCGAGGACCCTGAGCTCTCACTGTGGGAGCTGCCCTCACTCATCCTCCGCCCCGGGCGCTGGGACCTCGGGGCCTGTGAGAGCGAGGCAGGGGCGTCCAGAAGGGGTGGGCTGCCCCGGGAGCTGTCCTCCAGGAAGAGGGAGCTGTGGGTGTGCAGGGCATCGGCTGGAAGGGGAATTTCAAGGTCATGGCCAAGTGTCTCAACAGAATTGCGCATTCGTGCCTCCTGTGCTGGGCGGGAGGCTGGTCACTCAGGGGAGCCAGCCTGCCCTGCTGGCTCGCCAGCCCGCCCTGCTGGCTCGCCAGCCTGCCCTGCTGGCTCGCCAGCCCAACAGGGAGCCTGCACACACCCCTAACCCCCTCTGGGGCCCGAAGGGACTCATCAGCCACAATACATTGTTGAGTTTCACCTCCTCTACTTTAGGAGCCTCTGGGAGACTGACCCCGAAAGCCCCTGGCTGGGGCCTCAGGGGTGATGCCTAACCATGTCCTGTTTTATCACACTCCTCCCCAGCCACAAAGGACTTCCAGCTGAGCTTGGAAGTGAATGGGCCCTCTGGCCTCTGGCCACAGAGCCAGGGCGCCCTTGAGAGGAAGGAGAGCGCCCTGCTCAAGAGGACACATTTTAAAACGGGGGTGGGGGTTTTAGAGCCTCATCTACCCATTGAAGTTCCTGACGAAGGAAGACTTTGGAAAGTAAGTCTCCACTGAAACGGGGGTGGTGTTTAATCCTGAGCCAGCCGCAGGCACAGTCCCCCACCCACTGGACCCAAGCCTCTGTGAGGACTCAGGGAAACCCCCTCATCTCGGGGAGTGGAGCTGAGGGGCTGGTTTCAGACCCCTGGCTGCCCAGTCCGTGCCTGCCTCAGCCCACTCCAGGGGCTACCGGCCCCTCCCCCAGCCCACCTGCCCTTGCTGCTGCTGCTCCTTCCCCAACCCCATCATCCAGCTCTCTCCACTTGTCCAAATGCATCTTCCCTGTCCAGGCCTGGGTCAAAGGCCACCTGTCCCAGGATGAAACCCTGCCCTACACCTCCACTGTCCAGGCTGGACTCCGGGGTAGTAAGTAGTCAGCATAAACCCGTTGCCGTCAAATTGATTCCAACTCATAGCGACCCTATAGGACAGAGTAGAACTGCCCCATAGAGTTTCCAAGGAGCGCCTGGTGGATTCGAACTGCCTACCTTTTGGTTAGCAGCCGTCGCACTTAACCACTATGCCACCAGGGTTTCCAGGAGTCAGCATGGATCCCTGAATTTACAACTGAGTTGACAGCTTGAGCATTACACTGGCCCTGCCACAGGGGCTCAGTTGGGAGCTTGCGAGGGCGACAGCCTGGGTCTCTGAGCCCCAAGGCAGCTCACACAGAGCTCAGCTCAGATGGGCTGCTCTGAAGGCAGGTAGTCCCGGCCCCCAAAAGCAAGCAGACCCTGCTCTGGTGATTCTAGCCAGCCATTAACTGACAGCTCATAGCAGCTGCTCAGAGAGGGTGGCCCTGGGGTACCACCTGGCTGGGGGGCCCAGCCTCCTGCTCAGCACACTCTCCCCCCATCCCCAAGAGCCTACCAAGAAGGAGGGTCTGTCCGTCGCCCAGTGGGAACCTCTGGTAGCGGGGCACGCTGACAGGTGGCACCAGGTGGAACTTGGGCTCCAGCAGTGGCTCGAGCCGCGAGGCAGAGGGGTCTGCGCAGTGGAAGAAGCTATAGACCTGGCTGCAGGCAGGACGCACCTGGAAACCTGTGGGGAGGGTACACGAGGGAAGCCCCTTTAGAGCACCCTGTTCCTTTGGCCCTAGAAGGTTTCCTGGAATGCAGCTTTGAGCAGTCTACACCTCTGCTCAAGAACCTTCCACGGCTCCCTGCTACCAGTAGAATCAAAGCCATTATGCTCAGCTTGGCATTCGAGGCCTTGCCAACCTGTCTCACCTAGGAGTGCCCCTTTTGGCACCCAACACTGTAGCTACTGTGAACACCTGCAACTCCGCCATCAGGCTTGCTGCCCTCCTCTTGCCCTGACTTCGTTCAGGCTATCCCTCTCCTAGTAGGCCCACCCTCCACTATTTCCAACTGGTCAAACTACTACAAATTCTTCCAGGTTTCTCTTAGATGTCACCTGATCTAGGAAGCTAGTCCAGGTTCTCTCAGGACAGCACTCCATTTCCAGGCCTGGTGGTGGAGGCTCTGGTTTGCCAGAGCAGGCCGAACACTTCTCTCACAGACCAGTAGGTGTCCCCACTGAGGCCTCTTGGGCTGGCTCCTCTGCCTTCCGGGTCAGGAGAGTGGGCAGCCCAGCGTCCAGGAAGCCCTAAGGCTCCTTAGCAACAGTAAGGACAGCTGTGGGGTCAAGGCTGGGACAGGAGAGAGGCAACCCAAACCCCTCCCTTTTTATCTGTTCCGTATTGTAGATTGTTGGTAAGCTTTGGCTAAAAAGAAAGCTGGAAAACCACAGATCCACTGATACACGAGGTGCCCTCCAGTCTCTGGTGGCCTGTACTTGCATCCTCAGGGTCACTGCTAAGTGCCTCTCTGTTCTCATATAAATCGCCTCACTTCTGTATCTTAGGGGCATGGAAGAAGGCATTCAGAGGCTGCAGGTGCTGCGTGAGCAAAGCACTGAGGTAGGCTTGGGTATGCCGGTGAAGGTGGGACCCACCTGGCCACAGTGGGTCTTCCTGGGTACTGGGGAAGGAGGGGCATGGGGTGCAATAGGGTGAATATTGGTGACTTTTCTTCCCATAGGGCATGACAGCCTAACAATGCAGACACAAATTGGCTAGGGGCATGTGACAGAGACAGTGTCCCATCTCGGAGAGCTGTCCCTTCTCCTTCCTCTTCCTCTGTCTCCCCTGCACCCCCAATGCTTCGCCCCTCCTCCTCCCTCTCCATCTACTCTAACTCCATAACGTTCCCCACCGGTATACCCCCCACCCCCAACTCCCCAATTTTGTTGGCTTAGTGACACTGGGCCACACCCACCGTCCAGCCCAGGCAGCACTGTCCTCCGCATGGCCAGGACCAGACCCAGGGGCGAGCCAAAGAGGAAGAAGTCGGACACGTCGAAGTCGAAGCGGCCCAGGCTGACCTCAGGGAGCTGGGCCCCAGATGCAGGGAGCTCAGCCTCGTCCTTCAGCACACTCGAGTGGATGCTGTGGAGAAAGGCCGGGAGGAGGGACAGGAGGGCAGAGAAGGTGGCAATGCTCACTTAGAGGCTGAAGCTGGAACTTGGAATGCCCAGCCCCTCCGTCACTGGGAAAGGGCTGGGAACCAGAGTCCACGCGCCTGACGCCTTCCACAGAGTTGGTGAGATCCTTAGGGTTTTCACGGACTGATTTTCAGAAGCAGATCACCAGGCCTTTCTCCCTAGTCTGTCTCAGTCCGGAAGCTCCTCTGAAACCTGTTCAGCATCGCAGGAGCATGCAAGCCTCCACTGACAGAGGGGTGATGGCCGCACACGAGGCGCCTTGGCCGGGAATCAAACCCCGGCTCCCCTGCATGGAAAGTGGGGATTCTGCCACTGAACCACCAATGCCTCAGTCAACGAAATTCAAATTTGACTAAAATGCTGGAGTTGGAGGACAAAGAGAATTTTAGAAATAGCAATTTAAAGAGTGTGGGTAGGGCCCCCACCTATCTTCCTGCTCCATAAGCACCTGTGAGAGTCTGGAAAGTGGAGTCCTCGGTTGCCACGCTCCCTCCTATTCTCATAGGACAAGCAGCCCCCGGCAAGGAGGACGACTGTGCTGTTCAACAACACAGAGTCCGTGTACAGCGTGGCTCCTAAACACACACCAACTACTTAAGTGCTGAAGAAGCCACCTTCTGTCCCTACACCGGAGGGTAAGTTGGCTGTGTTGGACCAGCTACCCAGAGCCTCTAACTTCTTGTCAAACTCCACATTTGGGGTTTCCTAAAGGATTTTTCAAAGAGGAACCAGAAGCGTCAAGATTGTCACCTTGCCAAGCTGACTTGAATGTAGCAGCTTTTCTAAGGGATAATCTATCAGCGGAGCTTTAAATAGTCAGGGATTTAAATACGTAGAGCTTTCGCCCCAGTAAGTCCTCCTGCAGGAACCCGGCTGAATGAAACAACCTTAACATACACGTAGGTATGAAAGCACTCTTTATAATGGAGAAGAACTTGAGAAAGCCAAAGGGCCCAATTACTGGGATTGGCTAAATGAACTGTGGTCCATGTATTTAATAGAATATTATATAGCCATTAAGAATATTTGTTGTTGTTAGCTGCCGTCAAGTAGGCCCCGGACTCACGGGACCCGATTCACAACAGAACTCAACGCTGTCTGATCCTGAGCTGTCCCCATGGTTGGTTGGAGATCACACCACTGTGATTCATAGGGTTTTCACTGGCTGGTCTTATGAATGTAGGTCTCCAGGCCTTTCTTCCTTGCCCATCTGAGCCTGGAAGTTCTGCCCAAACCTATTCAGCATCATAGCAACAAGCAAGCCTCCACTGACATACGGGTGGTGGCTTTGTATGAGGTGCATCGGCCAGGAATCGAACCCAGGTCTCCCACGTGAAAGGTGAGAATTCTACCACTAAACCACTACTGCCCCCATTTAAGAATATTCACCAATTATTTTTTATTATATGGGGAGAACATCACAATATAAGAGTTTTTATTGTTGTCGTTTGTTTTAAAGCAAACATTTATAAAAAAAATACTGAATAGAAATACTTCAGAGTGTTAATTGTGGGTCCTTCTGGGTGGTGACTTTCTAAATGATGTGATGACCTCATGATATTTATTGCTTGAATAAGGAAGAAGGAGGGAGAAGGGAGGAGGGAGAGTTGCGGAGCAAAGAAGGAAGGAAGGAGGCATTCCTTCCTGTTTGGGTCCATGCATAACACTCACTCATATCCTGGGTTAATGTGCAGATAATTCATTTAGCCAGTGTTGATTAACATGTCTCTTCTAGAAAGTTCAAGGGTGAACAGGTCTGTGGAGGAGCCTGCTGGCCTACAAGTAAAAGAGTGCTGTACAGAAGCACCACACTGGGAATTTGGAGACCAGTATTCCAACCCTGAATGGTGCAAATGGGTAATACACTCGACCGCTAACTGAAAGGCTAGAGGTTCAAGTCCACCCTGAAGTGCCTTGGAAGAAAGGCCTGGCAATCTACTTCTGAAAGATCACAGCCATTGAAAACCCTATGGAGCACAGTTCTACTCTGACACACGCGAGGTCACCACGAGTCAGAGTTGACTCGATGGCAAGTGTTTTCTCTGACCCCAGGTCTTCAGTAACTGTGTAATCCTGGGAAAATTCTTCATCTTCTTGGCCCTTATTTCCTCATCTGAGAAATAATAAGAAGACACACCTGGAGAAGCTCACAAAATACCCACACACCTGTTATTTCACCAGATTCTTAAAACCATCCAGTATTTGCCCTTTTGCAGAAGACAAAACTGAAGCTCAGAGAGATAAAACAGCTTGTCCTCAGCCCCTCAGCAGGCCGGGTAGAGCAGGTGCCAGAGTGCAGGGACCTGGGTCTCTGCAGGGTCAACGGTGCAGGGCCAGTGGGAAGGGGCCTTGGCCCCAGCATTTCAGTACTTGTAAACGGCTCCCATGGAAGGGCCTGGGACAGATGACTGGCCACAGGTCTCCCAAATGACTCTGTACCCTAGGTCCTGTCTCCCATGGACGCCTGGCTGGAAGGACGGCAGAGGACAGGGAGCCGCATTACCTTGACAGGAAGGCATGATGCTGGGTGATGGCCTCGCAGTCATAGGTGGAGGAGTCGCTCTGTTTCCGCGGCAACGGCCTCTTGGGCTCCTCATCCTCCAAACCACTGGAGACGTCGATGTTGCTTTTGCTGAGGCGCTTGCTGCCGGCCAGGCTGCAGTTCTCCTCCACCACGACGGGGCTGTCCTTTGGGACCAAGGAGAAAAGGAAGGAGAGCACCGTGGTCACTGGAGACTCCAGACCCTGCCTCCTCCCCAGTCAAGAAACACAGGGTGCCATGGATCCTTCTCTCCTAAGATGTGAAAGGCCAGATGTCTTCCAAAAGAAATATGGTAGCCCCATCGCAGTAACGGTGAGATTCGAGGCACAACGCTGCCTCCTACACCCAAGCGAACTACCATGGGTGGTGCAAACAGTGCCATCAGCTGCTAACCTGAAAGCTGGTGGTTCAAACCCACCCACAGTGCTACAGAAGAAAGGCCTGGCAACCTGCCTCCATTAAGATTACAGTCAAGAAAATCCTGTGGAGCAGTTCTACTCTGTAAGACATGGGGTCACCACGAGCCAGAGTTGATTCCGTGGCACTAGGTTTGTTTTTTTTTCTTGGGCAGCCTCACTTTCCTCAGCTGTGATAATCATCTCACTCCCCACGTAGGGCTGTGATAGGATACTTTCTGACCTGGACCTCATGGGGCAAATGTGAAAGTCTAACACAGGAGAGGCCCTGCTCCCCTTGGGCTGGCGAGGCTCCCCTAAAGGGTCCCTCCCCCACCCCGCCACCTGGCTTCACCTGCGTGCTGCTGATGCTTCCCTTCCGGCTGCTGCTGCCAGGGCTGTCGCCCGAGGGCCCGGCACTGTAGCAGATGGCATCGAAGGCCAGGAGGCCACCTACACAGTCCCCGATGAGACACACCTGGAGAAGACACAGCTTGGGCTAAAGGCTGGTCCACTGTGACCCCCTACCCCTCACCCCCAGGGGCTGCCTTTCCAGAAGGAGCCTGTCCCACAGAGGTGCTGAAAGGGTCCACACTGAGGGAGGGTGCTCCGGGTTTAGTCTAGGGCCAGGGTCAGCCTGCGTTCAGGGATCAGGCTAGGGTCCGGGGTCAGACTCAGGCATGGGCTCAAAACCAAAATTCAGATTGTCGGCCTCAGTTTTCCTATCTGTAAAATGAGGATGAACTCAAAGATCTCAAAAGCCTCCTTCAACCTCAGATGCTCCGGCTCTAGAACAGCCTGGGCTTGATCCTTCCAGAAGATTCCATCCCCTCTCCCAGGCAGGGGCCAGGACAGGGGCAGGAACAGCAGGCTGTCCTACCTGCCCGCTGAAGCCAACTCCATCAGAGGACTTAAGGAACTCTCCATAGACCTGGTTGGCTCGCTCGATGACCGTAGCCACAGCGTCCTGGTACTGCGGGGAGGAGATGGCCAGCAGGGGCAGGGCGGCCAGTGGGGCATGATCCTGGCTGTTGCTGGGGCCACCCTCGTCATGGCCGTAGGGGCTCAGGCTGCAGACAGGGACCCAAGGTAAGCCCAGCGGGAGTCAGCGGGTGGGGGGCATGGGGCTGAGACAGGCAGAGGAAAGCATGTGCCGCCCAGGGACTGGGCCTTCAGCTCCAGGGCACCTTAGGGCGACCCAGGCCTGAGTTAGATGGGACAAAGCACAGATGGGAGGTGCTGATCCCTCCGAGTCCCTCCCTGGGCCCAGCCACCCATGTGGAGGGGACAGGGATAGGCCTGGAGTCTCCTGCAACAGCAGTGCTCTTGCGGTCTCCTGCTTGTCCCCAGAGGACACCCCCATGGTGGTGGAGGGAGTCCCTGGGTGATGCAAACGGTTAACACACTTGACGTGCACTTGGCAGGTCAAGTCCACCCAGAGGCACCTTGGACAAAAGGCCTGGCTATCTACTTCCAAAAAACCAGCCACTGAAAACCCTATGGAGCACAGTTCTCCTCTGACATACATGAGGCCACGACTCAATGGCAACTAAAAAATATATATATAATAAAGTTGTAGTGGATAAAGGCACCCAGGGAGCCAGCTGGTGTGGATCAGGGAGGGGGCAAGTCACGGCTGACTTCCTGGAGGAAGTGGAGTTTAGACTAGGCCTCAAAGATGGTTTTGGAGAAGCTGAGAAGGGAGAAGAGCTTGGAAGGGGGCACATGGCTGCAGCAGTGATAGCGTGTGTCCATTTTTCGGGGAGAGGATCGAAACTTTGCAAATTGTCTTTGCAGAAAGGCCTATGACTCCAAAAAGAGATACGGGAGTCTGCCCTCCAGCATGCCCACTACCAAGGACTGCCAGCCCCTGCTGGCCCCTTCCTTCTTCCCTTCCTCCCTCCCACCAGGAAGGCCCTCCCTCTCTGGGCAGCTCAGACCCACCTGAGACCAGCCTCCTGCCCGTCCTGCCCCCAACCTCTGGGGCATCAACCCAGCTGCATTGCTGCAGCCTGACAATCTACGGTGCTGCTCAGGAGAGACCAGACCGGCCATGACCCCAGCCCCTGCCCAGAGCCTGCCCTTTCCCTGGAACCCGGGCCAGACTGACCATGCCCACCACTGAACCCTGGGAGCAGATGACAGCAAAGCCCCCTCAGCAAGCGGCGGCATCTTCATGGCGTGCAAGGCTGCCTCCCCAGCATTGCTCATCTCCAAAGAACACAGATTAAAGGAAACAGGCCTGGATTGCAGCCGGAGAGATGTTAATGAGCTGCAAAAGAGTTCCCTCCCTCCCAGCAGTGATTACGGGGTGATTAATGGCCCTGGCAAAGAGCTGCCTGGGGGAGCAGTAAGCTCCGTCCGTGGGCCCCTCAGTGGTCAGGCCATCAGTCTTCGTGAGAGAGAGGGCTGGGCTGGGTGACCCAGCCTAGAGGTCAACTGTGCTGGGGGTGGGGAGTGGGGGCCCTGAGATGGGTAACGCACCAGCACAATTAACTCCCAGACTATTAGTGTGAAGACAAAGGAGCCGCCCTCAGCTCACTTCCTCAGCCTAAAGCCTGGCAGAACCTGTGAGCAGTCGTCCAAGATGCAGATTCCCAGACTCCACCCCTCCTGCCTCTAATGCTCTGGGGGTGAGGCCTGGACATTGTGTGGTTTAACGAGAACGAAGGACACCAGAGATCTGGGTGATTAGCCAGCTGGGGGAACTACTGACCTCATCTCCTGCCTCCCTCCCAATTCTGATAGAGACCTGCCCTGTGTCCTGGGAAATCTGAGATGGGGCTCTGCCGGTGGTCCAGAGGGAAGGAGACATCGCTTCTTTGAGAAGACAGGAAGAGTAAGTGGGGTCCAGAGAAGGAAAGGGGCTGGCTAGCCTAGACCTGGGCACTCAAGCAGGGGAAGCTCCCAGGGCAGGGCTGTCAGCCCCTCCCCAGCACTGCTGGGTGCCTGCTGGGGTCTCAGTCCTCGTCCCAGATTGGGGCTGCTCAGCTGAGCCTCTCCTCAGAGCCACATCTAACTGACAGATGTGGGATTCATCTCTGCAGCTCAAGGCTCTGACAGAGCAGGGGCAAGAGAAGGGGGTGAGGGTCAGGATAGGGTGCCCACTTGCCTCCTTCTCACCCCTAAACACAGAATGTCCCTGGCTTCTAGCTTCCCAGCTTCCAATCTTCACAATTTTCCAAATGTCCTATTAGACATGGCCACTGCAGGTGCTTGGGGCCCTTTTTTTTGCACATTTTATTTATGAGCGGATCCCTCGGTGGTACATTCGGGTCTACTAGAGGTGCCTCGGAAGAAAGCCCTGGCAATCTACTTCCAAAAAATCGGCCATTGAAACCCATATGGAGCACAGTTCTACTCTGACACACGTGCGGTCACCATGAGTTGGAGTCAACTCCATGGCAACTGGTTTTATTTATGAGCAACCAAATCTCCCATCTGGCTCCAGACACCTCTGACAGGGGAGGCACCGGGCCTGGGAGCGGCTGGAGCAGTGGATGGGATTTCCCATGGATCCCCAGATCCTGGAGAAGCCCCTGGTCTCTCGGTTTATCCTCCACAGGTAGCAGAGCAGGTTTGTATGGAGAGCCGAGGCCCACGATGAGCCAGAGACATGCCAGGGTCAGTGGCTAAGCGTGCCGCCTCCATACCCAGCGCTCTGGACTCCGTCCTTCCCCACCTCCTCCCCGCCAGCCAGGTTCTCCGCTGGGAGTCAGGATTATTTCCCTCCCCAGCCCACTCTCCATCAATGGAGAAAGAGAGCCTTCTCACCCAGCAAGAATGATGCTAACCACAGTGTCTATCCTCTGCACTGCACTAAGTGCTTCACATCCACTACCACGTGGAACCCTCGCAACAACTCTATGAGGGGTATGATTATTATCCCCATTTTACAGATGAGGAAACTGAGACCATGAGAGGTTAAACTACTTCCTCAAAGTCACACAGCTGGGATTCAAATCCAGGCTGACTTGTGAGCCCACACACTTAATCAGGCTCTGCTACTCTCAAGGCATACTCAAAAGCCACCTCCTCCAGGAAGTCTTCCCTGGCACTCCTAGATAGAGCTACACATTCCGTCTGAGTGATGGCAGTGCCCTGTGCAACCTCCATTACAGAGAGCATTCTTACTGGGCTGTCATTGTGTGGTCCTGGAGAGAGGCTGCCTGGGTTTGGATCCTGACTCCACTAGCTGGCTTAGCTGGGAGAAGTTGCTTAACTGCTCGATGCCTCAGTTTCCATATCTGGGCCAACTAGACCAGAGGCCTCCTGAGCCCAGGACGTGGATCTGAGACATTGTGGGGTGGGCACCAACCAGGTCGAGACAGAAGAGTCGTCAGTGTGTGTGTGTTAATTGCATCTACTCTCAATGACCACTTGCCCCCAGTGGTGCTCATGGTCATCAGGGCCTGACATCCCAGAGAGGCCTTGACAGGTACCCACTTGCCCGCCAGGTGCCAACACGGCATAGGCAACCCCTCCGCTTAACCCTCCAGCCCCAGCCACAGGCCACCCCAGCCACAATCGACTCACTTGGCGATGAGTGAGAAAGCCTCGGAGCAGATGGCAGGACAGGGGACGAACTTGATGAGGATGTGGCCCAGGGCAGCGGGGAAGTGGGCGCGGGTGACCTTCTCCAGCACAGAGCTGAAGGTGTGGATGTCGGCCGCCTTGCAGGATGGGTCCCCTGAGCCTGTATCCAGGATGTTTCCCCCATGCAGCACCAGCAGGAGGACATGTGTCTTGCAGGAGCGCTGGGGACAGCCTTCCTGAGAGGGACATCCATCAGATAGAGAGAGGACAGGCGGTGGGGGAGGGGGAGAGGCACAGACACAGACACAGGGAGATGGTGGCCATCCTGTCTCTGCTCCACAGCGGGGAAGGCTCTCCAGCCTCATGTGATAGGGTTCCTTGTGCATTCAGTATGGGGGGCACAGGCTGACAGGAGGGCAAGGCCCTTGGTATTAAGGCTGGAAGGGACCCGAGGCACCGTTTTGGTTCCTGTGGAGTCTGAGGCCCAGAGAAGGACAGGAACCTGCCCAGGGTCACAAAGCAAGTCAAGTGAAGGCCTGGGTGAAAACTCTCCCTGAAATCCTGATGCAACACCCTCGGAAACTCAGCCCACCTCACTGTCTTCGTGGATCTCAATGCTTCCCTGGGCTGGGAACTTCTGTCTTCTCAAGGAAACCCGGTACAGCTCTCCTGCAGAGAGAACAGAGGAGAATTCAGCTTCTCCAGGCTTCCCACGCAGTGACTGGGCATTCTCCGGGGCCCAGCTGGCCGCACGGTGCGTGGACTCCATATTGCGGCCTTGACTGTGAGGTGGGCTGTTAACTGTAGAGTCTGGAGCAAGGGAGATTCACCCCATCCAGTCCCCTGCCTCAGAAATCAACACCCCCGAAGCTTTCTCCTCCTAAGGAAAGGAAGACACACAGGGTTAGCTCATTACAAGGCTGTCACTGAGGCGAGGAGGGGATGTCCTAGAAAGGCGGGATCCTGCTTTGCTTCACCAACGGCAGCAATGAGAGTATCACCTGACAGCTTCCATTTCCAGTTATGGACAGTTATTTGGACCAACCTTCCCTCTGAGAACAAACAGAAAAGCCGGATAAATTATTTAAATTATCTGTTTGAGGCTATCAGAGCGATAGCAGGGCCAGGAAGAATTTGGGGACCATGATCTAGGGGAAGGGGGCCCTCAGAGAGGGAAGGGCAGTGATGACCACACTCGTCATCACCCACAAGCTCTGGGGTGAAGTCAATCACTGCCAGAAACACTCTACTGCTTCTCTCAGCTTCCTGGGTTCGAGATCTCCACCTCCGGGAAGTGCTTCTTGTCACCCAAACTTCCCTGGCCCTTATTCCTCCAACACAGAGGTTGGTAAACTACAGCCGTGGACCCAGTCTGGCCCGTCACTTCTTTTTGTAAATAAAGTTTTATTGGGACACAGCCAGGCTCATTCATTTACATATTGTCCACGGTGGCTCGTGCTACCACGGCAGAATGAAGGAGTTTTAACAGAGACTTGACAGCCTGCAAAGCCTGAAGTATTTACTTTCTGGCCCATTACAGAAAAGTTTGTCAACCCCTGAGCTAGCATCCACACTCCTAAAGGTCACGACATTGGGCTCCCAGGTGGAGAGAGACAGACACATCATTACCCTACCCCCCAATGACGCCAGCCACCTTGAGGAATCCTTCCTTCCATCAAGCTGACCTTGCCTCCCCTCTTTTCTCCCCCATGAGATGGGTACTGTTTCCTCTCTAAGACTGACTCACACAGCTAGACTTGTTTGCCTTCAGTGACAGGGAACTCACTTACCGACTAAAGTAGCCTGGTCTAAACAAGAATGACCCTTTCCTTCATCACACTCTCCCAGCCCCTGCCATGAGCCTGTTGCAGCCTCCTAGCAGTCATATCCCAGGAAGGTCCCTCCCAGGGACTTTGAGGACAATCCTGCAGGGGATAGGTGTGGGTGGGAGCCCTGGCCGGACTGTGTCTAAGTCAACATTGCCTCCGTCACTACGAACCCCAGGGAAGGGTGCGTCTATGAAGAGTTCCAATTGCAAAGCTGTCCCCATTAGGGAAGTACATTTCTGAAATACCCTGTCCTCGCAGACACAGCCCTGGTCTTTATGAGCTCTGAGCCGCTGCCCACACAGACAGGAAATCATTGCCTAAGCAATGGAGGGGTCTGGCTTTTAAGAAGAGAAGGAAAAACTTGTTCTGAGGCCTGGCTCTGCCCAGCACTTACCAAGGCAACTGCCAGTGGCTCAGGCTTGTCCCTGCCTGATTTGTAACTTATTGTAGACCTGCCCTGGGCTTGGGTAGGCACTGAGGGACAGAAGGCAGATGAGACCTGGGCCCTGCCTTCAGGGCAGGGTAGTAAAGGCTGACAGCGAGGGCTCGGTTTTATTGAGCACTTATCTCCCAGGCCCTTGGGTAGCACAAATGGTTTGCTCTCAGCTGCTAAGTGAAAGGTTGGCCGTTCAAACTCAGCCACTGGTGCCACAGAAGAAAGGCCTGGTGATTTGCTTCCATAAAGATTACAGCCGTTGAAAGCCCTGTAGAGCACAGTTCTACTCTGTAACACATGGGGTTGCCATGAGTCGGAATTAACTGAATGGCAACGGATTTGGGTTTTGATTTGGCAATATGTCCTAGGCACTAAGTGATTTATGTGGATCGCTTCAAGTAGTCCTCACAATTACTCTCTGAGTTCAGGTTCTGTTGTTATTAGCTCCATCTTACACATGAGAAAATTGAGGCTCAAGGAACCTAGGTTACTTGCCCCAGGCCACACACCTAAAAAGACCGAGTGGGAGAGCCAGCATGTGAACCCAGCTAGGGGGCCCCGTAGCATGTGCTCATAAGCCCCAGCTACAGTGCCCCACACTCAACAGAGGATGATGCTCGCCAAAGAGCTTTCCCATCTTTCAACCTTCGTAACTCCCCAGTGAGGGGGATACAACAGGCCCCATTCTGCAGGAGAAGAAATGGAAACACAAACTGAGAGATGGCACCGCAGAGATTCAAGCCCGGGTTTGCTGCGGCAAGACCTCATTCCATCTTGCCACACAACATGAAGCCATCTGCCTGTAGGGAAAGAGACTGTCCCGGAGGGGAGCTGAGTGTGGCTTCCTGGGGATGAGGCAGACACGCTCAATGGGGCATGTGATCTGTGTGTGCTTCTGAGGCAGGAGGACCAGAAGGAAACCAGGAACACAGACAGAGCTGAGGTCACAGCCCGTGGAAGCTGGGGACCCCTCCCTTCTGGGGCTGGGAGAGATGTGGTTAAAAGCCAAAATACCTGAGCGCAAATCTTGGCTTTTACCAACTGCGGGAACTGAGCCTCAGTTTCCTCATCTGGAATAAAACCAACCCATTGCCATCAAGCAGATTCTGACTCAGGGCAAGAGGGCAACCCCATGAGTGTCAGAGTAGAGCTGGGCTCCACTGGGTTTTCCAACGGCTGATTTTTCGGAAGTAGATCTTCAGACTTTCTTCCAAGGAGCCTCTGAGTGGGCTCAACCCTGCAACCTTTCGGTTAACAGCTGAGTGTGTTAACCCTTTGCAGCACCCATTTGAAACACAGACTTGTGGTGAGAACAATTGAGTTAATATATATAATGGGTTTACAGTGGGTCCTGGAATCTAGTAAGTGTTAGCTGCTATTGTATCTTATGATGATGATGATGGTGGTGATAGAGGGTGCACTGGGGGACACAGAGCCAGGGCCATTGCTGACAAGCTGGGGCTGGAGGCTGATGGGGATATCGCCACCTCCACACTCGCCTGCCCGGCCGCCAAGTCCCTCCCTTGGCCCTGGCAGTCTCCCCAGCCTCAGTGGGCTGGGTGCCTGCTTGCAGTGTGATTACAGGATTAAATGCTATGACTGCCACAAATTACCATAGTGAGCTATAAATAAGATGCAGGGAAGACAAGAGGGTCCTGCCGTTTCCTGGGCACCATGCCCTCCACCAAACGGGGGTTGGGTCCTGTTCCCTCGCTGATGACACAGACCAAGAAGCACCCTCATCCTTAACCAACTGCACTCAACTCCCTTGGGACCCAATGCAAGGCTCTGGGCATTGAATTCTTGGGCAGGTGCTGCATCCTGGGTACAAATGATGCTGAGACAGTCCCTGGCTCAGTGGGGACGGCAGCCACAAGCTGGAGACTGAGCAGGGTTGTCCTCAGCATCCCTCACCCCATCCCTTGCAAAGAGGAAGAATCTCACCTCCTCTGCTGTTTGAGGACAGAGGCTCACTTCCTTTCGATGCACAAAAGCCAGAAATGCTTTGCTCTGGGAGAGAAAGGAGGGGAGGCCCAGCCTACCCTTGAGATTCTGGCCCCTGGAGAGTATCTAACAGGACTGGGGTAGGCCCACAGGAAGGCAGGCCCCCAGTCTTTCCGGAGGCTCTGAAATGAGCAGAAATGCAGCCGAGAGGCTACCCTGCCTGTACTTCGCCCACAGAGCTCTGCTGAGAACCAGACATTCTCACCACAATGACTGAGGCCACTGGCTCAGACCACCAACAAGACACACCACTCTCACTTCTCCACGCCATTGCTGATGCTGAACCCTCTGCCTAGAAAGCCCTTCCTTCCTTCACTGACTGACTGGCAAACTCCTACTTATCCCTCAAAACCCTGTTCAGTTTTCACTGCTTCTGGAAAGCCTTCTGAGATGTACCCAGGCAGAGATGCTTATTGCTTCTCTGTGCTCCCACAGCAGGCTGAGCTGGGCCTGGGTGATTGCTGTGGGGTTACTTGTCTATTTCCCTATCAGATGATGAGTCACTGGAGAACAGGGCTGGAACTTACCAGCTTTCGGGACCGAAATGCACAACGTTTTTGGGAAAGCTTGTTGCAAGTGAAGAGCCCTGGGAAGCACCATCCACAGGGAAGCATATTTCCTGAAAGTCCTCCGGGGAACTGGCATTGGGGAACCTCTGGGAGTTCTAGAATAGCCTGCCTTGATGGCCTGGGCTTCATGGCTCAGCTTCCAGTGGCTTCCCCAGAGTCTCTAGTGACAAGAGCTGCAGACAGGGGGTCCTGGGTGGTGGGGTGACCACATGCAAGGGTCCCCAGATCTCGCCATCAAGCTGCCTATTCCTGCCCACTTCCCGTAACTTTTGTTTACATGGCCCTGTTCAGGCTGGGCCCCTGCCATGCCCAGATTTAGGGTGTAGAAGTCCAGCTGTTTTGTGACAGGCTTTAAGGCGGGTCAGCTCCCACAGGGTCTGTTCCCAGCACCCCCGCCAGCTGCAGCATAGGGATCCGTGGCCCACCCGGCTCACCAAGGCTCCTCCTGCTGGCCAAAGAAGGGAGGCTATTTTTGCTTAATCACAGCCTTCGAAAGGCACAAATCATGATCATGCCTTCTAATTACTGATGTGCCATGCTGCTCTTGACACAAAAGCTAAGGTCACCCACACACTCGGCGCCCTAAGCAAAGCGTCACCCAGCTTCGCTGAAGAGCCCAATTATCTCCACCTCTCTTGCCACCAGCTGCTAGAATACAGAAGGGGTGGGTCTCAGGGGTGCCTCCTGCCAAAGCTGACCACTCCATTTCACCCTCCATCCCACTAGCCCCTAGCAGTCCCCCCACCTCCATTAGTCATCCCCTGGGTCAACTGAGCAGAGCCGGGCCCCACTTGAGACCAGGTGGCATGTCCTAAAAAGCACCTACAAAAGTATCTAATTCTCTGTGAGCATGTGAAAGACCTATACAAAGAAAACTACAAGACACTACTGCAAGAAACCAAAAGAGACCTGCATAAGTGGAAAAACATACCTTGCTTGTGATTAGGAAAACTCAACATTGTAAAAATGTCTATTCTACCCAAAGTGATCTATAGATACAATGCAATCCCAATCCAAATACCAGTGACATTTTTTAATGAGATGGAGAAGCAAATCACCAACTTCATATGGAAGGGAAAGAGGCCCTGGATAAGTAAAGCATTACTGAAAACGAAGAACAAAGTGGGAGACCTCACACTACCTGATTTTAGAACCTATTATACCTCCACAGTAGTCAAAACAGCCTGGTACTGGTTCAACAATAGACACGTAGACCAGTGAACAGAATTGAGAATCCAGACATAAATCCATCCACATATGAGATATTTGACAAAAGCTCAAAATCTGTTAAATGGGGAAAAGACAGTCTTTTTAACACATGGTGCTGGCATAACTGGATATCCATCTGAAAAAGAATGGAACAAGACCCATACCTCACACCATGCACAAAAACAAACTCAAAATGGATCAAAGACCTAAATATAAAATCTAAAATGACGAAGACCATGGAAGAAAAAATAAGGACAATGCTAGGAGCCCTAATACATGGCATAAACAGTATACGAAACATTACTAACAATGTACAAACACCAGAAGAGAAATTAGATAACTGGGAGCTCCTAAAAGTCAAACACCTATGCTCATCCAAAGACTTCATCAAAAGAGTAAAAAGACTACCTACAGACTGGGAAGAAGGTTTTAGCTATGACATTTCTGATCAGCGCCTGATCTCTAAAATCTACAGGATACTGCAAAAACTCAACAACAAAAAGACAAATAAGCCAATTAAAAAAAAAAAAATTTTTTTTTTTTTAAAGGATATGAACAGACACTTCACTAAAGAAGACATTCAGGTAGCTAACAAATACATGAGGAAATGCTCACAATCATTAGCCATTAGAGAAATGCAAATCAAAAACTACAATAAGATTCCATCTCACTCCAACAAGGCTGGCATTAATCAAAAAAAACACAAAATAATAAATGTTGGAGAGGTTGTGGAGAGACTGGAACACTTATACACTGCTGGTGGGAATGTAAAATGGTACAACCACTCTGGAAATTGAATTGGCGCTCCCTTAAAAAGCTAGAAATAGAACTACCATACAACCCAGCAATCCCAGTCCTTGGAATATATCCTAGAGAAATAAGAGCCTTCACACAAACAGATATATGCACACCCATGTTTATTGCAGCACTGTTTACAATAGCAAAAAGATGGAAGCAACCAAGGTGCCCATCAACTGATAAATGGATAAATTATGGCATGTTCACGCAATGGAACAGTATACAACAATTAAGAACAGCGATATATCTGTGAAACATCTCAAAAAGTGGAGGAATCTGGAAGGCATTATGCTGAGTGAAATTAGTCAATTGCAAAAGGACAAATATTGTATGAGACCACTATTATAAGAACTCTAGATAAAGTTTAAACACAGAAGAAAATATTCTTTGGTGGTTATAAGGGTGGGGAGGGAGGGAGAGGGATAGTCACTAGATAGTAGGCATACATTTTTTTAGATGAAGGGAAGGGCAACACATAACACAGGGATAGTCAGTACAACTGGACTAAACCAAAAGCAAAGAAGTTCCTGGATAGAACCAAATGCTTTGAAGGCCAGAGTACCAGGGACGGGGGTTTGGGGACCATGGTTTCAGGGGACATGTAGGTCAATTGGCATAACAAAATGTATTAAGAAAACGTTCTGCATCCCACTTTGGTGTGAGGCATCTGGGGTCTTAAATGCTAGCAAGCAGCCAGTTAAGATGCATAAATTGGTCTCAACCTACCTGGAGCAAAGGAGAATGAAGAACACCAAAGACATATGGTAAACATGAGCCCAAGAGACAGAAAAGGCCACATAAACCAGAGACCACATCAGCCTGAGACCAAAAGAACTAGACGTTGCCCGGCTACCACCGATGACTTCCCAGACGGAACACAACAGAGAATCCCTGAGGAGCAGGAAAGCAGTGGGATGCAGATCTCAAATTCTCGTAAAAAGACCAGGCTTAATGGTCTGACTGAGACTAGAGGGACCCTGACAGTCATGCTCCCCGGACCCTTTGATAGCCCAAGATTGGAACCATTCCTGAAGCCTACTCTACAGACAGGGATTGGACTGGCCTATAAGATAGAAAATGATACTGGTGAGGAGTGAGCTTCTTCGTTCAAGTAGACACATGAGACTATGTGGGCAACTCCTGTCTGGAGGGGAGATGAGAAGGCAGAGGGGGACAGGAGCTGATTGAATGGTCACAGGGAATATAGGGTGGAGAGGAGGAGTGTGCTGTCTCATTCGGGGGAGACCAGCTAGGAGTACATAGCAAGGTGTGTATAACTTTTTGTATGAGAGACTGATTTGATTTGTAAACTTTCACCTAAAGCACAATAAATTAAAATATATATATATTTATTAAGAAAGTCACTGAATAGGCGATTCCTACTGCTGTCATAACAAAGTACCTCACACTGGGTGGCTTGAAACAACATGAATCTATGCTTTCACAGTTCTGGTGCTAGAAGTCTGAAATCAAGGTGTCAGCAGGGCCATGATCCCTCTGAAGGCTCTCAGGAAGAATCCTTCCTCACCTTCTCCTAGCTTCTGGTGGCTCCCTGCAATTCTTGGCCTTCCTTGGCTTGTGGCTGCATTGCTCCAGCCTCCCTCCGTCTCCACCTGGCCTTTTCCCTATCTCGCTGCATCCCTTTCTCTTCCTACAAGCGCACCGGTCATTGGGTCAGGGCCCGCTCTAGTCCAGGATGACCTTGTCTTAATGAATCACATCTGCAAAGACCCAATTTCCAAATAAGGTCACATTCTGAGGTTTTCCAGGTGGACCTGAATTTGTAGGGGACACTCTCCAGCCCCATGCAACAGGCAACACAAGCATTTGTCAAATTTACAATAAAGTATTTTTAAACAGACCACAACCCACTACTTTATTAGATGCAAACACTACAAACAAAACAAAACAAAAATCCTGCCCTCAGGGAGCTGACAGGCCAGTGTGGGGATGTAAAAGGAAAAGAAATGCTTGTGGAAAGAAAGAAAAAATACGAAACAGGATATGAGTCAATTAAGATCCTGCGTTTGGGTTAAAAAAATCAACGGGACATCACTTGCTGATTCCTACTGGTTGGTGATTGCCTAGCCATGCGCCAGGGCTGAAAATGCCAAGATGAATCAGACACAGTATCTGCCCTCAAAGATGGAGCAAGCTACCAGGGTTACATGAGCAAGGCCTGGTCACATAATCAAGGGCAGGTCACGTGACTAAGACCCAGATTACATGGCGCACCTAGTCACATGACCAAAGGTTACAAATAGACAAAGGCAGCTCTCAGGCTCTGAGGCTGCATGAACTAGGGCCCAGTGTTCACAGTGAGGAGGGGGCACCCCTGCTCTGCCCCCTGCAGCTCAACCCACCTTGAGGGCACATCTGGAGCTTGACAACAGGCAGAAAGTCTTCTGAAAGTGGCTCAGGAGGTTGAGGGGCTCAGGCTAATGAAGAGCAGACCCAAGAGGATATGGTTGGTGCCTTGTACCCCTGCCTAGCAGGGTTAGGGTCCAGGAGCAGGGGATAGAGCCAGGGTGAATGAGGGTGGGACGGTTTCTGGAGAGCCAGTTCCAACTAACTTAGGAAATGGTTGTAACAGTTCAAAAATGGCCCATGAGGTTATACAAGCAAGGTACGTAACAGGCCACTTAGCAGGGATGCTGGGATGGAAATATTCAACCCTGGTTGGGGCACCTGGAAGCTGAGGTCCCTCCTGCGGCTCCTTAACCCTCCCAGGATCAGAATCCAGTCACATCAGCCTGGATGCATCTGGCCCATGAGGCCAGCATTACATGTTCGGACCTCCAGTAGGCGATGGACATCTCCCAGAGATGCTAGCCCAGACGAAGCCCTGGCCCTAGCTGCAGTCTGGGCCCCAGATCCTGCCTCTTAACATATGCTGTTGGCCACCAGGGGGCAAGTGAGCACAGGGATAGCTCTGAGGAAGTCCTCCCCTTGGAGGAACCCAGCTCAGATCCGGAGTGTCACCATCCTGAATCAGGCCCAGTGAAGGTTCCAGATATACAACCACAAGGAAACCCTACCCTGGCGAATCTCTCCTAAGATTTGTCTTGAGTTTCTATTCCTCGTACTGAGTCTCAGGTAATCTTCATGTTGATCCTGAGAAGTCAGGGGTGCTCTCCCCATTTTGCAGATGAGAAAACTGAGGCTCGGGCAGATTAAGTGCCTTCTCTGAGGGTTTAAGTGAAGGGATGGTGATCTAAATGCAGGCCACCAGGCCAGAGCTCTGTCATCCTCCTGAAGCATCACCCCACAGCACAGGGGAAAAATAGAGGGTGGTCTCTTCACTGTATCAGATGCCTCCACACCACAGCCCTGCCTCCTCAGTGAGCCCTGGTGGGGAGGAAGAGGAGGAGAGGGGCTGTTACCAGGAACAGGAGCATAAAGTACAGTCCCCAACTTGATTGGACCTTGGCCCTGCCCCCTAAAGATGCCCTGTCAATCCCACCCAGCCTGCTCCGAACGGGGGGCTACAAGCAGCCAGCATGCACACAAAGGACCGAAATAGCACTCTGGCCCACACCCTCCACGCACTAAAAACCCAAAACCCAGTGCCGTCACACTAATCCCCTCAAAATGCATGTGCGTTCCTCAAAGCGAACTAGGGATGGCTCTTAGACATATGAATACAGGCTCAACCTTAGGGCCCTGAACAAGAGAAATACTCATGGAAATTACCCTAAAACACCTTTTTTCACCTTGGCAATGGTCAAAAGGTCCAATAAACACTGTGCTGGCCAGCATGTGGGAAAACAGGCCCTCTTCATTCATTGCTAGGGAGAGTGAGAGCCACTACCACCTTGGGGAGGGCAATTTGGCAATGCCTTTCAAAACACAAAATGCACACATCCTCGGACCCAGCAACCCCACCCCATGCGCAAACGGCACACGGACAATGCTAACCATTGCTGCGTTGTTCATAACGGCAAAAGAGAGGAGGCAACCTAAATGTCCGTCCGTGGGGGACTTGTTAAATTATGCTACAGTGAAATGGCATGACCTTTACAAAGAGTGAGGCATCTCTAAAGTATCTGAGATAATAACATCGTCGTGATTAATTATTATCCGAGAAAAGCAAAGTACAGAATGGAATGTACCAGAAGCTTCCATTTGTGTGGGTATAAACCCAGTGGATTAGATATGTGGGTATATATATATGAATATTTATGGATATGTTCCATATATTTGGATCCATATATTTATGGATATATGCATATATATCCCATATATTTTGATCCATCCATATGGATCCATGTATTTATGGATATATGCAGAGAATATCTCTGGAATGGTATCTAAGAAACTAGTAACAAACCATTGCTTGAGGGAAGAGGGACTGGGAGGGGAGACATACTGTTCACCTTTGTTCCATTTAAATTTTATACCATATACATAGTCTACCTATCCAGAAGACAGATTTAAAAAAAAGAATTTTTTTAAATGCATGCAGCAGGGTGATTTTTTGAGATACTAATTTATAGATTCTCCCTACTCTGGCTTCTTTGTCTCTGGGAAGGTTTGTGCAAGTTTCCTGACTTTTATCTCCAAAAACTCTTTCATTCCCATGAGAAAAGGATTTGAGGAGACAGAATCCCTGGAGCTGGAAAGAGAGAGATCCCCACTTCATGCCGCAGGCTGAGGAGAGGATGGAGATCTAGGCAGGTGCCTCAGGGCTCCAGGAGGCTGGAGGACAACTTCTGCTGTACGTGGGGAGCTCGGACCCAAGCCAGGAGCTGCAGACCAGGACACAATGGGCCACTAGGCCGGGGCTCACAGCCCCCAGTGCTCACCAGTGTGGAGAAAGCCTGCTCTGCACGTGTGTGCATGTGCATACCCTTACCCCCTCACCCCCTCACGCACACACACTATCCCCCCACCAAGGTGTTGGGGAAGACATCTGGGGGCTTTGGGACAATGGCAGGAGGACGAGGAAAGGAGAAGCTCCCACATTCTCCACTTGCTCCTCCAGACCCACCTTCCACCCTCCCACCTACTCTGGGCCCTGGAGACTGAGGCACCCTGCCCCCTCCACCCACCACCACCTTCCGGTTAGTTTTGGCCAGTGGAAGGCACCAACAGGAGAATCCAGGAGAGTGAGGCTCCTCCCCTGCCAGGTCACCCATATGTTGGTCCCTCAGCTGAAAGGTGCAGTGCCTGCCTGGGGCCTCTCTGTGTGGCTACCTTCAAGGGCAGGAATGCCCCCAGGTATTGCCTGTGCTTGTTGGTTTCCTTAAACCCTCGTTCACCTGTAAATAAAGTCCCTTCACTCAACTCTCCTCATGCTAGAATGCTCACATGTGACTTCTTTTCCTGCTGGGACCTTGGCTGAATCAGGACTAGGTTCTAACCAACCTACCAAATCTCATCACAGCATCCCACACCATCGCCTCCTCTGGCTTCCCACATCCTGACCAAGGCCCACGTGGTCTGACCCCCACCCCCCTACCCCCACCTCACCAGCTTTACCTCCTACTACTCCCCCTCCCTCTTAGACCTCAGCCACTTCAGCCTTTTCTACAGTTCTCAAACACAGCATTTTCCCTCTCACCACAGGGCCTTTGCACACCTTGTTCCCTATGCCTGGACGCTTCTTCCCAGTGCCTCTGTGCCTAGATACTTCCTACAGCGACTGACTTCACTGTTGCTTCCTTCTGGAGGCCTTCCACTCTTACCTCCCTCCCCCTAAAAGCACCAGGAACCTCTGTTTCCTGGGACAAGTCATCATGCTTTTAGTTTTGTGATTATTTGATTACTGCCTTCCCCTCCTCCATCCTTCAGATTAAGGTCCTTAAAGGCCGGGCCTGGGTCTGCTTTCGCTCCTTTTGAACCCCAGAGCCTCTCAAGGTGCTGCCGTATAAAAGACGCTCCTTAGATACTTGTTAAACAAATGGACGAATGAACAAATGGCTTGTTCTCATTTTGCACTTCCGTAAGCGGCAGAAGCTGTACACATCCCCAGGAATGTGCAAACACTACACGGATAGATTCACATATGTATGCTAGCCACACACGTATCCTACATGTAAATAAATGCACAAATGCATTGATGTACACACTAGTGCACACACACAAACGCACAGGCACACACACGCGCACGCACAAGAACGGACCATGCCAAGTCATACGCATGTACACGCAAGAAAAGTGCTCCCAAGGCGGACGTCTGCCACCCTGAGCTCATTAAAGCAGCTAAATATAGCCTGTCTGCAGCTGTGCTCAGCAAGCTGCCCACACAGGCCAGGAAAAGACACCAGTTACCAGGCAGAGGAGTGGGGAGGCCAGCCGCGGGCAAGGGGCTTCTCACAGCCCATCTGTGTGGTGGGCTCCTCCTGGGGAGGCCGTGGGGCTGTGGGCACGCAGGAGGGGAGGCTCCTGGATGACGATCCTGGGCATTCAGACTTTCTCCCTCTGGTCACTGACCCTGGGCAGCAGGACAGGAGGTCAACATTTCCAAGATGGAGAGGTGATGTTGAGCCACCCAAACCTTTTCACTCTGTCGCTTTGGGACAACCACAGAGGTTTGTTTGATAGACAGTTAATGTGACCAGGGTTCCCTCTGAGCCAAGGGCCAGAGCTCAGTCCAGGACCAGGCTCAGGGCTGAAGTCAGGACCCAGCAGGAATAACTCAGGTTCAGCTGGTAGCTAGGGTGGGGGCTCAGACAGGAAGATCAAGGGCCATCTGGGACCAGGATCGGGTCTTGGTCTGGGGACGAGAGAACATTTTTCTCCGTGTGCCGCTTACTGCGCTGTTTCAGGGTCCCATAGAGCACCCCGCTCTAGGGAGTGGGCATGGCCATAAGCAGACCCTCCCCACACCTGGGGCAGCCACCTGCTGTCCCCCACATCTTAGCCATTTGACAGCCAATATGAGTTTTGGTCCCACATGTCAGTTCACTGTTGTACTCCATGTGGGCTGGGTCAAGACTGAGAGGGTCACAAATAGGTAAGCCCTCCTGTCACATAAACTTCCCCCCAGTTGGGATGAGGTAGAGGAAGCCCCCTCCAACTCACAAACACTTTCCTGCCCTGTACACATCTTGGACCCCAAGGTTTTAGGGGATTAGTGGAGCTGGCTCTCGAGGGGGAACCTGTGTGATGCAAGGGATAGTGGAGCACCTTCCCAGGTATCTGGGGTGACCACAGGAGGAGAAACTGTGGAAAAAAAGGAGCTCAGATGTGGCATAGAACTGAGGTCTGGAGATGGAGGGATGAGGAGAGCTGGGTTCGAGCCTTTTCCTTGGATAGGTCATTTCCTCCTTCTGAGTCTCCACTCTCTTGTTGTGAAATGGGTGTGATGGCTCTATCCCTTCCCAGATCCCAGGTGGTTATGAAGATCAGAGAACAGCCTGGAAAGATCCCCGTACCATGGAGCTGCTGAAATGGGAAAGGAAAGGGGATGGAGAGGATGGGGCAGCCACAGGTCTTCTGGGAGAAATGCGCCTGGATAGGGAGTGTGGGTATTGAATCAATGGCCCTACTCTCTGCCCTTTCTATGATGATGGTGGATCAGGGGTGGAAGGGGTGGGCCCAGCCCCCTGCACTCAGTGAGGAAAGGAGCAGAGAAGGTAGGTCAATAGTGCTGGGGCCCAAAGGCATCACCCTAGTCTTTCCTACAATGAGTCTTTCCTACTATCTGCTGTGGAGGAGCTGTCTCCAGGCCTCCATGGGGATGGGTGGGATATTCAAGCTTCTCAATTAGCCCATGGGGAAGCTGTGCTTAGATCTCGTGCCCCTCCCAGAACCCAGTGGGGAAAGGAAGGGGAAGAGCTGATGAGAAAAGTGGGCAGGGAGGTAAGACAGAGGGAAGTGGTGCCCGTCACCAGAGAGGAATCATGACAAGTGAGCAGGGGGCTGTCAGGACAAGAGGTGCCTCCTGGAAAGGTCTCTCTGACACCTGGAGAAAGGATTGGAGCGGGAGAGACTGGAGGCAGGGAAGCCAGGCAGGAGGAGGCTGCAATGGTCCAGGAGACGGAAGCTGGCAGCCTCAGCTAGCGAGGGGTGCCTTTGAGAGCTCTGCTGGAGGTAGAACTGATGCTACTCAGGATCTGATTGAGCTCTGCCTGGTGTCAGAAAGGGAGCGGTCTGGAAGGACCCGCGGGTTTCTGGCTTGGGTTTGTGGACAATGTACCATTCAGTTGAGATGGAGAACAGAAGGAGTGAGGTCTGATGGGCAGATGATAAATTAGTTTCCTTGAGTCCCTGCACCCAGCACCATTGAGCAGACATAGGAGGAGAGACACAGACTAAGGACATGAGGAGACAAAGAGATAGCAACAGAAAAGCAGAGACCCCTGGGAAGTCGATCTGGGGGGGCTCCCCACATAGGCGGGACGGGACACTGGCCACCTACAGAGCTAAGGCTACACGGCACATCATGCAGGGGATCCAGGTCTGCTGCCTCCCAGTCCAAGGCCCTCCTCTCCTCTGCTCCCACCCCACCCACAGTGGCTCCCCCGGTGCCCTCACTTCTACGTCCAAATTGCAAGCACAAGCCAGTGGTGGCAGGCTGCTGGGCTGTCTGTCCAATGGCAGGCTGCCAGGCCATCTGTTCAAGTGCAAAATGAGGACTTGGGACTGACCAGTGGTCACACAGGAGGGAGGACTCCAGGACTCCCCCTCCCCATGCAGAAAGGGCTGTCACCTCACACCTAGACAGGAGCTGAGAAGCCATGCTGGCTTCCTCCCTGTGCTTATGACCCAAGAAGCCCAGTGCTCCCTGGCCAGCTTAGGACAATCCTCTGGGGACTCAGACTCACAGGAAACCACCTCTGTGACCATGATGACTGAGGCAGCCACAGGACCAGCAGAGCACCAAAAACACTGAGCTTTGGGAGATGGCAAGATTCACCTCTCACACCTGCAACCAGGTATTGCAGTTGCCAGTGCTCATCCAAACTACCAATAACAAACAAGGACCATTAGCCACTTCCTGTATTCCAGGTGCAGGTCTTGGCACCACACGTATATTACCTCTGATGCCCTCAGCCACCCCAGGAAGCAGACCTCTTACTTATCTTTCCACGACGGGGCAAAGTGAAGCTCGGGGACATTAGGCAACTTGCCCAAAGTGTCACAGTCAACAAAGGCGCTGGGCTTCAAACCCAGGACTGTGTACTTCCAATGCCCAGATGTCCTAGCACAGTCCCAGGATTGATGGCGACCCCATGTGTGTCAGAGCAGAACTATGCTCCATAGAATTTTCGATAGCTGATTTTTCAGAAGTAGGCCTTTCTTCTGAGGCACCTCTGGGTAAACTCGAACCTCCAACCTTTTGGTTAGCAGCCAAGCATGTTAAGTGTTTGCACCATAAATATAAGCCATTGCTATTAATCTTTTTGGATTCAGGGTCACAAATTATGTTGCTAAATTTGGATTAAAAATAAACAAATAAACCATGATTAATTATCATTGTCATTTCATAAAAGAAAAAGTATTTTAATACCAAAAATTGTAGGCAGGACATCAGTGTGGAATAAAAAACAGTCTTTTCAATTGAATACATTCAGCTTGATGGAAAAACACATCACGGTGTTGTTATTATTCTCACTCTGGGAAATGCTGGGCTTACACTTGGGAAAGGAGCCCTCATGGCACAATGGTTAAGCGCTCAGTTGTTAACCAAAAGGTTGGCAGTTCAAACTCACCCACGGGAGAAAGACCTGGCAATCCGCTTCTGTAAAGATTACAGCCAAGAAAACTATGGGGCCGTTACACTCTGTCACACTGGGTCACCATGAGTCGGAATTGACTTGGTGGCACCTAACAAAAACAACACTTGGGAAACACTGGCCTAGAGGACCTCCGAGGTCCCATTTCAGCCCCAAAATTCACCTGCGTGTCTACTGCCGTTGTTGTTGTGTGCCATCAGTTCGACTCCGACTCATAGAGACCCTATATGACAGAGCAGAACTGCCTCGCAGCATTTCCTAGGCTGTAATCTTTATGGAAACAGGCCCTGGTGACGAAGTGGTTAAGTGATCTGCTGCTAACTGAAAGGTTAGTGGTTCGAACCCCCCAGCCGCTCCACAGGAGAAAGATGTGGCAGTCAGCGTCTGTAAAGGTTACAGCCTTGGAAACCCTATGGGGCAGCTCTACTCTGTCATATAGGGTCACTGTGAGTCGGGTTCAACTCAGTGGCAACAGCCTAGGTTTTGGTTTAACCTTTATGGGAGCAGACTGCCAGGTCTTTTCTCCTGCAGAGTTGCTGGCTGGGTTCAGACCGCCGACCTTTCGGTTAGCAGTAAGTGCTTAACCATTGTACCACCAGGGCTCCTGTCTTTACTAAATCAGAATATGCTTAAGGAACAGGATTCGATGACAGGCTTCAGCAATATAATTCTGACTAAAAATAAAAAAGAAGATGACTTTGCCTCTACTTAAATACGATTTTTTTTTTCCAGTCACGTCCAGAAGACATCAAACATCTCATCAGCTCAGTTGTGTCTGTGGAAAGCTGAGGTGTGGTTTGGCATCGTGGAGGCAAATGCCCTGAACAGGTGGCTGCATTTTTCACTTTGAGGCCGCTGTGTGGTTTCCTCCTCCTTAAGGGCCCAGCGGGGGGCAGCGGTGGTTCAGTGGTACAATTTCCAACTTCCATGTGAGAAACCTGGGTTCAATTCCCTACCAATGCACTTTATACACAGTAACCACCCATCTGTCAGCAGGGGCTTGCTTGTTGCTACGATGTTGAACAGATTTCATCAGAGCATCTAGACTAAGACAGACTAGGAGGAAAGCCCTGGCATCTACTTCAGGAAATCAGCCAATGAAAGCTCTGTGGATCACAAAGGTCTGACCTGCAACTGATTGGGGGCGGCACAGGACTAGGCAGCCTTTTGTTGGGTCAGAGGCCAACTCTACGTCAGCTAAGAATGACAAGAGGCCCAGAAGGAAACATATGGGCTCATTTCCTCTCTCACGTTCCTGAGGAAAGTGGCGCCATCCTCCATATTCCAGGGGGGGGAGTGGGGCTAGCAAAGGGAAACATCTCCCCCGTTCCCTGTTCCACCCTTGCAGACATTCATGCCGACCAGCCCCTTAGGGGCTCTGTCTGTGTATTGCAATCGAGTGTTAAGACATAGACAAGGATCCTTGGGAAGCTGGTGTGCCCACCCAGGTCTGGGTCCTGGGCTATGGGAAGGCTGGTGTGGCAAGTGTCCCTCCTCCTGGGGATGGCATCTGAGGGACAGAAGAGCTTGGAGCAAGGCCTCAAGCTTGAGCCTGGGGAGCTGGCAAGTAGAGACGGCTGGGCCCCAAAAGCTACAACCATAGCTCCAAACAGCAGGAGAGAAAAGTAAGGCAAGGCTTGAGCACTTGAGCATACTCCTCAAACATACGCAGAGACAGCTCTCCATGACTCTAGACTCAAATGAAACACAGTACCACCAATAGCAAAGGCATTTGGCTCAGTCACTGCCTGCCAAATGCACCAGAGCCTCCAGGGAAGACGGCTTGAGGTTACTATGTCAGCAAGTTGATGCATCTATACCAAGTCCTTCCCACATCCAGTGCTGAGCTCATCTCCCTAGAAGACAGGGGCAGAAGGGAACCCGGAGAAGCCTGAAGAATGACAAGGACTTGGGAGGCCCCAGGACTCAGCCACCATGCCCTGAGCTTCTTCATCACATCCGGTACAGTTGGGAATGAGGATCTTATGACCATGGTTACCACCACCTGTGGTTCCTGGAAGTGTGCCACCCAAAGGAGAGTATCTCAAAAGCACTGACGGCTTGTCCCATTCTACCCTTCTCTCTCTCTCTGTCCACATGCAAACAACACGTGTGAGGTTTTCCCTGCCCTCAGCTGCTCTGCTGGACTCACCTCCCCACTCCACCAGCCCCAGGCCCTGCACTCTGGCTCTGACACCACAGCTGCCAAGCATGGGGGATTTGGGACCCCAAGTTGCTCAGACCAACTGAGTGACCCCTAGGCCCTCTGATCCTGCCTGAAGACAAGGTAGTGATGATCCTACAACCCTTCTGGGTCCTAAATGGACAAGAGAGGGGCTCCAGGTCCAAGGAGTTTGAACCACACCGCACCCTCCCCCCGCCCGCACAAGGGGAAGAGAAGACTCCAAGGGGGCCAGGCTTAACTCACGCTGCTTCTCCTGGAGGATGCTGGAGGTGCAGGGTGCCGTCCCTTCTCCTGCAGAAAACAAATGAACTGTGAGTACAGGCTCCCTTTGTCACTGCGGACCAAACCCAAAAAACCAGGCCGGTTGCCATCAAGTCCATTCCAACTCATGGCAACCCCACGTGTTATAGAGTAGGACTGAGCTCCATAGGGTTTTCTTGGCTGTAGTCTTTATGGAAGCAGATCGCTTCCACAGTGTCACTGGCTGGGTTCAAACTGCCAACATTTAGGTTAGTAGTTGAGGGCAAACAGTCTGTGCCACCCAGGGACTTCCACTATTGACCAAACCCTGCATTTCCAGGAGGTAGGCGCCCGGCCCTGCTCCTGCCCCAGACTTCAATCTTAGCCCTTTATGAAGGCAGAGTGTGGAACCATGCTGCCATCACCTGGGGAGGCATGGCCTGGCTCCTCTTCCACTTCTCCGACCTTCTAACCTCTGCCTTCTTCTCTGGGTCCTCTTCTCCCCCCACCTTCATGAAGCAGCTGCTTCCCAGGTGTTTTCCTTCTCTGGGCCCAGACTCTCTCCTCTGAGGGTCAGCATTGAACACCATGGCTGTGCACATCACCACCAATCTCCATCTCTAGCCCAGTCCTCCCTCCTAGTTCTTGACCCGTGTCCCACTGCCACCCAGACACCTCTGATGTTTCCTATGTGCCTCACACTCATCACAGCCAAGTCCAATGTGCTAGCACTGAGCTTCTTACTGTGTCTCTTGCCTCCATGGCAGGTACCTCCTTCTTCCCAAGCCTGGGAGTCAATCCTGATGCTTTGCCCCTCCTTGTCGCCCACATTCAATCAGTCACAAAGTTCTGTGGGGCTGACTTCCTTACTTCTGCCCCTTCTCCATCACAACGTAGGCTCCACCATGGCAGGGATTCCTTCCTTGTCCCTTGGTGTGCTCCCAGGCCTAAAACAGTGCTTCTCAGCCTATATTTGTTGAATGAATCATTGAATTCCCCCACCACTGGCCAAATACAGAACTCCATCCTGTCTCGTTGGACTACTGAAATAGCTTCTTTCCTCTCATGAAAGCCTTCTTTTCTATAAGTATGAAAATAATAGAAGTTCCTTATTGAAAATTTAAAAGCATTAGCAAGTCTAACGAAGGCAAAAAGATTCCTTGTAATTCCATCACTAAGAGAAAACTTAATTGCATTTTATGTATTTCCAGTCCTTTTTCTATACACTTTTTCTTGGGGAAGGGGGGAAGCTATGGAGAACCAACCCAGGAGCCACCTCTTCCACAAAGACCTCACTTCTTCAGAAGCTTCAGCTCTCAAGACCTGCCCTCAGGGTCAGCTCTGGGTTCCAAGGGCCAGCACAGGGCAAGACTCAGGGAAGGCCAGTTCCCATCCACATTCCCACCCAGGACAGACAGGTGGCCCCAAGATGATTGCAACCTCCATGACTGAAAGCACTGGGTACCTGGATGGAGGTGGGCAAGATGCTTGTTCCCACAGGGTCACCCATCAAATATGCTGTGATGCTACCACCCCAGGGCAGAGCGGCACAGTGGGATTGGCACGCCTGACCCAGACCCTCCTCTGCTGGGGGTGGCGGTCAGCAGCTGTCTTGGAGGCAGGCAGGAGGAAGCTGGGCTGGGCCTGGGGAGCCACAGGGCAGGGGAAAATCTGGTCAGGAACTGACCCCAGAAAGCGGGAAGGTGGGGAAGGCAGGACCACTTGTGAGCTGAAGCCCCTTAGCACATGCTCCATCACCTCAGTGGCTCTCACTTACAAAACTCGGATTCAAAGATAAAATTATTCAGAATTCCAGCATTAAACCCCAAGCCCAGGGTCCTTTGGAGCACAGGGATCTCTGCAGGCAGAGGCTGCTGGTCAGAAGTCCTGACTACAACACAAATGCCTCTAGCATTTCTCAGCTCTGTACCAGACCCTGAGGTGGGGAGAAGAGTCTAGCCAAGGGATGGTCCAAGTCTGACTCATCGTCTCCACGTTCTCCTGCCAGGTCCGTAGCAGCTCCTCACCTAGACAGGGTGCAGGAGACTTCATATTCAGGAGACGGTGAAACCATGCAATACTTTCATTACCAGAAAACAAGCAGGGCTTGCAGCTGGGGCAGGATCTCAATACGCGAGGATGCGTGGTAGGGAAGTGAGCAAGAGCACAAGCCCGGGTGAGCAGGAGTGCAGGGGGAGATGCAGGGGCAAGTAAAAAGAAAAAAAAAAAAAGTAGGTGGTTTTAAAGAACAGAAATGTATTTTTTCACAGTTTAGGAGGCTGCGGGTCTGAATTCAGGGCACCAGCTCTAGAGGAAGGCTCCCGCCCTGTCCACTCTGGGGGAAAACTCTTGTCCCTTTCAGCTACTCTCCTCTGTTTCTTGGTGATCTCCACAGGGCATCTGCCTGCCCCAGCTAGTGCACACCTGTTTCTTATTTGCTCTTTTTATATCTCAAAAGCAGTTAGGCTTAAGACACTCCCTACACTGATATGGCCTCACTAACATAACAAAGAAAACCCTATTCCCAAATGGGATCACATCCAGAGGTAAAAGGGTTAGGATTCCAACACATATTTTGGAGGGGACACAATGCAATCCATAACAGGATGCGATCCATAACAGAAGGAAAACTGTGAGAGAAGGAGAAGAGAGCCAAGCTCTGGGGCCTCTTCAAAGCTAACTCCACGAGTATGGGCTTGGTTGTTGTCTTAGCCATCTACTGCCGCTATAACAGAAATACCACAAGTGGATGGCTTCAACAAACAGAAATTTATTCTCTCACAGTCTAGGAGGCTAGAAGTCCGAATTCAGGGTGCCAGCTCCAGGGCAAGGCTTTCTCTCTCTGTCGGCTCTGGAGGAGGGTCCTCATCATCAATCTTCCCCTGGTCTAGAAGCTTCTCAGCGCCAGGACCCCAGGTCCAAACAAAGGACAAGCTCCCTTCCTTGTTCTTCATTCTTGGTGGCATGAGGTCCCCATCCTCTCTGCAGGATTCTCTCTTTTACGTCTCAAAAGAGACTGACTCAAGATACAACCTAATTCTGTAGATTGAGTCCTGCCTCATAAACATCAATAAACATCATTAAAAAAAAAAAAAAATCATAGAGGTTAGTATTTACAACACATAAGTAATTACATCAGATCACAAAATGGTGGAGAACCGCACAGTACTGGGAATCATGACCTAGCCAAGTCGATACACGTTTTGGGGAGCCACAATTCTATCCATAACAGTTGTGTAAACTGTAAAGGCTGTTCCTGGGCGTGCAAGGAGCTTCACAGTTTGCCTTGTGCTTTCCCTTCTGTTAAATCATTACAATCTCACACCTGCAGGAAAAGGGCACCAGGTTCTCTTAGCGGATGAGAAAACTGAGGCTCAGAAGGATAGAGTCGCTTACCCAGCATTTAGATCTGTTGCCTTGACAACAGGTGAGGGTTTTCCCATGACCCTGCCCCTGCCCGCTACGTGGAGGCCTTTCTAGAGTAGGGCTTGCTGGGGTGGCTCTGGTGGTGTGGGAAGTACTTCCTGAAGTGGGGACCCACCGAGACCGAGGGGGTGCGGCTGACAAATCAGAGGCTGAGGGACCAAAGCCTGACCCGGGCTGAGAGTGGGGATCAAGGGGACCGGAGAAGGGAGTGTTTACAAGGGGTATGGAAGAGAGGCCTGGGAACTGGCTAGTGTTTCCTGCAGGCCTGGCTTCTTCCGAAACCTGAGCTGGGCATCCAAGGGACCTGGGCAGGAACAGCTTGATGTGTGACACGGTGAGCGTGGGGCCAAGGTAGCAGGATGCTGGCCCAGCCTACCCAGCCCGGCTGGCTCCATCTTCCCTCGCAGCAGCTGCTGCCGGTAGATGAAGAGTCTGCTGTGAACACCACCTTGCCGATGAACGGGCTCCCACGGTGAGGCTGATTAACCAATGTGCAGCTGCCTCAGCCACCGCCTAAACGAGACCCCACTTGGCCTGCAGCTTTCCAAGGCCCCTGGGCCCCGACAGCCTCGCCCGATCTAAAGCTTTCTCAAGAGCAGAAGCTGCCAGAAGCTTCCTGCAAACACGTCAATGCAGGGAACCTGGAAGGCAGACCAACATGCCTGCCCCAGCTCTCCCAGGAAGCCCTAACCTCTCCACCAATTCTGCTTGTCCCAAACTCACACAGCCCTCCAAGGAGACCCCTCCAAGTGCCCACTCATGGTCTGCTGAGAGAATTTATATTTCCTCTTCCCATTCCCCTTCCAACAAACTGGGAGCTCCCCAACAGCTAGAGAAGCAACCTTTGTAGCTAAGAACAGAACCAATGAGTGGATTCCGACGCATGGCGACCCCGTGTATCACAGAGTAAAATTTTACTCCATAGGGCTTTCTTGGCTGTGATCTTATGGAAGCAGATTGCTAGGCCTTTCTTTCACGGCACCACTGGGTGGATTCAAACCAGCAACCTTTAGGTTAGTAGTCAGCTCTTAACCATTTCCAAGAGCAGGAGCACTTTCTTCCCTTCTCTAAGGGGAGAGTTGAGTGGCTACTAAGGAAGAAAACCAGACAAGCTGGGCCTGGGGGAAGAAGGGCCTGGGAATTCCCATCCTGATATGCCAGGAAGTGTCTTGGAAGACTCCACGGAAGCAGGGATGGGAGCAGCTGAAACCTCAGGACACGCACTGGGCCCTCCTCTTGCTAGCTTTGGGAGTCCTAACCAGGCTCTGGTTCAGCCTGTAACTCAGCTCATGACCTACGGCTGATAAGAAAACACCCAACACTGGGACCATCCTGCTCTCCAAACTCTGGTATTCCCGAACACTCCTGAGCCACTGCTGAGCTGCAGGTTAAGATTCACCCTCATTACCTCTCATCTGGCTCAGGGCAACTCCCCTACATTCATCCCTCCTTCTAAATCCTTGACATTGGCTTCCAGAATGATCTTTCTAAAAAGTGGCACATTGCTTCCCTGCTTAAATCACCCCTTGGATCCTCAGGCACTCCCAAGAAGGCTCCAACTCCTCAACCCATCATTCAACACCTTCACGGGCAGCTGCTGCCTTCTCTCCCTGCCTCTTCTCCAAGACCTCCCCACTCCCTTTTGCTATCCCAGCCCAGCATCTCACACCCCAGCCCAATGCCTCAACCCCAACCCAACATCTCACACCCCAGCCTAAAGACTCACACTCCCAGCCCAAGACCTCAACCCCAGCCCAATGCCTCATACCCCTGCCCAACACCTCAACCCCAGCCCAGCATCTCACACCTCAGCCCAACACCTCACACCCCAGCCCAAAGCCTCACACCCCAGCTCAAAGCCTCACGCCTCCAGCCCAATACCTCACACCCCAACCCAATACCTCACACCCCAGCCCAAAGTCTCACACCCCAGCCTAACACCTCACACCCCCAGTGCAATGCCTCATGCCCAGCCCAAAACCTCATACCCCAGCCCAAGACCTCATACCCCTAGCCCAACACCTCACACCCCCAACCCCACGCCTAGTACCCCCACCCCAACACCTCACACCCCCAACCCAACACCTCGCACCCCCAGCCCAATGCCTCACACCCCCTAGCCCAACACCTCACACCCCAGCACATCTCATACCCCAGCCCAACGGCTCACACCCAAAGCTTCAAACATGATGAACCTTGTGTGATTTCTCAAATCCCCCTGCTTCCTCATGCCTCCCTCCATGTCTCTGTATCTGCCAGTCCCTCTGCCTGTTACACCCTCCTTGGTCTGTCCAGAAAATTATCCTTAGCTCCTCTCCCGATGTCTCAGGTCAATCTGCACTTATTCTCTGATCCTTCTGTACTTTGTTCCCACTCTTGTTAGAACAATTAGCTCACTGAACTAGAACCACCCCCCACTGCCTCTCTGGGAGCTGGACATTTCTGAGTTTGTTTCTGAGTCATCTCTTGTCCCTAGCCTTGACCAGCCCAGGGTCTGACACAGAGTAAATATCAGGATGTGCGTGCTGAATGCATAAGTGAGTGAGGGAGTGCATGAACGCCTGATGAGCCCCTAACGGCCTTGAGTTTAGAATGGGAGGGAAAGCCCACGCTCAGAAAGGCATGATTTGAAGCAGGCTGGTCAGTGCTGCAGGTGGGGGACCAGCAATGCTATGCTGGGCAGGAGGGAGGGGGCTTTGTGAGAGGCTGCGGCATCAGAGAGGCTTCTTGGAGGAGGAGACCAGATTTGTGAGAGCTGTAGATGAAATCAGGGGAAGAGCAGGGGCAAAGGCAGGAAGCGGAAATGCAGCCTTCCATCCTGCCCTGCCATTTGGCCAGAACATAGGGTGAATGGAAAGATGGGAGAAGGGAGCAGAAGTCCCAGAAGCCATGAATATCGGAGTCAGAGACAACCTGGATCTAGCAATGATTTACAACATCACTCATGGTAACTGTTCCAGCGCTGCTTGATCCATGTAATCACGGAGAACTCACTAACCCCAAACACTTAAAATTGTTAAAAGAAGGTTGGACTCAAATCGTCGATGGTCTTACATGCCAGGCTGGGGAATTTAGGCTTCATTCCGCAGGCAATGAAGAATTAGTTGCCAATCCTGCAGCAGAATGACATTACTGGCTTTATGTTTTAGAAGCACCACACTAGAACTGGATAAACATGGCACCGTGGATTGAATTATGTCCCCCCAAAATTATGTGTTGGAATCTTCACTCCTCTACCTGTGGATGTAATCCTGTTTAAAAACGAGGTTTTCTTTGTTATGTTAATGAGCCCATAACAGTGTAGGGTGTGTCCTAAACCTAATCACTTCCGAGTTATGGAGGGCAGATAAGACACAGAGGCACACACAAACATGGCGGCAGACGGACTTTTATGAGGCTCGTCTACAAGCCAAGGAACCAAGCAACACCGAGACTACCTACAAGGAAGGAATCAATGTGGTCGAGACCATGATTTGGACTTTCAGCTTCCGAACCATGAGAAAATACATTTCTGTTCTTTAAAGACATCCACGTGTGGTATTTGTGTTATAGCAGCACTCGGAGACTAAGATACATGGCAAACTGACTCCATGGTCTAGCCTTGTCCTCCAGCCCCAAATTCCTATAAAATGACATTTTATATGTTTATGTACATTAATCTTTGTAGTGCAGTAAAATAAGAAAGGATATCCTTAGCAGTCCAGAAATTATGAGGCATCCCCAAAAGGAAGAAGACAGAGAGCGATATCTGATGGAGGGACAGAGAGCTGGTCACATAAATGACAGGGCCCAATGAAAATCAAAACACACGGCCGCTTCTTCAAAACTTAGAAATTTTAAGATGACAAGGAGTCATTGTTTAGGAAGCATCGAGTATCTGTTAACGGTGATGGAAAATTTGGCAATGGATATGAGCGATGGTTGCACAACATGACTAATGTAATCAGAAGAGAGAGAATTTAAAAATAAAACAAAATAAAAAAAAGAATTTCAACACAGTGACAGCCAGGCATTAAACCAAGTCTAAGACCCTTCTAAGCGTGCAGCCATGAAACCAGCCCTGGTGGGAAGAAACCACAGCCTCAAGCCTGCAAAGGAAGGTCCGTGGCCAATGGTGGAGGCAGCTCGGACGGAGCTTTAGACTCCTGGGTGGAAAATACAGGAGCAGAAGGCAGCTTTGACCATTGTCTAGGGTTCCGTAGTAAAGAAGCCAGGTGATTTGGCCCTTGCCCACCAAACCCTGCCTCCAAATGAGAGAAGGAAACAATGTTTGAGAGACAGGACACCCTGGAAGCTGGAATACACAAGAGCAGTAAAAGGAGCTACTGGCCCAACTCACCTAACAGCATTTTCTACACTCCCTAAGGTTGCAGTAAACAGGCATATCACATAACTCAGAGACAGGCTATCAGGGAACTCCAAGCACAAGGCAGAAGATAAATCCAAACATTACTAAATATTAGAGGGAAACCAACAATGTGAAACAGATGTGATACGCAACGTCTGGAGGAGAGGAAAGGAAATACAGGGAAATGGACCTGTGGAGTGTTTAGACAAACCTCGTATCAGAATCATTAATGGTCCTCAAAGTTTAGCATGCATCAGAATCCCCCAGGGGGCTTGGAAAAACACCTGCCCCCAGTTTCTGATTCAGCAGATCTGGGATGGGGCTCCGGAATTCACATTTCTGACAAGTTCCCAGGTGCTGCTAATGCTGATGGTCCAAGGACCATTCTTTCAGAACTACAGATCTAGATACAACGGCATAAACCAGAGTCAGGGGGTAAATGGCAGGAAAAAAAGACCCTCAAAAGGAGGAGGCAGAGAGATTGATCACGGACATGTAGACAGTGGCTGGTCTCTTCCTCTCAGTGCGGATGTGTCCTTGGTGATGCTAAGTTTTTTCAAAAACGGTAAGAGCCCTGACTGTAAATAGTCCTTTAAATGATAACTTAGATTGATAATACAAATTATTCTGACATAGACATAAAAGAGCTTTGACAGGGCAAGATTTATCAAGGGCCAATCAGAATTTATCTCAGGAATGCAATGTTGGTTAAACATATGAAAACCAATCAATGTAATACACTGTTAGTCATAGAATAAAGGACAAAACCCACACAATCACCTCAATGGATACAGAAAAACATTTGACAAAATCCAGCACCCTTTCATGATAAAAACACTCAACAAACTAGAAATAGAAGGGAACTTACTCTACCTAATAAAGGGAATCTACAAAAATTCACAACTAACGTCATAAAGGCAAAAGACTGAAAATTTTCCCCCTAAGATCAGGAACAAGGCAAGAATGTCTGCTCTCGCCACTTATAGTCAACATTGTACTGGATGTTTTAGCCAGGGCAATTAGCCAAGAAGAAGAAATAATAGCCATTTAGATTGGAAGGAAAGATGTAAAACTATCTATTCACAGAGGCCAGGATCATGTTTATAGAAAATCCTGAGAGCAGATGGTTTAACAAGGCCTCTAGGTGATTCTGAGCTAATAAATGAGTTCAGGAAGGTTGCAGGATACAAGATCAATATACACAAATCCATTCTACTTGTATACACTAGCAATGAACAATCCAAAAATGAAATTAAGAAAATAATTCCATTTACAATAGCATCTAAAGGCAGCATTATTCAGACTAGCCAAAAAAAAAAAAAAAGGAAACAACCCAAATGTCCATCATCTGATGAATGGATAAACAAAATGTCGTATATCCATACGATAGAGTATTATTCAGTCACAAAAAGGAATGAAGGTTCGATTTCATGCTACAACATGGATGAACTTTGAAAACATTATGTTAAGTGAAAGAAGCCAGACACAAAACGACAAATATTGTATGGTTCCATTTATAGGAAATTTCCAGAATAGGCAAATCCACAGGGACTTGGGAAAGGGAGTACTGAGGAGCAGCTGTTAATAGGTACAGGCTTACTTTCTGTGATAATAAAAATGTTCTGGAATTAGATAGTGGTAATGGTTGCACAAATTTAGAATATACTGAAAACTACTGAATAGTACACTTTTAAAGGGTGAATTTTATGGCATGGGAATTATATCTAAATTTTTAAAAGAGGATATGGGAACACCTCCTTTATTTGGACCATGTTAATGGTAGCTATGTGCTTCCTTAAGTAATTAGAATCAAGATCACTCCTGTCCTGCCTAATCATCTCACTTATGATTTGGCTAATTAATCCAGTCTTAAGTGTGTGTGGTCTATTCCCACCAATTTCTAACCTACTAGAAAACTCTGAACTTCACAGAACAAACCAAAAGCAACTTTATAAGGCATAGAACCCGTGGTACCCATAAATCAAAAATCAGGTTGTTATGAAAAAAGAGCCAATCAAGAAACATGAAAATGAAAAGATTATAGCCAGAAAAATAAAAATACATTAAAACTCAATAAAACTGCTGACCAGAAAAATTGAAATAACTGAAGAAAAGAAAATTAGTAGGTTAAAGCCAAGGAATACTCATAGACCCCAGCAAGGACCAAGAAATAAGAATAGGGAAGACAAGTTGAGAACACCTAGAAAACTTCCAGCAACTCTCTAATATAAGGTCTGGAGAGAAACCAGAGAGAAGGAAACACTCGAAGAAATAAGGAGAACCTTCACAGTAATCAAGACAGAACACCAAGTACACTCACAACAAAAAATGACAACCAAAATCTAACCCAGACACATTGTTTGTGATTTCAAAATACAAAGAATAAAGGCTAAAATCAATTTAAAGCTTCAAGAAGGGGAGAAAACAGGTTACCCACAAAGAAATGAGAATCAAACTGACCTCAGTCTTTCCGCCAGCAACACTGAATGCAAGAAGGCCTTGGAGGAATCTCCCCAAAGTTAGCTGGGAACAGGATTAGGAAGGCAGGCAAGTCTGCATTCAAATGAGAACGCAAAATCAAGATATATTTAGAAATTCAAGGACTTGGAAAGTTACCATCCAAAGTCCCTACCGGAAAGAATTACTTAAGGAGATATTCTAGGGAAGAGGGAATAAATCCAAGAGAAAGGAATGAATTTAAGAAGCATAAGTGAAAACCATATACTAACAAGGGTGAATTTTACTGAATATAAGTTATACCTCAATATAGTTAACTGAAGAAGAGGAAGGAGGAGGAAGAGGAGGAGCCATGCTGATAATATAAAATAGCCCTTCCCCCCAAAAGCAGTAAAACTTATTATTAAGTTGAAAACAGAACTGACAAGAATATAGAACCAAATGGGCAAGGATCATGGAAATAAAGGAAGTAAAAGCATCCTGAGGTCTTTTCCTACCTGCAACAGGATACAGATAATGATTTAACCTGGATCCTGATAGAAAATACCAGTTTTCAAATGTGAGTTAAAAATCTAAATTTTTAGAAATGTATAAAAAACCTATATAAGAAAATTTATGTCAACAAGAGGCAGAAAAAAAGGGGAGGGAAAACTGTATTGATGAGCTTGATCTAATGAATGGTAGAGAGACAGATAGACAGACAGATAACTTGGAATGCAACATGTATAAATAACATTTTTTTTAATTCATATTGAACATTCATGAAAGATTTAAAATGCTTATCTCTAGAATCTAGAAAAGTACAAGTAAAATAAACTCCAGAAGGAAGAAGGAAAAACATAGCAAAAATAAAAGCAACGCTAATTTATATAAAGAGTGCCCGTGGCACAGTGATTAAGACCTTGGCTGCTAACCAAAAGGTCAGCAGTTCAAATCCAACAGCCACTCCTTGGAAACCCTGTGGAGCAATTTATACAAATTAAATTTTAAAAGTTAGAGTCGATCAATAAAACTAAGAGCTGGTTCTTTGCAAAGACCAAAATAGACAAACCTTTGGCAAAATTTACGAAGAACAAGATAGACAGAAGAAGGAGAGGAAGAGAAGGAAGAGGAATGGGAGGAGGGGAACGAGAAAGCAGGCATAACTTTAGAAAGTAATTTTTCTACCTGAGGAAAGATATTTCTGAAATCCTAGGGCAAGGGTCATACTTATTGGTGACATATTTAAGAAAAACATTTCCAGTATATAGTCAGGATCAAATAAGAAAGCCTGCTATCACTCCTGCTACTCAACATCTGTCTGGAGATCCTGTGCAATGCAATCAAAAGAGATCAAATAAGAAAGCCTGCTATCACTCCTGCTACTCAACATCTGTCTGGAGATCCTGTGCAATGCAATCAAAAGAGAAAAACAAGTAAGCAGTGTAAATATTCACAAGAATGTAACTGTTAAGATCTGCAGATGACATGACGTTCTACCTACAAAATCCGAGAGAATCAACTGACAAGCTTAGAATATGCAAATTCAGCAAAGTGGCATGGTTCACGAGATAAATATTTTACATATACAGCAGACAAGTAATTTATATCCAGAATATATAGAGAGAGAGAGCCCTGATGGCACAGTGGTTAAGAGCTCAGCTGGTAACCAAAAGGTCAGCAGTTCGAATCCACCAGCCGCTCCTTGAAAACTCTATGGAGCAGCTGTACTCTGTCCTATGAGGTTGCTGGGACTCAGAATCAACTCAACAGCAGTGGGTTTGATATCTAGATGTGTGTGTGTAAATATATGCATATATGTGTAGTATGTACATATATATGAAAAGTATATATATATAAAGGACAAATGACCTAATAGAAAAATGGCAAAAGTTACATTTCAGAAATTCAGATAAAAGAATATAGGGTTGGTCAATACATTTATGAAAAGGTGCTTAGTCTCACTCGCAATCAAGTAAATACAAAATGAAACAATGAGAAAACATCTTTACTCATCAATCAGGTAAAATTTTAAAGTAGTTTGATAATATCAAGTCTGATAACATTGTGGGGATTTTTTATCCCAAGCTTGGTGTGAATATAAATTTGTACAGTGTTTTTGGAAAACAATTTGGCATTCGTATACAATTTTCAATGCTTATACCTTTCAACCCATGTAACATTTTAATAGTAAGAAATTCTAATCTCTATCGATTGTTGTTAGCTGTCACTGAGTTGGCTCTGACTCGTGGGGATCCTATTTACAACAAAACAAAATGTTGCCCTGTCCTATGCCATCTTCATGATCATTGGTATGCTCAAGTTCATTGTTGTGGCCACTGTATAGTATGAGTGTCTTCCAACCTAGGGGGCTCATCTTCCAGCACTATACTGGACAATGTTCTGCTGTGATCCAAGGGGCTTTCATTGGCTAATTTTCAGAAGTAGGTCAGAAGGCATTTCTCCCTAATCTGTCTTATTTGGGAAGCTCTGCTGAAACCTGCCCACTAGGGGTGATCCTGCTGGTATTTGAAATACCAATGGCAGAGCTTCCAGTGTCACAGTACAACAAACTAACAGATGAGTAGTGGTGTCTATCAATACAGAAAGGTCAAATAAACTATGGTGCATCTATTATAGAGAATACTGTAGCAGAGGTAAAAAGAAGTAGATGGGTCTATATGTACTCATATGAAAAGCTCTCCAAGACCTACTGTTAAATGGGAGACGGGGAGGCAAATTGCAGTCTAATATGCTCTATCTCTAGAGAAATACTCTTCGCATTGATCAACTCTGCAGTGAGGTCTTCAGCTGAAGAAGTAGTGAAGGGAGACTTTGTTTTTATCTGTATTGTTCACTTTTTTTTTTTTAAATGAGAAGGTATTGAAGAAATAAGGTGGCCTAGACTGATGCTGAAGGATCCCTCTCCATTTCAATAAATATACTGGGCAATATATTACAAGAAAATGTAAATACCTAACTGTTATGGATGGATTTACGTCCCCCAAAAAGGTATGTTGAAGTCCTAACCCCCAGTACCTGTGAAATACGACCTTTGAAAATAGGATCATTGAAGATGTTATCAGTGAAGTTAACATGAGATCTTACTCGAGTCCTTATAAAGAGGAGAACAGGGAGACACAGGGAAGACAGCCATGTGAAGACAGAGACAGAGTGATCTACAAGCCAAGAAACACCAAGGATCGCTGGTCATCATAGAAGCTAGGACACAGACATGGAACAGACCCGCCCTCAGATTCCCCAGAAGGAATCAACACTACTGATACCCTGATTTAGGATATTCAGCCTCCAGAGCTGAGAAACAAAAAATTTCTGTCCTTATAAGCCACCCAATATGTGGTACTTTGTTACGACAGCTGTAGGCAACTAAGACAACCACCAGGCTCAAAGTAGAGATAACACACAGGTGGCAGAAACAAAGAGGAAACTGCCATGCAAAAATAAAAACAATCTTTCAGAGAGAAGGGCAGGTGGATAGAGGCTCCAGGGCTAGAGTCTGAGAGCCGATTTTTAACTCCAGAGGCTCAGCCTCACCCTGTGGAAGGTGAGGCGCTAAAGTGGAGCCCCCTCTACGGTAGGAAGCCTTGAAAGGTTGCTCCATTCATAAATGAACTAAAAAAAAAATCCATTTGGGGAAGCAGCAAAGACATCATTGACAGATAGTGAGAAAAAAAAAAGTCACACTTCAGTAATTAAAACCCCAGGCCTGCACCACATATGGGTACAGGGTCCAAATTTATACCGCCCATGCAGGATGGCAATTCTAAGCTGTAAATTTTTTTTTTTTTTGAAATTTCTGGAATTTCTTGTGAAATGCGATTTTACGACTGCTAAATTTATTCTTAGTTTTTTTCTAAATTTTATTTATTTTGTTATGGTTGAGAATATACACAGCAAAACATACACCAATTCAACAGTTTCTACAGGTACAATTTAGTAACATTGATTACGTTCTTTGAGTTGTGCAACCATTCTCGCCCTCGTTTTCTGAGTTGGTCCTCCCTCATTAATATAAACTCACTGCCCCCTAACATTCTTGTCTAAGGGGTTGCTGTTGTCAATTTGATCCCATATAAATAGTTCTTAAAAGAGCATAATGCTCAAGGCAGAGCTTTTTTACTAGTTAAGCTAAACTACTGCTTGGTTTTAAGATGACTTCAGGGGGTATTTTTGGTTTAAGGTTTAAAGACTACTTCAGAGAAATAGTTTCAGGGGTTCATCCAGCCTCCACTGCTCCAGGAAGTCTAGAGTCCATGAGAATTTTAAACTCTATTCTGCATTTTCCCCCTTCTGATCAGGATTCTTCTACGGAATCTTTGATCAAAATGTTCAGTGGTAGCTGGGCACCATCCAGTTCTTCTGGTCTCATGATAAAGGACGCAGTTGTTCATGAAGGCAATGAGCCACACATTCCATATCCTCCTCCTGTTCCTGACTCTCCTTCTTCCTCTGTTGCTCCAGGTGAATAGACACCAATTGTTGTGCTTTGGATGGCTGTTTGCAAGCTTTAAAACCCCTACGCTCTAAGATAAACATACGAATTGTTCTGAATGAGTGAAACACTCAGGCCCAGCAGAAACAAGCAAGATCACTCTCTATAAGGACACTTTCACAACCTAGGGCACACCATGTCACTTTGAGAACATTCCAAAGAAAGGTGATCCAACAGAAAGCAGAAATTATCCAACAATATCATTAGCATCACACAAATAAAATTTTGCTGAAGATCATTCAAAAACGGCTGCAGTAGTGCATCCACAGGGAACTGCCAGAAATTCAAGCCAGATTCAGAAGAGGCTTGGAACAGGGGATGTCATTGCTGATGTTAGGCAGACATTGGCTGAAAACAGGGAACACAAGAAAGATGTTTACCTGTGTTTTATTGACTGTGCAAAGGCATTCGACTGTGTGGGTCATAACAAATTACGGATAACATTGCAAAGAATGGGAATTCCAGAACACTTCATCGTGCTCACGAGGAACCTGTACATAGACCAAGAGGCAGTCCTTCCAATAGAACAAGTGAATACTGCGTGGTTTAAAATCAGAAAAGTTTACATAAGGGTTGTATCCTTTCATCATACTTATTCAATCTGTATGCTCAGCAAATAATCCAAGAAGCTGGACTATATGAAGAAGAACAGGGCATCAGGATTGGAGGAAGACTCATTAACAACCTGTGATATGCAGATGACACAACCTTGCTTGCTGAAAGTGAAGAGGACTTGAAGCACTTACTAGTGAAGATCAAAGACCACAGCCTTCAGTATGGATTACACCTCAACATAAAGAAAACAAAAATCCTCACAACTGGACCAATGAGCAACATCATGATAAACGGAGAAAAGATGGAAGTTGTCAAGGATTTCATTTGACTTGGATCCACAATCAACAGCCATGGAGGCAGCAGTCGAGAAACTAAACGACGTATTGCATTGGGCAAATCTGCTGTAAAAGACCTCTTTCAAGTGTTAAAAAGCAAAGATGCCACTTGAAGACTAAGGTGCACCGATCCAAGCCTCGGTATTTTCAACTGCCTCATATGCATGGGAAAGCTGGACAATAAATAAGAAAGATTGAAGAAGAATCGATTCCCTTGAATTATGGTGCTGACGAAGAATATTGAATTTACTATCAAATGCCAGAAGAATGAACAAATCTGTCTTGGAAAAGTGCAGCCAGAATGATTCTTAAAAGGAAAGATGGTGAGACTTCGTCTCACATACTTGGGACATGTTATCAGGAGGGATCAGTCCATGGAGAAGGACATCATGCTTGGTAAGGTAGAGGGTCAGCAAAAAAAGAGGAAGACCCTCAACGAGGTCGATTGACACAGTGGCTATAACAATGGTCTGAAACATAGCAACGATTGTGAGGTTGGCACAGGACCAGGCAGTGTTTCTTTGTGTTGTACACAGGGTCGCTATGAGTTGGAACCAACTCAATGGCATCTAACAACAACAGGACACACAGGACTTGCACAGAAAAGAAAAAGGCGGGTGGGGGGGAGGCAAGATGAGTTCACAATAAAAAATGAAGACTCAAAACCAGTGAGGTACAGTTATCAGAAACACACACACACACCCCAGAATTGATACCCTAAAAATTGGAGATAATAGAGCAGTCTGAAAGTGCCTACGCGACATATGTTTTAAATGGTTAAAGAGATAAAAAGTGGAACATAAAACACAATTAAGGCTTAAGACAAAGATAGTGCCATTTGGAACTTTGGGGAGCATAAGGAGTCTCTGGGACATCAGGTTGAGGGGATCAGGAAGCTACCGAAAACACAGTTCCGGAACTCAGGAGCGAGGTCTTGGCTGGAGTAAGCTGGGAATCATCACTGGGGGTTGCTGAAGCACTCACAGAAGAAGTGGTTGGCTAGAACGTGAACCATGAGAGGAAGGTCTCTGGAGTGAGCCCTGTGTTTAAGGACAGGTAATCGGAAGAAGACAGGAGTATAAGCTCTGTCCACTCCACCCATTTGGTGGCAGTATTCTGTGAATACTTCCAGGAAGTATTCTGTGAGCTCCCTTCTCAACAGATGTACCCCAGAGTCTTAGTCCTAAGGTTCCTTCCACAGCCTATCTCACTGCATACTAACCCGAGGCTATGATCTGTCTCTTTAGCTCTTTTGCTGTCACCTCCCAGAGGGTGACCATTCCATCCTCTAGCCTTTATCTCCCTACATCGAGCACAGGGCTGGGCTCCTTCAATGGCTCCATAAATGATCGTTGAAATGCATGAAATTAATATGTGTGTTCTATTGTGTTGTGGGAATTCACATCATGAATCCACAGGACAACGGGACTCAGAAAAAGGAGCTAGAAACTCAGCTGGTTTCCTCTTCCTCGGCCCTCTTCCCTCTCTCCCTCCTGCTTCTTATTTTTTACTGGGAAGAAACAGCATCAGCTCTCTGATGCGGACAGGCACACCCCCTGAATCAATCTTTCATGAGCATCACGAAGCATTTAAGGTTGTACTTACGCAAGATTTCCCATTCTTCTCTCCCTCTTCAATCATTGTCACTGTTGTTGTTGTTGATAGCTGCCATCGAGTCATCCCCTGATTCATGGCAGCCCACACACAGTGGAACAAAATGCTGCCCAGTCCTGCACACCTTTCCCATGATCGGCTTCGGATCAGACCCTTGTGCTCCACAGGGTTTTTTCTTTCTTTCTTTTATTATTGAAAAAAATATACACGATACCACATTTGCCAATTCGACATTTTTTCAGGTACATAATTTAGTGGTGTCAGCTACATTAATCATGTCATGTAACCACCACCCATTAATCATTGCCAAATCTCCCATCACCATGAAGAGAAACTCAATGCCTCCTAACCAATGGTCACAGGGTTTTCATTGGCTGATTTTCAGATGTAGATCACCAGGCCTTTCTTCCTAGCCCATCTTAGTCTGGAAGTTCTGCTAAAACCTGTTTGGCGTCATAGCAACCCACAAGCCTCTCCTGACAGATGGGCGATGGCTGCACATGAGGTGCATTGGTCAGGAATCAAACCCAGGCCTCCTACATGGAAGGCAAGACTTCTACCACTGAACCACGACTGCCCCGAATCATTATAATAATTACCTGTTATTGAATGCCTACTATGGGGCAAGCACTTTGCAAGTATTATCTCATTTAATCCTCACAACCTTTTTACTAGCTCCATTCTACAGATGAAGAAACTGAAGCTCAGAGAGATGAAGTAATGATCCTGGGCCACAAGCCATGGAGAGACACAGAGCCAAGGTTCAAACCCAGACCTCTCAGACTCCAAACCCACAGTTTCTGGCTCTACCATCAGCTCTCTCCTTCTTCCTTCTCCCCTCCCTCCACTGCCAGCTCCCTTCCCTCCTAGCTCACTCTGACTCTCACTCACTCCGTCCTTAGCTCACGCTGTGTCTGACTCATCCGTTCTTGGGCAGACAAGTGGGGTGGGGGTAGAAAGAGGGTGGCCAGATCAGTGGTGATTACTAGTTTGAGTTTGTCTTTTCATGGCTGCCAAGCATGGTTCTGAGGCAGGGCCTGAAATCCATGGCCCCTTCTGGGCCCCCTCTGCGGTCCCTGAGAGGAAGAAAAGAGCAGATGCATCACCCTAGGTCTCCTGCTACCAGGACAGGCCACGACCAAGGTGGCCATTCCCTTGAGCTGGGCCAGGGGCATCTCACCAAATACCTCCTGATGGGAGGGCCTTTCCCAGTCAACAACTATGCCTCAGACCAGGACTGAGGAATGGCAGAGTCAAAGGAGGAAGAAGGAGAGGAGATGAAGGAGACAAAAATGAGGAGGAATGGTATGTGAGGAGGGATAGAAAAACTTCACCTCAGGATACCAGGTGCAGAGCTTAGCACCCAGGATATAGGGTTCCAGCCGTGGCTCCTCACTCAAGAGTGAACTTAACTAAATACAGCCCTGCTCCAAACCTCAGTTTCCCCATATGTCATCTCGGACTTTATGACCTCCTCAGATACATCCCCCATTTGCCTTTCAGAGTCTGGCCCCATGGATTCATTGTTCAGGAACCCTACCTTGCTCCCCTCTCCCACCTTCTTCTAAAGGTCCTACCTCTTCCTTCAGCCCTGACAACTCTTAGATTAAGCCTGATCCCTTTATATCCTGATTTACACAGCGTCACACATCACAAGGCAGAAGCTTAGGTGAATCACCTCTGATCCCCCCTGCCAAGCACTTACACACAGTAGGTGCTCAGCAAACATTCTGCTAGTGATGGTCAGATGGAGAGATGGTCACGTGGAGAGGCAGATGCATGCATAAAAAAATAAGCCTGCTTTGTCTGCTGACCAAGCTCCTGGTCAAAATTCCCTTCTACAAGAAGCCTGGATTAATCCCCAGCCACAAACTCCTTCAACAGCTCAGCCAAAGGAAGTTGCAACCCTCCACTGCTGCCCTTCTCCCCCTAGACCTCAGCTCCTGCCCCTTCTCAAAGGCGCCTCCAGTTGTCACTCTACTTTATCCAGAAGATTCTAATCCCACAGGCCTGGCAGTCCAAGGAACTTGGACCCAGTCACCCAACCATACCTACCCATGCTGCTGCTGTTGCTATTGTTGGTGTTAGCTGCTATCAAGTTGGCCCCCAATTCAGTGACCCCTTGCACAGTGGAACAAAATGCTGTCTGGTCTTGCGCCATTCCCATGATCAATTGTGGATCAGACCACTTTGATCTGATTTTCACTGGCCGATTTTCAGAAGCAGACTACCAGGCCTTTCTTCCTAGTCTGTCTTAGCCTGGAAGCTCCACTGAAGTCTGATCAGCATCATAGCAACACGCAAGCCTCCAATGACAGGCAGGTGGTAGCTGTGCGTGAGGTACATTGGTCAGGAATTGAACCCAGGTCTCTCACATGGAAGGCAAAAATTCTACTACTGAACCACCGTTGGCCTTGACTACCCCTGCTGCTGAGAAGCTCTTTTTTAGAACCCTGGAACTCCTCTGCTGCAGACGACCCCACAGAAGTCCCCATAAGCCTCCCTTCAAGTCACAGAATTCAAGGATACTGGGAGGAAGGGTTCCCAGACCTGTGACTCCTCATAGAGGACCCAAGTCCTAGCCCCAAATTGCCAGCACTTCAGCCCACCCTCAGGCACACCTATGTACACACCCTGGTCAACAAAGAGCAGAATCTCACCTTGATGCTCCTCCAATTTCCCCATGGTCTCAATCTGCTCCACCAGGTCATTTGAGTTCCACTGGCTCATCCCGATGAGGATGGCATTTTTCCCTTCAGTCATGTCCTCTGCGGAAAGAAGCAGAGATGGGTATGAGTAGGCAGGGCTGTGTGCCAGAGGGAGTATTTATTCATTGCTTTGAGTTGAGGTAGACTCCAACTATTAAAGGTGTCTAGTTATAGACAGGCATGAGACACTCAGGGATTTTTAACTGCCAAGAACACTGTTGTTGTCCCCTACTGGACTTCCACATGTTACAGCAAAAGAAAGTAACAAAGGAGCAGTCACGAGAGAGACTGACAACCCGTAGGAGCCTCCATCCCTGGCACAGAAGGCAGTATTTCTTGAAAGGTGCTATGTTCAGGAAGAAAGAGTAAAAACTTGCCACTTACTAACAGTTTTCCTTGGGTGAGTTACTTGAGTTCTCTGAGCTTCAGTTTTTCATCAGTAAAACGGGACTTTTTCTAGCTTAGAGTTGTTATAGGATTAAATTAGACAATGGACGTAACGATCCTGGAGCACAGGAAGCGGTCAGTAGATGACGCAACCATTATGGTTTTCCTTCAGGATTGGAGTGGATCAGGATTTGAGCGAAGCACGAACAGCTCAGAAGTAACCCGGAGAGCAGATGTCTGCGTCTCTAAGAAAGCCTTGAGTTATGCGAAACCCTTAACCCATATCTTACCTTTATGAATCTCTTAATCCCTCCATTAATTGACTCCTCCCCTTAACCCTGTCTCTATCCTTGTCCTTTCCCAGTCTCAGCTTAGTGATAACTCTGGGTGAAGCCAGTGGGGCAATATTCCCTAACCGCACTGAACATAAGCCCCTGGGTCCCACGCATCCACCATGTACTACAAATATCTGGTGCAATCTGTGGTCCTGTGAAGGGGCATTCCCCCAGCAACAAACCCACAGACTCTCTCTCCCTCTCCCTCCCCCTCTCCCATCATAGGACCTCCTGCTGAAGTGCTTTGTGCCCTCTCTCCTAGATCAGATATTAAAAAGTATTGAGGACTTTGGAGAGTGGCATCTGGGGTCTTAAATGCTAGCAAGTGGCCATCTAAAATGCATCAATTGGTCTCAACCCACCTGGAGCAAAGGAGAATGAAGAACACCAAAGACACAAGGGAATTATGAGCCCAAGAGACAGAAAGGGCCACATAAACCAGAGACTACATCGGCCTGACATCAGAAGAGCTAGATGGTACCAGGTACAACCATTGACTGCCCTGACAGGGAACACAATAGGGAACCCCTGAGGGAACAGGAGAGCAGTGGGATGCAGACCCCAAATTCTCATAAAAAGACCAGACTTAATGGCCTGACTGAGACTAGAAGGACCCCAGTGGTCATGGTCCCCAGGCCTTCTGTTAGTCCAAGACAGGAACCATTCCCAAAGCCAACTCTTCATACAGGGATTGGACTGGACTATGGGATAGAAAATGATACTGGTGAAGAGTGAGCTTCTTGGATCAAGTAGACACATGAGACTATGTTGGCATCTCCTGTCTGGAGAGGAGATGAGAGGGCAGAGGGGTTTAAAAGCTGGCCAAATGGGCATGAAAATAGAGAGTGGAGGGAAGGAGTGCACTGTCTCATTAGGAGGAGAGCAATTAGGGGTAAATTAAAAAAAAAAAAATTTTTTTTTTTTTTTTTTTTAGATAGCAAGGTGTATATAAATTTTTGTATGAAAGACTGACTTGATTTGTAACCTTTCACTTAAAGCAAAATAGAAAAAAAAAAGTATTGAGGAGAATCTCCAAGGTCCAGGGTAACCAAGAATAAAGGGATGAGGTCCATGTTGCCACCAAAAAACTTTTCAGACCAGATGGAACCAATATGGTGGATCTGGAGTCCAGGGTTCTGAATCGCTCTAAATCTCAGCAATCCAGACACCATTTCTGGGTGGGATGCCTAATCAAAAACCAAACACATTGCCACTGAGTCCATTTGAACTCACAGTGACCTTCTAGCGTAGAGGAGAACTGCCCCATAGAGTTTACAAGGTTGTAAATATTTATGGAAGCAGACTGCCACATCTTTCTCCCACAGAGCAGCTGGTGGGTTCGAACCACCAACCTTTCAGTTAGCAGCTGTATGCTTGATCACTGTGCCACCGGGTCTCCTACTCCTTTCTTATTTTGTTTATTGATTTGATTTATTTAACAATACTTATCAGGTCCTCACTACACACTGAGACTTACAGTGTTTTACAAATATTTACTCATTTAATTCTCATAACGATGCTAAAAAGGTACACTTATTATCTTTATTTTGTAGACAAGAAAACTAAGGCAGAGATTAGTTAATTAATTTGCCCAAGGTCACTGGCTAGAGCCAGTATTCAAACCCAGATATACTGTTTCAATAGTTCTTAAATCCTGCCCTCCCGATGGCCTGTCCTTGACGCCCTGTATTGCTACCCAACACTCCACCAGGCATCACACATACCCAGGCAATTTCCTGAGCCCAGCATGCTGCATTTGGGGTGCCACAGGCATTGCCTTATACCTGTTAGCAACATAATGTACTGGGAAGAGCCCTGAACTGGGTTCCAGGCCAGACTCTGCTACGTGAGGGCCTTGTGCCTTTGCACATGTTCTTCAACCACTCTTCCCCTTTTCTTACCTTTTAAATGGGAATAACAACTCTGGCTCAACAGCTCTTTCTAGCAATCTGTTGTGTGGCCAAATGATGTAGTAATCTTGAAAGAACCATATAAACGAAGATACCGTAAACAAATATAAGGTGGTGTTATTCTTGGGGACAGAGCCCTGGGCAGTGCAAATGGTTAAGCACGCCAACTACTAACAAAAAGTTTGGCAGTTCGAACCTACCCAGAGGCACCTCAGAAGAAAGGCCTGACAATCTACGTCCAAAAATTCAGCCACTGAAAAATCCTACAGAGCACAGTTCTGCTCTGGCACACATAGGGTCGCCATCAGTCAAAATCGACTTTATGGCAACTGCTTTGGTTTTGATATTTATTCCTGGGGAAGCAGAATTTGTAAAGAGATTAAGAGCTCAGTTCTGGTGTTAGAAGGGTTATTTCCAACCCTGGATTCACCATCCGCTAGCTACATGACCTTGCGCTAATAATTTCAGCCTTATGAGCCTCAGTTTTCTCATCTATTAGCTGATATGATAGTAATGCCCATGTCATAGGGTCACTATGAGGATTAAATGAAATAATCCAGGTAAATAGTTTACAAGACAGCGTAGCACAGTAAGGACACAGACAGACCCAATATCACGGGCTGATGAAGACGGCGTCGTCATCACCATTATTACCACCACCACCGCCGCCACCACCACGCCATCACCACCACTGCCAGCAGCAGCATGTGGGCTTATGCCCCGACACTCACTCTTGGTTCTATCCATGCTATTACCTGCCCTAACAACATTCTCATTCCAGGTCCAAAGTGGAGGTGGTCAGGATAGTCTGTAACCCATCTTGAGTTCTTTCACCTCCTGGATGAGTTACTCAAGCAAGCAGTTGGCCATTCACTCATTCTAACACTCATTTTACAGTGAATGAATTCATGACTGCCTACTGTGTGCAAGGTGACTTCCATTCTGCAGGAATCTGGTTTTGTGAAACGCACAATAATAATTAACTCTGACATGATAAAAGGAGAGAGCACCTGGGTATCTGCAGGAGCTCAACAGGTGCTCAGCACCTCCTAGCTCCTGTTTTTTCTACCGTGTGATCAGCCCTATCCCAGGGTGTACAACAGGTAATCAGAACCCAGAAGAGCTTCCAGGGCTGGGGAGCTCTGAGCATGCCTCCTTCTGTGCCGCCCTGGTCTCTTTCCCTCTCTTCCTAGTGATGTGTATGTCCCTCCCCTATCTTCCACTCTTGGTCTTTTGTCTGTCTCCCTATTAAATTTACAGTAAAACCTGCGAAAGCTGGAACCCGTGTAAGGCAGAAACCTGTCAGAGAAGGAAAACTCAAATATGTTCCACTAAAATGAGCAATAGGCAGAAAACGTGCGTGACCTGTCAAAGGCAGAAAACTTGCTTGACCCAGAAAAACAAGGCAGTCCCTTCGGGTTCCAGCTCTCAGAGGTTTCACTGTATCTTTCACAGGCTCTCACTCTTCCTCTCACACTTTATGCCAGGCTCTGTCCCACTTGGATCTGATCTTTCTAGGTCCCTGTGTTAGTTATCTAGTGCTGCTATAACAGAAATACCACAAGTGGATGTCTTCAACAAAAAAAGTTTATTCTCTCACAGTCTAGTAGGCTAGAAGTCCAAATTCAGGGCGTCAGCTCCAGGGGAAGGCTTTCTCTCTCTGTCGGCTCTGGCAGAAGGTCCTCATCATCAATCTTTCCCTGGACTAGGAAATTCTCAGCACAGGGACCCCAGGTCCAAAGGACACGCTCTGCTCCTGGCACTATTTCTTGGTAGTATAAAGTTCCCACATCTCTCTGCTCTCTTCTTGTTTTCATATCTTGAAAGAGATTGACTTAAGATACAACCTAATCTTATAGACTGAGTCTTGCCTCATTAACATAACTGCTGCTAACCCAATCTCATTAACATCATAGAAGTATAATTACAACACATAGGAAAATCACATCAGATGACAAAATGGCAGACAATCACACAATACTGGGAATCATGGACTAGCCAAATTGACACACATCTTTTGGGGGAACACAACTCAATCCATAACAGCCCCTTTCTCTTGCTCTCTGTCTGTCTTGGTCCGTGTGTTTCTCTGGCTCTCTCAGGCTCCCGGAGCTCCCTGCCCCACCTGTCTCTCTCTCTCTCTGGGTGGGCCTCCCTCCCACTCCCTTGCTCACAGTCTAGTAGGCTAGAAGTCCAAATTCAGGGCATCAGCTCCAGGGGAAGGATTCCTCTCTCTGTCGGCTCTGGACTATGAACTTCTCAGCACAGGGACCCCAGGTCCAAAGGACGCACTCTGCTCCTGTCACCATTTCTTGGTTGTATGAGGCTTGTGCTCTTGCTCCCCCCCATCCCAATGCCTGTCTCTTGCCTCTTCTAGTCTCTTGTTTTCTCTGGGTAGATATGTCTCTTTCTCGATCTCTGCACTCTCCTTGGGTCTCTCTTTCTCTCTAGGTTCCTGCCCCCACCCCCCCCCCCACATCTTTTCTTGCTCTCTCTGGTTTTCTCCCTCTCCTTCAGGATCACTGTCTCTCTCTGGTTCTCTCTTGCTCTGTGTGTGTCTGTGTGTGTGTGTGTGTGTTTCCGTCTCTCCCACTCTCTCGGAGTCCCTCTCACTCTTTCTCACCCTCTCTGCTTTCTCATACTTTTCCGGGCTTTCTCGCTCTCTCTACTTCCTCAGCCACATCCCTGTCTCTCCAGTTGCCCACCTCCATCTCTCCCTGCCTCCCTCTCAGGACCTCTCCCCTGTCCCTGCTCTTGATACTCAGCCTTCAGATCTTCCACTCCGGCAACAGTGAACTTGCCCCCTGAGTAGCAGCAAGAATACACACACACAGGCACACACAGACAGGAGGAAGCAGCAGCTGAAAGAAATAGCTCCTCTCAGAGTCATTCAGGCAAATGGAGGAGCCGCGTGGCTCAGCCCTGGGTCTCCACTCCACTTCCCTTCAGTGTGGTGCGTGCCTCCCAACAGGAGCCACGGAGGATACAAAGGACTCATTTGGATAAATGTCCTGGTTATTGGTTTTGCTTTTCATCTTCTGGTGATTGTTCCCTGCATGTTAATTCTCAATCCCAGTGACCTCTGGTGTGGGCTGAGTATTAGCAACTACTTCACAGCCCAGTGATTAAGAGCTCAGCTGCTAACCAAAAGGTCAGCAGTTCAAATCCACCAGCCACTCCTTGGAAACCCTATGGGCTGGTTCTACTCTGTCTTACAGAGTCTCTATGAGTCAGAATTTACTCGATGGTAATGGGTTTCACGCCCACTGAGCCCATGTACCTGCTCCAGACTCAGCCTCATAGTCCCTACACTCACCATAGTCATGGCCTTGACCTCAGACACAGCCCTGACCTTGACCACAGATTGACTCTGGCCCTGGCCAAAGTTTGGATACGTTTCTTTAAGCACAACCTCCAGGGATAAAATGGAAAGCTCTTCTTTCTACCCTGGAATCTCTGTTTCTGCTGGACCCAGAGGACTGTGAGGCAGGGAACCTCTTCGTCCTATGCCAGACATGGAGTAGAGGGCTTGGTCCCCTTCTCAAGATGGTCTGTCTGATACCAGCCATTACCCCTGCAGCAGGCCCACAATGTCAAGGACCTAACTATGCATTGCCTTGGGACCAATGGGATACAAGATCGCTAAGCTTCACCCCCCCCCATAGTCATCCCCACCACTGTCTCTTCATCATGTGGTGGTCATCCCCACTCATCCCATTTCCAGCAGTCTTTGGGGCTAACACCACGGCCTTCTCTTCTCTGTTCTCCACCCACCACAATGGGGGAAAAAGGCACAAGGAGGGTAGAGGGTCAGTAACACACCTGTGGTTTGTTTCTGTGACTGCTCCTTTGCCCAAGAATAATCAGCCACCTTCCCACCATGGCATCCTTTCACTCCAACTCATGAACCAAACAATTCTACCCCTACCATTTCCCAGATGAGGACCCTGAGGTTCAGAGAGGTGACAAGACTTGCTAGAGGTCAGGCAGCAGTCAATCAGTGGCATAACCTTGATGAAAACCCAGGTCCTCTGGTCCTAGAGGATAGGCATTTGCCCCTACTCCCCATGTTCTTCTTGGGGTTGGAACCCACGGGGGAGCCTGAGAGATCATAGCAACAGCCTAGATCTGGGAGAAGACCTGGGAGACTTAACCCTCTGTGCCTTAGAGCCCTCATCTGGAAAATACAGGGGTAGAATTGTCTATATAATGGGATTACTTATCCCTACCCGACCTCCCTCTAATGGTTGCTATGGGAAACAAGGAGTTCTGAGTGACGACCTGACTCTCTGCAACAAAATCCAGCTCCTCAGGGCCCAGCCTCCTACCTGGTGGAGGGAGCATCTGCCAGTGCTGGGCACCAATAAAGCCAGGGAACAGAGGACACAGAAGACAGGGCAAAAGGCAGCAAGGCAGAGACTTTCAGCTTCTCGCCAGAATTCTCCTCCTCCTGCCGAGGAGGGAGTCCCGTACTTTGCTCTCAGTCAAGCTACTGAGGGTCAGATGTGCCACTAACACAAAGCCTACTTCTCCCAGCACCACCACCATGCTCTGGGCCCTGCCCAGGGGTTCCTTCATGCAATAGTCCAGTCTGGGGCCTGGCTCGCTTGTGCATATCCATAAAGCGTTACTATTTAGATGCTGGGGGGTAGGTCAAAGGCAAACAAGTATTTCCCATCAAAGTGAGGTGATGGGCCTGGGCACTTCGGCCAACAGGGCCTTTAGAAGGCCATTTGGGAGCTTCATGGAACCATTAGAGCTGAGAAGAGCCATAGAGGTGAAGTCCAGTATCCTCATTTTAGAGATGCCCAGCTGATCCAACGTCACACAGCACATCATAGGCAGGGCTGGGGCGACAATTCAGATCTCCTGCCTGCTAACTCAAAGCAGTCCCCCACTAAGACTATTGTCTAACAGTTAAGTTCATGGTTGTTTTTGTTGTTAGCTGTCATCCAGTTGGTTTGCAACTCATGACAACCCCGCTCACAACAGAACAAAACACTGCCTTGTCTTAAGTCATCCGTATGATTGGTTGCAGACCAGACTGTTGTGACCCATAAGGTTTTCACTGGCTGCTTTTTGGAAGCAGGGGGCCAGGCCTTTCTTCCTAGCCTATCTAAGTCTGGAAGCTCCACTGAAACCAGTCTGGCATCATAACAACACGGAAGCTTCCACTGAAAGACAGGTGGTGGGTGTACATGAGATGCATTGGCTGGGAATCAAACCCAGGTCTCCCACGCAGAAGGTGAGAATTCCGCCAATGTCCTCTCAAGTTCACGGTAAGGGTCCTTGATTTGTACCTAGATGTTTGGTGGCCTTTATAATTCCTCTAATTGGAGTATTCATTGCATCTAAGTAGATTAAGCTTAAGGATGCACATGATATGTTCTCAATGAAGAAACACATCTTACTATAGAAACACACCATAAAGTGACCTACGCTTGACATACCAACCACGGCCCAGATAAACTCATCTGATGCCACAGTGACTACTCTAGACCCAACCGTGCAGCCTCAACCCTTTTAAGGCACGGAGATTCCAAAAGACGTTGCCATGTTCTTTATAGAGCTTAGCATTTCCTTACCAGGAACCATATGAAATATCGGATGTCTTAACAGGTCAGCCTTCTCTCCTCGGTCTATCAGGCTCTTTTACCCATGGTTGTTGGCCAGATCACCTGTCACTCAGCAAACTTTCCCCATCATCCACTGATGAGGAGCTCAGTCATTCAATGTCCAGGCAGGTTTCCATTTTGGGTGCCCATTCAATGCCCGAGATTCCGAATTCTGGGTCTCTGGTCTCTGTGGGGTGGGGACAGGGCTTCCACAACCAACACACAGCCTGGGCAGAAATGCATGTTGGGAAGATACTGACTGCCTTCTGGGCACGGGCTACTGGTCACCTCAACCCTCCCACTCCCTGCTGGGGCAATGAACACACAGTGCTCAGCATCCTCTCCTCATCCCCTTACTCACCCTTGCCTCGCTGGCCTCTTTCTGTGGCTCAAAACTGCAAAGCTCATTTCTGCCAGAAGGACTTTGCACCTGCTGTTCCCTCTGCCAGGAACCCTCTTCACCCAGATCCTCAGGTGGCTCACTCCTTGTTACACAGCTCCCAGCTCAAAAGCCACCTCCTCCAGGTGGCCTTCTCTAAACATCCAGTCTGGAGTCACCATTCTACCATATTGCCTTACGTTTTATTTTGGGGGGTTGTTTGTTTTCATTTTTTAAACAGCATTACTGAGGTACAGTTGGTATTCAGATTCCCTGGGTGGTGTAAATTGTTAACACTCCAGGCTGTCAATCAAAAGGTTGGAGGTTCAAGTTCACCCAAAGGCACCTCGGAAGAAAGGCCTGGTGATCTGCTCCTGAAAAATCAGCCATTGAAAACCCTGTGAAGCACAGTTCTACTCTGACACATATTGGGTCACCACGAGCCATGCTCAACTCAACAGTCACTGGTAACTGACAGCTGGCATCCAACAAACTACATATCTGAAATGTATAATTTGATAGGTTTTGTATAATGTATATATTCATGAAACTATCACCACAATCAAGAGAGTGAACACACCAATTCCCCTCCCCAGAAGTTTCCTGAGGCCCCTTTTTGATTCTCCTCTCCCACCACTTCCCACCCCTAGGGAACCATTGATCTGCTTCCTTCACGATGGATTCCTTTGCATTTTCTAGAGTCTTATACCAATAGAATCATACAGTACATATTCCGTATTAGTCTGGCTCGTTCACTCAGCATGACTATTTTGAGATTCATTCATATCATTGGATGTATCCTTTTTATTGCTAAGTAGTATTTCATTGTATAGATGTACCACAATTCGTTTTATCCATTCAAGTGTTGATGGATGCCTTGATTATTTTCAGTTTGGGGCTATAATACATACAGCTGCTATGGATGAATATTCATGGACAAGTCTTTGTGTGAGTGCATGATTTCTTTCTCTTGGGTAAATACTTGGGAGTGTATCTGAGGCCACATCCCCTCTGGCCACCCTGAGTCTACTTTCACTAGGAACACCAACCCCAGCAGAGCTGCACTGTGACTCCCCAGATGTTCTTGTAATGTGAATCAGGGAGCCTGGACCCCATGGCCCACTCTGCAGCATCCAGTCAGGGGCACCACCCTCCCCTGCAGGTGGGCCCCAGTCCTGCCTGCTCAGCCCGAGGAGCCATCGTCCTCCTCAGGGGTGGTCGTGGACCCTGAGAGCTTCACACTCCTGCCTGACTGCCCCCCAATCCCTCCCATGCCTCACATGCACAACCAGAGCCCCCCAGAACCTAAGCGTCTCCCCTCTGCAACCTGAGCACAATCCTTGAGGGCCTCTCACACCACCAGGTAAACCCTAGTGCTGGCCAATGGGCTGGCACTTAAGTACAGAGGAAGGTCCCAAGTTCAGAACCAAGTCAAAGAAGGGCCTGACCATGACACTAAAATCCCCAGTTCCAGCCCCCATGTCCCCACCTCAGTGTACAGTCATGGGAGGCCCCTTCCACGCTCTGGTCTCAGTTTCCCCAGCAGGGCACTGAGGAGGGAGTGACGTTCCATGGGTCTGCTCAGTACTGACATCCAGCAATGTGATATCCTCCCATTTAAACACCCCTTGGTTTCTCACTCTTCTGGTCATTTTTGCATCAGCTGGGATGAGCAGGGGCAGGGACAGGGGTCATAGCTGGACCAGGGTGGAAGAGAGGATGCAGATGTGGGAGCTTCCAGGACAGAAGGCTGCCCAGGCAGCGTGAGGCCCTGCCACTCCCGAGGCAGCAGAGCTTATCATGAAGCTCAGAATGAGCTGCTGGCGCCCAGCTAATCTCTACAAGGACACCCAGGAAAGGCCACCTCCCAAACCTGTGGAAACCCTCTGCATTTGGAAGAGCCGCTGGGTGAAAGGTCATCTGAGGAGGTCACAGAGGAGCCCCAGCTTCCAAGGCAGCACTGGGGGAAATTAGCAGGGTTGGCTCCAGGACAGCTGGAGTTGGCCCTGCAGAGGCAGCAGCATGCAAGGTCCCGTCAGGGCCAGGGTCAGTGTCAGAGCTCAGGCTGGGCTGGAGAGTGGAGGACAGAGAGGTCAGCCTTTGAGGCATGTCCTGGACTCCCATGGCCTGGCCGAGACACAGAGGGAACTGGCTAGGTTGGGTCTGGACCAGGCTCCTGGGAGCAGAGAAGGAGGATGGCATCACCCCTTACCTCCCTGAGTCAAGGAAACACACAAAGGCCTTGGTCCAGGGAGGTCAGTAGGTAGCAAATCAGAACAACAGAGGGTCCCCTGCAGTCTGGTGGGGGGATCCCGTGAATGAGTATGCTCTGGAGGGGGAGAGATGGGGGGAGAACAGAGATGGGGGGGTTTGCAAGGAGTGCTAAGAGGTGGAAGACAAAGAAAGAGGGGAGGTTGTCTGAGACCCTGGGATGGAGGAGAGAAGGTAAGCAGGAGGTGTTGAGAAGGTAGAGGTGATGAGAAAAAGGAAGAGAAGAGAAGGTGAGGCCACCAATTAGAGAAAGGAGTGAGAGATGAGGTCAATTGGGGGGAGCTGGTGGGAGGAGAGCAGGGAGTGTCCGCAGCTACCGGCAGGGAAAGCAGGTAAGCAGGGCCCAAGGGATGCAGCTGACCCGCATGTCACTCACAGGCCCTCCCACAGCACACCATCAGCTGGGAACACAGAGCCCTGATGAACTACAAAAATATTTTAAATAAGAAGTCTTCTAAGAATCAAAATATTGAAGCTGTTTTTGTCACACTGTGGGTTTGTTGCTATGGAGAAACCCAGACCGACAGCCACCACTCCAATCAGATGCCAAGGGGAGACAGGAGATGGGCTCTGCATGGGCTGCTTTAGGGTTGGTATCAGGGAGGGGGCTCTCAGCCCAGAGACAAGAAGGGGAAAAAGGCTCGATCCAGGCCAGCTTCCCACCTCCCAGCCAGGCTTCCCTCAAAATCATCCAAACTAGGTATTCCCCATTTTTGGAGGCACAGAGCTGATTGGGAAACTGAGGCCCAGAGAAGGTGAAAGCCCTGCCCAAGGTCACACAACACATCAATGCACAGCTAAAGTTACCTCCTGTCTTAGGCTGGGTTCTCCAGAGAAGCAAAACCAATGAAGCACATAGAGAGAGAGAGAGAGACAGAAAAAGAGAGAGAGGGAGAGATTTATCTCAAGAAAATGGCTCACACTGTTGTAGAGGCAGCAAGTCCCAAGACTGTGGGTCAGGCAGCACGCTGGAGGCTTCTCCTGATTCAAGTAGCTGCAGGGGCTGACAAACCCAAGATTGGCAGGTCAGACTGTAAGCCTCTGATTCACGGGCTGCAGAGGCCATAGATTCCAAGATGGGCATATAAGACGGCAGTCTGCTGGCTCACAGGCTGTGGAGGTTGATGAACCCCAAGATCAGCACAATAGATCAGGCAGCTGGCTCAAGTCCCAAGCCCCAGAGGCCAGGTGATGATGAACCGGATGCAGGATCCAGAGCAAGGAAGTGGGTTTGGCCAGAATATCCATATATACATTGGATGCAGGCCACATCCTCGAGGAAGTTCCCCATACAACTGATTGACTGATCACATCAGATCACATCATGGAGGATGACTACATCATTATACAACTGCCAGATTACATCATTACATAACTGTTAGACTACATCATTATATAACTGCCAAACCAGTGAGAATCATCACCCAGCCAACTTGGCACTCAACTTTAACCATCACAGTCCACCCCTTGTGAACTTGGCACCTGTACACATCTCCTTAAACCATACACAATCTCTAAATAAAGACAATTACAAAGTCACACTTGTGCCTAACATGATACAACTAACATGCACACAACCTAAAATGCACTAGCCCTGTTTACATCTTATATTTTATAAGTGAAGAAAAAAAAAAATGGAAGAAATACTCATAACAATTACAGTCACATGGTCGTAACTGGTATTTAGAATTACCTTCTTCCATGACCCATTTCCATATTCCCTTTACCCTCTGCTGGTCATAGTCCTTTGCCTGCTGGGATGACCCAAATCTTCATTCCTGAAGAGTCTGGGCCATTAGTAGTCATGTAGGAATTGGGTTGGTATAGTTTTCCATTGACTTTAATCACAGGGCATGGTAGTACTAAGAGACACCCCAAGTGGTGTCCTGAATTCCAGACATACTCTTCTTTACCTCCATTATGCAACACCAATCTGATTTCCCCTTGGTTGTCAGAATCAATCACACCAGCCAGTATGGTAAATCCCTTTTTTGCCTGTTGATCCAGAGGCATGAGGAGCCCAGAGTGGCTGGGTGGCATTCATAACTACCAGTTCAGTGGAATCTGCGTTGTGTCTCCTGGTGAAAGCATTCCTCCCTTCGGAACTAAGACCTCTAGACTTGCAGAGCACAGGGTCGGAGGGACAGGAAGCAAAATTTTTGCTAGTAGGTCACTAAGGGTAGTAGTGAGTGGTGCCACTCTCATTTCCACCCCTTGATTTCTGGAACCGTGAAGTCTGGCTATGGGAGAAAGAGCACCATATACTGGATGCTTGTTTAGAGTGTATACAGCCTCCTGTAGAACATTGCCCCAACCCTGCTAAATATTCCCACCAAACTGGTGCCGTAATTGTCTTTGGGAGGCCATTCCACCATTGTTCTACCAAGCCAGCTGCTTCAGGATGATGGGGAACATGGTAAGACCAGTGAATTCCATGAGTATGGGCCAATTACCACACTTCATTTGCTCTGAAATGAGTTCCTTGATCCAAGGCGACGCTGTGTGGGACACCACGACAGTAAATAAGGCATTCTGTGAGTCCATGGATGGTAGTTTTGGCAGGAGTATCGCATGCAGGGAAAGCAAATCCATATTCAGAGTAAGTATCTATCCCAGTAAGAACAAAACGCTGCCATATCCATGATGGAAGTGGTCCAATGTATTCACCTTGCCATCAGGTAACTGGCTAATTGCCTCAAGGAATGGTGCCATATTGGGAACTCAGCGTTGGTCTCTGCTGTTAGCAGATTGGGCACTCGGCAGTAGCTATAGCAAAGTTGGCCTTGGTAAGCCCTTGGTGAGCATGTTGCTGAGCCCATGTATAACCTCCATCCCTGCCACCATGGCCACTTTGTTCACTCAAATTGAGTAATGATGGGAATGGCTGGGGAAAGAGTTTCTACAGAACGTGTCATCCTATCCACTTAATTGTTAAAACCCTCCTCTGCTGAGGTCACCCTTTGGTAAGCATTTACATGAAACACAAATATTTTCATTTCTTTGGCCCATTCAGAGAGGTCTGTCCACATACCTCTTCCCCACACCTCCTTATCACCAATTTTCCAATCATGTTCCTTCTAAGTCCCTGACCATCCAGGCAAACCTTTGGCCGCAGCCCATGAATCAGTATACAATCACATGTCTGGCCATTTCTCCTTCCAAGCAAAGTGAACAACCAGGTGTACTGCTTGAAATGCTGCCTTTTGGGAGGATTTCCTTCACCACTGTCCTGCAGGGAGGTCGCAGAAAGGGGCTATAGTTCTACCACTGCCCACTTTCAAGTGGTGCCTGCATATCGTGCAGAACTATCTGTAAATCAGTTTTCTCTTCTTCAGTCAACTGATTGTAAGGAAGTCCCCATAAGGCCATAGGTGCAGACTGGGAGATGGCAGGTAATGTAACAGGAGAGGAGACCGTGGGCATTTGGGCCACTTCCTCGCCCAACTTACTTGTGCCTTCAGGTCCTGCTCAAGCTGCATATCGTAAATACCACTTCCATTTAATGATGGAGTGCTGCTGTGCACATCCAATTTTATGACTCTGTGGGTCAGACAACACCCAGTTCATGATGGGTAGCTAAGGCTGCATGGTGACTTGGTGGCCAATGGTTAAGTGTTCAGTCTCTACTAAGGCCCAGTAACAAGCCAAAAGCTGTTTCTCAGAAGGACAGTAGTTATCTCCAGAGGATGGCAGGACTTTGCTCCAAAATCCTAAAGATCTGCACTCTGATTCACCAATAGGGACCTGCCAAAAACTCCAAACAGCACCTCTCTTTGCCACTGACACTTCAAGTACCATTGGATCAGCTGGATCATATGGCCAAATTAACACAGCAGCTTGCATGGCAGCCTGAACCTGATGCAGAGCCTTCTTTTGTCCTGGGCCCCACTTAAAAGTAGCAGCTTTTTTAATCACTTGATAATAGGCCAGAGTAGCACACCCAAATGAGGGATATACTGCCTCCAAAATTCAAGGAGGTCCACCGGGCATTGTGCTTCCTTTTTAGTTGTAGAAGCAGCCAGCTGCAACAATTTATCCATCACTTTAGAAGGAATAGCTCAACATGCCCCAAACCACTGGACTTCTAGAAATTTCACTGAGGTGGAAGATGCCTGAATTCCCACCCTCTAGCACACAAATGTTTTACAGTACATCCAGAGTCACTGACACTTCTTTAATAGGTCCAATCAACATAAAAATCATCAATGTAATGGACCACCGTGACGCCTAGTGGAATGGAAAGGCAATCAATGTCCCCGCAGACTAAATTAGGACATAGGGCCGGAGAGTTGATATACCCCTGAGGTAGGACAGTGAAGGTATATTTCTAGCCTCACCAGCTAAAAGCAAACTTCTTCAAAACGAGAGTCAATAGCTGCATACCAGGTACCAGGAGATGTAGTAATTTGCTCAAGCAAACTATGTCTGGAATAGCAGTCATCTTGCCTTTCTCAGTTGGGCACCACCACTTGGCCCCTACTACCACAGAGTTCAATCAGCCCCATTGTGGTGTCTTGATTCAGTTAGGGTCATTCTCACTGTCACATCTGACTTACATAAAATAGCAATCACAGCAGTCTTCAAGGATGCTGGGGCTCACTTTATAAATTTGTTCCTCACCGTTGTGGTAAAGGTGTGTCCACTAGGTACTCTATGTGTGGGTCCGTTGTTCTAACCTGATAAATCCACTCTAACATGCCTATTTCCCTAAGCCTTTGAATACCTTATTCTGCAGTATACCAAGGCAGGTCTGGTACTTCAACTTGATTTAATGAAGGTCTGCATAATCCATGTTTCAGCAAACCAACCGAATAAACTATTAGATCCTGTCCTAACCTCTGGAGCTGACACATTGGATGAAGAATCTGTGTTTAGTGGGCCCATACCAACAAACTCAGACTGATCCAACTTTATGTTCCTTGCACCATTATCCCACACACTTAATAGCCATTCCCACACATATTCCCATGTTTCCGTTTGCACATATTAGAAAAATCAAGCAGTTCTTTTGGAATGTAGTGTACCTCCTCCTGGGTCACACTTTGTACTTCACCTTTTGGAGCTTGTTGGAGCTTCAGTTTACTTATAGATAGGTCTAGAAGCAAAAATGAGTGGTGGGAGTAGGTCCCGGGAACATTCAGCAATGTCTTGTAAGACATCTACCCGATGTCCGGGGCGATGACTCAGATTCCACCCCAGACAATATCTCAGACAAAGGCTCTTCCGACATAGCTAGGTTAATCTCACCAGATGGGGGTGGAGGAGCTAATGGCTTTACTGGGGAGAGTGGCTTAGCAGATAATGATGGAGTAATCTCTTCAGATGGGAGTAAGAGGGCTGGTTTTGTTAGCAGGGGTGAGTCAACAAAATTTAAGGGCTCGATGTCCCAGCTTCCTGATTAACCGCCCATATGTCCCCATCCCAAGTTTCAGGACCCCATTTCTTCCCAATCAATGCCCTCACTTTAACTTCAGACACCATTTGAGGTTGGGAATTCAGTTGGCACTCTCATTCAGCCAGTTTTATGATAAGACCCTGGGTTTGGTTTCCTGCAATATCAGCTATGGTACTACAAGAAACAAGGCTTTCTTTCAAGTGGCAACTTTGAGGTCTTTTATGTGGCACTGTGACTCTGAAGGAGCCCTGGTGCCACAGTGGTTTAGAGCTACAGCTGCTAACCAAAAGGTCAGCAGTCCGAATCCAGCATCTGCTCCTTGGAAACCGTATGGGGCAGTTCTACTCTGTCCTATAGGGTCACTATAAGTCAGAATCAGCTCGACAGCAATGGGTTTGTTTTTTTGGTTTTGTATATATATGTGTGTGTGTGTGTGTGTATACACGTATATGTATGTATGCATATATATATATGATGCAGGCCACATCCCCAAGAAAACTTCCTTTACAACTGATTGGCTGATTAGAACACATTACAAAGGATGACTATATCACTGCATAAATGTCAAATTACATCATTACATAACTGCCAAACTACATCTTTATATAACTGCCAAACCACTGAGAATCATGGCCCAGCCAAGTTGACACACAACCTTAACCATCACATCTCCCAAGTGTCCTGCCGTGGTTCAGATGTCCCCCCAGCACATAGTCTGATTCTCTCTCAAGACCCAGTTTGGGAGACATTTCAAAGCTGGCCTAAAGCTGACACCCTAAATATGGTAAGTTTCCAGAGTGGGGACAAGCAGGCCTAGTGGGAACTAAGGACCTTCCTGGGCTATGGGGAGGTCATTAGTGCTTCTCATCCACTCCCACCCAGCCCAGCCGAGAGGAGGCTCTACGTGTTCACACTTCTGCGCCTTTGCTCAGACTGATCTTACTGCCTGAAATGCCTGTCCTGTTTGGTCCCCTTTTCTCCAATTCTTAAAATTTGTTTTCCAATCCCAGCTGAAATACCATCCTGCATTACGTGTTGGGTGCCAGCCATGTGTAAGCACTGGGTTGCAGAGTCGATTTGCTCTGCCTGCCATCATCTCTTAGCTGCACATCTGCAGTAGTCTCTCTTACTGGTCCCCACTTCCACTCTGGCTCCCCTCCTATCTATGAAGTTGACCTTGAAAGTCTCAGACTGGATCACTACACGGCCCCTGCAGCCTCATCTCACGCCTCTCTCCATTTTGCTCATTCCCTGTTCCCACACTGCCTTCCTTCCACTCCTGGAATGTTCCCCAGTCTTTCTGACTTCAGTGCCACCGTATCTGCTATTTCCTTCATCTTGTTGTTGTTAGTTGCTGTTATGTCAGCTCTGACTCATGGCAAACCCACATACAACAGAATTAAACATTGCCCGATCCTGCACCATCCTTACATTTCTTGGTTTGCCGGAGTCCATCGTTGTGGCCACTGTGTATTTTGAGCACCTTCCAACCTAAGGGGCTCATCTTCCAGCTCTACATCGAACAATGTTCTTTTGGGATCCTTTAGGTTTTTCACTATGGGCTCAAACATAGCAATGATTGTGAGGATGGTGCAGGACCAGGCAGTATCTCATTCTGCTGTACGTGGGGTCGCTATGAGTCGGAACCAACTCAACGGCACCTAACAACAACAACGACAGGCTCTTCACTGGTTAATTTTTGGAAGCAGACCACCAGGCCTTTCTTCCTAGTCTGTTTTAGTCTGGAAGCTCCGCTGAAGCCTGACCACCATGGGTGACCCTTCTGGTATTTAAAATACTGGTTACGGAGCTTCTAGCAATATGTTGTTGTTGTTGTTGTTGCATACTGTCAAGTTGATTCCGACTCATAGCAATCCTATAAGACAGAGTGGAGCTGCCTCATAGGGAGCGGCTGGTGGATTCGAACCATCAGTCTTTTGATTAGCAGCCTGAGCTCTTAACCACTTCACCACCTAGGGCTCCATCATAGCAACATGCAAACTACCACAGTAGGACAAACTGATGGACAGCTGGTGGTTCCTCTGTCTAGAAGGTATTATCTTCTGCTCTCCACCTAGCCAACTCCTACTCCTCAGTTCTGCAGAGAAGATGTGAATGACCTCCATAACCAAACTTAATTAAGTGCCCCATAATCACCGTCTCTCATAACATCTGGAACTTTTTGCTTGATGACATTACCCGCCATTTATAATCATATTTCCTCTGTGTAATTGTTTAATGGCTGCCTCTCCCACTAGACTGTAAGCTTGATAAGGGCAGTAACCCGGCCTATCTGGGTTATCTCGAGCACTTAGCTTAGCTCCTGGCATATATTAGAGGCTCAGAAAATATTTCAAAGAGTGAATGAATGAATGGTGAGTCCCTGCCCTCAGGGAGCTCACAGATTGGTAAGTGTGGAGTGTGGGACTGCAAATACCACGTATGAGTGAGGGAGCAATACTGGCCCCAGGAAGGACCCCTTCTTAGGGTTTCTAGGAAGGTCTCCCTCCCACCAATGATGAGAAGATAGGCTTCACTCACCTCTAGCATCAAAGAATTCATCATCCGAGCTCTCCACTGAGTCGCTGAGAACATTTCGAAGGTGCCAGGGGGCACCGCCGCCCGGGGAAGGACCACCTGTCAGAGGGAACATACCTGTTAGCCAAGCCTGAGACCACATCCCACCACGAGGAAGGTGAGACCAGTTCACCTTGGACCAAGGGTCGGCCAGCCTCCTTAGTTGGCCCTCTCTCCTCACAGCCTCAGCCCTTCACAGTGCCTTCCCACTCACTCCTAAGCTTTCATTCACACCCCACATACCTCTCAGAGGTAGCTCAGCAGGGCAGGAACCGGTGTGCCCATTTTGCTTGCACTAAACCCAAGGTTGGAGGTGGTAGTTAAGGGACTTTGCCAAGGTGACACACTGTATTCACCAGCATAGGGTGAGTTTTGCCAAGTTTACCATCTCAGCTGCTTAAAACAAAGGTTTCTTTCTCCCTCACACACAGTGGATAGGGGGCTCTGTTAACCACACTTTAACATCTTTAAACTTGGGGTGCATCTTACATGATAATGTATCATGATATAATTTATTCTTGATTTTGTTCATTCTTTTATTAATAATTTTATTTATTTGTTAATCATAACTTTGTTTATTCTTTTTCAGGAGCATATAAAATATTGATGCATCTTACAATGGATTGCTTCTTAGATTGTAAGACCATTTCCATGAAATTCAATAATACCGCCAGCTAGCAGGCTATGTCCTTCCTGGGGCTTCCTTTGCCCAGCCCAAAAGGCTCACTCCTCTGAACCCAAGTGTCCAGGCCAAAAGCTTTGACCCTGGCTACCAGATACACATGTCCTGTCCCCACATACCTGGGCTGGGCATCAGGAGACCTGGGTTCCTGTGCCAGCAATGCCTGTGCCTCAGCTTCCCCATCTGACCAATGAGAAACCTGACAGAGACTTCCCATGGGACCCTTCCACTCCAACTGGTGTTCTAGCAGCCCGTCTAGCACAAAAAAACCAGTTGCCATTGAGTTGATTCCAACTCCTGGTGATGTGTGTCAGAATAGAACTGTGCTGCACAGGGATTTCAATCACTGATTTCTCAGGAGTAGATCACTAGGTTGAACCTCCAACCTTTCAATTAGCAGCTGAGGGCATGAGCCACTCGCAGCACTCAGGGACTCCTGCCTAGCACATAGTTGCTGTTGTGAGCTGCCATTAAGTCAGCACTGACTCAGGGTGATCCCATGCACAAAGGGATCGAACAGTTGTGACCTATAGGTTTTCGCTGGTGATTTTCCAGAAGCCAATTGTCAGGTCTTTCTTCCTAGTCCATCTTAATCTGGAAGCTCCACTGTAATCTATTCAGCACCATAGCAACATGCAAGCCCCCACTGACAGACGGGTGGTGGCTACACATGAGGTGCACTGGCCAGGAATTAAACCCCGGTCTCCCGTATGGAGGGTGAGAATTCTACTATCTGAACCACCAGTGTACCCCTAGCACATAGTACGTATCAATAAACACGTGACAGGTAGGCATTCTTCCAGCTATGCCTAGGGTGAACGTTCTATGCACCCCTTGGAGAGCCTGCTACAGTCCCAACTCACCACGCCCAGCACCCTGCAGGGTGCTGGCACAGATCCTACCCTAGAGCCCAGTTCCCAGAGCATGAACTCTTCCTGAAGCAAGAAAGAAGCCAGCCCAGCCTAGCCCAGGGACAAACACAGCCTTCTTACCTGTCCCTCTTGCCATGCCCCCCACAACTCCCAAACACACCCCCCAGCTCCTGTTCCAGGGCTTGGAGTCAGAGGAGAGCCTGTTCTGAGACACAGAAAAGGCAGAGGCTACAGGGAGCACTGACCCAGGAGCCACCTCCAGGTGCAAAGCTGGGCCTGCCCTGCACTTCCTGTGGGAACTCCCTGGTTTCTGATCCTCGTCTGTCAGTGTGGGCAGCATGGCAAGCTGGCTCAGCAATTTCCCACCTGTGGGCGCCGGGTTTACTGCAAAGGGTTCTGAGCTCCAGATGCACCATGACTGTATCTCTAACATGGATACGCAGTGGTTTTTCAAAGTGCAATAAGGCAAGAAAAAGAAATACAAGGTATACAGATTGGAAAGAGAGAAATGAAATTGTCTTTATTCTCAGATGACATGAATGTCTATGTAGAAAACAAAACTCTACAAAATCCACACACACACAAACACTCCTGGAACTAATAATTATAGCAAGATAATAGGATACAAGGTCAATATACAAAAGTCAATTGCATTCCCATATATATCGTCAATGGACAATTTGAACTTGAAATTTAAAAACCAATAACATTTACAATTTAAAAAAAAAAGCGTTGCCGTCAAGTCTATTCTGACTCATGGTGACCCCACGTGTGTCAGAGTAGATCTGTGCTCCATACGGTTTTCAATGGCTATAACCTTTTCAGAAGCAGACCACCAGGCCTTTCTTCCAAGGTGCCTCTGGGTATATTTAAACTAATCAAAAGGTTATTAGCCAAGTATTTAACCATCTGTGCCTCCCAGGTACACCTACCACTTACAATAGCATCCCCCCGCCAAAAGGAAAGCTGTACTTAGGTATATGTACATGTGTATGGCCACTTCGTGATTAAAAAGTATAATCTTCCTATATACTGAATACAAAAAATATAATTCTTCCTGAATTTATATGGACATTATGTGTTTTCTCAATCAACAGATACTAAAGATGTAAAAATTATCACCCATACTATGTTAATAGATATTATATACAAAGATCCCTTGCTAGTCAAATCTATTCCACTCCTGAGAAGCAAGAATTTGGAAAGGAAGAAGCAAGGAAAGTCAAATTATCCTCATCTATTTGGTCCCTGGAGCCCTGGTGTCATAGCAGTTAAGAGCTTGGCTGCTAACCAAAAGGTCGGTAGTTCAAAACCACCAGCTGCTCCTTGGAAATCCTATGGGACAGTTCTACTCTGTCCTATAGCGTCGCTATGAGTTGGAATCGACTCTACCACAACAGGTTTTTTTTTTTTTTTTTTTTGGTTATTTTGTCCCTAGGTATAGGATAGTGGGCAGTCAGAGTTTCATCTGAAGATGTATCTGAGTCTACCTGGCTCATGAGCTTGAATAGCAAGAGTTCTACATACGGTGGCCCATATACATACACAGTATACACTACACACGAGAACAAAAGCAAGGGCATTTCTGTCAACTTCCCACTTGCAAAGAGTGCACTAGACCCTAAGGAGAAGAGATACCGTGCCACACCAGCTGCAGTTAAGTCAATTCTCAGAGTAGAACTGTGCTTCATAGGGTTTTCAATGGCTAATTCTTCAGAAGTAGATCTAGGTCTTTCTTCTGGGGCACCTTAGGGTGGATTCAAATGGCCAGCCTTCCCGCTAGTAGGTGAGTGCATAACCATTCATACTGCCCAGAGATCCCAAGAAAAAAAGAAGCACTCTAGAATTTGTCCCTCACTCACCATCCCCACCACATCCGCTCTGCTCAGGCTGCCATCATCCCAGGTTACTGCCACACTCTGCTGACGTATGTGACAGGTGATCATCATGGGAGGTTCTGGGGAGCAGAACCAGGGCCAGAGGGGATGGCTGCAAGGAAGCCACTTCAGCTACCTTGAGGGAGAATGTTCTCCCAACCAGAGGTGCGCAGAGAAGGAAGAGGCCACTGGGCACCAAAGGGAGCTTCCAATCCCACAGAGACATCCATTCGACAAGGGGTTACAGAGTGCCCAGTGTGCACTAGCACCATGTGAGGAGCTGTGGTGAGTGAGGGGGTAGGGAGGGTCCCAAAGCTTAGATTCTGTGGGTGGGCAGACCTGGAACAAGTAAACAGCAAGGATAATTTCAGCAACGGCAGGTGCTATGAAGAGAAGGCAGTATCTCCCTCCGTGCCCCTACCATGTCCGCCTTCCTGAAGGTCTCCAGCAGCATAATTATAGAGACTAGACAGGTAGGAACGTGTGGATTTGTACATCTACAGTGGAAAAGAACAAGGGCAATTGGCCCCAGTCATCAAAAGAACGCTGTCACCTATCTTAGTTTGGCTACCAACGTGTAGCTGGCTCTCCTTTCAGATTGATTTTTTACCTCATTATTGTGATGCTTTTTTCTTGTAAAAATATATATTTGAATTTCTTTTCAAACGCATACTTCGTCTTGTTTACTGTTAGTCCCCTTGCTTTCAAAATGGATGCACTGCTTCTTGAATATATACTGGAAGTTTGTTTAAATGGGATGCACAAGGGCATCCATCCCCCAGACTGGGGCTTCCCAAAACAACTTCTGGAAAGGTGGGCAGAGGGGGATCCGCGTTGTATCCTTGTGTAAAAAAGAGCCTAAAATGGTGGATACGTGAAGAATGGAGACGCAGCGGTCACCTGGCTCCTGCATGGGAGACCTCCATTCACCTCTCCCTCCCGCGTGCAGATGTGCCATCAGATGGCAAAGGTCACACTTCAAAAAGAGAAAACAGCAAGGGAGACAGTGTCTCTGAAGGGGTCTGTTTCTGAGGGGAAAGCCTTTCTGAAAAGGTGTCAGGTGAGCCAAGGCTTGAATGATGAGAAAGACTCAGGCATGCTAGCCTGCATGTGTGTGTGCGCACCTGTGCGTGTGGTATTATTGTACATGTGTGTGGTGTGTGTGGGGTTTTGGGTGGTGTGTGCCCATGGGAGGGGCAAGGTGTGTGGTGTGGGTGCAGTGAGTGGTGTGTGTATGTAGTTGTTGGTGGGTGTCTGTGGTGTATGTGTGCACTTGTGTGTGGTGTTCATGTGTGTGTGTGAGGGGTGTGCATGTGGGGTGTGTGTGTGGAGTTTGCACATGGAGTGTGTGAGGGGTGTGTGGGGGGTGTGGAGGGGTGTGCATGTGGGGTGTGGAGGGGGGGTGGGGCGTGTGTGTGGTGTATGGGGGTGTGGGGAAGATGTGTGTGGTGTGTGGGAGGGTGTGCATGTGGGGTGTGTGGGGGTGTGTGTGTGGAGTTTGCACATGGAGTGTGTGAGGGGTGTGTGGGGGGTGTGGAGGGGTGTGCATGTGGGGTGTGGAGGGGGGGTGGGGCGTGTGTGTGGTGTATGGGGGTGTGGGGAAGATGTGTGTGGTGTGTGGGAGGGTGTGCATGTGGGGTGTGTGGGGGTGTGTGTGTGGGGTGTGTGGGGTGTGGGGGTGTGTCGAGGTGTGTGCATGTGGGGTGTGTGAGGGGTGTGTGTGGGGTGTGGGGAGGGTGTGTGGGGTGTGTGGGGGGGTGTGCAGGAGGGGTGTGGGGGGTGTGTGCGCTATGTGGTGTGCTGTGTGTGCACACATTTGAGCTCACACATGCACATATGTGGGAGGGGTGGGGAAGGGTGCATGGATAAGGGCATTACTGAAAGAAGAAACTGCAGGGGCAGAGATGGATATGAGTTTGGCATGCCCAGGGACAGAAAGAAGCCCACGTGGCTGAGCCCAGCGATTAAGGGGAGAGGTGGACAAGGTAAGATGAGGTGGACAAGGACACGGAGCCAGACCAGGTAGACTACGGCATGTCATGGATGTCAGCTGGGAACAAGTGGGTTTAAGGTTCCTCTCCAGCACGCCCCACCTCCCAGTCTACCACCTGCACTTCAGAAGAGGGGCAGGTGAGAAAGGCCCCTGGGGGCAGTTTAGGTAGGCTAAAGGTCTTGAGAGTCAGAGATGGGGGGCACCCAGAGCCCCAGTCTCGTGGAGGCAGGTTCACATTTGCACTCTCTGTGTCCAGTACATGGCACCACCCAGAGGGGGGTTGAGGACAGTTTGACAAATGACTGAACAAAAACGAGCTTCTGAGACAATCCACGTATCGACATTCTGCTCTCCACCTTACGAACATTACTTAAAGTCATCCTAATCAAACCCAGTGGAGTAGGTGTAAGGAATCCCCATTTTATAGATAAGGAAATAGAGACTCAGAGATGCAAAGTTGTGTGCTTACAGTCATAAAGCTAATAAACAGTGGAGGCGGGATTTGAACCCAAATCCATCTGACTTGAGTTTGTGCTCAGGATCACTACACTGTGCAGCTCTTTATAAAAAATAAATCCGGCAGAGCTCAGGGCGGGGGACCAAGATCTCCTTTCTCCATTGCCTGCTCTCTTAGCCAATAATAACTTCCCACCGGCTGCTGGCTAGCTGGGCAAGGGGCCAGAGGCCTGACCCTGGCTCTTCATGGGGCCCCAGCCCTGGGGACTCAGCTGTTCCTGTTCTAGAACCACCTGCCCACCAGGTCTACAAATTCGCATCTGGGTATCCATGTGTCTGTGTGGAAATCTAAGTGTGCGTCTACATTCCTGGGTAGAGGTGTCTAGGATCAGAGGAGTGTCTGTCATTTGTCTGCATGTTTGTGTGTGTGTGTGCACTCCTCGGAGACTGTGAGCCTCCCCAACCCACCACTGTCCCCTCCTAAGACACACACTCACCTACACTCTGCCATATACATAGAGAGTGTGGGTTCCCGGGTGGTGCAAACAGTTAAGGGTTCGGCTGCTAAGTGGAAGAGAGACCTGCCAGTCTGATTCCAGAAGATCACAGCCATAAAAACCCTATGAAGCACAGGTCTACTCCGCACAGATGGGAATGACATGACTGGTTGGCAGCTGGCTTGGGCTCTCGCTCTCTCTCTCATACACACACACACACACACACACACCAGTACCCAGTTGCCATCCAGTCAGCTTGGACTCATGGCAACCCCATGTGTGTCAGAGTAGAACTGTGCTCCAGAGGGTTTTCAGTGGCTGGTATTTCAGATGCAGATCAGCAGGACTTTCCTCTGAGGCACCTCCGGGTGGACTCTGACCTCCAACTTTTCAGTTAGCAGCTGAGCACGTTAACTGTTCGCACCACCCAGGGACTCCCCCAGCAGACACCTAAATCAGCTCCCAGCCATGGGTGATAATTCAGCACAGAGATTAAAGCATTTTTTGCAGGGAAACAAACCTGGACTCAGTGCTGCCACTTACTGGTCTATGACAGGAAGCAAGTTAACTTCTCTGAGCCTCTCTTTAAAGACAAAACCAAACCCAGTGCCTCTGAGTCGATTCCGACTCATAGCGACCCTATAGGACAGAGTAGAACTGCCCCATAGAGTTTCCAAGGGGCACCTGGTGGATTCAAACTGCCGACTCTTTGGTTAGCAGCCGTAGCACTTAACCACTACGCCACCAAGGCTTCCAGCCTCGCTTTGCTCACCTGTAAAATGGATGTCACAAGCCTCATCTCACTGTCAGGAGACTAAAATCAGATCATTTACCCAAGTGTCCAGCCTAGTGCTGCCACGCAGGAGATGGTGGCCCTTGTCACCTGCAGGATCAAGACTCGAGGCTGGGCTCAGGCAGCCCCTTTGCCCACCTGGGGGGCTTCCAGGCAGCTGCTTGGGCCCTCACCAAAGTTCAGAGCTCCTTCTGTGTCCCTAAGGCCTGGCCACCCTCCTCCAGCAAAGATTCCCTCCATCCCACCTCACTGCCACGTTTATTTAAAACTCTAATTCAGGATAAAAGTAAAAAGAGTATATCGCAGCCCTTCCTCAGCAATCCAGAGAGAAAAAACATCTACACATCTCTCAATGTCCGGGTCTCCTGGGAAGGCTGCAAACTGGGCCCTGCATGGTGGGGTTGCTGGGAGCGAGCCCACCCTCTCCTGGCTGCAGTGACCACTGTTGGGGTTAGGGCTCCATCTACCCACCACCTTTAGGCCCAAGGTGCTCTCCCCAGCATGGGTGCAGTAAGAGGGTCCTGGCCCAGGTCATCAGCTCTTCTGCCCAGCTTCCCCACCTTAGCCCTGGCTCCCAGGGACACAGGAACAGGGAGACAGACAGACAGACAGACAGACAGACAGACAGACAGACAGACAGGAGTCTGAGGAAAAAAAATCCTCACCCGAAGGGAGGCCCTGCCCTAAACTCAGGAAACTGCATAGGTGGGAAAGACTTCACAGAGAAGAAAGCCCCGGCAGTGGTGTCACTAGGGTCGGTGTCACCCAGTGTGGCAACTCATGGTGTCACACATACCCCACCTCTCCCCTACCTGGGTTGGGCAGGGCTGGCAGGTAAACTCCCCACGTGGGGCTCCATCCCCCAAGGTTCCCCCAGCTCCTCCCCTCTCCCATTAGCCTAGGCAGAGACCCTTCTCTCTGCCCAATGCCAAGCTGTGGCTGGCTGCCCACATCCTGAATTGGGGAGGGAGATGGAGCGGTGTGGCCTGGGGTCATTTTGGTGTCACCTCCTCTGACTGCCTCTGACAGTGTCAGGGAGTGCAGACTGCACCCCCTACACTCCCCTAGTGACTCCACTCAGCCCTGGCACCATAAAAGGAGGAACACAGGTTCTGGTGGCTCTCCCGGGCCAGACCTTGGGCCAGATGGTGCCTGGGAGGAAGGCGTGGGGACAGAGCTGAACTGGAACAGTCCCTGCCCTAGGGAGTGCCTTCTCGGGCACAGCCCTGCACTGCCACTTGAGCACAAAGCACAGCAGGAACAAAGGAGCAGGTCAGCCCAATCTAAATTCCACAACAGGGGTTCTGGGCAGGGTGTGCTGGGTGTGAACCAGGTGTGAACCAGCAGGTATGAAACGTGCCTGCCAGCAGTGATATACCTTCCAGCTAAAGGGGCCTTCCTGGGGGAAGGGGGCCTGAGCTGAGCCCCAAGGGAAAGGGTGGACAGAGTTGGTCAGGCTGGGGCAGGTGGGAGGGAGACAGACAGAGCAGAGCAGAGCGATCAAGTCGCTTCCAGGAGAAGCTGGGCCTGAAGCCAGCACATTCCCCTTATGGGGTAGGAGTTAATCCTCAGGGCAAGGGAGGGGACACAGGAGTCTGCTGGGCTGGCCATGGCCCTGTGGGGGTTCGAGTAACACATACAATTCCCAGACCTCCAGGGGTAACAAGTGCCTCAGAGCATGGCCAAGATGGGGGTGACACGGTTGCCCACACCTGCCAGGCTGACTGTGGCCACGGCTTCCATGCCCAGCCCTGCCCGGGGCTGTATCTGCAACCAGGGCCTGGCAATGTTTGATGGGCTCAAATAGTCCAACAATCCTTGCCTCAGAAGAGGAGGAGAGGGGAAGGGAAGAGAGGAGGAGAGGGTAGGGGAGGAGAGGGTAGGGGAGGAGAGGGTAGGGGAGAAAAGAGGGAGAAGGAGAAGGGAAGGAAAGGGAGGGGAGGGGAGGGAGAAAAATACTTGGCTACACTGTCACTTTATCCTGCCTCTCTCTCTCTCTCACACAGACACAGACACAGACACAGACATACACACAGACACAGACACAGACACACACGACACAGACACACACACAGACACAGACACACAGGCACACATTCAGAATCACACTTCACAGCTCCTCAGCTCTGGCCCAGGCTCCGGGGTTGGGGTGGGGGTGGTAGATGCAGGATGTGGAGTGAAGAGATTCATGGACTCCAAATGAGGTGACTCCTCCTCCAGGAAGCCTTCCTCTTCTCTTACAGGAAGCACTGTCCCACCCCCGACTAGGGGCTGGGTTCAAATCCCAGCCCTGCCGCTTGCTAATCGCTGATCCAGTAAACATCGCTAAACCACTCTGTGCCTCAGTTTCCTACTTTGTAAAATGGTATAATCCTAGACAGTTGTGAAAATTAAATGAATGATTTCAATTCATTCATATGAATGAGTACTTGAAAAAGGTTTAGCATAGTGCCTGGCACTCAGCAATTGCTATAAAAGGGTTTGTAAAATGAAATAAATAAATCATGATCTTCCAAGGTTCTTTCATATGTGGAAGCTTTTTGTTGGTTCTTTCATATGTGGAAGCTTCCAAGAGCAGGGCCCCTCTCCTCCTCCTTGGGCCCTCACAATGGGAGCCCAGAGGACAGAACAGGGACCTCCCCACCCTGGAAGGCTGGAGTGGCTGCCCCGACCATGCTCACAGCTGATCCCTTTCTCCTCTCGTCCATGTGTGCATCACAGCTCCCAGGGGCTTATCTTGTCTGCCTCCAAACTGTGAACTACTGAAGGCCAGGACCAGCTCTCTGCTAGCCTCTCCTCCCAACAGTCCGGGCTCCAGTAACAGATGGCCACTGGGAAGCCCCCACACCCCATGCTTTTCTTGCCCTCAGTCCTTCGATCCTGCAGGTCCTGATGCCTGGCACACCTCCATGCTCTACCCCACACCAATTCCCATACCTGTTTTCAGAATCAGCTGGCAGCCCTCCTTGGACCCTGAGGCTGGGCTGGGACCCTGCCTCTCTGGTGCTCCCACAATGTCCTGTGTCTGTGTCTATCAGAGGACCTCTTTATGGGCTCTGTCCAAGCCTGCCTCCCCCGCTTCCCCCCCCTCCCCCCCGCCCCGGCTGTGGTTCCCCCCGGTAGGGACCTGGTCAGATTTTTCTTTGGGCTCTACCTCACCCAGCTCAAGTCTGAGCACAGAGAAAGTTCTTGTTGTGCTCAGCGTGGCCCAGCCCAGGTAGATCTCAGGAGGGTCCCTCTCTGGGAAGTATTCTGAAAGGCATGTCCTCAGGACCCTCTCTGGGTCAGAGTGGGTTTGGGGACCCAACCAATCCAGGGTCACCCAGCCCATACTCAGCCTTGAAGTGGCTGTGGGCCTACCCAGGGAGGGATGAGAGACCAGGAGAAGCTGCTTCCAGAAAAAAGCATCACTGAAGGAAACCAGTGCTGGTTGGGGATCGGTTGCTATAGAAACATGTCCTAACTATCTCCCAAAATGTTCTATGCGCCACTGATGAGGTTGTGTGCTGGGCTGTTTCAGGGGACATGCTAGGAGCCCCAGAAGGGCCTGTCTGCTAGGGTACCTGTCTGCAGGCCCAGGATGGAGTCCAGCTTCTAAGGGCAACCAGGCAGGTCCATTAGACCACGGGTAGAGCACTCAAGGATCAAGGCCAAGACATCAGGCTGCAAAATTATCCCAAAAGCAACTCTGGCCCTGAAACTAGCCATGGTCCACACATTGACCTCAACCACAACCCAAACTCTAAGCGCAGTCACAGATCGAGCCACAACTCTGGTCTCAAACCAAGCCACGAATTTGACCACAGGGCAACCCACAAACCCAGGCACAAACCAAGCCTTGACCCAGTCACAGACCAAGCCATAACTCTACGAAAGACTGAGTCCTAATCCAGCCACTGGGCAAGCCACAAACCAAGGCATGACCTGGTTACTGACCAAGCCACAACCCTGGCCACAGACCAAGAAATGACTCTAGCCACAGACTAGGCCCTGACCGTGGCCACAGACGGTACTGCGTACAATCAAGGGGCTGTATCAAATGACTTTAGAACATTTTTACAGAGAACACTTCACATTCTAAATAGTATTTTACACTATTTGCAGGGATGCGTGTGGCTTTCACTTCCTATCATCTTCACAACAGCCCGGGGAGGTCAGCTAAGAAGGGCTTATGGTCCCTTTTACAGAAGAGAAAACAGAAGCTCAGAGAAGGAAGCTGACGTGCCTAGGGGCACACTGCCTTGCTTACAGAGGGGTGAGACTAGAATCCTGGGTCCCCGAGCAGGACACAGTTGGTCAAGCCAGTTGCTTTGGAAAAGATGTGCTTTTTAAAGACCTGCTGGTATCTCATAAATATGCCATTTAAATACCCATTAATTACCTTATTTAGGAGATAATTAGTGATTAATAGCTTTGGCTATCTATTGTACTTTCATTTGCTCTGCCAATTAGCCTCCCAACAGTTCTCAATTATTTGGAATAATTCTCTCAAGGCCCAGATGTCCCCCCTCTGTCCCGCCAGACTCTTGCTCCATAAGGAGGCGTTCTCCTCCCTGCAAAGGGAGCTCCCATAGCACCTGCCACTGCACCACCAAGTCTGCCCCCTGCAGGCTCCCAGGAGGACAGCAGGGGCTGGGGGAGCCGAGGGGGCAGCCCAGATGACAGGACACCTGCAGGAAGGCAGGCCTTCCTTCCAGTCATCCCAGGACCCCACTGGAGGAAGCAGAGAAGAGATGCTTAGGATCCAGGCACCAAACCAGGGAAAGGGGAGCTCAGGCTGGAGTCACAGACTCCCCAGAGAATGCTGAGAGGCTCCTGAGACCACTACCTCAGTGAGACTGTAGTTTTTTGCTAAGGGCACCAAAGGCTACCATCGGTCTGCAGCAAAACAGCAGGAGAGGGGGCAGCCACCTGCCAGCAAGGACCAATGTGACCCCATGTAGGTGGGTCATACCACCTGCCACTACAGGATTGCTATTGAGTAAGGATGGGGCCCAAGGCTGCCACTGCCCCACGCCCTCCATTTGTGCTAAAGCAGTGTGCCAAGAATCCCCAGCTGGGACCCCGGAGGCGGGACAGGATCATGGTCTCATAACTGCTCTAGATTATACAGTACAAGAAGGAAACAAAAAGGCTGCAAGGGATAAACTCCCCCTCCCACTGGGCAATAATGCCAAGGCTGAAAATAGCTCTTTTTACCACCAGGGATGATTCCAGAGTTGCTCAGCTGGGACCAGCCTCTTGGGTGGTAGGAAGTGGGGAGCCAGAGGAGGAGAGGGAAGCCACGGGGCTACAGCAGGGCCAAAGGGAGTCTGACCATCGAGGGCAGTGACCAGGCCCGTCAGGAATGACCCAGAAGAGGTCGATGGTGGATGAGGGATGGGTGGCCACAGCCACTCAGATGCTCAGGAAGACTCCTAGAGTTCAAAGTGTTGACGCTGCCAGCTCAGCGAGCTCGCAGGCCCAGATTCCGCACACCTAGACTCTTCCCTAGGAGGTCAGGAGTGCAGGACGTGACGTGCTCTGCAAATACTGAGAGCCGAGCAAACAAGGCGTCAGCAGCAGACGGCTGAGAGCAGAGGCCTCTCGGATCCACCAGAACCCAGCCCCTCCCAGACAGGGCCCAGCGCGTTGCTATTTTTGCCTTCAACCCTTGTTTGGCATCCCTGGGCTAACAGCCGGCTACTTCCCTCCAGAATAGCGATCAGCTGCAGGAGAAGCACCTCGGTGCTGGCCTCCCCTGCCCAGCTTTGTCCCTAAGCTGCTGACCCTCCCAGAGGAAGGTGAGGCTTGTGGCCCCCCAGGCACCTTCCCCTCTTGGGTAATCAGCCCCCAGCCGTGAAGAAGCGCTTTGCTGAGATGCCTGGAGATAACAGCTTGACAACCAAGAACTTGGGTCTACAGAGGCAGATGCAACCCCAAACTGTGCCCCCCAACGTGACTGCACTGACTGGCTTCTCACCACAGTTACAAAGCCTTTGACACTCTCAGGGTTCCAGCTGCACTTGGGGCCCTGAATTCACCCCACTCTGTGCTGACTCCAGCCACAGAACAAGCATGCCACACCCTGCACCCCAACTCCAGCCCAAACACACACACACACACACACTCCCCCCGGAGGGGAAGGCGGTGGCCACACAGCTGTACAGGCCTCCGCAGGCAGACACGGGGCCCTGGAGGTGGAATTTACCTCCGGAGTGACTCACAGAAGGCTCCCATTCGTTTGCAAAAGGGGGTACAATTAGCATTTTCTTTCTCTTTAGAAAACAAGAATTTAAAAAGAGGGTGTATAGAGAGATTTGAGGGAGTGGGTGGGGAGTTCAGATCTCATTTGATTTCCAAACTCACTTGTTATGTGTTCTCTCCTCCCCCACTCCCACCCCTGGCCCGTCCCCTTGGGGGCCCCGGCTGATAACATCCACTACCAGTCCTCTCAGCTACCCGCTTCTGTGGGGCTCCTGGCACACATCTGGTGATGGGCTGGGGCCCAGGACCCCAGGGAGGCACATGCTCTCCAGACCCATGTCCTCAGCTCCCCATAACTCCCTAGACCTCAACCATCCTTCTGAGATGATCAGATGTGAAGTACCAGATCTGAGGAGGTGAGACCCCTTCATCGCAATCCCACCCCAAGTGCCGGCGAGTAGATTCCGACTCATAGGGACCCTACAGGACAGAGTAGAGCTGCCCCACAGAGTTTCCAAGGAGCGTCTGGCGGATTCGAACTGCCAACCCTTTGGTTAGCAGCTGCAGCACTTAACCACTAAGCCACGAGGGTTTAGCCACAGAGGAAGGAAGAGCAATGTCAGAGCTGGAGGGGAATTTAAAGCTAGTTCTGACCTCTCAACTCTTGCCTTCTCCTCCTTCCCTTCTTACAAACACAGATGAGGAAACTGAGGCCCAGAGGGGGCAATGGGTTGTCCAGAGTGAACTACTAGCAGATCCTCGTCTGGAACTCTGCTTCACTAGATGGTTTAACTTCTGGGAATGCTGAATCCAAGAGCAGAAAAGACCTAATTTCTAATTCCAGCTCTGCCTCTAACTTTATGTGTGATTCCAAAGACAGATACTTCACCCTTCTGGGGCTCAGTTCTCATCCATAAAATGGGAACAATTTTAGCCCTACCTCAAAGAGACACTGTCGAGCCACTGGATAGGAAAGCATTTTGAAGACCGCTATTTAAAAACATGAGCCAGACTGTTCCCATTAAGCCCAAACTCCCAGGATGCTAAGCTTTGACCTTGTCCCTCCCTCTCCCAAGCCTGGAATCCCAGAGAATTCCTGGGAGGCAGCTAGGTCCTACCAAGCACTCTTCAATCCCCATAGTCTCACTAGCCTCTGGGAGTTCACACCCTCTGTCCTTGAAGAGGAGCCCTGGTGGCACAATGGTTAAGAGTTTGGCTGCTAACCAAAAGGTTGGAAGTTCATATCCACCAGCTGCTCCTTGAAAACCCTATGGGGCAGTTCTGCTCCCCTGTCTTATAGGGTCGCTATGAGTCAGAATTGACTCAACAGCAACAAGTTTAGTTTTTGTTTTTTGTTTTTGGTATTTGAAGAGGAAATGACCCAGATCTTAGAGAAAGACCCAGGACTGCCCCTTTGCCCTTCTGGCCTCAGTTTCCCAAACTGCATAATTAGCAGGACGGGCTGGAAGATCTCCAAGCCTCCTGCAGCCACACCTTCTGGCCAATCCAACCCAAACGTGGCCCCAGCAAGCCAGTTCTAACCATGTTCTCATGCTCTGTGCCCCAAACCAAGGCCAAGCCACAGGGCTTCTGGTGGGGGAGAAGGGATTCTGGTCACATGCTCGAGGTGGGACCTCCACTTGAGCTGCATTGCAATGACATGCAATGACACCACAGCCAGGGCTAAGAGGCAACAAAGGATCCCAAGCTGGGGCTTGCTGGGGCCTGCCAGGACTACTGCTGTGGGCAAGTAACTCCACGCAGGAATGTGAGACCTGCCCAAGCTCCAGTACTTCCCCAGCTGCAGGGATATCCACAAAGCCTTCCTGGAGGCACGGTTTTAGGAAAGCCTTGAGGCTGGACACTAGTGTTTGATCGGGCCCTAGCCTTCCTCTTGGGAACCTGAGAAGGGGATTTTGCATTCTCCTTGCAGAATCTGAATGCCCTTCCCAAGATACATATAGCTCAGTAATCCTGGTACCCCAGGCCTAGGAGTTTCTTAGAGCTGTGCCTCAAATCCCCTGGCACCTCCCCAAAGGCCCAAGAATTCCAGAGCTGGTCCCTTCCCCAAGCTTCCAAACGTTCTCTCCTCCTCTGAGAGACTGGCCCATGGTTCCCTGCCTCCAGGAGTCATGGAGCTGGAGGCCCAGGAAAAGGTCTGGCTTTGGGATGATGTGAGGACACAGGCGACCTCCAGAGGACCTGCGACAAGAAGGTGCCTGACTCAGCAGAGCAAGATCCAAACCTTGACTCTGGAAACCCAGGTTCTGTCTGACACAGCTGACACCATGTCTGGTTGCTCAGGCTGTACACTGCACAACTACAAAGGGCGCCTTTCACTGGACCACAACGTGATAGCTCTAGAGCCATGCACTTCGGCAGCCTGGGGCCCAAACCCCTATCTTTCCCCTTAATTGGCTGGTCCCATGACCAGTTTTTAGAGGTGATGCCTCTTGCCACCACCTTATTCTGTGACCTTGAGCAAACCCTTATCCATCTCCGGGCCTCAATGTCCTCTTGTTAACCAGGGATTTGAATAGGACGATCTGGAAGCAATCCCTCCAGGACTGACACTGCATGACTAGTATTTTACTGACTCCAATTACTGGGTTTGATACACTCTGGCCGCCAGCTCCTCCCCTGGGAGCAGAGGCCAATACCTGGGAGCAGAATAAACTGGTTTCTCCAGCCCGGAAGGCCCAGCCCTGTGGCCCCCCTCTAGTCTTTCAGACATTCCTGCCGGAACCTGAGATGTTCCAAACCTTCTTGGCTGATAGTGCTATTCCTGCCCCAGCCCAGGGACCTGGGGCCTCCTACTGGAACTGCCCCAGGACTGGCAGACACCCTGCCAGCCTGCTGGGCTGCAGAGGGAGGGCCACAGGGAGGTAAGGAGGAAGGGAGGGGTAGTGCAGCTGGCAGGAGCCAGAACAAACCCTTCCCAACGAAGGAGGCTCCGCCAGGCTGGCCTCCCTCCACCCTCCCAGGAGCCTGCAAGTAGCAGCCAGAGGGATATGTGGAAACACCCAGATCTTACCATGTCAGTCCGTCTCAGGGGTTTCTGCTAGCCCTCCTTTGCACCCCTCAAGGGACCCTGCACCCTAGCCAGGTAGATTTCTCTACTCTCGGGTACCTCCTGCCCAGGCCACCCACCCCACAGCAGCCCCCGCGCACTTATACACACTGCCCCATTCTAACCTCCTGGCTTTGGCTCAAGCTGCTACTGCCCACGCATAAGCCTGCCCTTTGCCACTATTCTGTCCCAACTCCGCTAGCCTTTAAGGCCCATCTCCTAGAGAAATCCAGCCTTCGATGTTCAAGCCATTTGCTGGCCTCCTCTCTGTCTGCACTGCACTTGGGACCTGCCCCCATCAGTAGCTATCTACCGTAAATTCCAAAAAAAAAAAAAAACCATCACCATCGAGTCAACTCTGACTCATGGTAACCCCATGTGTTACCGAGTAGAACAGTTTCACAGGCTTTGTTTGGGTTTTTTTTTTTTTTTAACTGTAATCTTTGCCAAAGCAGATTGCCAGGCCTTTCTTCTTCAGTGCTCTGGGTGGGTTTGAATGACCAACCTTTAGTAGATAAGTGCAAACCATTTGTGCCACCTGGGGGCCTCTACTATAAATAACTGTTTCCTAAATAGAGCTCCTGAATCCTCCCCTCCCTCCCTACTTTCACCCCAAAGGTAGGCCTCCCTCTTCCTTTGTCCCCTAGACTGAGAGCTCCTCCTGGGGCAAGACCAAGGGCCCTCCTTCCCTCACCTCTCAGGCTGGACACGTATCACCAAAACAACTCCTGTTGATGTGACTGAAATTTCCCCAGAGTTTGGGAGCTTTTTTGGGGAGGGGGGGAGCTGGTAGTAACTCACTTGGGATTCAATCCTTTCTGGGGCCTGATTACTTTTGCTCTTGTACCTGGACTCTCCTGGCAATATGAAAGTTCCTTTACTACCTCCTCCCATTAGCACCTATCTGACACAGCTGCCGTGACGTCTGGGTGCTCAGGCTGTGCACTGCACTGCTCTAGAGGGCTCCTTTCTTTAGACCACAGTGCGATAGCTCTGGAGTTATGCACCACAGCGGCCCTGGGATCCAAACCCCTATCTCTTCCCTTAATTGGTTGGTATCTTGACCAGTTCTTGGAGGTGATGGCTCACAGAGCAGACTCCTGATTCATGGATCAGGTGCCCATAGCCTTCATCACTGGCCTTGAGCCTACCTTTGTTCTAGGGTCACCCCCCCCCCCACCCACCAGCAAAGGCCTGACAATTTCTGCCTATCAGTTTGCCCATCCTCTCTGTGTTACTTCCCCTCCTTGGGCCTCAGTTTCCTTATCTGTAGAGAGGCACTTGTGCACTTGATCTCCAAGGGCTCTCTCCATTCTAAAGATCACCAATCTCTCCTATGCCGACTTTGCCAACAGGGGCTATGTGACTCGCCATACACACCTTCCAGCACACTGCTTCAGTAGGTTTAGGAGCCTAAAGACAAGAAGGGACATTTACAACATGCAAAATAACCCGAATCTTGCTGGGGTAAGTCCCAAAAGACTCCTTTGAGCGGCAAGCTGAGTGTGGGAGAGAGGAGCCCAGGCAGTTCGATCCACAGAGGAGGGGGCTCTGTGCTGCCCTGAGGGGAAGGGCCAAGCTTGAAATTGCAGCAGAAAGACAAAATGTTTGAACAGTGGGAGGCACTCATGCTTGGAGCAAAGCATCAGTTTTTTCACCTGTCTCTGTAACAAATTCCCATGGACTCTCAGCCTGAGGATGGAAGGACCCAAGGCTAAGTCAGAGGGGCTGGGGACAGGCAACCCCACTCAGGAAGGAGTTGACCTACCGGAGCTGGCTGTCATGGCTCTTGGTTGCCATGGACTTGATTCTGACCCATGGTGTGCAGAGTAGAACTGCCTCATAGAGTTTTCAAGCCTGTGATGTTTCAGAAGCAGATTGCCAGGCCTGTCTTCTGAAGCACCTCTGGGTAAGTGAGAATCACCTACCTTTCTGCTAGCAGTCAAGTGGTTAGCCATTTGCACCACCCAGGTTCTCCATACATATCAGGGGAGTGATGGAGAAAACAGCCTCGGAGCCCAACTGCCCTAGCTCTGAATCCAGGCTCTGCCCAGACCCTCTACATCCACTTGAGTGAACTACTTCTTGTATCTGTTTCTTCCCACGTTTTAAAATGGGGAGAGTAACCTTTCCTACCTCTCAGGATCACTGTGTAATAAAGTGTTCAGCTCATCGCCTGGCACGTAGCAGCAGCAACTGTGTACTGCTATAATGATGACAGTGTCCTGGAAAGTGAACTGTGTACATGGTGTGCACACTCATGCACACACACAGAGCAGGGTGGGGACACACACCTTGCCATGTGCCCTTGGGGGTGGGGTGGGGGTAGGGACCCAGGCACTGCAGAGGAGGAAGGGGATAGCAAAGAGCCTTTTCCAGCCACAATGGTGTCGTCTCATGGTGCCTCCCTCAGGACGGGAAAAGGGAGGGAAGCGAGAAACGGGGTGTTTAGATGTGCTTCATACTTGCTGTGTCTCACATAATCAGCACCACCCCAGCAGGACTCTTTGGGATGGAATGGGAGTATGTTCTCAGGCAGCTAAATCACACACCCCAGCGCAGGACAGGGAGAACATCCCCAGCCCAGGGTCCCAGAACCATGGGAAGGGGGACGGTTTATATGCAGCTCCATGGTATTCATGTTTGAGTGTGCGTCCTGGGTGTGGAGGGAATGGGGTTCACACCGGTCCCAGGGGATGGCATCACACCTGTCATTGTCACTAGTTGGGTGTGAGTTCATGGCAGACTCACAAGCTCCAGCCTCACAAGCCAGCACCGCTGAGACCAGGCTTGCTGCCTCCACTGTATGGCCGACCCTGTGGGCACTGGCTTCCCTCCAGCCGGCCTCCCCAGGCACCACGGAGCCCAGAATGGGCAAGCAGGGGCTGAGTCTGGTCCACCTCTAAATCCCCAGCGCCCAGTTAAGGGCCTGGCACAGAGCGGATGCTGGTGAATGAACCAACGTCTGGATGGATGAATGAACGAATGACTAACGCCCACTTCCTCAAATCACGGGCTACACCACCTGAGCCTGGAGGAGGGCAGAGCCCACGGGACCCCAGAAGAGGTCCCACCTTTCGATCTTCCGTGCCTGAGACTTTGCCTCCCAGGGTCGCAGAGGGGGGAGGGGGCGGGACGGTTCACTAACGGCGCAGCACGGGGCACCCTTCCTTCCCAAGAAGAAATCTGGGTCTCCTGACTGAGCTGGGGTGGGGGTTGGGGGAGGAATGTCGCGTCCTGAATAGAGAGAGCAGTAGAACAAGGGGGCCCGTCCTGGTTTGCGTTGGGGGGCGTGGGATGGAGTGGCGGCCGTGGGACATCCCTTTCCATCCCCGCGCCAGAGTCTGCCCAGGTCCGGGGGAGGGGGGACGGTGATAGCTCCCTAACAATGGGACTGGGCAGGGGTGCCGCAGACCTCGCCCTATCCAGCGGGGCAATGGCGAGGGGGACGCGGTGCCCACGAGGTGACCGGGGGCTCAGGGAGGACGCGAGGCGCGCGGAACCCTCTCTCCACCTGCAGGGGTCGGGCCACGCCGCTGCCCCCTGCCGCCCTCCCAGAACCTCCGCCCACCTGCGCGAGGGGCTCACCTGGACCCGTGGCCCCTCCTAGAGAGGCGCGGGTCCCTCCCCCCGGCCGCCGGCCCTGCCCTCCCGGCGCCCGCCCTCACCTGCACTGCCCGCCTTGGCCATGTCCCGGGCGGCGGGCTCCGGCGGCGCTGCCCGCGCTCCTCCCGGCTCCGGGGCCCGGCCCCTGCCGCGGCGGCGCCTTCGGCTCCGAACCGACTCCGCGCGCCGCGCCGCGCCCGCGCCCCCGCCCCGCGCGCCCCTGCTGCCGCCACCGCAGCCGCCGCCGCCTCGCCGCTCCCTCCAGCTCCCTTAAAGGCGCCGAGCGGCGGCCGCGCCGCCCCCCCCCCCGCCCCGCCGGGGAGGGACTGACGACGGAAGGCGCCCAACGCCGCCCCCGCGGGCCCGCACCCCCGCCCGGGCCGCGGCCCCGCGCTCCAGTCCGCTCCGCTCCGCTCCGGCCCGCGCGGCCGCCGCAGCGCGTGGGGGTAGCCGCCGAGGGGCGACAGCGACTGAGCCCGGGACCTGCGAAGAGACGTGGACAGAGACCGCGCGAGAGACTCGGAGACAGCGAGCGGAGAGAGCCGGTGACACTGCAGCCAGGCGGAGATGGAGACACGGACTGGGAGACAGGAGACGCGGGCTGGGAGACAGGCCGGCAGAGACACAGTGCTGGAGAGAGACTCCCCTAGGGCAGAAACGCCAGCGGGGAGAGAGACAACAATTCAGAGAGAGATACCCAGAGGAGACATAGATACTCAGAGCCTGGCACCGAGGGAGAGTGACAGAAACCAGGCGGACGTGAGAGAGAAAGGAAGACAGGGACACAGGAGGCTCCCAGATGCCAAGAGGGAGTTAGGGGTTAGAGACTCCAGGGTTAGAGACAAGAGAGGTACCTGTCCATCACCTCCCATTAGAGGGGTTCTGGGTCGTTTGCAGGGTCGGACCCAGCCTCAATAGGAAAGGGGTTTCTGTGCCTCGAGCTTTAAAGGACAGTGTAAAACACATGCAGTTCCTGCCTGGATCCCAGGCTGGAGCTCTGTTTGGGGAGCCAGTGACCTGGCAGGAGCAGAACCCCCTTCCTCCTCCCCAAATCTTGGACGCAGACATTCTAATGAACAGGCCTCAAGGGGTCTTGTGAGATTGGGGTTGTGGGTTCTGCCTTGGTGGCGGCCAGGGATCCACATCCCAGCCCCAAATGGGGACAGAAGATGGTGGGGCCTATGAGACAGGGACTCCAGTGGGAGGCCCCAGGGGAGAGCAGGACCCTCCCTAGCTCAGGATGGGACCAGGCCTGGGGGCCCAACAGATGTCTGGCCAGCCTTTGGCAACTCCCAACATCCCCAAAAGCCAGCTGCCTGGATCCCTGCTGCTGGAAAGGGGTAGGAGTAGCCGCTCCTCAGACACCTCGTGGAGCCCTCCACTTAAAGAATGCCCTGCTTCCTACCCAGGAATTGGTAAAGGCTAAAGTGCAGCCAAGGGGCCCTGGTGGCGTAGGGGTTAAGCGCTTGGCAGCTAACCAAAAGGTCGGTGGTTCGAACCCACCAGCCCATCTGTGAGAAAAAGATGTGATAGTCTGCGTCTGTAAATATTACAGCCTTGGAAACTCTATGGGCAGTTCTACTCTGTCCTATTGGGTCGCTGTGGGTCCGAATCGACTCAACAGCAATGGGAAAGTCCAGCTGGAGTCCCTGGGCAGTGCAAATGGTTAAGTGCTTGGCTACTAACCAAAAGATTAGCAGTTCGAATCCACCCAGAGGTGCCTTAGAAGAAAAGCCTGGCGATCTACTTCCAAAAATCAGCTAGTGGAAACCTTGTGGATAATGGTAGAGGTCAGTGAAAATGAAAGAAACCCTCAATGAGGTGGACTGACACAATAGCCAGAATAATGGACTCAAACATAACAATGATTATGAAGATGGTACAGGACTGGGCACCATGAGGTGGGGCCAACTCGATGGCAACCAACGATAACATTCTTGTACTCTCAGAGGTATACAAAAAAAAATACCAAACCCACTGCCGTCGAGTCAATTCCGACTCATAGCGACCCTATAGGACAGAGCAGAACTGCCACGTAGAGTTTCCAAGAAGCGCCTGACGGATTCAAACTGCCGACCTTTTGGTTAACAGCGTAGCACTTAAACACTACGCCACCAGGGTTTCCCTCAGAGGTGTATTATCCCCATTTTACAAATAAGGACACAGTGGCTGAGAATTTCAGTGCTCACGGCCATGTGGGACTGGACCCCAGGCCTGTACGGCACAAAGCCTCTGTTCTGTTCACAGTGCTTCATGTCCTCATCTTTCCATGTGGCTGGGGGACTGTCAGAGGCATGCTGCCTGGATAACGCCCAGGTTTGGCCACCTGGTCTGTGGGCATGAGCTGTGGAAGAAGCAATAAACCTGCTGCAGAGGGGACGCGTCAGGACCAGAGCACCTCGCAGGCCCTGAAAGCGGGGCCCTGCCATTTCCTGACACAGACACCTGTGTGTGTGTGTGTGTGTGCGCGCGCGCGCCCGCATGCCTTCACACAGACGGCAGGTAAATACATCCAGCTCACAGAAACCCTCGCTGAGGTGGGCACTGAGACCCCTGCCCCCATCATTCAGTCCAGTCACCACAAACCTAAACCAGTCGCCTTGGGGGGCTGGGGGGTGGAGGAGTTAAAGAAAGATGCCAAGAAATCATCTAACCAGCCTCTGCCCCACCTCTCTTTCTCAGATGGGAAGACAATAATCGGCCAGAGACGGAGGGGCCTTACCACATGAGGGCTGACTTCCAGCTCTATCCATGGCTTCCCTCTGACCAGTCACTGGCTGCTTTAAGCTCACTGGAGCCCCTGGGTGGTATAAATGTGCTCTGCTGCTAGCCACAAGTTTGGGGGTTTGAGTCCACCCAGAGGTGCCTCAAAAGAAGGGCCTGGTGATCGACTTCCAAAAAAAAAATCAGCCATTGAAAACCTTATAAAGCACGTCTCCACTCTGACACACATGGGGTCGCTATGAGTCAGGGTCAACTCAAGGGCAGCTGGGTTTTTTTAGGCACGTTATCCCCTTGAATTCTCACAGTAACCTTGTGAGGTAGATATTATTATAATATTATTATCCCCAATTTACCGACAAGTGAGGGGAGGCTTAGCGGTTAATTCACTTGCCCTACGTTCACACAGAAGTGAATGACCAAGCCTGGGTTTGAAGTCTGGTCTGTCTGACTTCAAGATCCTGGATCTCAAGACATCCCATTTCACTCCTCTAATGGGCTCGCAGCTTCCCTTTTTTAAGTGTTAACTACAGCCCCTGACCCTGTCTGGAGAACAGCTCAATCGGCTGGATCTGAGGCCAACAGTGAGTGTGGGCCTTGGCCCCCAAGGGCAGGTCCCCAAGGCAGGCTGACAGCGGCAGACCCATCAGGACTCCAGGCCATTAGATTAACTAGTGGGAGTTAACTTCCTGTGTCAGAAGGATGTCCGTAATTGAAGTAAGGCATAACTAGCAATTTAGATCTGCTGACCTCGCTGCCTGGAGGAAAGAGAAGCAGGAGCCAGCCGGTGCCTCCTGGGCCTCCCAACTCTCCCTGAAGATGTCACAGCTCTAGACTCAGCCCCTACTCCAAGGCCCGACGCCCAGGCTCTTCCGTCTGACTACAGTCTGTTCTGCTTCTGCATCTGCCTGTGCGTGACAGCCCAGAGAGCTGAAAACCCCGTGCAGATGCAGTCCTGCCTCAGGACTGGGGCACTGTGGACAGGCCAGAGAATTCCAGGGACCTGGCTGGAGGACAGCTTCTCAAAATGACAGGCCTGGATATCGATCCTGGACAGATGGTTTTAAGCCCTTGGAAAGGTGAGTGATGGTCACCAGGTGCCAACGTGGCCTCACGGAAAGAAAGCCAGTCATGCCCGGCTAAGTTCATTTCTTTTTTGGACACAGTTATGATGACCGGTGGAGCTGGGGTTGGCCGTGCCTGCTGGGCCTGGGTTTGGGCACAGCTGCTGCCCAACTCTCTGATTTTGTCAGAAGCAAGATGATGGGCTGGTCCTTGTCCACTCCTGAGATGTGGAAGGAGGCCTCCAGAAGGACTGGGGCCAGACCATGAACCTCCGCAGTGGTGCCCATGACAGAAGGCACCATAAGGAAGACGAGGATCATGTAGCTCATACAGCCTGCATGGGAGCCAGCTCACCACTTCCATGACCATTCACACTGGCCTTGGTAAGCTGGAGCCATGGCCCCAGCCAAGAGTATGAAATGAAGTCTCTCTCAACCCCCAGCTCTAAGCATTAACCCTCACTCCTCAATCCCCACCACTCCCTTCTCTCCAGCCCTGCTGCCTCTCTGCCAATATCACACTGGCCCCTCTCACCCAAAGCTCCTTCTGGCCTGGTTCTATGTTCTTCTTCATCCTCTCCTTACTGCTTCCCACACTTGAAAGCCCCCGGGTTGCTATCCACTGCCATGGAGACCAAGTCTACCACCATTTCAGCCCCCCTCCCATCATAAAAGCAACCCCACGAACATCTCCTCTTTCTTGGAATCTTCTGGAAGAGCTCTGAAAATTGTTGGCTTGTTCTCACCATCCCCTCCTTGTCCCTGTTGTTGTTGTTAGTTGCCCATGGCTCCGACTCATGGCAACCATATGTATAAGAGAATGAAGCATTGTTCATTCGAGCACCATCTTCATGATGGTTGGTATGTTTGAATCCATTGTTGCCCCTGGCTCCCCCAATTCTGCCCACTATCTGGGTCACTGGATGGAACGTGCCCGCTACCCAACACTGCTTATTCGTCTTCTCTTACTGCTGACTGTGGTTAATCTATCCCACGCTTCTGCTTCAACCCCAGGAAGGATTAGGACCCTGCCTGCCTCCATCCCTCTTCCTGGGCCAATTCTCCATCACTCTTGGCAGTTACACTGACAAACCACGACCTCACCCTCAAGGCAAATGCTGCAAAGAAGGCACCAGGTCACTGAGTCTCATCTGCGGTCCCTGCAGAGTCATGAGGCTGCCCTTTTGATCAATAAATGACCCTTAAACAGGGTCAGATTAAGGCACATGAGGGCCCTAAACACTGATAACCTGGGGGCTTTCTCCTCTGCTTACTCATGCATTGCGATGGGATATGTGAGTTAAATGAGTACGTGTACATATACGTGTGTGTCTTAGCTATTCATGACTTAACTTCTTTTTAAATGTGACTGTAATATTAGTGATTAAACGCAAAAAGCGGCATATACCATTTCAGCAGAATGAGATGAACTAGATTATAAAATATTTAGTCAATGTGAGTCCTAAGATCTGTACTATAGGCCACAAAGAACGTTCCGTATATTCTACAACAAAGAAGATGAGTCAATGAACTTAGTCTTTGCCTTGGACAGCTGGTGCCCCTGTTTCGCTGATGCCCTAAACACATGCTTACCTCGCGAAGCCCCCAGCCAAGACAGAGCCCACCCAGGAGACCAAGCCCAGGGTTCCTCTTCTACATGAAAGTATACAGCCACTTCATTCCCACAGGGTGAGCTGAGAAATCTAGACAGCACACATGGGTGTTTATGTTCAGCATGTTCAAAAGACGTTTGGGGGCATCTTGCAGGATCTGTTAAACTGGATCTTGTCGGATTTTTACCTGAGTGGTGAGATGAATTGAGACTCAAGTCTGTATTTTATCAATTGCTGGTTAGTTCACTTTTGTCTTGCTGGTAGACGGAATTTTGAAGAAAAGGTCTAGGGAAGAAAGCTTGCCTAGAGAGGCTGAGAGGTAGGCTTTTCAAGAAAAGGGGTAGTTGGGTGGAGGTAGGAGAGATGTGGCAACTGCTCTAAGAACTGTGGAAAAGGGATGATTTTTTTAAAGAGAATGTTCAATAGGTTCTGCTGTGTAGCGTCTAGTGGGACCCCCCTCCTCCACTGTCCATGCAAATGTCAGCAACTCAAGTCCACCCAGAAGCGCCGTGGTAGAAAGTCCTGGCAGTCTGCTTCCAAAAAACCTGTGAAGCACAGTTGTACTCAGAAGCGACTCCATGTCAACTGGTTTGGTTTTGCTCAAGCTTCTGCAGTTGCAGTTGTGTTTGTTTGCAGTAAAGACTGTTGAGATTGGCTGCCCAGCAAGCCCAGTTGTCTTTGTGTTACCCTTTGTTTTTGTTTCTGTTAGCTGCATCAAGGCAACCCCAACTCATGGTGACCCCATGCACAATGGAACAGAACAAAACGATAGTCACATGCCATCCCCATGATGGGTGGTGGACTGGACCGTTGTGAACCACAGGGTTTTCGTTGTCCGATTTTTGGAAGCAGATTGCCAGGCCTTTCTTCCTAGTCTGTCTCAGTCTGGAAGCTTCACTGGAACCTGCTCAGCATCATAGCAACAGGCAAGCATCCACTGACAGATGCGTGGTACTGAATATGAGGCGCGCTGGCCAGGAACCGGGTAAAAATCCAAAACTCGCTGCAGGATTGCTCCTTGAGTTGGCTCTCCTGCAAAGACCCAGCAGGGTCAGCTGCCCGGAACAACCTAGCCCACGTGCTCTGACCTCAGATGTACCCTCCCAGCTCCTCACACAGCATCGTCTATTTATGACAGATTCTAGGGCTCAAAAATTGAAACACAGTCATAGATGCTAAGGCACTGAAGCAACAGGAGATCGATGGGAACATGTGCCTGGGGTTCATGATTAATAATGCAACACCAAGGCTCCTCGCACAGGAAATCACAACCGGGTTCTGTAAACAGAGAAATCCCCCAAACAACCCAGGGCCGTTGAGTCAGTGGCATTAATTACATTGGCAATGGTGTACAACCGTCACCAACATTTCCAAGATGTTTTCATTACCCCAAACAGAGACTCAGTACCCCTTAAGCAATAACTTCCCAGCCCACTTGGCCCCCAGTTGATATTCTTTTTGAGATCTCTGCACATTGGTATTTATAGACTTAGCTTGTTCCTTTTGACTGTTGCGTAATATTTTAAAGTGTGAATAAACTTGATTTTATTTTTCAAGACCCCGCTTACTGGCCATTTAGGCTTCACGGCTCCTGGCTGTTACAAATGATGCTACGACAAACATCCCCTGACTTTTGGGGTTCACCTGGAGACTCTCTGGGCACATACACAGTATTGGAATTGGTGGGGTGTAGGGAAGATGCACCTTCTGTTTTCCTAAGTACCGCACCCCTGCCTTGCTTCTAGGTGGCCATCCGGCTACTGCCTTCATTTTACGGCTGGTAAGATCAAGGGCCAGAGCAGGGAAGTCCTTGCCCTACTTCTAGAATCTGAGGGTTCTGACTTCCGCTCCAGGGCTCCGTCCACTCAGAACACTCCATCCCCTGTCTTTGGGGCTCCAGAAGCGCACGAGCCAGCAGTAACCTCCACCCTGGGGTAGAAGCTCCACGTTTCTTCTCTGTCTCCGAGCGCAGTAGTACTCACCACAAACCTCCCCAGGAGCTGGTGGGGAAGAAGGTGGGAGGGTTGAGCGGAAGTCAGCATGGAGAGGCAGGCCTCCTGTGACACAACAGAGATAAACTTTGGAGGCTCAGGCACCTGTAGCAGCACCTGTGTGTGATGAAATCTCCTGCTACAGGGCCCCCCTCCCTCTGGGCCACTTTGCAGGGGCAAAGTTTGCACTTGTTGATGCGGATATCAAAGCGTATTAGTCTGGACTCCCCAGAGAGGACCCCACGCTGCTCAGAGCTCAGGCAGCTGCTGAATAAATGCCAAGACAGCCACTAGGGGGAAGGAACCCTAAGAAAGGGCCATTCTGTCCATCCCCCTGCCTTCAGGGGAGATTTTGCTTAAACCTTCAGACCTCTGTTAGGCCATATGTTTGTAAGGGAAAAATCCCTTAATTTTAATAAATTCCTTAATCCCATTCCAGTTGTTTAACGGTGCTATCTGGCCAACTCTTCCCAGCATTTGCTCTATTTCTCTCCTACGATAACAACGGAAACCCTGGCAGTGCAGTGGTTAAGAGCCACGGCTGCTAACCTAAATGTTGGCGGTTCAAATCCACCAGGCGCTCCTTGGAAACCGTATGGAGCAATTCTACTCCATCCTACAGGGTCGTTATGAGTCAGAATCAACTCGACGGCAACCAGTATACTGACATATAAGAACAACTGGAGCTCTGGTGGCGCAGTGGTTAAGAACTCAGCTGCTAACCAAACTGTTGGCAGTTCGAATCCACCAGCTGCTCCTTGGATACCCCACGGGGTAATTCTCATCTATCCTATAGTGTGGCTATGCGTCAGAATCGGCAATAGGTTTTTGGTTTTTTGTAACTACGACAATGGGGCTGACTCAGGGCGACCCCGTGCACAACGGGATGAGACCACTGTGATCCATAGGGTTTTCATTGCCTGATTTTCCAGCAGTGGATCACCAGGCCTTTCTTCCTAGTCTGTCTTAGTCTGGAAGCTCCACTGGAACCTGCTCAGCATCATAGCAACAGGCAAACCTCCATGGACTGATGGATGTTGTCTGCACATGAGGCTCATTGGCTGGGAATTGAACCCAGGCCTCTGGCATGGAGGGTGAGAATTCTGTCACTGAGCCACCACTCACTGCCCTCTGCAAGGAGCACTGAATGTTTGCTGAGGGACTACTACATGCCAGGAATCGTTTTAAGCGCTTTACATGTGTTACCTCATTGAATCCTTACTGTAACATAAGGAGGCAGGCATTATTTGGCCCCATTTTACAGATAAGGAGACTGAGGCTCAGAGAAGCTAGGTATCTTTCTTTAAGTTACACAGCTAGTAAGTGATAGAGCAAGTATTCAAGTCCATGCTCCTACCTTAACCACTAGAGGGAAGAAAACAAGAAAAAACTTAAGACAAAAACAGGACACAGAAAACCAGGAGGCTGAAGCTCTGCCACTAATTCACGTGCAACCTGGGGACAAATCGCCGCCCCTGCCGGTCTCCGTGTTCCCCGGTCTATACAGCCAGCCCGCCAGACTGGCAGGTTACCCCGAGCCTTTTCCGGGCTCCTATGATCCTGCGGTTTTCCGAATCCCACAGGTGAGGTGCCCCGGCAGGTCCGGGAGGCGAGGAGGCTCTGAGTCAGCAGGCGTCTCCAGGGCACAGATGTGGCCACCTGGTCTGGGCAGACGCCTCCTGGGGACTCTCAGAGCCGCCCTGCCCGGCGGTGCCAACCCAGTACCCCGGGCAAACTCCCGGGGCTGCTCCGGCCATCTATTCGTATTGGAATTTGAATGCTTCTGGTCAGAACGAATTTTACAAGGGTTTTGCAAGTGAATTGACTCCACTTATTAAAGATAGACTAGATTACACGCCGAGTGAAAGGACACTCACTCCCGGGGCCTCGGGGCCTCGTTGCCTTTCGCGGAGACGGAAGCAGCCCTTTCCGAGCGGCCCCCGGTAAACCACAGTGGGGAGACATTTCAGCGAGCAGATGCCAATTAAATTACCGGCTGAAGGCTCGCCGTCCATCAGGGAAACATCGTGGCCCAGATGGGCTGCTGATGAATAAAAAGGCAATTCTCAAAATCCCCTCTGGTTATGTTATGCAAATCTATTTCGGAAGGCAGGAAATCAAAGGCTAAGAGACAAGTGTTCAGGGGAAGCCTGGACTTTGAGTCAGGAAATGTCTAAGGAAGGGAGGGCGAGGGAGCGGGAGAGGGAGGGATAGGCAGGGAGGTGTGAGGTGTGTTTAGAGAAGGAACTGTCAGGAACTGCGGCCGGTAGGGGGCGCTACATCTGCTCTTTGTCTTCAGAGTCTCTGCGGAGTAATCTTAAAAGGAGTCCCCGGGCGGGGCAAACAGTTAACGTGCTGGGCTGCTAACTGGAAGATTAGATGTTCAGGCCACCCAAAGGTGCCACTGAAGGAAGACCTGGTAATCACTTTTTTTTTTGTTTGTTTGTTTGAGAAACTTTTTTATTTTTAAATAATTTTTATTGTGCTTTAAGTGAAAGTTTACAAATCAAGTCAGTCTCTCACATATAAACGTATATACGCCATACTACATACTCCCACTTACTCTCCCCTAAATGAGTCACCCTGCTCCCTCCTTCCAGTCTCTCCTTTCGTGACAATTTTGCCAGTTTCTAACCCTCTCTACCCTCCTGTCTCCCCTCCAGACAGGAGATGCCAACACAGTCTCAAGCGTCCACCTGATACAAGTAGCTCACTCTTCGTCAGCATCTCTCTCCAACCCATTGTCCAGTCCCTTCCATGTCTGAGGAGTTGTCTTCGGGAATGGTTCCTGTCCTGGGCCAACAGAAGGTTTGGGGACCAGGACCACCGGGATTCCTCTAGTCTCAGTCAGACCATTAAGTCTGGTCTTTTTATGAGAATTTGGGGTCTGCATCCCACTGTTCTCCTGCTCCCTCAGGGGTTCTCTGTTGTGCTCCCTATCAGGGCAGTCATCGGTTGTGGCCGGGCACCATCTAGTTCTTCTGGTTTCAGGATGATGTAAGTCTCTGGTTCATGTGGCCCTTTCTGTCTCCTGGGCTCATAATGGTAATCACTTCTTAAAGATTAAAAAAAAAACAAAAAAACTCTGCCATCCAATGGATTCCAACTCATGGCGACCCCATGTGTTACAGAGTAAAACTGCTCCCTAGGGTTTTCTTGGCTGTAATTTTTGTGGGAGCAGATTGCCAGGCCGTTCTTCCTCAAGTGTCACTAGGTGGATTCAAACCTCCAGCCTTTAAGTTAGTAGATGTGCTTCCGAAAGCTCACAGCCATTGAAAACCCTCTGGAGTGCAGTTCTCCCGAGACACGTGGGGTGCCCAAACTCGACAGCAAATGTTTAGTTTGTTTTTATCCTAAGCGGGTGAGGGATTTCCTTTATGCCATTGTGGAAGTTTAATAGTTAGAAGGGTGTCTTGGACTCAGAGCCTATCGGAGTTGGAAGGACCTCTCGACCCAGCCCATCAGACCCAATCCCAGCTCAGCACCTCACTTTATAGATGGGAGGAGGTGGTGGGAAGTCGAGTTTTGCCACTGAGTCATTCGGACTCATGATGCCACCAAGGGACACCGATGGGGAAGCTAGCCCCAGGTAATGGGGCTCAAAACCAGGGAGCTGGTGGCAGAGCTGGGACTCAACAAGGATTCCCAGGTTCCTAGCTCAGGACTGTGTCCTCACAGCTTTCCATGGAGATGTAGGGAGCAGTCACTGGCATGTGGCAAGAAGTATCTTCTACCTTCTCACCTTGTGTCCCCAAGAGAATCATTTTGCCCCTCCACTCCTTGCTGCCAGGAGAAGCAGGGTGTGTTGCTGGTGCACAGATTGCATTTTTCTTGCAGAAATAATACGAGGGCTGGATGACATGTATGTAACAGAGATGCTTCCTCTCTCAAGTAACAGACACAGACCCAGGATCTCTTTAACACACAGGGAACTTACTGGAGGACGATCAGGGTCTCGGAGTCTCTGGGTGGTGCAAACAGTCAAAGTGCTTGGCTGCTGACAGAAAGATTGGAAGTTCAGGTCCACCCAGAGGTGCCTTGGAAGAAAGGCCTGCCAGTCTACTTCTGAAAAATCAGCCATTGAAAACTCTGTGGAGCACAGTTCTTGTTCTTTATGCTTCTATAACAGTCTTAAATCACATAAGGTACATGTCCCTATTATACTTTCAAAATATATATGTATAAGCATTTATAAGATGAACACAGGAATATTTTTACCTTTGTGAGGCTCTCTAACTATCGATCACTAGAAACCTGTAAGTCATTAGAAAGTTATTTAGAAAATTTCTGAACTTAGACATAGAAAAACATGTGAAAAATGTGAACAACCTTTAAGTTGGCTTTGACCCTGCATGCTGTGACAAAAGAAAACTATGAGGTTGAGCCATGGTCAAGCCTTCCTCCCAAGACCTCTCCTTAAAGGTAAATGCCTGAAGTGTAACAATTGGAACTCTAACCTTTGAACTAACATTGTAATAAATTCTGATTCTCCAGCTCTAAATGAGTGTTGTAAGGTCTTACTAGGGTGCCTTGCCATGACTACCTTGCGATAAGCTAGACTCGAGTTTATGCATGACAAACCTGAGTATCTACTACTTTCTAAGCTTAAAATCCAACAGTGCAGTTCTACTCTGACACACACGGGGTCACCAGGAGTCGGAGTTGACTCCAAGGCAGCTGGTAATTGATACTACTCCGTGCACAAAGGTCCTAGTGCGTCCTCTGACCGGAAACTTCAGGGGCAAGGCTAGCCCCCTCCCAGTCAACTGTGGTCCCACCATAGTGCTTTGCAGGTGGAGCTGGGGCCGCCTGTGTGTTTTTAAAAGTTTCCTCATCGCAAGATTTCATATTTGGGAAATAAGAACAACTACCATTTTCAGAGTTCAAGTTATATTTCAAACTATAGAAGGGAAAACTTAGCGAAAGTCTTCTTGGCGTTACATACAATGAGCCTTAACTTGGGGAGGTAGATTTCTGCTCCCCTCCCCAGAGTGAAAGAGTTACTAGAAATTCCTGGGGTGGGAGGAATGAGATTTTTTTGCACATCAGAAGGGAGCAGCTGGGCTAAGAAGTTAAAGAAAGCAGTGATGGAGGCAATGGGCACTGAACTGGGAATTGGAAGACCTTAGGTCTAGTCCCAGCGTGGCTACTGATTTCCTGTGGGACCCATCCCCACTCCGAGCTTTTGTTCTCCATCTGCAGGAAAAACACAGTTGTTGTTGAGTCAACTCCAGCTCATGGCAACCCCATGTGTGTCAGAGTAGAACTGTGCTCCACAGGGTTTTCAATGGCTGATTTTTCGGAAGCAGGTTGCCAGGCTTTTCTTTTGAGGCACCTCTGGGTGGACTCGAACCTCCAAACTTTTGGTTAGCAGCTAAGTGTGTTAACTGTACCACCAAGGACTCCACCTGCAGAAAAACCAAAACCAAACCCATTGCCATCAAGTGGATACTGACTTACAGCCACCCTATAGGACACAGTAGAGCTGCCCCATAGGGTTCCCAAGGAGTGGCTGCTAGATCCGAACTGCCGACCTTTTGGTTAGCAGCCGATCTCTTAACCACTGAATTCTTCTCTGTCTACCCCTCAGAATAAGAGATCTGAAAATGCTTTGTGATGGGTACATCGTTATGTAAAAAGACTACTTCAGAGAGTATGAAAGGTGGTGGGGGTCGGCCTCAGAATCATGCCAGAATTTCAGGGCTTCTTGCCTGGATCTAGGGATTGTGAGCCCCCTGGAACTGAATGGGAAACTATGTCTGTGTGTGTGAGAGTGTGTGTTTGTGTGTCTATGTATGTGTGTGTGTGTACATGCTTCCTGAGGAAAGGGTCTGTAGCTTTTACCAGATTTTTAAAGTGGCCTTGAACCTTCAGAATAGCAGGAAGTCCTGTTTAGTGAACCCCTTTGCTCAGATGGGAAACAGGCCTCCTAAGAGAGCATGTGAGTCTGAGGTTTGTTTGTGTCTAAAGCTGTGAACAATTATCTGAGTTAATTAAAAGCTCTGGCAGAGCCAAGCCAGGGCCCCCATTCCCCTCCCTCAGCCCAGCGGCCTTCTGTCACACATGCCACAGGTCACAAGAGCTGCAGCAGTCTTCCGTGTGTCTGAGGCCCCAGCAGGAAGAAGGCATCCGTGTGCCAGGCCACGCTCCCTCCTGAGGCGAGGACAGTATCATCCCTGACAGAAGGAGCAGAGTCCCCAAGGCCCTGTCTAGGTTGTCCTCACAGAGACCCACAGCTCTGCTGGCCCCACATCTGTTTCCAACATGCCTGGGATTTCTTTTTGACAAGAAAGTAAACGTTGTCTGGACAGCCACCTACGCGGCGGAAAGCTGCCGGCTTCCCATTGGAGGGTGGGGAGATTCTGCGGGTCTTTAAGGATGGCAGAGATGCTCCTGGCCTGCTGAGCAGATATAAAGTCCATTAGTAAGAACTAATGAAGACACAGAAGGCAGGTCAAGGAGAGGCCCGGCTTGCTGCGAGGGCTCGCATACAGGCTGGAAGCTGTGTGGGGCCTGCAGTTGCCCTCGCGCTGTGGGTCAGTCTTCAATATTTGCCTCTCCTGTACACGCTGTCCTTGGATCCTCATTGTTCTCAGTTCAGTGGTTTGGGCAGTGAGTCTGTTTCCCATTCGATATAAAAAGCCCGTGCCTGCCTGTGGACCTCTCGGCACATTCGTTGTGAAGCTCGGATTTATGATGGATCGGATTTCAGAGGAAGCATCGATTAAATACAGATGGAGCATTTGGCAAGGGCCTGGGGCTCCCAGTAGACGCCCCCATTTAGAAACAGAATGAAGATTAGAAAGCGTGAGCAAGGGACATCTGGGGCAAACTGCATATTCAAGGGAAAGTCGGGAGGACAGGGTGAGGGGAAACTGCTCCTTCCTGTTCAAGGGCATCTTCTCGAAGTCTGAGGAAAATTCTGTCAGGAGAAGTAATGTCACCACCTCAAACACATCCGGTCTGGTCACTTGATGCTCTTCCTGTCCCTTCTGTTGGGACCGGGATGGCGGCAGGGCAGCCTCCTTTCTGGCTAAACCCCGTCAGTGCCTTGGTGTAATGGCACTATGTTCACAAGTGTGGCCTCTCCTCTCAAGACTCTGGGCCTTTGCCATGCTGTTCCGTCTGCCTCTTCTTTAGTCACCAGCATCTCACTTATCTTCCAGGGTTCTAACTGAAATACCACCTCCTCCACGAAGAACGCCAAATTGTAACCCTCACTCAGTAAAAACCAGTCACTCCTTTCAGTGTACAGTATGCGACTCTGCCGTCTATTTCACCTTCATTTTCATTCTGCCTTAAAATATAGCTTCTAGAACAGGATCTGTGCCTCAACTCTCTGTTTCCGATGTGTAGCATGTCCAAACCTAAACCAAACCCACTACTGTCAAGTTGATTCTGATCATGGCGACCCCATGTGTTATAGAATGGAACTGCTCCATGGGGTTTTCTTAGCTATAATCTTGAAGAAAGCAGCTTGCCAGGCCTTTCTTCCTTGGTAATGCTGGGTGGATTTGAACCCACAACCTGCAGGTTAATAGTCAAGCGCAAACCACTTGTGAGCCTTCCCCCAAACCCACTGCCGTCGAGTCAATTCCAACTCATAGCGACCCTGTAGGACAGAGTAGAACTGCCCCAAAGGGTTTCCAAGGCTCTCATCTTTATGGAAGCAGATTGCCACATCTTTCACCCTCCAAGTGGCTGGTGGGTTTGAACCGCCAACTTTCAGTTAGCAGCCGAGTACTTAACCACTGCACCACCAGGGCTCCTCATAGTGAGCCTTAAATGAATGTTAATCCAAATTAAAAAGTGTCTTATGACAGAGTCTGGAGAAGACGTGCTTGCTTTTTGTGGTGCACATCAGCCCGCCCTCCCTCTGGGAACAGCACTTGGGTTTCCCCTGGGAAGCTGCCCCTATCCCATCCCGGGCTATGCAACTGAGATGATGCTGATCCAGGGGTGGACATGTGACTCGGATCTGACCAATCAGAGCAGAGGATTAGATCCAGGTTGGGCTTGTTACTCAAGTTGGGCCAATCAGAGCAGAAGAGCAATCATCCAGGGGCATGTTCGGCCACTACTGAGAGTGAGGGGCTTCCTCCTGCTGGGGCTGCTAGGCCGGGCTGCTGGTGTCCACGTTGCCATCACACTGGCGGAGTTTGCCTGAGACTGATGCCTTTAGGAGGAAACCAGGCTGGAGGCTGGCTGGTGAGGCACAGCAAGCCCAGGTACACCTGGGGCAATGGCTGGTGCCAGGATGTCCAATTTGGAGAGTGCTTCCTGGCAGCAGGGGTCCGAAGCCATAGGTGGGAGCCTGACTTATGACTTCAGGGCAGATCCCCAGCCCCCGGTGGGAGGCTTGGGGAGGAGGAGCCCAGACAAAGGTAGGCTGGGTGCCAAGTGATGGACTCTGTGGTACACTGGTAAGTGCACAAAATTTGTCAAAAGACCTGGGGACAACCACTTTCTAGTTGGGAAGATCCCCATCTCATTTGGCTTCAGTTTCATCTGTAAAAGGGTTAATAACCCCCACCTCAGTGTTATTGTGAATTAAATGACATAATGTACATAAGGCACTCAGACATAGCACTCAAGCAGTGAAGTTACTGTGTTACTCTGGGGGCTGGGTTCGGAGCAGGGCCCAGTCCCAGCAGAAGTGTTGGGATGAGGGAGGCAGATGATGGAGTGGATGTAAACTGAGGCAGCAGCTCGGCCTCTGAGCAGCCTGCTCTGTCAGACCGATAGGAAGGTAAGAAGCATATCGCATCCATCTTTGTATGACTAGAACTAAGCACAGTGCCTAAAGTAGAGCAGGGCCTCAGTAAATATTCGTTGATTTTAAGAGATGGAAACTGCACTGACAGTGAGCATCTGCTGTATTTTCTAGACCAACTAAGAATCATTGACTTAGGAGAAAAACGCAACTGTGTGACAGAATGGAAAAAATACTAGACTTGGAAGAGGTCCAGATTGAGTTCTAGTTTTGTCAATGTGTGTCTGTATGGCTCCAAGTAAGTCCCTTAATTTCTATAGGCCTCAACTTATTCATCTGTAAAATGGGGTTATTAATACTTTGTCTACCCCATAAAGATGTTGTCCAGTTCAGAAAGTTCTGGAAGCGCTGTGAGACCTACAGGAAACATGGAGGGGCAACATCCATGGGTGTAGTCAGTCCCCAGGGCTGATGTGAGCCAGAAGGGACGCTTACCGGAGGCAGCCCAAGGCAGTCAGCTAAAGTGAGGACCCGGGTGTGTGCTTGCGGCAGCCAAAAGCATGGCTAGAAAAACGGTGTTGCCTAAGTGTCCAGTTTGAAGGCCAAGGCCAGTGTAGACACAGGTCTACAGCAGGGAGGATTCCAAGCAGGAGAGAACACAATGAAAGGAAGAAGGCATGGAAAGCAGCTCAGAGAACTAAACCCGTGAGAACAAGCTGAAAGTTTCCCTCTACAAGGTTCTCAGTAATAAACCTAAGCGTTAATACTTATTGAGCGCTTACTAGACGCCAGGTGCTATTCTATGTGTTTTCATGGGTTACTTCCCTTAACCCTCACCATGGCCCTGGCTGGGTGCTATTTTTATTTTCATTTCACTGATTAGGAAACTGAAGTGATCACACAGGATTTTAACTCAGGCCGACTGGCCCTGGCTCTGATTCATAACCACCCCAAATTACTGCTGGTAGGCAAAGCCAGGTGGCTACAGTCACCTAAAGAGAGAATATATCTAAAGGCATTTTGTAAATTTTCAAGTACTAGGTAGATTTTCGATGTTGTTAAATCTAAAGAATATAACTTCTTTTGGCCTCTAGGTACCTCTCCAAGAGTGGTGTGTTGGGCGGTTTTGGTTAAGGAGACCACGTCTCTTACTGAGATTGGATCATGCCCAGGAGGTCTTTAGGCCCACGGAGGGAGTGTGGCTGCACAGGCTTTGGTGGCCACTTTATCTCCACGGACCTCTGGACCCCCAGCCTCCCATGTGCTCTCGAGGAATCATTGTCTGCTTTTGTCTTCCCAAGTCCTAATTAAGCTAAGGTCCCAAGAACACTGGAGCTGTGGGGTAGATGGCAGAGCCCATGTGTCACGGATTGGAATGGTCCTGTCCCTCTTGGCCAAAGCATTTCAAAGCTTGACAGCTTCCTGGAATTTGCCCATCCCCATGTGAGTGGCCAAGCATGAAGAGAAAGACCAAGGGCCCCACTCTAGCAGGGGGCAGGAACATACAGTGGGCTTCTTGGCTCAGGCCCGGGGACCTTCTGAAGGGCTCTGCAGCCCACGACTGGGTGGTTGACCTGGCAATAAGACCTAAGAGAAGACAGAGGAAAGATGGGTGGGGAAGGAAATGCGTGGCTAGGTTCAGAGAGGGAGGCAGTGAGGAAGGTTGGAGGTGGGGGAAGGCAGAGTAAAGCAAGGTAAGAAGAAACCCCAAGAGGGATCTTCGAGAGTAGAAATGGGCAGAGGGTGGAGGGTTGCAATGATAGCCAAAGGCTAACAGTGGCTGGGAGGGAGAAGGCTGTGGTGAGGGGGGTTTCGGAGATAAGGACTTGGAGGTGGGCAGTGTCTCAGTGAGGATAGGCTCTCAGGAGCGGTCTTAGGTTGGGCTGCTGAGATGGAGGACCTAAGCAGCTCTTTGGTGTAAAGGTGCTCTAGGAATGATTGGGAAAGACTCTTTAAGGTTCTCCAAGGAGGATTTTAAGATCCTGGAATTGGGGGAGAGAGGAGTGAAAACCCTAAGAAGACCCAGGGGTATCATGGGAAGTGAATGACACCACCAGGGAGAAAGGAGAGGGCCTGGATTTCCAAGGGGAGAACCATCCTGTGGTGAGGACACAGCAGTGGTCAGGAAGAGGGAGTAGCAGCAAGGAGACATGAGTACCTTTTCCTGGGTCCACAAAAAGGAACAGGAAGGGAGTAGCCTCCATAAGTGGCAGACCATGTGGGGAGCCAAGCTCAGGGAAGGCAAGGAGGTAGAGGTGTCTCAGTTATCCTCCAGCAGCAGGACATGGCAGAGCCTATCCTTAGACACACCTGCTGGGGTGAGAACAGATGGACTCAACTGCAGGCCACAGGAGAAAGTCCAATTGGATGGATGGAAAATCAGAGCCAAAGAAAAGTGGTGAGACAGCAGATTTGGTTTAATGAGGGTTCCCAGGCAGATGGACACCAGGAACAGCTATGGGCACTCTAGGAAGAGCAGAGGAAAAGAGTTATGGGGAGGAGGGAAAGGTCAGTCTCAGGGAGATGTGGCAGCAGGCTCCCAGCCGCAGGCTGAGGTTCGGGAGCCACACTTCAAGCTCTGATGAGACAGGTGAGAGCAAAGCAGGGCCCTGTGTTAGAAGAGCAGGTGCCCTGGACTGGCTGGCAAGAGGAGGACCTAACTACTAGAGCTAAGGTGTAAGGGGAAGGCCTGACCACGCAAACACATCAATGTCTGGATATCAGACCTGTGAACTCCAGGCCAGGGTGCGAATGCTATTATCAGTTGACTGAGTTCACTTGGGCCTGACAGCCAGCCCAGGGTCCCAGTCTAGAATTTCCAGGGTCCTTTACTGAGGACTAAAAGGACGCACACAGGATGGCTGGAAGAGGCCCTTCCAGCCCAGGCCCAACTTATTGGATTCAACCAACCAACTAACACGCTAGTGTTGAAAGAGACCAGAGATCTCTATTTGGAATCAACAGAGAGCTGAATGGGAGAAGGCCAATGTTGGTGAAGATAGATACAGCCGCCACTGCCTTTCTTCTGCTTCTCAAGAGCCCAGAAACCACCAGTTCTCTCACCAGCTGATGCTTCCAAAGGGCATGTCTGTGAGATGAGTCTGTGGAGATGCAGGCTCCCCTGATGCATCTGCAGGTTTTGCAGTGAGTTCTCATCACGGTCTCAAGCTGCTCAGCGACAAGGCTTCCTCTCAGAAACACAAGAGTTAGTGAAACCTACACTGCGTTACAGAGAAAAGCAGCAGCCTCCTGCTGCTAGTCTGGGAACCCTTGCCTCCCTGTTGTCTTCGGGGGCCTTGCTCAGATCCTTCCTCCTGCTCTTCAGACCCACAGATGCACAGTCCAGCTTTCTTTGCTGCTCGTACCTCCTTGCAGCACAGCGTCTACCCCCGCCCAGCCCACTCACCCTTGCCTTCAGGGAAGCAGGAACTGTTAGCCAGGAAGTGAGGTGAGCGAGAAAGACATCCTCTCATCATCTCTCCAAGCTCCGATGCTTCCCTGCCCTAGCACCGAGAGAGAAAGGACCACAGTCCTGAGACAGTCAAGGGTACAAAGAGGAAGAGGAGGGAGTCATTTCTATGGTCCCACCCCTGCCCTGCTGGCCCACACCCCCAATCATATAGGGGGGCTCTGTGACCAAGGCACTGTGAGGGGGCTCAAATCCTGCCTTAGGCAGGAGGCAAGTTCCCAGCATTGACTTGGAATTCTGACTGCATTAGTACCTCAGAAACTGTCACAGATGGCACTCTATTTCAGGGTCACAAAAGGTTAACAGAGATTTTTGTGGCCGATACAGAGATGCTATCTATACAGGCAGTCACTGGGTTCCGAACATGTGACTTACGTAGCTTTGAACCAGGCCCCGAAAAGCCGATTACATTAAAGATATGAGGTACGTACAATGGTCCATAATAACCAACGCGCGCTACTTTGTGATGGGCATCAAAGCATTATTACTGTGTTTAGGAATCAGAGAGGAAGTCCCACACAGCCAGAGCAGATGAGCTGAGGGGTGTTTGTCCATTACTTAGGGTAGGGTTTCCCAAATGAACCTGAGAGGAATTAGCTGGGGGTGGGGGTGGGGGTGGGAATTTGCTGGGACACTTGTCAAAACGATAGATTCCTACGTTCCCTTCCTCGGAATGGCTCTTTACCTGCCCTGGAAAGGCTCTAGTGGAACCCAGAAATCTGGAGTTTAAAATGCCCCACACCAGGTGATTCTTGTCAGGAAGGTTTTGGGGGCTCTGACAAAGCTCGACCAGCCTTGCCTGCTAAGAGTTTAAGTGGGAGCCAGAGGACAAGGGTTGGTGTTATCTTCTCGATTGTGCCTAGGAAGGCCTCTAGGGAGAAAGTTTGGCTGGCGGAGTGCTGGCTCGCCATGAAGGCCACAGAGCTCAGCTGGGCACGCGCTGCCACTGCCACCGCCACTTCCTCCTCAGTGCCTCAACCTAACGAACACCTGATTCATGCCGCCTAATGACGGCACGTTCGGGGACTGCCTGTATGCTGTACACTAGGACAAACATTTGACCGAGTGTCGTTAGATACTAACTGTACCTAACTGTTCCAACTTACGTATGTACAAATATGACTTAAAGACAGATTTAGGGACGGAACATGCTGGTAATCCAGGGACTGCCTGTACACATAACACATATACAATCTGATCCCATAAAAAAGTGAGCTTTCCTTCTTGTGTTAGTTCAAAAAAATTTACTGAGCACCAACTACACGCAAGGCACAGTCCCTGCCCTCAAGGAGCTAAACAGACCAGAGGCAAGTATGTAAAGAGGTAAAACCCAAAAATGACCAGGGCTGTGAAGCTATCAGTGGTAGATGCTGAAAATATACGGAGGAATTTCAGCATCTCTGTAAACCAGGGGCAGCCTCTGCAACGTGGAAATACTAAACCCATGCATCTCTGTGTCTGAAAATCCACGAAAAGGTACTGCCAAAACTGGAGGGATTTAGGGAATGACTTATACAGGATCAGCCCTTGTTCATAAAGAACGAAAACCGTCAAGGCCTAGGAGAGCTGCAATGCTATAAATGAGAAAGGTTACAGTTTAAAGACTCAACTGCCATTTTCAAATAGAAGTTTTTATTTCTTGCAGTTTATTTTTGTGTCTTGGAGGCGGCTTTGGCCACGGAGGTCTAGTAGGCCGGGGCTACAAGGTGGATGCCCAGACCTGGAGGCCGGTATGAGCCCTGCCCATGTGAGTCAGAGGTGGGTATCCACCCGGTGGGAGGAGGAGAGACGGGGAAGAGCTAGAAACAAGGCAGTCTGGGCTTGACCCTGCAATGGGCAGGGCCCAGCAGGCAGGCTTGGGGAGCCGCTAGGACACGAACTGGGTGGGGTCAGGGTGAGGCAGGAGAAATGCCCTTCAGTGGACTCTCAAAACTGCTACAACTGTGTTTACGGGAATAAGTGACCCCATGACCGTGGCATCGCCAAGTACAGGCTTGTTTCCTCAAGTTATCTCCCCTTTCTGTGCCTCAGCTTATTCACCTCTAAAATGGAATAATGACAGTATCCCACTCACACGGATATGAAGATTAAATAAGTTAATACATGGAAAGCACTGGGAGCAATGCCTGGGACATAGTATGTGCTCAGTAAATGTTAGCTTTTATTATCATTTATTTTTGTCTGAGGGGGGTGGTGGCGAATAAGCTGCTATGCTCATTTCAAAACTATTCTCAGTGGTTTCTGTAACTCACATTGTACTTTGCCTGTGGAAAAAAAGGAGATGTAAATTATTTCAAATAGGCATACATATACTTCAAAATATCGAGTTTATTTAAAAAAAAAACAAATCGGCACAGTAAAAACTGCCACACAAAATTACAATCAATGACAAGCGCTCCTATCAATTCAAGTACACATATTTAATTAACTCCCCCAATTAAAGACCTTTAATTTCCCTTGAAGCCTTTTTAATTCTGAGGTTATATAAAATTAAGCAGAAAAATATTAACATTACGCAAAAATCAATTTTGCACAAATGACTGTGATCAAGCAGCTTAAATTATCACCTGAAATGCGTGTACTTCAGAGAAAAATCCCAGATGACAACACTAGAAGTGTTATACAAAGATTCACATTACTCCACGGGGCATGTCTCACGTCACTCGTTCGCCACCTTTCTTTCATCAAGCCTGAGGCAAAAGAATCGAGTGGAATTTTTTCCAGGCACTGGCCTTATTTTTATGCACATTCTTTTTCTGAATTCAGAGTTTCTAAAAATGCAGAGGCTTATCTCTGGGTAAAATATGAATATAACATGTTCAAGGACCAAGCTATTATGGTTCTTAAGTTTCTTCCTTTCTCTGGGGAGACCCAGAGGTCATCACAACATCCTGATCTGTTCTCTTCTCCCACACAAGGTGGATTCTGTAGTATGGCAACACAAAAGCAGACACTTGAGACCTCATCAGAGATGAGGCACAGGAGGCCTGGTGGTCCTCTTCTGATGTCCTCAGACTTCCTCTGAATTCAGGAAAAGTTCTATGTATCAGGATATGTTAACCCACAGCAGGAGAAGACTTGGGGAACTAAAAAATGTGAAAAACCACCCAGGAACTGAATATTAAAGAAATGTGTGTTTACTATTGCATACCGGTAACTAGTGGATTCCTCTTTTCAGGGAACTGTAATCGACCAGGGGCTTGGCAGTTTAGCCAAACTCTGTGCCCTACACGGGAGTCTGTAACCTAGCAGATGGAGACAGGTGTCCTGACAGGCAACTGCCAAAGACAGAAACATGAGCTCGGCAAGAAGACCAGGCAGTAACTGTACTTTTGTTGGCACCCGCGGGTTCAACAGCAACGTGAATCATCGTGTAAACACACTTTTACTTTACGTTAGATGCTTATCTGCTACTTTCCAAAGAATTCTGATAACCAAACTGAGCCAGAGGAATGAACATAATATTTCAATAGGAAAATTACACATTCAAAAAATGTTACATTGTCATAATCAATTCACAACGTTTCCTGGGCACTGATAAATATAACACATTCAGTCATGAACTACCAGAACCATTGCTATGACAACTGGAAAATGCAGAGTGAGGATGCCATCACTGGCGCTTCCTTCCCTTCAGTGGGCAGCGCCTTCTGGGCCTGGACTGGCAGCTGAGGAGAAAGATTTCCTGTGGGGTAAAACGGGGTGGTGCCGCCCTTCTCCAGTGTGACATGAGGGCCCCGCCTCGGAGGGCCTTTAAGCAGCAGCCTCTAAGAATTCGGAGGTGAACACGGCTTCTGCATAATCTTCACACACATCCTGAAGTTCAGCAGCCACGGCCCGCAGAGCTTCATCTACCAGCTCATCTGAAAAGCTGGAAGACAAACAACACAGCTAAAGGGACGCACAGCCGAGTGTGGGAGCCACTCCTGTGCTCGGCTGGGGAACTTAACAAGCCAATTCTACAAAATTTAAATGGAAATTCAAAAGGCCAAAGACAGCCAAGATACTTTTGAAGGAGAAAAACAAGGTGGGAGGACTCGCTTGACTAGATGTTAGGTTCCGGTGCTCAGATCCCCAAGTTGTGCCAGAGGGAAGAGGCTGTAACACCCAGGGTGGTCCTCACCCCCAAGACACTGGAAAGCAGAGGGGAAGTGAAACTAGCTGCAACCCCTGTCCAGATCCACTCCTGACTGTTGTTCGCTGCCTTAGAGAGCAAGGGTGTGTGCACTCTCTGTGGGGGTGAGGGGTGGTACTCCAAATCTGCACTCTCTCACCACACATACACACACACAACTTTTTTTCCTCCTGAACAGCTTGAAAATGAATTATAGACTTGACATCCCTTAAATACCTCAGCGTGTATTTCCTAAAACCCAGGACATTCTCTTGTGCAGTCATCGTCCAATTATAAAACTCATAAAAGATAATACTATTATCTAATCTTACCCACAGACCTTATTCAAATTTTGTCAACCGTCCAAATAATGTCTTTTTCGGCAAAACTTTTCCTAATCCAGGACTCCATGCTATATTTAGTTCTAACGTCTCCTTAGTCTACTTTAATTGGCAATAATTTTTTAGTCATTCTTTGTTTTTTATGATCCTAACATTCTTTTGAAGTGCCCAGGCCTAGCATTTATTTTGATGCTGGGGCCGCTCCCGATCTGGCCAGTAAGGGGCCCTTCAAAGCGGCTCCTGTGTCCTGTTGCCAGGGCCACACCGTTTAACGCTTCCTTCTTGGACGCCATGGTGTCCCAGGCTCCTCTGACATCTTCCCAGCCCCAGTGTTGGTATCAGCTGTTTCTCCAAGGAGCCCTGGCACTTTTTATGGAGAACAGTATGCCCACTGCTACTGGTGCCACTGCTCCTGGGCCCTCTCAGCAGACAAACTAAGAAACACACACACATACATCTACATCAAAACCTGTAAATTCATACAGATACCTCCAACTATAGCTCAGTAGAGGGCTCATTCTAGCCATCTCCTGGAAACCTGGCTCTCATGATTCACAATATATTTACTTATTTGATCAATCCTAAAATAAAGTAGCTTTAGAATTGCTAACCCATACCACAGTGAAAAAGACACCTAGTAACTAGACTTCAATATGTGCTTAGAGCTCTTGTTGTCTTTAGTCAGAGAGCATACAGTCAAAACACTGAGTTCAAAGTTACTTAGGCAGGTTCTTACCATGCCTCCCCGCTTCAGTATGATTATGTTAGTTATTCCAAATAAGGTTAGGTTCATGTTTCTGTTTGTATTCCAATTTAGGGTTTCCCCCATCCTTATTGATTCGATGGGGTGGACAGAAACATTAACATGGTTGCAAAAGTCAGAAGTATACAAAAAAAGTATATGCAGAAAAGTGTCAGCTCCCCGCTCCTCCCCCATCGTCACCCCAGCTAGTTTTGGGTGTGTTTTTGCTAATCCGACAATCTTTTGTCAGATCTTTAAATGGCATGTATAGCGCTTTTTCATGGAATGTAATTCTGATATATTGGGTTTAATTCTATGACATTACTAAATATTTTCTACTTGTCTACTCTCTCTTCTTTCTTGCCTTCTTCTGGATTTTGTATTTTTTTTTATTATTCCAGTCCTTCCTATTAACTTGGACTTATACACTTTTACTATTCTTTCAGTGCCAACTCTAGATTACAAGAAGCATCCTTGACTTAAAGTCTAACATTCATGGACAGTCTTACCATCATCCCAGACAATGCAGTTCCTGACTTACATGCCAGTGCTATCACGTGTTTTAATTTGTATACATATACATACACACACATCCCCAGAAGACATCAGTAGTATTGTTTCGTGTAGTCAATATTCATTTACCTACACATTTGCTTTTTGTTTTTTCCTTCATGCCTTCCTATATTTCTGACTTTCCATCCGTGACCATTTTCTTTCTGCCTGAAGAATACCTTTTTACTATTTCCTGTAGTGAAGATTCACTGGCAATATATTTCCTCTTCTTTGCTTGTTTGGAACGTCTCACCTTCCTTCTTAATATATACTTTCACTAAGTTTAGCAGTCCAGATTGGTAATTCTTTTCTTTCAGCACGACATTTCTTTATGCCAGGACCTCCAGCTTCCACGGCCTCTGTTCCTCCTTTTCTCCTCCTTCAGTTAATTTTAAGATTTTTCTGTCTTTGATTTTTCAACAGAGCCTTTGTCATCTGCTCATCATTGAGATGCTCAAATTCATCTTTATGGTGTGCCCTGTACTGTCCACTCACTCACACACAGTGGGCCACTCTTGGGCTCTTTTTATCTAGAGACTAACAGCCTTCTGAGAAATCTTCCTACAGTATTTCTGTGGCAATTTCTCATCCCCCCATTTCTCTAGTCTCACATTCTGGAACTCCTATTATTCAGATGTTGAATCTTCTACAACGATCCTCCAATTATAAATATTTTCTCCTTTATTACCTCTTTGTTTTGTTCTACTCTGAGAGATTTGACTTTTTCCTTGAATCCTTCTAGTGAATTCATTTCCGCTGTCACATTTTTAATTTCTAAGAACATTTTTTTGTTCTTTCAAAGTTTTTAAAATAGCATTTTTCTAATTTCATGGTGTAATAGCTTCACTTAATTCTCTAAGAAATTAATTTAAAAATTTATTTTTTATTTTTATGTTTTACTCGACTGCCTGCATTGTCTCTGCTTCCTCAGAGTTCTTTTTATCTGTTATAATAGCCTGTCTGATCTTTCATGGTTTTCATCAAATGTCTGGTCATTTAGCTGTCTGCTCATACTAAAGAATAAGAATTTCCACCAAGCCTCCTATTTTCAGGCTCACCCATGCCTTCACAAACATCTGGTGCTTCTAAGTCCTGAGTCTTATCAGGAGTTCTTCTGCACAGATAAACCTGACTCTTGGCTTCAGTCCCATTAGGCACTTGGCTTTCTCTGGTCTGCTAAGTCATATGTCATTTGTCTAACTGCTTTATGGCTTCCAAAATTGTATTAACGTGTCTTGTTTACTGTCATTTATGATTTCATGCTTTTCATTTATTCTTTTAGTGACGTATAGTGGGACTGGGACAGGGAGAAGAGAGTGGAGATAAATAAACATGTCCAAACTGTCATTTCCAACCAAATGTCTCTTTGTTTTTGAAACCAGGAAATCATTAAGAGCTTGCTTTTATCAAAAGCACTTTCACCTTAAGCCTTTCCTTTCACAATCATTCTTTTACTTGCATCCGGTTTATAGCATCTCCTCGCACCATTTACTGGAAGGGTGCTTTCTTTTCCTTCAGGTGTAAGGAAGAATTAAGACATTTAAAAAAAGAAAAGACTTAGCTAGCTTCTCCTTCACTTAAAAGACTATTTAGATGCAGTCAACTGTCATTTGGATACTTTTTCAAGACCTGAGGGATACAATTCTCATCTTTGCAACATTCAAGTAAGAAGCAAAAATAGGAGAAGTTAAAAACAGAGCCAGAATATTGAGATGCACTGTCACTTAGGGACAAACCCAGGCATATTTTAATAGCTTTACCTTCTAGATTTTAATCTAATACTCTTCATAGGCTGAGGGAGGTTTTCCCTATGTCTACGAACCAACTAAGAACAAAATGTATCATTTAATCAAGTGGTAAACACATATCAGGAAAAGTCTATCTTCCTTGGCTTGCTTCTGGATTTCCCAATAAGCTAACTCACCTCACCAACCCAAACAGGTCATGGGAAAAGGAGGCGAGCATGCTACAGGACAGCGTTAGTGCACAGGAGCAGGTCCGGTTCATCTGCTCTCTCCCCCCAGAGAGTCCCTCCAAGCACACGTGAAGATAAACGTGCGTCTCGGCCATCTCGTGCTTTGAAGGGTGCTGTATGTTACAGGGAAGCCCCAGAGCTTCTGGTTAAAGGTGAGGGATTGAACACAAGTGATTATCTCTGCTCCTGCCCAAGCCCCCACTGAAATAAGTGAAATAAACAAATGTACAAACCTATAGGGTGGGAAAAAAAAGTCAAAAGTAGACGTGTTATGTCCGAAGTACTGAGCAGAGACCCAGAATCGTAACTGATTCAGCAGCACAGAGGACGTACAGAGGGAGCAGAAACCTAAGAGCCCGGAGAAGCTGATGCCAAGGGAAAGCAAGCTCATTTGTCCCCCAAAACATCAGCAAGGCTCAGGAAACGGGGCTCCTGGGAATCACGAAGGGTGAGTGAGGTGTGGGGTACAAAATGAGGAAAATGATTGAAAATCTGCAGAATGAGCAGTTAGACTGATAAGTCTCCACCCCACTCCTGGCAGCCTAGTGACAATCCCTCCTTTACCCTCACACGAGAAGGAATATTCTTCAGAAAAAATAAACCAGTAATTTTAAACTTGGGCAAATTATCAATCAAATACAAAGGTAGAATAAAGACACTTCCAAACATGTAAGTCTTAAGAAAGTTCCCCCAATACACAAAGCAGAATATGTGCTGTCAAAACAAGAGCATAAAGCAAGAAAGAGGAAGACAAGTACGTTAGGAAATAAGGACTCCAGTCCAGGAGGGAAGCAATCGAAGCTCGGGAAGTCCCAGGACGCGAGCCTGCAGCAGATCTAGAGAGCTGAGGGCCACGCTGTGGGGAGGAAGGAGGGTCTCAGGAAAGAGATGGCGGTGGGAAGGCAACAGAGATGAACTGTTTTGATCATGAAGAGATTATACTGAGGTTGTTGAAGAGTACAGGGGAAAAGTTAATAAGTACATAAAAGAATAAGCAAATAAAAGAGAGACAATTATTAACCCTTGGAAAATTTCTAAAACTTAGCTCAGTGGAAAATATCTGTGTATTCGTAATAAACTCTGAATACTGCTTTCTCTAAAAACTGGACTATGACCATATTTGGAAGATGGAAGGGGGGAAAAGGAGGTGAATGGCATTGTGTGTGCAAGTGTACGCCCAGGCATAAAGAAGTTAAATCCTGTGCTATAATAATAAAGAACTCAAAGTCCAATGTCTAAAATTTAAATTAAGATACGAGTGTAGAAATACAAAGGTAAATCATGAAGAAGTAGCTAAGAAAATTAACAGTGGTTGCCCCTGCGGAACAGGATCAGACATTTTGGAAAGAAACAGGAGGACAGAAACCCATGTTTTCAACTATTTGACCTTTTAAAAATCATCTGCATCTACTACTTTGATAAAAATCAATTTTAATGAGCTACTTTATTTCTCAGCAGATTAAAATATGCATAGGTAACAGGAATGCAAATATTTCAAAAGCACTTCCCTTGATCCTGAGCTCACTAAGTAATTTGATGATGTGTATTGACACTGAAAACGGTAGTAACAACATAGGTCTTTCAGGTGCTTTCATGTATATCCCTGTTCAACTTCCCCACAGCCCTGGAAGGTAAGTGCTCAGGGCAGGTGTTAGTAAACTCTTTTCTGGGATGAGAAAACCAGGGTTTAAAGAGAAGAAATGACTGGCGGCTTCAGTTTATACTTCCAGCTCCAACTCCTGTGTCCTCTGCCTCTCCCAGGGGTTCTTTTCCATTAAAGAAGGGCCATCAAAAATTTCTTCAACAGTGACACCCATCCAGCGCTTCCGCGACACCCATCCAGCGTTTCCGCGACACTCATCCAGCGTTTCCGTGACACCCGTAGGCATCTGAATTTGGGCCCTTTTTTAAAAGAATGGACATATATGCATATCTCTCAAGTTAGCATTTTGGACATCGTTTTGGACTCCATAAAGCTACTTTTCCCAGGGGAGGTGACCTGTAGTAGGAGATAGGTTAAAGAAAACACTGCAAAGCCAGAAAGCCTGCTGTTCATACATGCAAGCCCGTCCCAGCCATGAAGACTGCATGATCATGACTGCTTCCTGCCGTCAGTATTGTGAGTTCCAGACAGGACACGGCCCTTGCTAACAGCAACAAGAAATCCACCCTGACTTGACTCCTGAGCCTGTCAAAGGGTTCCTGAGAAGGGTAGGCTGCAGTGGGCTCCTTCAGGTGTTGTCACCCATGTCATTTTATAGTCTCCTGTATCTGAAAAGAGGCAGTCAGCAGAGAAAGCCTATCCACTAGCCTGAAAGCAAATACTTGAATCCCAGGGCCCTAAAGCATGACATGAGAGTCCCTGGGAGGCACAAACAGTTAAGTGCTGGGCTATGAACTGAGAGGTTAGCAGTTTGAACCCAACCAGAGGCGCCTCTGAAGAAAGACCTGTTAATCTACTTCCAAAAAAATCAGCCATTGAAAACCCTGTGGAACACAGTTCTATTCTGACACACACGTGGTCACCATGAGTCTGACTTGATTCGATGGCAACTGGTGCTGGTATTTTTAAACCATGACATGAGACCTTGGCTAGTGCTTTCTCCAGTTTCCTTGTTAAGTATAATATTTGGTACTTGGCTCCCGAACAGATAAACAGAGGCACATAATATTTTCCTGACCTTTCGGCTATCAGCCATGGGTTGAAGGAGCCGACGGCCTCATGAGAAACCATCCGGAGGTACTGCTCAAAACGACTGCAGTAGTCACCAATGCTGTGCAGCATAGCCGGGGGGATGGACAGGAGGGCTCTGCCCTCTTTCTGCAGAGCAGCTTCCGGAAGGGAGAGAAGGGGAGCCTCTCTTTTCTTCAATCTCTCTTCTGTTTCCACACTTTCATCCAGGGAACTGAGAACAAATAAAAATGATGAAAGTATTCAAAATAAACTGTGGGCAAAGGCAATCTGTCCATTCACCCTGAACAAAACTCAGTATCCCCCCACCACTTAACACTTCCCTTCTTCTCTGGACTAACCCTCAACATGGTACGAATCACTGTCCTCTAGACAAAGAGCTCTGAAAGCCACGTTTGCAGTTACTATCTGCACAACCCACAAGTACCAATGCAATGCTTTCAATGGCAAATACCAACAAAATGTTATTGAATACTGAAAGGCTTCTTAAGATGCAGTATATTCACTGCCCATCTTATAAATATGCTATTTTACCAAGCTAGCTAATATATCTGGAGTTTGGTAAGATCTTGCTCAAAAGATTTTCTGTCTTGTGGGAATTGAAGGAATTCAAAATTCAGAGGCAGCCAAACTACAAAAAAATCAGTCTAGTTCCCACTTACTTGCCATTCCAAGGCCTCTCTAACACAATGTTCACATCTGGGTCTTTGTGAGCCACTGTCTTTGTGATCCTGATTGGATGAGGAGGCAGCGGCCCTTCACGGACTGCTGGGACTTTTTGGTCTAGAAAAGGAGAGGCATAACGTGACTGCGTATAAAGAGACGTCCAATGCACATATTAACTAGGGTTGTCCTGGTGGCCAATAACCCCAGAGTGAGTTAGTATGCATCTCTCTTAGGCATAATGAGTTAAGCTAGCAGTTCAATGGCAAAACAGGCTCTTGTTTTAAATAAAATGGTGAAGTAAAAAGTTATAAGTAAATAAACCAATGAAGAATTAGTCTTAGGAGATAACTGAACTCCTCTCAGAAGCCTCTGCACGCTGTGGAGCTCCTGGAAGAGGTCTGTGCAAAGTCCCAGGCTACGCTGCTTCCATTAGGGCCAGGTGCCATTCAAGGAGTCTTAAGCAGTTGAGTTTGTTTTTTTGTAGCATTTTTTATATATAATTTTACTTTGTGGTTGAGAATATACACAGCAAAACATACACCAATTCAACATTTTCTACATGTACCATTTAGTGATATTGATTACATTTTTCGAGCCGTGCAACCATTCTCACCCTGCTTTTCTGAGCTGTTCCTCCCACATTAACATAAACTCACTCCCTCCTAAGGTTCCTATCTAATCTTTTGAGTTGCTATTGTCAATTTGATCCCACACAAATAGTTCTTAAAAGAGCACAACACTCAAGGCAGACCTTTATTACTAGCTAAGCTAAACTATTGTTTGGTTTTAAGAAGACCTCAGGGGATATTTTTGGTTTAAGGTTTAAAGACTATCTCAGGGCAATAGTTTCAAGGCCCATCCAACCTTCATGGCTCCAGAAGTCTGATTCCATAAGAGTTTTCGATTCTGTTCTGTATTTTCCCCCTTTTGATCAGGATTCTTCTATGGAATCTTTGATCAAAGTGTTCAGTGGTGGTAGCCAGGCACCATCCAGTTTTTCAGGTATCATGGCAAAAGAGGCATTGTTCAATGAGCCACAAATTCCATACCTCCCCATATTCCTGACTCTCCTTCTTCCTCTATTGTTCCAGGCAAACAGAGACCAATTGTTGTGCCTTGGATGGCTGCTTGGAAGATTTTAAGACCCCAAGCACTATGCATCAAACTAGGAGGTAGAACAGAGGTATTGTGAGTTTGTTTTTTAAGCTTTAAATGGTTTGCTTACTAAAGAAGGAATCAAGACCACCCACACCAGAACACTGAATCAGCTGATTTAATTTGTCTCTGGGCATTGCTGGAAAAGTCTGCAGGATGATAGGCAAAACATTAATTCAGGAACTATCCCTTGCAGGCTTCACAGCTCTTTCGAGCTTCAGGTTATTTATAATTTAAAATTTATTTCAAGTGTAGGAAGAAAATGGGTCCTCTTAGGTAAAGAGCATCTAAAAGTCAAACAACTTTCCCTCTCATTTACATGCTTATGATTTCTTTCCGTCCAACAGGGATTGTGTAAAAAACCAGTTTTTGTAAAAATATTGGAGAGAATACAAGCAATTTTCAATTATTCAAAGAAGGAGAGAATCAGAGATGTAGATTGGAAACGGCAAAGACAAAAAAATCACTTTACATTTGGTTTTATGATGCAAGTGAAAACACAATCAGAAAAACCAGGATTCTTACTAGGATTTCATGATTCTGGAGTTATATACACCCGAAAACTCATTTCTGTTCTTAGTGTTCTAAAGAGCTCCTTTGAAATGTACAGCTAGGCTCTAAGTGTGGCTACAGATAGTGACTAATAATTTAAATTGTCCTTGAAAAAAAAGAACACTGAGTCCTCTGGCAGCCTGTCTTCTTGGGTGATAGAACCTAACTTTGTGGCCAATGGCCAAGCCATTGTTAAACTCATTCCTCTTCAACTTTTCTATAAAAAGAATACACACCAAAAAGATGCTAAAATGCCCACTGGTTCACTCCACAAGGATCAGAAGAGCCCACCCAGAGTCAGGTTTGTGCTAGGCACAGTGGGGAGACACAGAACTGAATATGACAAATTCTCTGGCCTCAGAGAACCTGTGGCTTAGCTAGAGAGATGAGGCACCTTCACAAACAACTCTAACACACAGGAGAACATTCCAGAAAGTGCTATGGAAGTTCACAAGCAAGAAGGGGAGGAAAGGAGAAGTTCCAGGAAAAGCACCACACAAGTAGGATCAATCGAGGTGGGCCTTGAGGAATGGTTTGATTTTTAAGTGAAGATAAAAATGGGTACTGGGGTGAGAACAATAAGAGCTAAAAACAGCGCTACAAAATTACAGACAACATAAAAGGAACAAGTTAGTATTTCGGTTTAGATGGCTCATCTTTCTGTCAAAATTTGATAATGAAGAATGCTTTTTCTAGAAGATAATACCCCAGACTCATATTTTAAAATAATTATCTGTGACGTATGCCACTATCATAAACCTTCTATACCCACAGGTTCCCTTCCCTCTCTTTGTAACTGTAGTATTCACAGTCCTTAAATTCCTTTAGAGGTGATGTTTAACCACATTTTATCCTCCTCCTCTCATTCAGTAAGGAAGTACCTGATAAGCATGAGTCAAATCTAATCTGCGTTAACACTTCCCAGCCAAAATCGTGGCAGTAGCCTAGCAACTGCAGCCAAATGCATATGTATGGTTTTTTTTAAATGGGGAGAGAAAAAGAACAGTCTTTTCAACACAGTGGTGCTGGAACAAATGGATACCCGCTAGGAAAAAAAAAGAAAAACAGGCCTCAATCCCCTACCTTAAACCACAGGCAAACAGTCATTCAATACAGATCACAGACCTAAACATAAAAGCTAAAGCCATAAAGCCTCTAGAAGAAAACAGGAGAATCTCTTCTCAACCTGGGGACAGGCAAAGTTTTCTTAGATCACAGGAAGCAAAAACCACAAAAGAAAAACTGGTAAGTTAGACTTTATAAAATGCTCATAATAAGACACCTCTGAGAAAATAAATAGGTGGGCCACACAGAAGGGGGAAAGATTTGCAAAACACATCTGAGTAGATTAACCGCTGCCAGGCTGCAGGGTGGGGAAACGGGGAGTGACTGTGAACAGATACACAGTTTCTTTTTGGGGTGATGAACATTTTCTGAGGTGATGGTATGTTCTGTATCTTGACAAAGGTGTATCCACTTGTCAAAACCCATCAAATGCCGCAGTTAAGATCTGTGCATTTTATTATGTAAATTTTATCTCAAAAGAAAAAGAACCACATGTAAGTATTAAACTCTAGCTCCTGATAACGCATGTGGAAGTGTTTAGGAGTAAAGTGTACTGATGTTTGCAACTTACTCTGAAATGCAGTCACAAGGTGCATTGGTGGGTGGACAGAGATGGAAACATGATCAAGCAAACAGAGCAAAATGTTAACTGCAGAATCTAGAAGGTGGGTATACGGGTGTTCACTGTACAATCTTCTCAACCTTTCTGTACGTGTGAAATTTTTCATAATAAAATTTGGGAGGGAGGAAAGTAGAGAAACATTCACCTTTTTTTTCTTCCTGCATCCAAAATTGAGGATCAGCATATACAAATTTATTGTATCTCTGGCGAACTATCTCCTGGTATTTCTTTAAAAAAAAAAAAAGAGTTTAATTTACGAGAAAAAAAATGAGTTTCATTACAAACCAGAACTAGTACAGATTTAAGAGTTTAGCAGAATACAGGCAGCCCTGGGACTACGCATGAGTAATGTTCCTAAGTCTGTCTTTCAAGTTGAATTTGTACCTAAGTTCGAACAGTCAGGCAGGGTTCCTATCTTACATCAGTTAGCCAAATGTTTGTCTCAGCACGTGGTATAGTGAGCACACAGTGCACCTTTCCTCTGCATAAAAACCATTAAACGCTTCCAGATCGCTAAAACTTCTTTAACATAGTGAGATGGTAATAACATAATAATGTTTTGATGCGCGTCCCAAAGTAGCACCCTTTTGTTATTACGAACCACTGTCTGTACCTTGAATTTTTAATACAACGGGTTTTCTGGGGGTTGGTTCGCAACTACAGGTTGTGTGTAAGCTGGACGCTTGTAACCCGGGACGGCGCGTATTTTAACACAGACACATGTCCTGTTCTAGTAATGATACAGAAACAGGTGTCTGCCGTGTGAGGACGTGACTAATTCATGAAATGGAGTCTTAAATAAAACAGAGCAATTAATCTCGCTATAATCTAGACTGGCACTGGCCACTAGAACTTTCTACAACGATAGAAATGTTCTATATCTTTCCTGTCCAATATGTTGTTGTTGTTAGTTGCTGTCAAGGCAGCTCCAGCTCACGGCGACTCCATGTATAACATAAACAAAAGGTTGCCCAGTCCTGCACCATCCTCACCATCAGTGGCGTGTTTGAGTCCATTGTCGCAGCCACTGCGTACTGCCTTCCAACCTAGGGGGTTCATTTTCCAGCACTATTCTAGACAATATTCTGTTGTGATCCACAGGCTAATTTTTGAAGTAGACTGCCAGGCCTTTCTTCCCAGTCTGTCTTAGTCTGGAAGACCCACTGAAACCTATCTACCATGGGAGACACTGCTGGTATTTGAAATACTGGTAGCATAGCTTCCAGCATCACAGCAACACACAAGGCATGACAGTACGACCAACTGGCAGATGGGTGATGGGTCCATGTAGTAACAACTAACTACTGACCACTAGAAATGTGGATAGTGTAACTGAGGACCTAAATTTTTACCTTTATTTAACCAATTAATATTTGAATAGCCGCAGGTGACTGGTGGCTGCTGTTTGGACAGTACAGGTCTAGGCAACCATCCCCAAGAAAGGGGAATCAGTTATAAGACTGGGATAAACTGCACAGCTTTTAGTTTTCAAAAACCAACAAAAAATTGTCTTCCTTAGGTTTCTATTTAGCTGCAGGGCTGAAATAAACTTCAATCATGGTGTAGTTAAAAAGAAAATGCTGAACTGGGAGTCCGGAGACCTGGATTCTCAATTTAACTCTGCCAGGAATTTTTTCGGGATCACTTGCTCCCTTATTGTGTCTCAATTTCCTGCTATGAACCACCCAGGGGTTAGACTGGATGATATGTGAAGCCTAAAATTCAATGAGAAGCACTCTAATATCATAGATATTAAAGAAGGTAAAATTCTCTGTGACTTAAAAAAAAAATTGCACTCTAACAGGGTAGAAGAGGCAACTGAATGGCCCTTACAAGCTAACTTATGAAAACACCTATGATCCTTTTTGTGGGACCAGGCCCTGGTCCAGTGTTTTTTTATTACATATCAATGGAAACGGGGATAATAACAACTAGTATTTAATGAGTTATGTGTCAGGTGGTATGAATACTTTATACCTCATTTTCTCCTTAAAAACAGTGACTTTACCAAGGTCAAGCATTGAGCTGGCAGTGGAGCTGGGTTTTAAAGCCAGGTCTGTGTGACTCTGAGGCACTGAGCCGCAGAAGCACAAGGAGAAGCCCCACGCAGCAGAGGCCAGCCCCAGCGCAAGCCAGGGATGCCGCGCCAGGCCTTACTTCCATTTCTTCCATTCGGAGCATCATGGTCTCCAGTGTTGGAGCGTCCTTGCTGTCCTCCAAGATCTCAGGGTGAGTCACAGCCCAAAGCTTGTGAGTCGTATCGTCCAAAAAATCATCCGGCAGGCGAATGTTGCTGGATTCAGAATCAACAGCTGCAGTCTACAAAACAAGGGAGGGGGATGGTGCAGAGAAAAAAGAAGACTTTAAACAGTACTGCTGATCGAAATAAACCAACCACATAGCGATCCATGTGGCAGAACTTCTATGCTAAAACAAACCTCTCTTAAGTCAGTAAATATCAAAAGCAGTAACACAAGCACAGTTTCTACTGGTCATTTAAATGGTGACATGACTCACGTCACACCATTTCACGTTGTTACGTAGGCTTAAGCATCATCCAAGCAACAGTTTCCTCAGGGCAAAATGAGGACAGTAGGAATCCTAGCTGCTTTGAGAATCCACTGATTTCACATTATGTGAAAGTGCTTCCAAAATCAGCACTGTCCACGTCAAATCATCATCATTATTACAGGTTTTGCCGGTTGGTAAAACAAGTACCTTCCTTTTGCAGGACTCGGGGGAATGCTCAATACGTGACGTGCCACATACTCCAGGGTATCTATCTATTCTTTTCTGGCTCAATGCTTTTGTAAAAACTTCTTTTCATGACATCGCCAAGTTCATGATTCTTTATGCTTGCTTGAGACTGTCTACCTATAACCTGGGAAGGCTTTTCCAGCCTTTTTTCACCTTGTATCCTTTACGATCACAAGGCACCTTACAGTTTGCAAAACATTTTTACATGTATTTTTCTTGATTCTAATAAATATCTTAACCTGCTCTGAAAGGGGCTTTTGCAAAGAATGTCCGCTAGGGAAATGATCATATTAGGCTCTGGAATGAGACATTTCTGGGATTAAATCCTGGTTCTGCCCACTGATTAACCTGCAACCTTGGGCAAGTCTACTTAACCTCTCTGGGCCTTGATCTTCTCATCTGTAATATGGAAATAATAATCTTACTTTTAGAGTTGCAAGGATTACACGGGAGCCTGCATATTGGGACACTTAGCATGGTGTTTGGCATAAGAGACTCAATGAATGGTTACTACCATAGCAATTTCAAAGTTCTTTTAACAGTTCACAGACAGAAATATATTAATGGCCGATAAAGATATGAAAAAAATGCTTGGCCTTAGTCAAAGTTAAAGAAATCAAAAGCAGTTCAATAACCAATACAACTAAGTTGTCAAGAAACAACTTAGCCAATAATATAGACCTAGTTACCTGAGGGTGCTGTGTCTGTATATGCCTAATAGTTTCCACTGATACAGAATGGAATGCCAAGAATACTATGCGCCATTAAAAAAGAATAAGGAAGGTCTGACGTGCTAACTGGAGCCCTGGTGGTGCAGTGATTAAGAGCTACAGCTGCTAACCAAAAGGTCGGCAGTTCGAATCCACCGGCCGCTCCTTGGAGACCCTACGGGGCGGTTCTACTCTGTCCTATAAGGTCACTTGAGTCGGAACCGACTCGACAGCAACAGGTGTAATGTGCTGATAGCAGTCCCTGGGTGGCACAAATGGTTAAGTGTTCAACTACAAGCCGAAAAGTTTGTGGTTCAAACCCACCCAGAGATGCCTTAGTAGAACAGTCTTGGTGACCTGCTTCCAAAAGGTCACAGCCTTGAAAACCCTATGGAGCGGTTGTATTCTGCACACGTGGGTTGTCAGGAGTCAGAACTGACTCGACAGCAACTGACAACAACAATGTGAGAATACGGAAAGATCACGAAAATGTGTTACAAACACAAATGTAGGGTACCCTAACCACAGCTATGGTATCCACTTGGGGGGAGATTTGGCTTTTCACATTATACTTTTTTGAAATTTCTGGCCACGTGCATATATAACTTTTAAGAAACACACACATTTTGGAAAATATACTTCACGTGCAGGTTTACTTATAACAGCAGCAGCAGCAGCAGCAGAGAAACATGTTACGATGGTACCCCTGCAGGAGCTTTTTCCTGATTTCGGATCATCTTGTCCATCAGAGGTACTGAGAGTTGTATTTTACTTGTCAAGCGAAGCCAATGTCTTCTCCATTTTACAGATGAGAAATCCAAGAATTTGTGTTCCAGTTCCCACAGCACTTTTGTTGTTATAGTAAAACAACAACTTCATCAGAAGCCAACTTCTATGAGGGTTTTTTTTTTTCCCTAAAACATATCCAGTTGTCTATAAATATTGACTTTTCATGGTGCTGCCTAGGAAATCCTTTGCAATGATTCCCACATTTAAGCAATAGCCCAGAATTCTAAAATACTTGATAGTTACTTTTAAATATGTTAAAGACTGTTTAATACCTATAGAATAATTCTTACATAAAAAGCTGATCACACCTAATAATATTCAAAAACATCTACTTCAATCACTTCATTTTTGTCTGATACTAACACGTAGTACAAACTGTCTCCCCAGGTTAGATGCTGGTCTTGTTATTTTCCTGGGGGAAAATAGTAACATTTTTTGTGCTACGCTACACACAACACCAAGCCACAGTACGGACTGAGTCTGTAAGGGCCAAATGCAGGCTTTCAGCTTCCCAGTCTTAGGAGCCTCACCTCACGAGTCTGTCACAAATACCCGTACGATAAAATCACAACTGCAAAGAGTATAAAAACACGCTGCAGCTAACAACAACAAAAAACCCGTTGCCACTGGAGTTGATTCCAACTCACAGTGACCCTACAGGACAGAGTAGAACTGCCCCAGAGGGTTTCCAAGGAGTACCTGGTGGATTTGAATCGGCAACCTTTCGGTCAGTAGCCATGGTGCTTATCCACTGTGCCACCAGAGCTCCATGGCAGCTAAAGTATTGCTTAATAATTAGAATAAGGATAAATTCCCGAAATCTACTTTCTTCCTCTTCCTAAGGCCACTGGGCTGGTGGGGTTTTGTTCCAACTTCCTCCTAACTCTGAAATTTTTGTAGTTGCTCTGCCCTAAGACTTTTGAGCAAGTAAAGCAATTAACATCTTTCTAACTTCAAAGATCCAATGGCTCAACGTGCACTTTCTACTCCCCAGCCCTAAGCCTACGAAGGGTAGGAACATGTCCACGAGTACTGAAAACAAGCCCTCCAGAGGAAGAGAGCAAGGATGGGCAACAACTATGTATGTTGTTATTTACAGCCACCCACAAAAACCTGCGGCTTGAGATTTCTTTGAGCTGTCTGCCAGGCTGGTCTAAGTCATAACACTAACTATACACTGTAAGAAGGCCAAATATGAAAAACCATTTCCACCCTTCTTGAGTAGGAAACTCTAGTGTTTGCAAGGTAATCTGCATATCATCTTCCTCACGACGGAAGACATAAGTGTGTAATAATACCAGCGTCGGCCCAGAGTACCAACACCACAGAGCACATACCTCCTCCGTAGGCTGGGCTGCCGCTGTGTTGACTGATGGACGATCCTTCAAACGACTGTTTGCATGCAGAGAGGAACTGACTCTCTGTTAAGACAGACAAATACATTAATGGGTTGTAAAAACTAACAACCCATATGAGTTCAAATGAATTCTGTTGCCAGAATAACTTCAGTGTGGAACTATTCATCAGCATTGGCTACATTAGGCTTTTTGCAGCAATTCAGAGCACTCTGTCTTCATGAAAACAAATGCCATGTGTTGATCTTGGCTTTCTGCCCTTTTCTTTGTAAACGTTGTCAGAATAGCTCCTGCTTTCACAGAAGTCACTCAACTTCCCTGTTCCCGTTTCCTCACTGATAAAAATGCGGCGGTCGTCTTTGCTCATATCTCTGCAGGCCCTCCCAGCTCTATACTGCTGAGGTTTCCATGGACTCAGATAGTAATTTAGCAGCTCTCAAACTAGAAACACAGAAGTTCAGTGGCCTGTACAGAGACCTGAAACATCACTGTTTCCATTTGAGACTATAATAGTCCTCTGAGGCCCCCATCTATTCACACCAACAAGACTGTTTCTATTTACAGGGTCTGGCCATAGAATGCAGCTTCCTGCTTATAGGAGGATGGCACACTCTGCTGGAGATGCCACATGTAATCCTGTCTTCACAAACTACTGGCTTGTGCACAGAAGCTGCCCCAACACGTCTCTCCTCTGGAAAAATGGAGCCAATCATTCCAAACCACTGAGGTGGAACAGCATAGCATCAGGATGGATGTAGTTAACTGAACACTAACATCACCAATCCATCTATTCGATTAGGAATGGAAACTGCAATCTAAACTCTCTGCCCAAACTAAAACCTCACCTTTCTCCAAGGCAGGACTTTCTCTCTCCTCCCCTTATCTCTATCCTTTACTCACAATGGAGGACATGCCAACAGTATGTGGTTGTTTAGGGCTGTCCAAAAGGGGCCCCAGCAGCACCCCACCCACACTCTGCACCCCAGATCAGCACTGTAGCCTCCAGCCGGCAAACAGAGACACTCAGACCGACAAGGGGTCAGAATAACTTCTGTACAATCCTTTTTATTCTAGAACTCCCTGAAGGCAAGCAAACAAGATGATCTCAATTACCTGGGCCTTGGCCAGGAGAGGCTTCAGACGCTCCAGCACTGCCTGCTCCACCTTGTCCGCTAGCTGGGTAGCAGAGACACTATTTAGAAATAAAACTGAAAATTAAAACCAGAAGCAAGAAAATCTCTTCTGCCGCATATTTATTTACCACTCCAGGCAAGGGGAAATCAAATGATCACACAAACCACATGCTTTTCCAACTTTACTGATGACCCACATGATCTGGGAATCCTGCTAAAATGCAGATTCCGATTCAGCTGGGCTGGGTGAGGTCTGAGATTCTGCACCTCTAACATGCTCCCAGGTGATGCGATCCTATTGCTCCTGGACCATACTTCCAGTACAAGGGCTTAGATAACATCTGAAGAAGTATGTTCGGTTCTGGTTACACTTTAAAACAATGATGGCCGCCTTTAAATAACTAAAAAGAGGACCTCTGGGTTAGGGAGATAGATCGAATGAATGAAACTAATTTTGATTTCTCCCCAAACTCCACTAAAACACTATTAGACATTTTGTTTTTTAGGCACAGACCCAGGACATGGAGAAAAAAAAAGCTGGTGCTGGAAAACAGAAGGAGAAAAAGGATAACTAACATAGCTGATCTGAGAGAGCTGAATTCCAGGCCAGTATCAAGAAAAACTATAAGGCTGCTATGAGTCAGGATCAACTCGACAGTATACAACAACAACCAAAAAAATTCAGAACCAACACCATATGTACTGCCAACCTAAGTAGGGCCAGGACTGGCAGTACCAGCTACCTCTAAACCTGGGGATACGCTGGGAAAGGGTGGCTTAAATATAGAAGGCAAGAGTCAAATGATGCTTGAGACGTTAGGTTCCTAGATCCCTTTCCTTACACTTCGTATAATTAGGCAACTGCCTCTCTCCAACTCTGAGAGAAGCTTATTCGCCGGAGAGGCCGAACAAAAGTCTCTTGCCTAGGGGACACCAATCATAGTTGAGGGCTGTAGGTACACACTGAGAAGAAGGAATCGTGTACGCATGCTGAATGCTGAATGGTAAGCCTCACCAGTTCTAAACTCAGTTCTTGGAACACTGGCATCCAGGTCCTCACCCTCCAGGGCAGGAGACTAAAGACTTTTCTCTGGGCAATCTGACAAGCCCCAAAGGAAAGACCTAAAGACCTACATTAGGGTCCTTAAGAAATGGTTCAGCCAGATCACCTCAGAGTAAAGCTCAATGTCAATCATGCTTTCATCAGACAGTGCTGGAATAACCAGAGAGCCATAGAGAAAAATGAAACCTTACCAGCAGATCTCATCTCATACACAGAGTAATCTGAAACGGGTCATAGACCTAAAAACAAAAGCTAAAACTATAAGGCATTTGGAAACCTTGGTGGCATAGTGGTTAAAAGCTACGGGTGCTAACCTAAAAAGGCCAGCAGTTTGAATCCACCAGGTGCTCTTTGGAAACCCTATGAGGCAGTTCTACTCCATCCTATAGGGTTGCTGTGAGTCAGAATCGACTCAACAGCAACAGGTTATAAGGCTTTTGGAAGAAAACAAAGGAGAAATCTTTGAAACATTAGCACAGCAATGATTTCTTCATTCACACTCACACAGAAACCTAACCACAAAAGAAAACACTGATAAACTGGTTTTAATCAACATTTCAAACTTCTAGTCATCAAAAGACCCCATTAAGAAGATACATAGGCAAGCAATAGTACTGGGAAAAAATATTTGCTGCATATACATTTGACAAGGGACTCAGCCACAAAATATAGAACTCTTACAAGTCAATAATAAAAGAACAAAATAGCCCAATAAAAAATGGGCAAAAGACTTGAACAGATATTTTATAATTAGCACTAGTAAAAGTGCTCACCTCATTAGTCTTCAAGGAAATGCAAATTAAAACCACAATGAGATACCACAAGGCCTCTACTAGAATGGCTAAAAAAGACTGGCAAGGCCAAAAGCTAGCGAGGGTGCAGAACAACCAGAAAGGACTCCTCTGCATTGCTGATGGGTGTATGATATGGGTCAACGACTCTGGAAAACTTGTATGGCAGGTTTTAAGAAGTTTAACATTTACTTATCCTATAACCCAGAAATTCTACTCCTAGGTATTTACCCAAGAGAAAGGAAAGCATACTTCTACAAAAAGACCTGTGTAAGAATCTTCACAGCAATTTTATTCATACAAACTAAAAACTGGAAACAACCCAAATGTTCACCCACAGAAGAATGGATAAACAGTGTGGGCTATTCATGCAGTGGAATACTACTCAGCTGGAAAATGACTTATTTTGATATATGCACAGCATGGACGAATCTCATAAATATTTCGCTGAGCAAAAACACCAGACATAAAGGAATAGATATTGACGATTCTATTTACATGAAGTCCAAGAACAAGCAAAACTACTCTATGGTGATAGAAATCAGAAAGGGGCCTCACAAAAGCTGGACAGAGAAAGCTTAGAACATTACAGGGCAGCCCACTCCCCGCTGACCAAGTTCCTTCCAGAAATCCAGAGTACCTGGTTCGCTTACAGCTCCTCTGTTGTTGTTGTGTGCTGTCAAGTTAGTTCCGACTCATAGGGACCCTACACGACAGAGTAGAATTGCTCCATGGGGTGTCCTAGGCTGTAATCTTTACAGGAGTGGATGGCAAGGTCTTTTCTCCCACAGAGCTGCTGGGTGGGTTTGGACTACCGACCTTCCAGTTAGCAGCCAAGGGCTTAATTATTGTGCCACCAGGGCTCCTTACAGCCCCTTTAGAAGCTCCAAGTGTAGTAAGCCCTACGTTTCTATGAATTCACTCTTGACCCTGCCCATCGACTTCCTGGGAAGGGGCTGCTAACAAGCTCTCAGGGGAGCTCAAGTCAGGTTATGATCTAGACTCTGTTCAGCCTATTTTCCCCCGGGAGCCTTCATCTAAAAACAATGCTGCCCTTTCTTTGTGCAGTTAGGTTCAAGCTTGCTTCTCAGTGTTCAAAATTAAACAATCTACTGTTAGGAATTTACATGGGTGGTAGAGCTTATGAAGAAAGGCAATGAAAAGCTTAAACCAGAATCAGGACAGTGGTTGCCTGGTGGGAGGGGAAGAGGGGGTACAAGTGGGGAGGGGCCCACAGGGAGCATCTAAAGCAGAGTTCATAACCTATCTCTTGGTTCGGTGTGGTGGTGAACAGCGCATGTACATTTAGTATGCTCTTGACATGTAAAAAAAGTTTTTTTGACATGTATGATATACTTAGTTTTTAAAAAAATTTTTGTTGTGCTTTAAGTGAAAGTTTACAAGTTTATACCTAATTTTTTAAATAAAAAAAATAAAGGTGTAAACGGAATACAAAGCATTAAGTTTTGCTATATGGCCTCAAGGGAAGTGGATAGGAATCAAATTTCAGCACAACTGAAGGTCTCACGTTCTAACAGCTAGATATGACCATGCCTCAGAAGGTGGTGTTCACCCTACCACCAGGGGTGTGCATGAATATGATGGACGCTTTGTGAAGCCGGTACAGAGGGACTGGGAGCATCACCTGGGGTAAAAGATCCTTCCAGTCCTAAGACTCTGTGATTGTATGACTCAAAGTGTTAACTACAGGCAAAACACCTTGGTACCCTAATGAGAGAATCACCGTCCTTCTAACCTGGACTGAACAGCCTATCCTGATCGCTGACAGACACACACCTGTTTCAGCGACTGCTCTGTGAACTTACTTCAGGGCGAAATTATTATCGGAGCTGAAAACATGAGCCAACTTCAGCAGCAGCAGCAGCATCAATCACACCTTTTAACGAACTTCTTTATGCCTATAGCTAGGGAACACCACTCAGGAAGTGAACGGAAAAAGGCAGCCTCATCAGAAAACCTTAGATTGCCTTCAAGTTAACATATGAAGCAGAAGTTCAACCATACGAGGAAAACATGTACACCACACCAACCTTCTGCCCTCAGACGGGCTGCCATGTGGCCCAAGAGACAGAAGTTCAATCACATGAGGAAAACATGTACACCACACCAACCTTCTACCCTCAGACAGGCTGCCATGTGGCCCGAGAGACAGAAGTTCAATCACATGAGGAAAACATGTACACCACACCAACCTCCTACCCTTGGACAGGCTGCCATGTGGCCTGAGAGACAGAAGTTCAATCATATGAGGAAAACACGTACACCACACCAACCTCCTACCCTCGGACAGGCTGCCATGTGGCCCGAGAGACAGAAGTTCAATCATATGAGGAAAACATGTATACCACACCAATCTTCTATCCTCGGACAGGCTGCCATGTGGCCCAAGAGACAGACGTTCAATCGTATGAGGAAAACATGTACACCACACCAACCTTCTACCCTCGGACAGGCTGCCATGTGGCCCGAGAGACAGAAGTTCAATCATATGAGGAAAACATGTACACCACACCAACCTCCTACCCTCAGACAGGATGCCATGTGGCCCGAGAAAAATACCTTTGAGGGCAGCACAAATAAACAGATATAAGACTGATCTTTCAGACGGCTCTTCCCCAAAATTGTAGATTTTTTTCAGTTCTCCTTCAAACACCACACAAAAGAAATATTTCTAGCAAAAGCACCATACAACATATATACAGGCATGCAGGTATTCATTTATTTAATCAGTCAATCACTCATTCATGTCGTGACGAACAGTCCAGATTGGCTCTCAAGTATCTCAGATCAGTTAGAACAGGCAAGCAACCCCTATTCTTCCTCGGAAGCAAATACATACCTCAACTTTTCGAGTCTATCTATTTCTTCAGTTTTGAGTTCATTCAGTTCCTTTGTTCTTCTGGAAGTTTCAGCATCAAGCCAATCAAGCCTAGCAAACAGCATAAAAAGTCACACCGACTCTTCCTCAGAGCTGGCAGGGTTTCATCGCGAGAGAAATGGATGGAGGGTCAGAGCTGCCTTGGCTCCAATCGTGGCTCCACCGTGGGCATCTTAGGTGACTTCAGTCTTTTAAGCAGGCAGATAGTCAACAAACATAAGAAGCATGGCTAGATCTACACAATCTGGATCAACTGCTAAAACAACTAGATGATCTAAGAAGAGGCCCACCTACCTTCCTCTACCTCGGAAACAGATACAGGCAGTCCCCAGTTGCGACTGTCTGACCTACATAAAACCTGTAGTTACGGACCAACCCCCATAAAGCCTATTACATTAAAAATTCAAGGTACATACAGTGGTTTGTAATAACAAATGGGCAGTACTTTGTGACATGCATCAAAACATTATTATTATTATGGTATTATTATGTTAAAGATATTTTAGTGTTTCTGGAAGTGTTTCTTTAATGTGTTTCATACATAGAAAGGTACACTGTATACTACATACTAAAACGAACATTTGACTAACTCATGTTAGATACGAACCCTACCTGACTGCTCCGACTCAACGTACTAATGTGACTTACAGACAGACTTCGGAATGGAACTCTTTCGTAATTCAGGGGCTGCCTGTATTTACCTCCATTTTTGTATTTTGTCCATTTCTTTGGTTTTTAATTCTTCTAGTTCCTTTAATCTTTTGGAAGTTTCAGCATCAAGCCAGGCGAGCCTAGCAGACAGTACAAAAAACAGTCAAATCATTTTGACCTCACTGCTGCAATACCCTTACCACAGAAAGAGAGCAGGAGTCAGGATCCCCAGGGTCCCAACAGCAGCTCCATTAAGGACTCAGTAGGTAACATGACCTCTCTGCACCCCCTAACGCTCTCCATGCAATATTTCTAAGTAAAAGGACATTTATGTGCAAAACCAATCCTAGCTAGCGTACAGAGCAACAAGAAACTGCCTACGAATGTTCTCGAGAAAACCTGCCCTCACTGTATGTGGGATTCCTTGTTCCACTGTAAATAAAGCCCTTGCTGTAGCTTGAAGTTCAGACAAAGAAAGGACCCCCAGGAGAGTCCTGTAGGTATAATAAGGGCAAATACAAACAAAAGGGAAAATTCTGAACAGTTTTATTGTATACAAAAGGGCTTTGACTTTAAGTCTAGGATATGTGATTACTCTCAAAGTGCTTAATGGTCCACTTTCATTGGCTTCCTGGTATCTGCAGAACAACTTCAGCCACACAAACACAGAGCACCAATGCGGAGGAAGAATATAAGAGGCACGGAAGATGCTGTCCAGCTGAAAATCTCTTCACTTCGGAAATGGTAAGTAGTCAAGACTTTGAGAAGGAAGTAGGGTGGCCTTCAGGGCCCCCAGATACGGCTGCAAAGAAGCTGCTTGTGGCTGCTAGTCAAGTACCAGACTCGATTTCCAACAAAGCCCCGAGGGCCACCACCCCCGGAGGGGCTGTTAGCCAGTGCACCCAGCAAGCGTAGAAGCTGCTGCTGGCAGCCGTGGACTGACGTGGGGAGCCTCCCTCACCTGGCGCCCTGTCCTGCCAAAGCACTCAACACTTACCATTCTTTAAGGAAGGGTACACTGACCCTCAGTGGGGTGGTGGCCACATCTGCCACACCTCCAGCTGGCTTAGGACACTTGTTTTTCCCCTCTTGCAGGACTCAGCCCTCACACTGGTCTGTGTGTGGTGCCAAGACAGCTGCCTCTGTGAAAGGACAGTCTAAGAAACTGTCGTTTTCTTAACAATCCCAAATAGCAACCAAAAGAAGACTGGTGGGTGGGGCGGGGGGAGGGGATCAAAAACCTCTTTGGATTCTTCCTCTCCCTTGTCTCATGTCCAATCTGTTGCCATGTCCTATTGATTACATAGTGTAATGTCACCCCTGAGAAGTCTTCTCCAGTTCCTCCACAGAGTTAGACACTGCATACCTATCTCCATTACAGCATTCCCCAATTCCACTGGGACTCTTTAGACCTCAAGGACAGGGGCATGTCTTTCTCATCTTTGAATTGCCCCACCATCAGGGACAATGCTGGCCTGCAGTAAATGCTCACTAAACAAACGTCTGCTGAATGGAAGGACAGAATGAGAGCATACAGGACGATTATAGGCTCTCTGCAGTCTGTCTGTATCTTCCACTCCTTTCTTCTCTCTCCCTGCCCTCTTCTCTACTCTCCCTCTCTGACCATCCACGCTGTGCCTCAAAGCTCTCATTTAGGTCCCTAAAGAATTTTCAGATTTTTTAAAACAGCCTAACTGCCTTTCCTCCCTTGAGTCTGCTCTCCAGCTCACCCTATCCATACCCGTCAGATTCACATTCCCATGGCATATTCCGATCCTGTTGTGCTAGAATTCACAAACCTCCAAAGGCAAGGGGAGCCCTTAGCAGAGAGTCCAAATTCCAAAGGCCACCCTGTCCTGCCCCCAGTTTACCCTTCCAACCTTATTGGTTGACTTCTCCCTTTACTTACCCTATGCTTGAATCAAATGAAACTACGTTTTACTTTCTGTACATAACCCACAGATTTTATCTATTTATTTATTTATTAATTTTCACCATTCTCTTCCCAGGGAATGTTCTCACCTCATCACCATATTTAAATCCAAGTTCTCAGTTCAATTTCCATCTCCCTGCATGAAGCCTTCTCTGATTTCCAGAGCAAGAAGTAACAACTCCCTCTTCTAAGCTCTCAGGGTCCTTAACTCTTTAGTTGTTAGGGTATGTTATAGATCGAACTGTGCTCCCCAAAAATATGTATCTACTTGGCTAAGCCATGATTCCCAGTATTGTGTAGTTGTCCACCATTCTGTGATCTGATGTGATTACTCTGTGTGGTAAATCCTAACTGCTATGACGTTAATGAGGCAGGACTCAATCTACAGAATTAGGTTGTATCTTGAATCAGTCTCTTTTGAGACAGGAAAGAGAGAATGAGGCAGAGTGGACAGGGATCTCCTACCACCAAGAATGAGGAGCTGGGGTCCCTGAGTTCCAAAACTCCTAGACCCAGGGAAGAGTGATGGCAAGGACCTTCCCCAGAACTGACAGGCAGAGAGAAAGCCTTCCTCTGGAGCTGGCACCTTCCTAGAATTCGGACTTCTAGCCTCCTAGATTGTGAGAGAATAAATTTCTGTTTGTTAAAGCCACCTGCTTGTGATATTTCTGTTACAGCAGTATTAGATAACTAGGACAGGGTACATGCCATATTCTCTCTTAAATTGTAATTAATTTTGTATCTTATCTTCTCTATTGCTTGTGAATAAGTAGGAGCTGGGGTGGTGTCTCATTTGCCCTCTTTTAAAGTCTCCACAGAGCTTACAACTGTGCTGTGTACAAAATAAGCAAACGATATGCAATTGACACCCATATAATTTTTAAGTGAGTGAAATAAGGAATAAAAGAAGGGGTCAACATAAGCTGTATAAGTTTGACAGAAAAGTCTGGTAATCCACAGTTTAAATAATGGAACTTCACACACAGGAAAGGGAAGCCAGGGTTTACTTTAGATTTTACCAAAAACCCACTGCTGTTGAGTCGATTCCGACTCATGGTGACCCCACGGATTCTACTAAAAGGAGCCCTCTAATCTTCAAAGATTTGAAATGCCAGCACAAACCTGGCTGCTTCATGCTCAATGGCACCTTGCCAGTGACTTTCCTCTTGAGTATCTTCTTGCTGAAGAGACTGCTCTTTTGTGGCCTCTTTGGGGCTACGCTTTACCTTTGTCCACGCAGCACTGGAAAAAAACAGAGAAGTATATATTTGTTATCATTTGCCCATGTCCAATGACTCCTTAAAGGTGTCAGCTCAGAGAAGACGAGGGCATCACATTAACGGCGACCTACAGCACAGGGCCCTAAATCGGAAGCTGAATGTGAAGAAGACTAAGAGACGCCAGGACTCAGGCTCAGCTCCCCTTTGCTTCAGAGAAGCAGTCACTATTCTAAAAGAAAAACCAACTGTCAGTTACAGAATTATAGGTGAACTTCCACAAAACCCTGTTATAAATTCGGATCACTGATTACGTTCCTTATTATAAGGCAACTCTGTATCATTTTAATACAGCACTAGAGCCTAGAAGCCTTATCCAGTCCCCTCCCTGACCCTCCACATACACTCTAGAAGACATCCCGTTGTATATCTGCTTTGCAACATAAGCTTCAACCAAGTAATGTTATTTATGGGCTTACCATCTCCGTATTAACTGCTCATGTAACAACTGAAATCTGGGCAGAGTTATAAAAACTAAAAGGCACATTATGAAATCAAAAGATCAGATTTTAGTTCCAGCCCTGCTACATGAACAAGACATGAAACTCCCTAAACATTACTTTTTCAACCTTAAAATGGGGCTTGATGGATAAACACAGCCATGCATTCAGAACTATTCAAAATCTTAAGGTAAGTCCATTCTGCCAGGCTTCTTACCCTGTCTTCTGATGGGCTGCAAAAGGCAGACATGTGATCACCAACCCCCTCACTCATTCTCCTCCCCACATTACCGGTTCCTGCTTCCTCTCTTCTACTGTCCGGCCTCCTGGTCCTTTCCACTGTGCTTCCAAGAACTACTGACCCATGGTAAAAAAGCTCCCCTTAACCTTTAGCCAATTTCCCAAAGATTGTTTCCACCTAATTAGCTGGACCCTGGCTCCCCTACAGGACAATACCTCCTCTAGCCCTCTGGAATGGCAGCTCCTCATTCTCTATGTGCTTTGAATGAGGGTGACAAGATGGTGATGTCCCATGCAGTCAGGACAGTTTCTGTAAGATTTGTATGGTTTCCTAATTCATAATGATCTTGCCTTGGAACTGGAATTATTTTTAAGTATTCACTCACTCAGCAAAGATTTACTGAATGCCTACTAAGTGCCAGGCATGGGACACATAGCTGTAAGAAAGGGCATAGTCCCTGGCCTCAAGTAACCAGAGTCTACTGTCAAAGGAGACAAGTGAAGAGAAGCCCACGATCCTCCATACGATACCACATGCCCACAGGGTGACGGGGTGGCCCCTGGGAGGAACTCAAACCACAGGCGGGTGGGAAAAAGGAACCAAAAGGCTTCTGGGCAAAAACTCATGTCTCACCCAAATAAGCTTATCTTCTTAATGGGAACGAAGGCTGCTGTTTTATTCGCTTTAAGCTATAAGTAACCTTTGATCTGTAAGTAAAGATAAAACCACAGACCCACATGGTCCCTTGAATTTTTACATACCATTTGGGGGATGCTGGCGGGGATGTGGGGTTTGGAGGTATCCAAGGAGCTCTCTGGTCTTTCACAGGCTGTTGGTTCATTTTTAATCTGGATGAGACTGTTGTCTGGTGCAACCTGCTTTTGATGTGAGGTTGAGTTGGTCTACATCTTTCAGCTCTATGGAGTCCCTGTAAGTGAAAAGTATAAATTAGGAAGCCAAACGAATATCAGAGAAACTGTGGTTTCAATCTTTGGTGCACTGAAGGCCCAAGTGTCCCTACGTTATTCATACATCCAACTCAGCAAAAACCTAACTGGAAAGCACTATGGTAGACATTTTTGGGGGGAGGGTATATGTGACACTGAAACATCCCAGTGGCGGGGAGGTAGGAGGGGGACAGAGAATTATAGCCCTGGCTCTCTCACCTTTTAATATTTATATTTATCTATATCCATTTTCCCTAATAAAGTAAAAATAAAGTTAATCTGTACTATTTAGAGATAAATTGTAAAATACTCTTGGTGAAAATATGTACTTAATCTTGTTTAATATCCACAATATAAAAAGAATTACTACAATTCAACAATGAAAAGACATGTAACTCAATTAAGAAACGGGCAAAAGACTTCAACAAACATTTCTCCAAACAAGATATACAAATGACCACTAAGCACAATGAAAAAATGTTTAATGTCATTACTCATTACAGAAACACAAATCAAAACCCCAATGAGATACCACTTTACACTTACTAGGATGGCTACTATAAAAAAAAAACAAAACAGAAAATAACAAGTGTTGGTGAGAATCTGGATAAACTGGCAGCCTCATCCATTGCTGGCGGAAATGTAAAATGGTGTGGCTGCTGCAGAAGGCAGCTTGGCGGTTCCTCAAAAAGTTAAGCACAGAATTGCTATAAACGTAGGAATCCCAGTCCGAGGTACATAACCACAAGAACGAAAAGCAGGGATTCAAATAGCTACTTGTACATCAACGTTCACTGCAGCAGTATTCACAGAAGCCAAAAGGTGAAACAACTCAAGTGTCCACCAACGGACAACCGGATAGACAACATGTAGTATATATGTACAACGGAACACTACTAGGCCATGAAGAAAAATGAAACCCTGATAAATGCTACAAACGATAACCTGTGAAAACATTATGCTGAGTGAAATAAGTCAGACCACAAAAGGACAAATATTATACGATCCCATTTATATGAAGTATCTAGACGAGACACATGCATAAATACAAAGTAGGTCAGTGGTTACCATGGGCTGGAGGGGAGGGAAAAATGGGGAGTTGCTGCTTAATGGTTACAGTTTCTGTTTGGGGTGATGAAAAAGTTCTGGAAACAAATAGTGGTGGTATGAACGACACTGGATCGTACACCTGAAAATGATTAAAATTTCAATTTTTATGCTGCATATATTTTACCACAATTAAAAAAAAAAACTGCCCCCTCCCCAAAAATACTTAATCTTTCAGAGCTTTAGGTTTCTCATCTGTAAAATGAAGATAATGTCTTCATATGTTTCTGGACGATTAAATGGGCTACGACAGGGGGAGTGTGATAGCGATGAAGGTAGAAAGCATATGCCATATACACAGAATGAAGCAGGCTATTTAAAAACAGGCTAGAGAACGAGGCTGTGCCTCTGGAGAAGAGCACTGTGTTGAGTTCCCACAGGCTGGGTCCTGACTTCCCAATTATCCTCATACTAGTTTGGTTACAAAGCAGTAGAGACTTGGTCCTAATCCATAATTTGTCAGTAACTGGTAGTTACCGCTAAATATCCTTTTCCTGGGGGCACCTGACAATATACAGGTTTGCTACAGAATCAGAAAATGGCATTAATGACAACAAGGGGTATTCAGACTAGGAGGTGTCTTCTCCCCAATTCTCTCCTCATAGGGCCTTGAGTGAGTTTTAAATAGAAGTTTAAAATATTAGTGAGTTTCAAAGCAAGTTCTAACTACCCAGCCAGCTCCCAATGCTGTATTAGAAAGTACTCACCCCAGGATGCCTTTTAATGTCGACTGATTATTAGTTACCCATATTTACCCTTAGCATGAACCAAGTCTCCAATCCCAAGCTTCCAAATCAGAAATAGAAAACAAGCAGCAGCCGAGTTTTAAAACAGCTTGCCCACTTAGGGCCTCGGTGTCGAATGAGGATCTTACTGAGCCAGGACAAGGGAGAACACCCAGTCCTGACAACAATACTACAAACTGCTTTGTTGTTGTTGTTAAAAGAGAAAACCAACCTGGACTCAGCTAAGCTTAGGCCACTGGACTCAGGGCTCTGTCACCTTACCGCCTGAGAGCTCCAATTCTGGCTCCACCGCTTACTGGCTCCTGTGACCCTGGACAACTTCAGATTGATATAAACGTGCAAAAGAAAGAAGTGATTTCATACTTGTTGCGGTCTTGCAGGTGCCAGGGCATCTCTCTTCCTAAAAGGCGCGTTCACGGTCGCAGGATTCTTTTTCACCACTCTTGCCTTTACCAGGGCTGACATCTCATCTTTGAAGCTTGCACTTTGGTCTAAAATAGGTGGAGCTTCTTCCTGAAGGATATCTACAGGCAACACATCAAGTTCATCCTCTAACCTCTTGGTCCCGGGAAGCTCCGTAACAGGTCGATGCTTATCTACATGAAGATTTCAGAAGGATAAAGGGAAAATGCTGCTGAAATCAAGTCAGTGAGAGTGACTACCTACAGACAGATACACTCCAAATATATACCACTTTTATTCAGCATTGTTCTAGACAGGGCATTTAAACTCGTAACGTCTGTTGCCATCGGGTTGATTCCGACTCATAGTGACCCTACAGGACAGGGTAGAACTGCCCCATAGGGTTTCCAAGGCTGTCATCCTTACGGAAGCAGACTGCCACATCTCTCTCCCTTTGGAGAGTGTGCCAGGTTTGAACCACCAACCTTTTGGTTAGTAACTAAGTACTTAACCACTGAGCCACCAGGGCTCCTTGCCAGGGCAACTAGAGAAGAGAAAGAAAGAAATAAACAGCATTCAAATTGGAAAGGAAAAATCAAACTATATTTGCAGATGATATGATTTTGTATACAGAAAATCCTATCACCCTCCAAAACCACTAGAGCTAATAAACGAGTTCAGCAAGGTTGCAAGATACAAGATCAATATACACAAATCGATTGTATTTCTATACACATGTAATGAACAATCTGAAAATGAAATTAAGAAGCATTTCCGCTGACAACAGTATCAAAAAGAACAAAATAGGAATAAATTTAACAAAAGAAGTGCAAAACTTATACTCTGAAAACTAAAAAACATTGTTGAAATAACTGAAAAAAAATCCCATGTTCATGAACCGGAAGATTTAAAGCTGTTCACACGGCAACACTCCCCCAAGACCTGCAGGTCCAACCTAATCCCCATCAGGCTCTCAGCTGACTGCTCTGTAGAAACTGACAAACCGAGTTTAAGATCCATGTGGAGTTGAAAGAGACCCATACCAGCTAAAACAATGTCGAAAAGCAAAGACAAAATAGGAGGACTCACATTTCCCACCCAATTTCAAAACTTACTAAAGCAATGGTAATCAAGCCAGTGTAGTAATGACAGAAGGACAGACATACAGATCAACGGAACAAAATCAGAATCCAGAAATAAATCCACACATCTATGGTCACATGATTTTTAACAAGGATACCAACACCATCCACTGGGGAAGGAACAGTCTTTCCAACTAATGGTGCTGGACAAATGGAGAGCCACATGCGAAAAAAGCTTGAAGGTAAAGACCTCGCACCATATACAAAAACGAACCCAAAATGGATAAAGGCCTAAACGTAAGATCTAAAACTACTGAAAGTCTTAGAAGAAAACACAGGAATTAATTCTCATGACCCTGGATTTGGCAAAGGATTCTCAGATATGATGCCAAAAGCACAAAAAAATGCAAAGACAACCCACAGAGTGGAAGAAATATTTAAAAACCATGTATCTCATAAGGGACTTGTATTCAGAGTATATAAAGAACTCTCACAACTCAACTAAAAAAAAATTAAAAAATGGATTAAGGATAGATGTTTCTCCAAGAAAGATACGTAAATGGCCAATAACCACACAAATGCTCAACGTATTAGCCAAAACCACAATGAGACACCACTTCACACTCACTGGGATGGCTACAATAAAAAAATCAGATAATAACAATGTTGACAAGGATGTAGAATAATCTCGATCCTCATATACAGCTGGTGGTAATGTAAAAATTTTGAGGGCAGTCACTCTGGACAACAATCTGGCAGTTCCTAAAATGATTAAACATAACTCGTCACTGTCGAGTCAATTCTGACTTGTAACAACCCTATAGGACAGAGTACAACTGCCCCATAGGGTTTGTAAGGCTGTAATCTTTACGGAAGCAGGCTGCCACATCTTTCTCCCTGGAGTAGCTGGAGGGTTCGAACCACCAACCTTTCGGTTAGCAGCTGAGTGCTTAACCACTGTACCACCAGGGCTCCCTCAGAGTTACCATATTATCCACCAAATCTATTCCTAGAGAAATGAAAGCATATGTTCACATAAAAACGTGTACATAAATGTATACAGCAGCATTATTTATAATATCCCAAAAAGCAGAAACAGCCCAAATATTCATTAACTTACAAATGGATATGGATACACAAATGTGGTATATACATATGATGGGGTATCATTCAGACATAATAAAAATGAAGTAACGATACATGCTACAACATGGATGAACCCTGAAACCATTACACAAGGGGAAAGACATCAGTTGCAAAAAGCCAGATATTACATGAGTCCATTCATACGGAACGGCCAGACTTGGGAAATCTACAGAGATAGAAAGCAGATTCACGTTTGCTTAGGGCTAGAGGAAGGAATGGTGTTACAGGAGTGAGAAAGGGCACAGGATTTCTTTTTGAGATGATGAAAATGTTTTAAATTGACTGTGGTGATGGTTGCACATATCCTATGAATATGCTAACTAAAGCCCACTAAATTGTATGCTTTAAGTCAATGAAGTGTATGGTATGGGAGTTATATCTCAATAAAGCTGTTTTAAAAAAATAAAAAGGATCAGCATTAGCCAAGACATCCTGTAAGAAAAACAAATGGCAGGACCTGCTTGACTGGGTATCAAGACTAGGAGTAACTAAGGTAGTAGAGCATTGGCATAAGTAACATCAGGTATATCGATGGAAGACAACAGGGGACCCAGAAACGGCCTGCGCATGTGTGCACATGTGATGAATGACACAGTTGACACTGTGGAAGAGCAGGAAAAAAACAGTATTTTCAATAAATAGTGCCAGGCCAACTGGACATTCACATGGAAGAAAACGAAACTTGGTCTAGGAAAAAAAACACAGGAAACGGCTTCTTAACCTTGGCATAAGGAGGAGTGTCTTATAAAGGATACCAAAAATAAACAAAAACAAAAACCTTAATGAGTAAACTCAACTACATTAAAATGAAGAACTCTATTCATCAGAAGACACCAACGAGACACTAAAAAAGCAAGCCACAGAGTGGAGGAGATACAACACATACAACTGAGGAGGGGTTATAGAACCCTACAAAAAAAAAAAAAAAGACCAGAGAGAAGAGAGCGGGGCAGGTAGGAAGAGAAAAAGAGAATAAAAGAAAGAGAGACAGGGACAGAGAAAAAAACCGAGGGAGGAGTGGACAAGAGACTTGAACTGGTACTTCACAAAAGCACACACCTAAATGGCCGATACATACGTGAAAAAGTACTCGTACATTAGTCATCTGAAAAACGCAAATTAAACCACTGTTGATACCCTTGGCATACCAACCAGGTGGCAAGGATGTGTAACAACTGTTCTTATACATTGTTGGTGGGAGTTGAAATGATAAAACTACTTAAAACAAAACAAGCTTTATCCATTACATTTGAGCAAACACTACCCGATGGCCCAGCACCCGTACTCCTGTGACTATGTCCAACAGAAATGCACACACACATGTACCACAAGACAGATCTAAGAACTATCACCGCAGTTTTCTTTATAATCACCAAAGATCGGGAATAACTCAACGACTAAAAGAATTGTGATATACTCAAGAATATATCAAAGAATGTAAACAAACCACACAAACAGAATAGATGTCTCTCACAAAGCACTGCATGAAATAAAGCCAGCCCCCAAGAATATCTACCACACAATTCCATTTTTATAAAGTCCCAAATCAGGCGAAACTGAAGTACAGCATTAGAAACTGAAGTAACAGTTAACTCTGCGGAGGCGAGAGGGAACACAGATTGGAAGGGGAGCATACAAGGGGGGGTTTCCTGGCTGCTGGTAATGTTCTTGTTCTTAACAGGGATAGTGGTTATACAGATGTTTGCTTTCTGGTAAATAACTAACCTGTAAATTTACATTTTGTACACTGTTCTAGAAGTATGTTGTTTTTCAATTAAAAAAAATAATTTGTTGCTTTGTCCACACTTTAATGTAAATCACACACAAAAACACTAAATACTAAAATAAAACCTTAGAACTTTTTTAAAAAACTATCTATAAACATTTCAAGATAAAAGAAAATCTCTCAATAAAACAGGAACATAAAATTTTCTCAACTTCATATGAAAATCTGCCAAAATCCAACAGTAAGCATCATATATAACCATTCCAATTAAATTTGGGAGTAAAAAGGATGCCTCATTACAGTTATTATTCCATATTATACTGAATTAAAACCCATTCAATAAAGCAGAAGAAGAAAAAAAGAAAAGATATCAATATCACAAAGGAAGACGCAAAACCATCCTTATCTTCAGGTAATCTCACCTATCTGGAAAAATACGAAAGAATTAGCCGCCAAAATCCTACATTTCATCAAACATCAGTTACAAAACATCATTATGTTTTATGTATTACGGTGTTGGCGAAGAATACTGAATATGTCATGGACTGCCAGAAGAATGAACAAATCTGTTTTGGAAGAAGTATGGCCAGAATGCTCCTTAGAAGCAGAGCATGGTGAGACTTTGACTCATGTACTTTGGACGTATTATCAGGAGAGATCAGGACCTGGAGAAGAACATCATGCTTGGTAACGTTGAGGATCAGTGAAAATAAGGAAGGCCCTCAACGAGATGGACTGACACAGTGGCTGCAACAATGGGCTCAAACATAGCAACGATTATGGGGATGGTGCAGGACTGGGCAGTGTTTCGTTCTGTTGCACACAGGGTCGTTATGAGTCAGAATCAACTTGACGGCACCTAACAACAATCAATAAAAAAATAAATTTTTTTTTTTTAATCAACAGGAAATTTTAAAATGTTGTCAATTAATTGTTAAGATGTCATTCACGTTAAGAACGCATCTGAATTTCAGAAATGTTCAAATGTGTACCTTAACCCGTTGCCATTGAGCCGATTCTGACTCATAGCGACCCTACAGGACAGAGTAGAGCTGTCAAACAGGGTTTCCAAGGAGCAGGTGGTGGCTTCAAACTGCTGATCTTTTGATTAGGAGCCAAGCTCTCAATCACTGTACCACCATGGCTAGAACCAATGAAATACAGTATTATAACAAATAAGAAATTTAGCAAGGTGTCAAATATAAGAGCAATGTCCAAATCTAACAGCTTTCCCATAACTAGCAATAACCAATGGTTAAATGTAACTAAAAAAAAAGATCGCATTCACATTAGCAATAAAAACTAGAAATAAACCTAACAAGAAATTTGTAAGGCTTTTATGCAGAAAATTCTAAAATTCAACTGACGGGAGGGGAAAAGGTAAGAATGGATGGGAAGACTCCATACTGTAAAGATATCATTTCTCCCCTAATTAGTCTACAACTCAGTGTAATCCCAATCTAAATCTCAACAGTATTTTTCATGGAACTTGACAAGCTCGCTCTAAATTCTTCTGGAAGATAACCAATGATCATCAGCAAAACTGTGACAAAGGAAAACAAAGAAGGAAGAATTGCCTTATCAGATATTAAAATATATAAGAAAGACTGATGGATTTGTCTCCAAAGCTAAAATTCCCTATACCAAAAGAGACATCATAAACCAATTACAAAGACAAGTGATTACATAGGAGAAAATATTTGCAATATATTTAAACCACAAAGGGATCACGATCCAGAATGTATAAAAAAACGCCTCTAAATCCATAAGCAAAAACATACGGCCCGGCAGAGATGGGCAAATGTTATGAACAGGCAAATCACAGAGAGGAAATAAATGTGGCCAAGAAACATGTGAAAGAAACCACAGCCCTCACTACGAATCAGGGAAATACAACATGAAACAGTAAGATGCCATTTTTCACCTATGAGATTAGAAATTGTTTTAAATTTGATAATACAGATACTTGGTGAGGGTATGAGGAAATACATACTAATGGTTGCAGCTAGTCAAAGTACAACTGTATGTCCACTTTTAAGGGCAATTTGGCAGCATCCATTTAAATTTACAATGTGCACATGATATAACCTAGCAGCAATTCCACTTTCTGAAATAACAAAAATTTGTTTATTACTTCCCTTAAAAAAGTACAAACATTTATGCATGTGTGTATACACGTATATATGCACACACATATAAAATGCATGTATGTGTGTGTATGTATAATTGCAGTAGTAGTAATAGCAATAGCATCATCAGAACCTGTCTGACTTCAGGTGGGGATAATGCAAATCAAGATCAGCCCAAGGCTGATCCCTACAACGTGGAGGTCAACATGTCTCCACCCTCAACCCTTTTTAGAATTCTGACACCAGCCGTCCCTCCCACAGCACTCTGTACTTCTGTGTTCGATACTCCATTGTAATGGCCGCACAGAGCTCACAGACCTTACTTACAGTTAAGTGGTTTATTAAAGAGGTAACAGGGTATAACTCAGGATCAGGAAGCATGTAGGCCAAGTCTCCCTTCTTCAGTTCAGGACAGCTCTCTCAGCTCCTCTCAGTCCCAAAGACAGGCTCCTCTTGGCCCTGCCTTCTGACACAACGAAATCTGCTGCAAGGCCCCTTCCAGGCCTGTCAGCGCCAGCTCTGCCACTGGGCCCCTTCTGGGGTCTGTTGCTGTTTTCACTGTTACAGTCCTTGACCTGTGTTACAGCTCTTTTAGGAGGTCCCTTGCCTCCTCTCTCTCTGCTCCTTCTTTCTTCCTTCTGCTTCTCTTCCTGATTTTTTCTGTCTGAAAAACCTCTGTGGGGCTGGCTGTACATATATGTGTGTATGTATGTACGTACGTATGTGTGTGTATACATATATACTTATATATATATAAAAATATATAAATCCCACTGCCGTCAAGTCGATTCTGACTCATAGCGACCCTACAGGCCAGAGAAGAACTGCCCCATAGAGCTTCCAAGGAGCGCCTGGCAGATTCAAACTGCTGACCTCTTGGTTAGCAGCCGTAGCACTTAACCACTATGTCACCAGGGTTTTCATCTATATATATGTAAATTTATGTGTGTGTGTGTGTGTGTGTGTGTGTATACACACACACACATATACGTATATATATTTGTATATATATGCATACATACACAACTTTTTGTCAATTTCAACACATGGCCCCTCCCAGTGGGGGGGGGGGGCAAACTGACCAATCCCCTCTCAGTGCCACAGACACATTATTTGCATAGTCCATTGACCAATCCCTGAAAGGTACATACCAATTACAGGACAGGCTGCAGCCCAGGACCAAACAAAAAGTATCAAACCAAGGTGTTTATACTTTCCCAGGAAATGTAACAAACACTCTGATGTGGAAAACTAGTACAAAGGTTAACTCCTTAAGGCTTAGGAAGAAAAACCTAAGAGAGAAGGAGAGAGTGTGTGTGTGTGTGTGTGTGTGTGTACACGTACCATTGAAATGGAAACACATAAACTCTAAAAGTAAGGTAGGGTTCTAACTTCTGGCTCTGCAGAAATTTACTTTGGGTAGCTCAAAAGCTCTGATATAAGAATAGAGGCTTTTACTTCTCCACCCTCCTCTACGGGAGAACGCTCTAGCTTCCAACCTAAGGAAGCATCTTGGTTACCACTCACTTACCCTAGTTAAAGTGCATCTATCATGGACTAGGTTCTAAATTCTGATTTTCCCCTCAATGCAGTAACTGTGACAGTCCAGACAGTGTCAAAGAATAAAATATCCGGCAATAAACACCTGAAGGCACATACCAGCAAGAAGCTTCTTTGCTACTGCAGGTCGCCTCGTTTCCTGTGGAAACATCTCCTTTGCTCCAGGGAGTCTCCTCTCGCTCTTTGACGATGTACTTGGCCACTTCTCTAAGGCCTTTGGGCTACCAACTGGAAATTTGTTCCGAACTTCAGAGACACATCTCTTCACCTTTTTCGGTGACAGTTTCTTTTCCAGAAGGGATTCCAAGTCCTGCCATGAAACAGTCAATTACCATCTTGGCTTATATCACAAATGAACATTTTTTTTTTTTTAAATAATTTTTATTGAGCTTTAAGTGAACGTTTACAAGTCAGTCTGTCACATATAAGCTTATATACACCTTACTCCATACTCCCGCTTACTCTCCCCCTAATGAGTCAGCCCTTCCAGCCTCTCCTTTCGTGACAATTTTGCCAGTTTCTAACCCTCTCTACCCTCCTATCCCCCTCCAGACGGGAGATGCCAACACAGTCTCAAGTGTCCACCTGATACAAGTAGCTCACTCTTCATCCTTCATCACAAAAGAACATTTTTAATTGCCAATCTAAAATAAGGACTCTACAGAAAACTGTTAATAAATCTCTTCCAGTCAACCAATTGCTGTTTCACTTAAATGTAAAGCTTTATTATTTAGGACATCAAATTAATAAATTTCTGCATTTTTTTTACATGTTTAGTTCACTAAAAGCAATAGCAAAGAATGACTACTTTTAAGAGTATCTAAAACATAAAATTTTGATCATCTTTTTAGAAATTAACTATAGTCCTCAAAATATAATCCTATATGCTGTTAAACCATTTTAATTCTCAATGAAAACCTCACAAACTCAAGTAGTATTTTCAGTGAGCAGACATACTATATTTAACATAAATTTTATAAACTAAAGGAAACTTAAGGTCAGTGGCTTTGTTCACTCATCTACCATAATACTGGTAGGAGATCTGTTTCCCCCCTGCCTAAAAGAGGCATACCTTTCAGGTACCCACATTCATCACCAGGCAGAATAAAGGCCTAGTCTCTACCTAGTCTACACAAAATAAGGATAAGTGAGCACAGCCAGGGAGATTTAGTTCAGATAATAATAAAGTACTCCTTAGAAAAGCTGTGGGATGGTGTAACAACCACAAGAAGGATAATAAATTTTTTGCACTCAATATTTTCAAAAGTAAGAGAGATATACATTACGTTAAGAAAATTTACTTGAGTACTATTACTCAAAATTTGGAAGAGGGACTAGATAATCTCAAGAGCCTTTCTAGGAATATGAAGATTTATCCTTCAAAAGGAATCATTTTGGACAATAATGTTTCTTGTGGGTAAGCTGAAGAAGCATCACGTGACTTGGTACGTTGCCTAAAGTTCTGGGATCTGCATCTGATGATGACATTTCTGACAGTGTGCTGTAACACAAGAATGTGCCCAATGAAAAGCACATATTCACTGTGTGATGGAATTTTAAAGGCAGAAAGGGCTTTAAAGACAACAAAGGAGCTTGCTAATGGAGGAACCAGCGTGTCACTTAGTCCAGAATTCTCCCCGCTACGCCACCTTTTTCTTCAGCTAACAGTTCTTACCATGCCATATTAACATACAGATCACCTTTTTATTTGTCAGTGAAAATATATGGTGTAGTGGAAATAACACTGGAATGAGAATCAGGGGATAGAAATTTGATTCCCAGCCTCAAGAGAAGTACTTGTGTAATCCCTCTGACCTTTTTTTTTTTTTAAATCTGTAAAATAGTGACAATAAAACCTGTTGCAAATCACAGTGCTGCAGTAGGGATCAAATGGCATAATTATGTGGTAATGCTCTACAGACTTGAGAAAACTACCGAGATTCAGGGAACGGTGTCAGGACTGTCTCTGTCACAGATTAGAACTGAGAACACCATCCGTTCCTGATCAGCACATCCAGGGAAGGCCGATCACAGGATCTGAGGCTGTTTGTCTTCTAAGATCCATCAAAATTAAACACTGAGTACTTTTTCTATTTTCCTTTCCCATGCTAATAAATTCCTTGCTAATTGGCAAGGTCAGGGACAAAATATTCTGTTTAGCTAATGGACCTGTTTAAGAGTTGTTATATGCCACCAATTCTCAAAGAAGTAAAATACAATAATATAAACTAGATGGTAAAAATCATAAAATAAAAACCAAGTACCTCTTCAACCGCTGTGAAGCATTAACTTACTAGGCAGCAGTTTTTTCTTACATTCTCCATAAACCCTAATGAAACTAGGTGACAGCATTACTTCCCTGCTTAGAAACAACACACATTTAACGTGGCTCGGAGCCCATCTCATACCTCAATTTGTTGCAGGATATCTATAACCACGTCAGGGACAGAAGGGTCAGAATCCAGCTTTGCAGAACACAGTGAAAGCTGGCGGATGAGACTTCCTAGCTCCCGACCCCGCGCGGGAACCGGGTATTCCCCTCGGTCGGTAAACTGAGTGACAAACATCTGTAAGGCTCGAATAGCTCCGCGGTGGGCAGCTGCCAGCCTAGACATTGCCCATGACTGGTAATAAATGAGACGGGAAAAGTGAATTTGATAATCAGAACTTCCTAATACTAACCCAACCCATAAATTAGAGTATTTACAATCCATCTTCTTTCTACAGAAAGCTCTTCTTATGGTGAAAACTTTTTCATAGTAAGGAAAACTGCAAAGCTTAAAGGTTTTCTAACGACAAAACCTTTTCTTCCTATTCTCAGTTTCTTATATCAGCAGCAACAACAATAATTTATTTTTCCGAATCTGTTTGTTGGAAGGCAACCTCCTATTCAGAATGAAGTGTTCACTCCCTCACTGCAAATTCTATTAATGCAGAGAACCCACATATAATACCAACACTGGAAATGTAATTTATAAAAAGTATTAATCATAATTTAATTGCATCATACCTTCTTAGTGTGCTTAATTTTATGTGGACTCAATTTATCCAATTCTTCCTGGATTTCTTTTACCTGTTTTTGTAAAGGGGGAAAAATGATAAACTTCATACCTTTCCATTGATCTTTTTTGTACAAAAGAATACATCTTGTCCAAACATAACCATCATTAACTCAGGTCAGTTGAAAATGAAATAGGCTCTTCATTCATGCACCCAAAAAACAGTTACTGGTTTCCAGCTGGAGATGGCGACTGGAGCACAGTGCTCCCTTCCATCCCTCGGTCTCTGATATAACAAGAATTTAACATGAAGGAGCAGAGGTGGAGGTGAGTCTGGAAAGGCAGGGGGTCCAGATCACCAAGTCTTAAGTGCCATGCCAAAGAACGCAGCCATACAGTACCTGGCTACCACCACCGACTGCTGTGACAAGGATCGCAACAGAGAGTCCTGGACAGAGTAGGAGAAAAATGTAGAACAAATTCAAATTCACAAAAAAAGACCAGACTAACTGGTCTGACAGAGACTGGAGGAACTCCTCAAACTATGGCCCCCGGACACCCTGCTAACTCAGAAGTGAAGCTACCCCCAAAGTTCACCTTTAGTCAAAGATTAGACAGGCCTATAAAACAAACAACAATACAAGTGAGGTACGTGCTTCTTAGTTCAATCAAGTATACAAGATTGAATGGGCAACACCGGGTCAAAAGCAAAGATGAGAAGGCAGGAAGAGACAGGAAATTTGGAGGAATGGATACTGAGAACCCAGAGTGGAAGGGGTGAGTGTTGACATATTGTGGGAATTGCACCCAATGTCATGCAAACAATTTGTGTATAAATTTTTGAATGAGAAACTAATTTGCACTGTAAACTTTCACCTAAAACACAAAATTAAAAAAGAATGCAGGCTTTATCCTATAAGTTATAGAGATTCACTGAAGCCTTTTAAGCAGAGGTCTAACATTGTAAAACTCGTATTTTAGAACAATTTCTATGGCAGCAAAGTAGAGTAAGGACTGAAATACAATCCAAGAAGAATACGGAACACAGTCCAATTCAGGCATTTTCTTTTAAATGAAAGAGTCAAGTTTTTGGTTCAAGTAATAGGGCAAAGATGTGACTCCAGTCATCAGAAATGAGTTAAAGGCAGATTAACAAGTAAGATACTAAGTTTACAACAAACATTTTAAAAAATCTATCCATGATGTCAAGACTGTAAATTCCTGTTTATCAGCCACTAAATGTGCCCTGAAAAACACTTAACATAGTCTTTTTTTCCCCCATTACCAGAATGTGAATGTACTACTATTATTACAGGAATAATCAAATTATTTACTATCTACTAAGCTACTACTGGAGCCCTGGTGGCGCACTGGTTAAAGTGCCAGGCTGCTAACGAAAGGGTCAGTGGTTAGAACCCACTGGCTGCTCTGTGGGAGAAAGATGTGGCAGTGTGCTTCCACGAAGATTTACAGCCTTGGAGACCATATGGGGCAGTTCTACCCTATCCTGTAGGGTCGCTACGAGTTGGAATCAAGTCAACGGCAGTCGGTTTGGTTTTGGTAAGCTCCTACTAGGTTATAAACATCGGACAGACGGGAAACTAACAAGGTCCCTTTCCTCTAGGACCAGGGTTTGCAAGAAGAGGACTGTGAATTTCCAGCTTTATGTGCAAAATTTTTTTTTTCTGGGGAAAAGGTCCAAGAGTCTACTGTCTGCAAAAGTCAAGAACCACATCCTAAGGAGTCTGGCCATTCCCACGTAATATACCAACAGACATAAAGGCCAATGCCAAAAAGAAAAATAATTACTTGTCCACAGGTTCAACACCTAGCCTCACAAACTCAGAAGCATTCATGTAGGTTACATTGCTGCTAATATTTCTGAGCCAGAAAGAATTCCTTAGAAATTCAGTACACCAAGTGGAACGTCCCACTCCTCCTGGGCTTTCCCACCTGCTGCTGGAGGACGTAGAGCATCCGTGCAGAACGCACGGCTTGCTCCTGTCTCCTGGTTCGGACTCGCCGCTCTTCATCTGGATCCAAGGCCTCTTCTATTTTATCTGCAAAGATTGTTTTCCCCAAGAGTGGATTATAAACCATATATAAAAATTTTTAAAGATTTCAATTACTCAAAAGAGGTAACACATTTTTAAATCTCAATTTTTATTAAGGAAAAAAAAAATGAGGCAGGTTTAACAAAAAATTTCTATCATTCATCAGCCAAGAAACCAGGAATGTCTGGGCCGATGTGCTGACTCAGACGTGGAAGGGCCTTGACGACAGGGACTGGACCGAGTTCCCCTCCAGGCAGAGATTCCCTGAACTAATCCCACTGGACAGACTACAGCCCTGTGAGGCATCACTCACTACTTCAGAATTCTTCATTTTGAGCCAAAAATCTGTCATACTTTCTGTTTTTTCGGAAAGCCTCTATTGGCCTATTTTTAAGTTTAGTGAGATTACTTTCATACTTTCTTATCTTGAATCAAAAAGAGAAATCCTTTTTCAAAAAGAGAGCACATTAAAATGCCAAGTGCTAAAACTACTAAGTGTCTAATGTCTTCATGTATTTGTCAGGAAGCACACCCTTGTACACACTGATGCTCCGCATTTTCAAAAGGTTGGTTCAAAAAAATTGTTTCTGGAAGATTGCCTGAGGGAGATGCAGTCTTTCTGTTCCTCCCAGGCAGTGGTTTTCAAAGACGTTTACAGAAATTCTTGGGCAGAGCCCCAAAATACAAATCAGCTAAGAGCAGTATTTCATTAGGATGTGTATTTTAGAAGTCTAAATTTTTAGTGTTTACACTTAAAAGGCCAAACAATGAAAACAGTAAGCCAGTTTTGAAGAAAGCAAAAACGTGCAATCAGGAAGGGCAGGTACTGACGCAGCCTTACGGGAGCCTACGCAGCCCCATGACTTCTCTCCCATTTGAGCTGCACAGTAAGTAGGAAACTCGGGGTCACACGCTCATCTGCACAGTAAGTAGGAAACTCGGGGTCACACGCTCCTCTGCACAGTAAGTAGGAAACTCGGGGTCACACGCTCCTCTGCACAGTAAGTAGGAAACTCGGGGTCACACGCTCCTCTGCACAGTAAGTAGGAAACTCGGGGTCACACGCTCATCTGCACAGTAAGTAGGAAACTCGGGGTCACACGCTCATCTGCACAGTAAGTAGGAAACTCGGGGTCACACGCTCATCTGCACAGTAAGTAGGAAACTCGGGGTCACACGCTCATCTGCACAGTAAGTAGGAAACTCGGGGTCACACGCTCCTCTGCACAGTAAGTAGGAAACTCGGGGTCACACGCTCCTCCGCACAGTAAGTAGGAAACTCGGGGTCACACGCTCATCTGCACAGTAAGTAGGAAACTCGGGGTCACACGCTCCTCTGCACAGTAAGTAGGAAACTCGGGGTCACACGCTCATCTGCACAGTAAGTAGGAAACTCGGGGTCACACGCTCCTCTGCACAGTAAGTAGGAAACTCGGGGTCACACGCTCCTCTGCACAGTAAGTAGGAAACTCGGGGTCACACGCTCCCCTGCACAGTAAGTAGGAAACTCGGGGTCACACGCTCATCTGCACAGTAAGTAGGAAACTCGGGGTCACACGCTCATCTGCACAGTAAGTAGGAAACTCGGGGTCACACGCTCATCTGCACAGTAAGTAGGAAACTCGGGGTCACACGCTCATCTGCACAGTAAGTAGGAAACTCAGGGTCACACGCTCATCTGTACAGTAAGTAGGAAACTCGGGGTCACACGCTCATCTGCACAGTAAGTAGGAAACTCGGGGTCACACGCTCCCCTGCACAGTAAGTAGGAAACTCGGGGTCACACGCTCATCTGCACAGTAAGTAGGAAACTCGGGGTCACACGCTCATCTGCACAGTAAGTAGGAAACTCGGGGTCACACGCTCATCTGCACAGTAAGTAGGAAACTCGGGGTCACACGCTCATCTGCACAGTAAGCAGGAAACTCGGGGTCACACGCTCATCTGCACAGTAAGTAGGAAACTCGGGGTCACACGCTTATCTGAATACAAATGAAGTGACTCGGGCAGGGTCTTTTAACTGCTCACCTTGCGGACGATTCTGACGTAACCCGCCTACAGAGCAGCAGCTCAGGAAGCACTAGAGGGCACGTCGGTGCCACTGAAAGGGTGGTCGGGAAGGGGGCCGCCCACAAACCGTTATCAGTCCCCAGCAAAATAAGTACAGAAATTCAAAGTATGCATTTACACGTTTTTATAGCAGTTTGCATTGTTGCGACATTTTTATTATACTTTACGGAAGCACTGATTTGCGACTGACTGAAAATGAAAAACAAAAAACCCAGTCCTTCCCCACAAATAGTTGAGCACTGCCCTAGAGATTCACCTGGATCAGACCAGATCACCAGACCCGTGGCCTCACGGCTGGGGAGTCGCGCCACAGACCAACACTGAGGGGCATTGTAGGGAACGAGCCTCAGCGCATTTGTTATTTTCATGCAGGGCTGTTTCTGAATCGTTCATCATACTAGACAATTGTTTTTTCTCTTTTCAACTTTGTGAATTCTGGCTGCTAGAAAGCTTGGAGACACATCTGTAACCTATCCCTTAGAAATCTGATTTTTCCCTGTACCGCAATGTCCTCGTTTACCTGTTTGTGTTTGATTCTGTTCAATCACAGGTGTTTCTGTGAGGCACCTTAAGTTCCTTACATAACCTCACGGGACACATATGCATATACAAGTGAAATGTGATATGCAAAGGCTAATTCTAGCTCCTTCGGATGTTCCACTGCTTACTTCTTGCAGTCTGAAAGCTGGGCTCCATCCCCCTAGTTATTAGCTACAATAACCCCAAATTCTCCACAAAGAATCAATCACCTTCTACCCGGACGTACACAGGCATGCAGAACACTGAAGACCCGTAGCGTTGAAAGTGTACGATCATCACACACCTTCCTTCTTACACTATGATCAGAGATTTCACACTCAGTATACCCACAACTTTCCCGTCACTGGTGTGTGCTCATCTGAATATCACTGAACTTAAAACTCCTTTTATCTATAGTACGCATACACTGTGCCCTTTTTTTTTTTTTTTAAAGTAAATTCAAAATAATTTTGCCAGGACTTCTGGATAAGCAAGAAAAACATCAGAGGATGGTCTGCACTCTGGTGCCAGAAGACCTAAGGTGCAGACAGCAGGTACCCCAAATCCTAGCTGGCCCTCAGCCAGCCCGCTTACAAAGAGCAGCCTACGGGGGAGAGCTGCTTCAAAGACCTCTGCTGGAAACAGGGATTAGAACGGGGCAACCTCTTCAGGGGCAAAGACAATACTCAAAGTCAAAGTCCAACTGTCTTGTCATGAGTGTTCACACTCAAGTGAACCAACAAACAGGAGGATGGAGGGGAGTTTGGGAGGCCCAGAGGAATGTATCTCAACTACCCCACACTCACGGCATCTCCTCCAAGTGAAGAATCTAATTTTTCTCACCTTTTTTAGTTACTTCTTCAATTTTGTGGATACAACTGCTCAGTTCTTTCTGGAGCCGCTGAACTTCTAACAGGCTTTTGTGTTCACCTGTCTTGGGGTGTGGCTGAAGTCCCGGATCCCGGGTGGGTGGCGAATTTGGCACGGTAAGGTCTGATTGTCCTGGATGAGATGTGTATAGGTATACCTTGGCACCTGAGCTGGAAATTTCGACTTTGGATGGCTGGTGGCTGTGTGGAAAGCCTTCCTGCCTTTTGGTTTCCTTCCTTTCTAGCCTGTGTTCAGGTATCCCAGACTTCATATGTCCACATTTCTGAGGGGTCTGGGGCTGACTTCTGAGATGATGTCCTTTCACATGTTCTTCAAACTGTCTTCGTTTCACATCCCGTTTGGCCAGGTGGACAGCATAGCTGAGTTTCTCTTCTGATATGACGGAAAATGAAACAGAGCTGCTCAGGTCAGGCCCGTCTCTAGAACTGACATCTTTACAATGGTGGGATTCGTTGTAGGAGTGCTTCAGCTTTTCAATTCTAATTGCATGTGGACAAGAATACCTGATTGCCAAGCTGCTTGAATGAGTGGGAACATTCCTATTAAACTGCAACTGGTTCTTCAAAAAACAGATAAATAAAAGTAAGTACACATTAAATTAATGACATATTGCATAGCTGGTATATGTCTCTGATCAAGTTTCTAAAATTTCACCCAGAAGATTATTAGTGCTAAGACGGATTTTCTGCGGTACTGACGGAATCAGCCTGAGGGCACCGCACCCCCCTGGTTCTATCCCATAATCACCCAGTCCCACAGTCTTATTCTGTTTACTAAGATCATACTGGGATCTTCCTCTAAAAATCAACCCAAAAGGCTTCAAACAGCAACCACTTAAGTTCCTCACTCCCCAATTAGCACTTCTGTACTGTTCCCAAATGCCAGGCTCTAAAAGTGACCGATCCGTTACGACTTTCCTGGAAACTGCTCCACAGTGGTCCCACACAGCCACTCCAGATCTCAGCCCTTTGACTACGCCTCTTCAGATCTTCCCGTGATTTCTCACCCAATGCCTGGACCACATCTTTTAGCCTGCAGCTCAGTGGATCTTGCGCCAAACATTCTACTTATGCTTTACTGTGTGAGCTTAAGTTTTAGTGAATTTTAATTACAGTGGATACACGTTTTGTCTTTCGTTTAACATGGGCGTGTTTCTATATTCCTCCAGTTTTTATTATTTTTCACGATTTCGTATCCTAAAATCCAGTGAATGGCTTTTTCACACTTAATTATAACACTATTCTCAAACATTTAGTTTGTTCCAGATTTTCCACCAATAAAACTATTACTTGGATTAATATTTCAATGCATTTATTTTACCTCTTTTAAAATTATTTCTGTAGGATAAATTCTCTGTCCTGGGATTATTAGGTCAAACGGAACAAACAATTTATGGCTTTAAGTATGCATACTCCTGAAGAGACCTGTTAGACGGGTAAACAAGAGGATCTGTGCCTACAAACTCAACAAACCTTGTGCTGTGGCGCCCTGACTTCAAAGAAGACCTCCCCCATCACGATTAAGTAACTGTGTGTATATGTAATATCTGTATAAAAGTCAGTTTAAAAAAAATTGTGAGAAAACTTCAATTACAGAAAAAAGAGTAGTCAAAAACCTGACTAGAGGAAAAAAGGGTTATCATCAGACATAGAGTACCTGAAACTTATAGACATATTTGGGAAAGATCTTTCCCTCAAAGAGTCTAAATAAAGCTAAAATGTCCAGGAACTTTGATAAAGATTCAAGAAAAAAAATGAGTAGGCTTCTCTTTATCTGGGTGTGGGGAAAGGCCTTCTAACTATGACTCAAAATCCAGACACAACAAAAGAAAAGACGGACAAATATGACTACATACGAATTAAAAACAAAACCCGCAGTCAAAAGAACTGACAAACAGGGAGAAAATATTTGCCACAGAAATCAAATATGAAGGACTAATAACCTTACATATACAGACACCTTAAAAATTAAGGTGGAAAAAAAAAAAGATCAAAATCCAATAGAAAATGGGAAAAACACATGAACTAAAATATTCCAAAAAATATATAAACATGGCCCTTAAACAGACAAAAACATGTTCAATATCATGAGAAAAATATAAATGAAAACTACACTGAAATATCTATAAGATTAGCAAAAGTCAAAAAACTATAACAACACATTCTCTTGGTGAGGCTATGGGGAAATGAGCACTCTCGTGCTCGTGGGAAGGCAGACTGATCCAACCCTCTTCGAGAAGAATTTGGCAACGTCTAACAAGACTACATACGTGTTTACCTTCTGACCCAGCAGTCTCACTGCTAGGAATTTACCCCCAATAATACATATGCATGGGGTCATTCATTGCTAAATTGTTTGTAATTGCAAACTGTTGCAATCATCCTAAATGTCCATGTAGGAGAGTGGCTGAAAAACTATGGTTCAGCCACACAGTGGAGTACCTTGTAGATATAACAAATAATGAGGGAGCTCTCTGTGAACTGAGGTGGAGTGATTTCTCAAACATTGCTCAGCAAAAAGTGCAAAGTGCAAAAAGAGTATAATATGCTATCCTTCACATAAGGGGGAAAAAAAGGGACGTGAAAAAATATACATGTACCTGATTATTCATGCAAAAAAAAAAAAAAACCCAGGAAAGACAAACCAGAGGCTGGGATGAGTTATCTACAGGTTGTGGGTGGGAACTGGTGGTAGGGATAGAGAGAACACCACCTCTGTGAATCTATTTTTGTACAGGTATATCTGGAACTATGTTAATGTTCCACGCATACCAGAAAGAAGAAGAGAGGGAGGGAAAGGAGGAGGAAGAAAAAAAAGTCCGTGAAGATGGATGAAACGCCTAAAAATGAATACAAGCAGAAACAAATGAACGGAACTAAATTTCAAATGAGTAACGTTAAGTACACTATAAAGTGGGGTGAAAAAAAATCAACCAAAGTATCTTCTGAACATGGTACTTGGACTATACGTCCTCAGGATAAAGGCGAAAAGTACTCTAAACAAATGTTGAACTCTAATTTGTAAGCTTCCTTTTTTTTGCAGAGGCATGAGTTGAAATTCTGAAGCTACTTTTTGTGCATTCTAGGATTGGGTAAGTAAGTAAACGTATGGTAGATAATGACAGCCAGGTTTCATAGTGTCGGAGAAGCGGGTTATAAATACGGAAAGTGCTGGACTGAAGTTGGAGACAGCTGTGTGAACTCATGGGTTTTAATTTAGATACACAGAAGGAAAAATACTTTAAATGATGAAAAGAAAGAAGTGGATACAGAAATATGTGAGTGTGGACCTGTATACAAGTATTTGTGTTTGCATGTACATATACACCCAAGTATAAACATGTACTTTCTAACTCTGTTCTCTGAGAGGGCCTAGAAACAATGACATGTCAGTAGTAATGAGAATACCTAGTACCCAGATACTCATTTCTGAATACCATTCTGCACTTAAAGGAGACCAGGGTTCCTTGGATAAATGGATGATTCCAGGGCTGGACAAGGAAACGACAAGCTGAGTCTGGAATATCTGTTTGGATTATGTTTGTGTGGCCAAAAGTGATCTAAGATTAATGCGAACATGTCAAAGGGACAGAGGAGCCAGCCTGAAGTGACTCTTTTCATAGACAATGTGAACATCAAAATAAACAATGATAAAGAATTTAACCTACTGAATAACTTGAGAAATGAGGCCACCCTAATATATAAATGAAAAAGAGAAGAGAAAGCTCTTCCTTACAGTAAGAGACCAAATAAACATAGAAGGCATTATGAAGTTAGAAAACCACCATTTGCCAACCATCAAAATAAAAACCTGATTCAGGCAAGAATCAGTAATACATGCTAAAACTAGTGGATGAGTGTGAGAAAGAAAAGGATATTTACAAAATCTCAAAGATAAGAGACTTTACAAACGTTAAGAGTAACTACAATGGAGATCTCAATCAAATGATGTAAGTCAGCACTGCCAGCAGTAGGACCAATCTACAGCATGTGCCTCCTGATAGGATGCTCTGAGGAGGACTCCACATCATTTCGGTGGTTTTCCTGCCAAAAGTGTAACCTAAATCTAATGAGAAGACATTAGACAAACTCCAATTGAGGGAAAATTCTGAAACAACTGGGCTGTATTCTTCAAAAATAGAACTGCCACGAGATACAGAAATTGTTCAGGTTAAAGGAGATTAAAGTGACAACAAAATATAACTCATAATCTTGGCTTTTCTTTTGCTATAAAAGACATTATCGAGACAACTGACAAGATCTCAATAAGGTCTATGGACTATAAACCAAACCAAAACCAAACCCAGTGCCGTCGAGTTGATTCCGACTCACAGTGACCCTATAGGACAGAGTAGACCTGCCCCATAGAGTTTCCAAGGAGCGCCTGGCGGATTTGAACTGCCAACGCTTTGGTTAGCAGCCATAGCACTTAACCACTATGCCACCAGGGTTTCCCTATACAGTATAAAAAATATGAGAGTATTATTTCAATATTAACTTCCTGAGTTTGATCACTGTGCTCTGGTATATATAGGCGAATTCTTAATAGTGGTAAAAGGACAGCCTGTCTGCAACTTACTCAAACCGTTCAGAAAATATGGCTGTGTGCATGTGTGGGGGGAAAGAGAGAGGGACAAAGGGGATGTTAACATTTGGGGAATATGGTAGGATGGTATCCAGGAATTCTGGGTACTATTCTTGCAATTTTTCTGTCAGTCTGATATTAATTCAAAAAAAATTTTTTTTTTCCAAACCACAATGAGGTATTGCTACACACCCTCCAGAACGGTTAAAAGGAAGAAGATTCATAACACCAAGCATTGGCAAAGATGTAGGGCAACTGGAGCTCCCACACCTTGTCAGTAACAATGCAAAATGATAACCACCACTTCGTAAAAAGGTCTGACAGTTTCTTATAAAACTAAATCTGCACCTACCCAAGGATTCAGCAATTCCACTCCACGTATTTACCCCAGAGAAATGAAAATATGTTCACAAAAAGATCTGGACAAGAATGTTTATAGCAACTTTATTTATAATAGCCCCACACTGGGAACAGCCCAGGTGTCCATCAACTGGAGACTGGATCAGCAAACTTGGGTATACTCATACCATGGAATACCGCTCAGTATTAAAAAGGAACAAGCTACCGATACATGCAACAATGTGGCTCAATCTCAACGGCATCGTAGTAGGTGAAAGAAGCCTTACCCGGAAGTGTACATATGAAATGATTCCATTTATATGAAGTTCAGAACAACTAAAACTAATCTACGTTAGAAAAAATCAGAATAGCAGTTGCCTCTGGAAGGTCATGGAAGCTCCACAGACATCCAAACTCCCTGAGGGACCAAACTGCTGGGCTGAGGGCTGTGGGGACCATGGTCTCGGGGAACATGTAGCTCAATTGGCATAGTGTAGTCTTATAAAGAAAATGTTCTACATTCTACGTTGGTGAGTAGCATCTGGTATCTGAAAAGCCTGTGAGTGGCCATCTAGGATACTCCAATGGCCTCACCCCTTTGGGAGCAAGGAATAAGGAAGAAAACTAACGATACAAGGGAGAGATTAGTCCAAAGGACCACATTTACCACGGCCTCCACCAGACTCAGTCCAGTTCAACTAGACGGTGCCCAGCTACCACCACTGGCTGCTCTGATAAGGATCACAACAGGGAGTCCCGGACAGAGCTGCAGATAAATGCAGAACAAAATTCTAACTCGAAAAGAAAGACCAGACTTGCTGGCCTGACAGAGACTGGAAAAACCCCAAGAGTATGGCCCCCGAACACCCTTTCAGCTCAGTAATGAAGTCATTCCTGAAGTTCACCCTTCTGCCAAAGATTGGACAGGCCCACAAAACAAAACGAGAATAAAGGGGCACACCAGCCCAGGGGCAAGGACTAGAAGGCAGGAGGGAACAGGAAAGCTGGTAACACGGAACCCAAGGTTGAGAAGGGAGAGTGTTGAAATGTCATGGGGCTGTTAACCAGTGTCATAAAACAATAGGTGTACTAACCATTTAATTAGAAACTAATTTGTTCTGTAAACCTTCATTTAAAGTACAATTGAAAAAAAAAGAAAGGAAATGGGGAATCTAGGATGGAAATGGGCGGAAAAAAAAAGAATAGTGGTTGCCTCTGGAGGGTAGGAGTGGGGACTGACTGGCAAGTGGCGTAAAAGAACTTTGAGGATATGGACACGATGTGTTTCTAACACAGGTACACGTTACACAAGTATGTATCTTAAAACTCAACAAATATGACTTACGATGTGTGGATTTCAGCGTAAATTTTATAGCAAAAGAAAAAAAAACTGAAAACAAAGACTGAACTCCAGCTTAATGATTTGCGTACTAAAGTATTTAGGGTACCAAGGTCTGCAATTTACTTTGAAATGTGTCAAAAATAAGATGGACTGATGGATGGATCTCTAGAGGGATGGGTCGAAAAACAGACATGATAAAACCAATAAGGTAAAATATCAATGCTAGGTACTCACTGTAAATTTCTTTAAATTTACCAGACATTTTGGGGTCAACTGTAAGGCTGGAATAAGACCAGCTATTAGCTAATACCAGGAAATTATTATTATTTTGGTCCATTTTGTTAGGTGTGATAATGGTACAAATGTTAAGAGTTTATTTTTAGGAAACGCATTCTAAAATATTTAGAAGTGACATGGTATCTGTAATGACATGACACCTGAAACGGTTAGCAAAAATTTTAGATGGATAAATAAACAAACAGGGCAAAATGTTAACAACTGTTGAAGCTAGGAGGTGGATTAAAAGGTGTTCGTTGTCCGTTTCTTTCAACTTTTCTGTATGTTTGAAATGTTTCATAATAAGAAGTTAAAAAAGGAAAAACCTACCTGGGTTTGAAATTCCCTGGGGTCACACCTCCCACCTAGGTGGACATCAGGTGCAAGATGGACACAGGCTGGAACAGGTTCGCCTGGTCCCATCACGTTGGATGGTGTAGAACAAGAGGGGAAATCTAGTCATCAGCCAATGGATCTTCCCTGAAATCATTGCCTAAAATGAAAGAAGGCGACTTTCAGACCAACAATCCTAAAGGAAAAGAATAAAGAAAACCCAAGGGCATGCATGTGTAACATTCCAGAAGCAGACCGTAAGAAACTCAGACTACAGAGTGAATGCTTAAGGACAGGTATATGACAGCTTCTCCCATTTACAAAAGCGAGCACACTTTTGGAATTATTTCTAAAGGAACAGAACACACTATTTTAATGACAGTCTCTTACACTCTTTTCATTCCAAATTTCGTAGGTCTCCAGTAGAACACTACTCCTCATACAGAGCTCTGCTGTGGTAATCTAGCACTTTCCAGTAGGGCAGCTTTATGGACACATAGGCTATGTGACTCTGAATGCCTCTAAGTAAACCTGCAGGATCAGAGTATCCGGATTTCAGCCAGGATCTGCCATTAACTTGCTGAATGACCTCCCTAATTCTTCCGTTTCCCATCTTCCCACTGCCCTATACATGTATACAATAACAGATATGAAAGTGTTTTGTAAACTATAAAGGGCAATACTCACATCATTGCCTCTCCCTGTTCTGAATGCTCCCTACAAACACCCTACGACTGCTAACACTCAAGGAGCTTAGCACACTCTGTGCTGGCTGGCTCATGTTATTTACCTATTTCACAGGTATCTGTCTCATCTTCCCAGCTAGACAAGGTTCCTGGAGGGTAAGGGCCTTGTCTTGCTCTTCTATTTCCCACAACACAGCGCTCTGCACACAGTCGACAAACACCTGTTGAGCTGAATTTCTGTAAACTGACTAGTTTTAAATGCACTGGGGAATGTGTTCTCTCAAGGAATCCTGTAGTAAATCATTTGGGAAAGGTTAAAAAAAACAAAAACAAATCTCTTAATTTAAGCTTTTCAATAAATCCGAGGTTTGTAGACTGGATTTGCTCCTACAGATGTCGTAGAAAGGCAGCTGTCCAAGATTCCTTATTTCTAAAGCTGTTGAGACATGATTTTAAAAAAAAGACGGAAAGAGGCACAGGAACGAGGCAGTCGGAACGGTTCGACACCGTCACAGTTCAGGTGCTGGAGTCCGCAGAATGAAGCCTGCAGAAGCGGGGCGGGGGCGTCTGCAACCTTTACGTGGCCAGCACTTCCCCCTGGATGAGTCCATGGGCCAAAGGCCTCACAATTCATTCTCCACTAGGATCCACAGCTCCACCATCCCTAGAGTGATGCTACATAAGCGCGCACACACACACACACACACACACACACACACACACAGAGCCCAGGGACACCTACCCCTGCCCGCCCCCCTACACAAAGTCCTGGAACACCCCTCACCTTGCAACCTGTCCCCTCCCCACTGTTCCAGGAAACCTCCCTATCTGTTACCCCACCCCCATACCCTGCAACATCTCCACCAAGTTCTCTCTCTCCCCTGTTCTGAGACACTACAGCCTGTGCCTTCAACCACAAGCCACGACAAACCTCCCTCCCAACTTGTTCCCCCCCAACAGAGCCCCAAGACCCCCCCCACCTGAGCTTGTTCCTTATACATACTGCTGGGACGCCCCTCTCAATCTGTCCTCCTCCACATAACTGTCTCCCAAATTGTCCCCCCTCAGTCTGTTTCCAGAAACTCCTCCAGCCTCCCTCCTCCCCCTCTGCTGTGGATGATCTGTGAAATAACCAAAGCCCATTTCCTCCCTTGAAACTGGGGGCACCCCCACAGTTTCATGTAGCCCCATAGTTTTTCTTGTCCCTGACACTCCTGGAACATTCCTGTAGTCTCTTTCTTCTCCCACAGATCTGTGACAGCCCCATAGCCTGGCCCCACCCCCACAAGTATGCAACACCCCCCCAGCCTGTCTCCTCCCTGCCAGTTCCAGGATGTTCCTACCTCCTGTCTCCTCTCCTGAAGCCCCAGGCCCCTCTGTCAACTCCCTTCTCACCGCTGTCAGGCCCATGACACCCCCGTTCATTTCTTCTTCTATGGACCCACTCACCAATACTGCAGCGGGCACCCACCCAGGCACAGGTACTCCCACAGCTCCAAGCAGCCCCAAGGACTCAGGCCCCTGAACAGCCGCAGGAACTGTTCTAGTCTGTCTCCTCCACAGGCTCGAGACACCATCAAAACCAGTCTCCCCTTCCACAGGGCCAGGGACACCGGCAGCAATTGGTATTTCAGTAGCCTGTCTCCTTCCCCAAATGTCGGAGATGTCCTGAGAACTGGTATCCCCCGCCAGAGGCCCAAGGGCCCCAGCGCCTGTGGGCACTCCCACGGCCATAGAAACCCCAGCAGCCACAGGCATGCCAGCAGTCTGTCTTCTCGATATGCACAAGTGACCCCCAGAGTGTATCTCCGCCCCCTCAAGCCCAGTGGCTGTGTGCAGCCCCAAAACCACAGGTACCCCTGCAGTCGGTCTACCTCCTGACAAGCCTGAGACGCCCTCAGAGCCAGTCTTTTCCCCCGTGGGCTCGGCTATCATGACAGACGTAGGCATCGTGGGCACCCTGGCATCTGCAGGTACTCCCACAGTCTCTCTCCCTCCCCATAAACCTGTGTCACCTCCAGAGCCCATCTCCTCCTGCACAAGCCTAGGCCACCTGGGCACCATGGGCATCCTGCCCACTGCGGACACCCCTACAGCCACAGGTACTTGTACAGCTTGTCTCCTTCCCATCAAGCCTAAGAAATCTCCAGAGCCAGGGTCCACACCTGGAGGACCAGGCACCCTAAAAGGGGTGGGCACTTCAGCGGCCATGGGAACCCTGGCAGCCTGCCTCCTTCCCCACAACCTTGGGACACCTCCAGAGCCAGGCTCCTCCCCTACAGGCCCAGGCACCTCAGGATCCACAGAAACCTGGGTCATCGTGGGAACCCCACCAGCCTGTCTCCTTCCCCAAGATCCTGGGAGAGCCCCAGCACCAGAATCCTCCCCCACAGACCACAGCTCCCCAGGAGCCACGGACCTCCCTGAAGCCATGGGCATTCGGGGAGTACGAACCCTTTCCCACAGGTTCACGGCACCTCCAGGGCTGTTTTCCTGCCCCACAGGGCCAGATACCCACACAGCAGCAGGCACCCTCTCAGACCTGGGCTCATCCACAGCTATGGGGACCCCTACTGCAGTACGCCTGTGCTTAGGCACACCTGCTGCCTCGGGTATCCCCATGGTCGCAGACGGCCCCACAGTTTGTCTCCTCCTGCACAGACAAGAAACATCCCCAGAGCCAGTCTCAGTCTCTTGATTCGCAGGCCCAGACATCCCTAAAGCTGTAGACACCACGGTCTCTTGCTCCCCAATAACCTGCCTCCCTTCCCACTGGCTCACGACACGCTCACAGCATATCTCCTCACCAACAACTCCTGGCACTGTCTCAGCTGGAGGTGCCCCCTGAGGCTGCTGTCTATACCACAGGCCTGGGGTACCACCATAGCCTGTCTCTTCTCCCATGGCCCGTGGGACCACCACAGCCTGGGCCACCCCCACAGGCACTTCTGTTCCCCAATGACCAGAGACAGGCCCATGGCCTGTCTCTTCCCTTAAAGTCTTAGGTACTCCTATAACCGCTTCCATCCCCCACAAGCCTGGAGCACCCCCAGAACCTGCCTCTTCCTCATCAGTACCAGATAACCCCACATCCCCAACAGCTTCCCAAAACCCTGGGCCTCCTCCAGAGCCAGTCTCTACCCGCACAGCTTGTCCTCTTTCCCAGAATCCTGGGTCACCCCCGTATCTGGTTTCCTCTTCAATAGCACGAGACACCCCCACAGGCTGTCCTGTGCCCCGTAAGCCAGGAATACCCCCACAGCCTATCTCCTCCACAGCCTGTCTCCTCCGCCACATGCCTGGGGCACCCACAGACCTAGTCTCCAAAACAGCAGCCACCCCCACAGCCTGTCCCCTTCCGCACATGCTTGGGGTACTGCCATAGACTGGCTCTTCTTCCAAAGCACCAGATACCTGCGTGGACTGCCCTCTCCCCCACAGACCTGGAGCACCCTCACAACCTGTCTCTCCCTCCACAGTTCTGGGAACTCCTGCCACCTCGCGCCACCCCACAAACCCAGGCACCCCCTTAGTCTGTCCTTTTCCCCAACGGCAAAGGGCAACCCCACTGCCTCTCCCCTCCACTGCCCCAGGCATCCCCACAGCATGTCCCCTCCCCCACAGGCATGGGGCAACCCCACAACTTGAATCCACAGTACCAGGCATTCTCACAGCCTGCCCCTGCCCACACGAACCTAAGACCTTCTCGTAACCTACTACTAACCCCTTAGTTACAGGTATTCCCGTGGCCCGAGGGACTGCCCTAGCCTGTCCTTTCACCCACGGTCCTGTGAGGCCACCAAGGCTTGTCTCTACCCATGAAGCCTGGCCAGGGACACCCCTTTCAACTGGCCCCTGCCCTGCAGGCACAGGGTAGAGCTCAACTCTGCTCTCTTCCCCATAACCTGAAGCTGCCCTCATGGCCTGCACCTTCAGCCACAGTTCCAGAATGCTCCCATGCCCCAGAGATCCAGGACGGCCTTTTCTCTCACAGCCCAGAGGACTCCTATAGTCCGTCTCCTCAACCCCAGTTCCAGTCACCCACACAGACCCGATAGGCCCCACCACCTGGGGTTCTCCCACAGCCCCGTTTACCCACACAGTCTCTGGGTCTCTTGCAGCCGCAATAGATCGTGCAATACCAGGTGCCCCCAAGGCCGCCTTTGCCCCAACAGCCTCTGCTGGCTCCGCAGCTGGCCTCCTCCCCCGTGGCCGCCGACACTCCTGCAGCCTCTCTGCACTCACACAGCCAGTTCCCCACACCGAGAACCTCGACTCGCGCTTGGTTCCACGGCCTCGGGGCGCCCCTGCAGCCCGTCTCCTCCCCCAAGGCCTCCGAACTCCCCGCCTTGGCCTGCTGGGCCCCTGACGACGGGCTGGTATCTCCGCGGCTTGCTCGCCCCCACGCTGCCTAGTCCAGAACCCACGGTCAGTCGCCGTGCTCATAGCTCCAGGCCGCTTCCCTTCTTCCCCACCGCACTCCTCAGGGCTCTCTGGCTAAGCACCTCGCTCCCGGGGCTGCCGCACACACGCACTCTCACGCTCAGCTCAGGCCCTCGCAGCCTTTTCCCTCGCAGCCCCCAACCCTGCCCCACCCCCGCCCAACCCCGGACGCCCGCCCCCCAGTCCCGGGCCCCTCAAAACCCTTAGCAGGAAAAAAGGTAGTTGTGCGATGTAGAGCGGCAAGGTCTGCCCTGGGTCAAGGTCTCCTCGCCCCCCGGTCTGTGACTCCTAACGCGGCTTCCCAGAATCCCCCCAGCTCCGGCCCGAGCCCACCTGGCCTGGGGCGAGGAACCGCTCCCGGGAGGCGGGCTGTAGCCCCCAACTAGGCCTCGCTTCCGGCCGCTCGCCCCGTCGCCACAGCAACAGGCGCAGGGTTGCTTGGGAGTCGTTAAGGCTCCTGAGCTATCTAACGGTCCGGGTGTGTAAGGCAGCAGGTTTTGCAGCCTTTTTTTGTACTTGGAATCAGGGCCGGGGCCCGATTAGGGCAGAAGTCTGGGTTTGCGGGAAGCTAACGGCTGGGAGTGAAGCTAGCAGCGAAGGCTCCGAGAAACGAGAGCAGAAAGACGATGCAGACAAGATATGGCCCCCAGAAGCTCCCGTAGTCGCGCTGGCTTCCTCCGACACCGCCCCGCTCCCAGCCCGCCCGGAAACCACTGTGCCCCGCCCCATGCAGGCCCCGCCCCGTGGCGGCCAGACGGCGGATTCGGGCCATCTGCGGCGCGCTCCCCTGATGGCCCGCTACGAGGAGGTGCGTGTGTCCGGCTTCGAGGAATTCAGCCGCACTGTAGAGCAGCACGATGGCAAGACCATCTTCGCCTACTTCACGGGTTCTAAGGACGCCGAAGGGAAAAGCTGGTGCCCCGACTGCGTGCTGGGTGAGGCCGGGACTCGGGGGCTGCTGCCTCGCCTAAGAGGCTGGAAGACAGGCCAAGAGCGGAGAGCGGGGTTGAGAAGAGGCAGAGGAGGGAGTCGTGGTCCCGGAGATCTGCGGGGCGAGCTGAGCTGTCATCTTGACTCCTTTTCGCACCCTGTTCCCTTCTTTCCTGCTCTTGGGTCCTTCCCCGCCCCACCGAGAGCTTTTTTTTTTAAACCACCTATCACTTCATTCTGATCAGATGATCCTGGAATCTAGTTCATTTTTCACTTCCCCAATATGATTAGTGTCTTATGGGAGATGAGTTGGTCTTCTTTCAGTAAGTGTTTGGGCCCTTCAGAGTGGGGCTAATTAGGACTTCGACTCGGTCCTGACCTTTACAGTGAATCTAAGACCAGAAAGGAGCCCTAGTGGTGTAGTGGTTAATGCGGTCGGCTGTTAACCAAAAGGTCAGCAGTTCGAATCCACCAGCCGCTCCTTGGAAACACTAGGCGGCAGTTCTACTCTGTCCTGTAGGGCTGCTATTGATGGCGACGGGTTAAGACCAGAAGAGAGCACTTGACTTACACTGACCTTCTCAGTTAACTTTAGGTTAAAGTTTACTTACCAAGACTGGAGGGAGGCGAGGGGGAAGCTGTTTATCCGTGTTAACGTGTTAGTATTTTATATAAACTTTTTTTTTTTTTTAAAGCTGAACCAGTCGTACGAGAGGGTCTGAAGCATATTAGTGAAGGATGTGTGTTCATCTACTGCCAAGTAGGAGAAAAACCTTAGTAAGTGGCAATGTAATGCTGTATTTCACAGATATGCAAACTTAGGCAGAAAGGGTTCTGCCTCAGGTTGTGCATCCTGAGGTCAAGCTGAAAGTGAAACAATTCGAAGTTGTTAACATACAAATTATAAAATGCAAATTTCCAGCCACTCATATTTAGTAAAGGTAATTCAATGAATCTGGCCTGGTCTAAGTTCAGAACTTAACTGGTTTTGATTTATTTTATCTCTCAGTCACACTTTAAATGAAAACTTTGCACAGACTAATAAGTCATAGACCAAGGCTTTTTAAATGTTTACAACAAGAACAATAATTGCTGAAAGACTAAATGTAGGAATATATCAAAATATCAAGCAACCTGGAAGAAACCAAATCAGTTTTTTTCATGATCACTTTCTTTTCGGGACAGTTGGAAAGATCCAAATAACGACTTCAGAAAAAAGCTGAAAGTAACTGCAGTGCCTACACTACTTAAATATGGAACAGTGAGTATTTTGCTTTAATGTTTGGGGCTGTAATTGTTTCTACACTCTGTCAAAACTGTCTTAACTGTTCTGGATTCAAATTTTAAAAGATACTGCTATTTCATTCCGAATACCACGTTGCTGTGCAGAGCGCACTCAGAATTTACAACCTGGCCGTCTGTCCCTACGGCCGGTACCAGCACGCTATTAATAATGTAATTATCTAAATATTAGAATGTCGCCATGCCTTTTTTTTTTCCTAAGAATTTTTCTTAAAAAAACTCTTAAGCAGTCCTCATGAAGCTGATTAAGTCATGACTCCTTAAAGCATTAGCATCTATTGTTTTCCATTGAATGCATAATTCTGGTTAAAAAGAAAGCTCAGTCATGCCCTTGGTATCCTGAAGAGTTGAGGGAAAGGGGATGGCACTGGGCACGCTGTCTCTTGTTTCTGTGTTTACACCTTCCTGGTATCTTGGGTTTAATTCCCTTGAGCCAAGTATTTTAATGATTCATCTTGAGACAAATGTGTTAAACAATTTCATAAAACTTGTTACAACCAGTCAGTAGTTTCTGATAGTTTCTGAATGGTATAATTTTTGCGTTCAAAGATTTGTGTCATTCAAGCTAGAACGATGCACTCCACTCCTGACATTTTGTAGCAGTGGATTAAGATTTAACTGTTCTTCTCTTACAGCCTCAAAAACTGGTAGAATCTGAGTGTCTTCAGGCCAGCCTTGTGGAGATGTTGTTCTCTGAAGATTAAGATTTGATGATGGCAATTGTATCTTGATTTCTTAACCCTGCTCTAGAAATGCATACTTGATTAAATAAATGATGATGTAGAAAAAGTTGGCGTATGTCTAAAGTGCACTATTAAAATGCTCACGAACCCTCCATCTGCAATGTACGTGTATCTTTAAGATGGGGGCAAAAGAACTCTTCAGGAGTAGAATGGGAATGTATTATTGGAGGTGAGAGAAAACACCTAAAAGCCCTTAATATCACAGTTGACAGTTAATCTCTAAAGGGATTAGGATATCTTTTACGTTAATTCCACGAATTTGCAAACCAGTTGATATTCCTAAAAACCCTTTCTTGGGCTTTAGAACTTAATCACTGAAGGAAAGCACAGAACTCCTAATCCAGCCTCTGCTTAATCCGGGCAGTTTGTTTTGCAGCTGTCTAAATGTGCTTCACTTAGGATGAGGTGGGTGACAGAGAGGGGATTGGGGAGACTAGCCTACTGAGGTGAAGAAGTACCACTTACTAGCTGTGTACTCCTAGTCAAGTTACTTAGCCTATCTAAACCTCAGTTTCCTCCTCTGTAAACAAGGATCATTCTGTAAGAACCTGAAGAAGCACTTAACTTAGTGCCTGGTTTGTGGTATCTGCCAAATAAATGTTAGCTTCCCTGAGTAAGCACAAGCACTTGATGCTCCATAACTTTGTAGCCTAAGGTCAAAAGTCTAATTAGTAGTTAACCACAAATCTTCTTTCCACTGCCACTAGGTCAGCAGCATTCTAATGATTCTTCCTTAAAGTTATCTTGCAAAATAAGTGGTAATATAAATATGTATCACTGTATAAAGCTTAGAAGTTTTGTCCACTTCCTGCTCTACAATTAAAAGAGGTCACTGGCTCCATTCCTCTCCTTCTGTCATCCTAGAGACAATAAGGTTCCAGTAGGTGGACTTGCCCAAGGTACCACTGCATATCAACAGCAGAGCTCAGTTTAGCATTTGGTATATTTGGTGACCCTACCCTACCCTATACCCCATCCCCCATTGTCTGCTTAAATTGGTCCAAATCATCTGAAGGTTTCCATTCTTACTCAGTTGACTGTGTTAAAAAAAAAAAAAAAAACTAATGAAAACTTACAAATCTACAGAGAACTCAAAAGTAGAACAATTCTCATTTAACGGAAATAATCTATTAACAATAAAATGAGTTGGATTAAACAGTACACTCAAGGGTCTAGGTGCTACCACAGTACAGGTAGAAAGGAAGAGTCTTTTGTCTTCACTATACAAAAGAAACACATTATATACATGTCTTAAGAGCCTGCTCTGAGTCCCGTTTTCATTTTCCCAATGTGTTATTTTGCTGTTGCTGCTCTGCCAGGGCTTGCTGAAGTCGCATCCGTTTCCGGGAATAGTGCTGCCAGTGCAGAATCTGCTGCTCGTCGATAAATTTTGCACACTGAGCGTTCACCAGCTCCTTGCGGAAGTGTTCATACTGGAGCAGTTCTAACATGTGTAAACACTGAGGATACCTGGGTTTAAGTTTATAAGTTAATGACAACATAATCTAAGTCAATAATGCCAAGCTCTGACTCATTTAAAAGTGATCTGGTAGCCTACCACGTCTGTGAACATTAACTTAGTACACTTTGGTCGGAAGTTTTTTCCCCCTGCTTATTGAGAGAAGCTATGCATTAAAAAGGCAAAATTTTCAAGGGATAAAATTTAAGTTCATAAAGATTAACTTGCCCAAGGTCACACAGTAACTTGTGAACCGAGTCAATATTTGGGGCCAAATCATGTTCAATTATGTGTTTAACTGATAAATACTGATAAAAGAGAACTTTTAATTTAAAAGAGTCAATTTCAAAAAAAAAAAAAACCTTGTACAAATATTATACTCAAGTTTTCCACAGGGATATAGCAATTCTAAAATTATGCATACTCTTGGATTGAGCAAGTAAGTATATTGTTGACAAAGAGCCAGATTTCTGGCTATCAGAAAAGGAAAGGGGAAAGTAGAATAAACCTTTTGTTGTGCTGGAATTGAAAACATCAGTATGAACGCTTGGCTTTTAGTACATATACAGAAAGATACAGAAACCTAGGTGTGTGTGTGTTAACGTGTATCCATCTATTTCCTAGTTTTTTGTGTTGAGACAGCACACAAGCAATGACACTGTGGTACCAACGAGCACACCTGGTGCCCATGTGGTGTTTTTTACATACTATTTCCCAGGGTTCCTTGCAGAAATGGCTACCTGCAGGGCTACGGCAGGACAAGTAAAAGATGAGCCTGGATCATTATGTAGTGCCACAAAGAAAAAAAGTGTTCAAAAGATGATGGGGATATGTCAATAGTATGCAGGGCCAACGTGAAGGGGCTCCAAAGCTGAAATAATGAGAGCAAGAAAATACCTATAACTTACAAGATAAAACAAGAATCCAAGAGTCCATAAAAATTCATTAAAAGAATAAGCAAATCAGAGACAAGGGAATGTTCTTCCTTGCAACAGAATTCCAACTAATAAAGGTAGAAGGAATGATGGAATTAGAAAATCACCACAGTAAAAATTGTTTAGGGAAAGAATCTTCAGAAGATACTAAAATTAGTGGGCAAAAGCATGATGTGAGACAGGATATTTACACAGTCTCAAATTATCTCCCTACAAGATACTTATTAAATACAAAGGGAAAAACAGTAACTTAATAATAGAGAACTGGCAGCCAGCATCTTATTAACTAAGCAATCAAACTTAACTCACCACAGTAGTGGGTCAAAATAACTTCATAGGACTCCTGGTATACCAAGCGAGCTAGAGCATCACTTCTATGCCAAGGCATGAAAGACAAAGACTGAGGAACACATATTACAGGAGACTAAGAAGGCACGACAACTAAATGCAATGAATTATGTAGGAGTGGCTACTGTACCAGATGTAGGACATTCGTGGGACAACTGGCAAAATTTGAATGAAGCCTGTAGATTTTATAACAGTATTGTATCAATGTTAATGTCCTGGTTTTGATAACATAAGACGTTAACATTTATAGAACGTGGGTAAAGAATAACGTATGGCACAGCTGCCAGATACCCAAAGGAGGGCACCTGAACTCACGAGGAGTCTGGAAGCCATGGCACCTGAGAAATGGCTGAAGGTAGCTGAGGAAAACAGAGTACTGTTGTAGACAATGGCTATTAGTGACACAGGCCAAGTGGTGGAAGTGTCCAGAAGAGCAGCTGCCCCTCATCCAGCCTCTGACGTACCAGATCTTCCAGATTCTAAAAGAGCGGCTGGAAATCCAGACTATTACATCCAATCTGAACTATTACATCCAATCCTCCATCTTTAAGAGCAGCTGGAAATCCGGACAATTACATCCAATCTTCCATCCTTAAACGTTGCTAACTATTAAAGAAAATTAAACCCTGTGCAGACCAAAGGAAATGCCCAGCAGGGGTCAATTTGCAACCTCTCCTGAATTTAAATATCTGAAGGGATACCATCAAGAGGGCATAGGCTGGTTCAGGATTAATTTAGGGACAAAATTGGAAACAAAAGGTTGAAGCTATATGGAGGTATGTTTTATCACAACATAAGGAAGAACCTTCTAAGGATCACATCTGACTAACAATAGAATCAGCTGTTCCTGAATGAAGCAGCATGTATCTGTTCCCTGGGAACCTTCCAGCCAGTGCAGATGACCATCTCTCAGCAACACTGTAGATAAGATTGAACTTGACAGTGCCTAAGACTAAGTCTGTGTACATACATGTTGCACCAACAACAACGAAAAAGGTATTTCATTCATTATTAAATGAATAATTGGCTGTTAAAGAGCCAATAAGGGTGCAAAGGATGTGGGGTCTGTCAATCAATTGTTATTTGACACAGATCGAAAAAGTGACTTGCTTAAGGAATATATAAGTCTGCAGTATTTTCTTCTCAAACTTGTGGTTTAAAAAAAAAAAAAAAGACAAAAAGCTTCATTATTGCTTTTTGGCTACCTGGTTAAGACAAAGCAGAGGTATGAGTTCAAGGTCTTTTTTTTTTTTTAACCACTAATAGAGAATAGGTTTTTGGTTATGTTTCCTGTGATTTAATGAACCTTAAAACGAAAGTGTCCATTGCATACCCTGAATGATCAATAAATGAGCTATATACTTAATGATAAAAAAAAAAAAAAGTCATGGATGTGAAGCACTTAGCGCAGTATTTAGCACATAAAAAAAGACAGCAGCTGTAAGACTTAGGCAAGGTTACCTTGTCTACCTCAACATAAAGGAAACAAAAATCCTCACAACTGGACCAATAAGCAACATCATGGTACCAAACCTGCTGTTGTCAAGTCAACTCTAACGCACACCCACCCTTTAAGACAGATTAGAACTGCCCCATAGGGTTTCCAAGGAGCAGCTGATGGATTCAAACTGCCGACCCTTTGGTTAGCAGCTGTAGCCTCTTAACCACCATGCCACCAGGACTCCAACGTCATGGTAAGTGGAGAAAATATTGAAGTTGTCAAGGATTTAATTTTACTTGGATCCACCATCAACACCCATGGAAGCAACAGTCAAGAAATCAAATGATGTATATTGCATTGGGCAAATCTGCTGCAAAAAAACTTCTTTTAAGAGTTAAAAAGCAGATGTCACTTTGAGGACTGAGGTGTGCCTGACCCAAATCATGGTATTTTCAATTGCCTCATATGCACGCAAAAGCTGGACATTGAATATGGAAGACTGAAAAAGAATTGATGCCTTTGAATTATGGCGTTGGCAAAGAATACTGACTATACCACTGACTGCTAGAAGAACGAACGTATCTGTCTTGGGAGAAGCATAGCCAGAATGCTCCTTAGAAGTGAGGATGGCGAGATTTCACCTCATGTACCTTGGACATGTTGTCAGGAGGGACAAATCTGGAGAAGGACATCAAGCTTGGTCAAGTACAGGGTCAGCGAAAAAGAGGAAGACCCTCAACGAGATGAGCTGACACAGAGGCTGCAACAATGGGCTCAAATATAACAGCAATTGTGAGGATGTCACAGGACTGGGCAGTGTTTCGTTCTGTTGTACACAGGGTGGCTATGAGTCAGAACCAACTCAACAGCACCTAACAACAACATCTTGTCTAGGGCACCTCAGAAACTCCTTCCCTGCAAGTACACCTTTCTGTGTTCTTTAATTTTCAGCCTATGGCTATGTCATTGCACTTTTAAGCTGGGTTCCTTAGGGTCAGAAACTGAGTGAGATGGAGTGAGTAGTACAAGACAAGGTCGTACAAGAAGGGGTCAGATCATATACGGACTTAGCCCATGAACAAAGACTGGATTTTATTCTGCATACAATAGAAACCCATTGAAAAATTCTAGCGAGAAAGTGGTGTGTTCTGATTTACATTTTTAAGGGATAAAGTTAGCTTCTGTGAAGAAAATATTGTTTTGCTTTGTTTGGTTTGGGGGTAAGGGAGGGAGGTGAGTGAGAGCAGTGATAACCAGTCACTAGATCACTGTAATCCAAGTGAGCAGATGAGGGTGCCTTGTATTAAGGTGGTGACAACTAAAAGAGGTCCGGAGAATCAAAATATATATTTTTTCCAATTTGAAACTAAGAAGTCTGTTAAAGATCAGTATAACAAATACACACACATACTTAGGATTATAAAAATTAAACTTACTTTAGATACTTGGCATATTCTGGCTCTTTCCAGTAAAGCAAGTATTTTAGATAATTAACAAAAGCTTTGTCTTTGAAGTAACCTCTTTGGGCAAGAACTGAAAGGCACAAAAAAAAAAAAAAAAAAATCTGTAGGTCAAACCCATCCTTGGGCCACTGGTTTGTGACTCCTAACATACAAAGAATTTGCTTACTTTAACATCCCCACCACAAACACACACTGAATTCAAAACAAGCTCCAGCATGCTCAATTACATCTATACAACAGTATAAGTGTAGCACTAATTCTACTCAATTAAGCTAAAAGGTATAAAAATAGGTACTATTATGAATTGCAACTCTTCTGTCGGAAATCATTAATATTTGTACATATTCAATTTAAGGAGGTGCCCAACAACTTACAATTAAGGTAATTTGGGTTGGCTAAACACTGCACAAATTCCAACTCCAGCTGAAACCGAAGTCGATTTCCAGCATCATCTAGGACAGAAGACATCGAAAGTCACCCAAAATAAATGTCACTATATATGTAATCCTGATTTGTAGAAAGGCCGTAATAAAGAAACCTGACTAATGTTGAAGTACATTTCTGTATAAAGAAGAGTATATGATGATTTTCCTAAACTGGGTGTGGGAGGAGGTAAACCTTCCTTTGAAGTCTAAAAAAAAAGAGGAGCTCTGATTAAAAGGAATAAGTTAGGAGTTTTTCTAACATCAAAGAGAAGTCAACAAAAGCAGGAATATACAGAGTACCTACCACTTGGGGGCCACTGGGACTTTAAATCACTGAAATAGGCTGTAACAATTTTGCCTTCCCCTACCTTAATAATGCACTATAACAACAATCGTTAAGTCACTAAATTAAGGTACAGTTCAGTGAGTGCTAAATCAGGAAAAAACTCAAAATGCAAGCCGAAAAAGACGACTACACAGAGTGTGAAAGACCATGAAGTATGTGCACACCTGAGAAACTTCAATAACAGCAGAATGATACACAAGTTTGTCGACGGTATTTCAAACTTGTGCAAGCTTATTTGAAACGCAGAAAATAAACCGAGGAGGAGGCCATTGAAGATACCTCAGCCTCGCCCACGCCGGGAAGCCGACGGGGTCAGTGTTTGCATAGCAAGCGTGGAGAAAATATCTGAGAACCAACGAAACTCTAAAAAGGCAAAAACTACCTTCGCCTTTCCAGACGCCACAAGAAACACCGCCCCTCCCTCTCCGGGCTCTAATCCTGCCGGGAGTTAGGCCCGAAAGGAGGCCAAGAGGAAACGGGAGATAGTGTCTGGACCAAAAATAGTACTATTTGCGAATATTCGAGGCTCAGAGCGCTACTCACCTGTCTCCATGGCGACGGCAGCGGCCATAAAAACCAAAGACACTTGCCCGCCACCACTCGACAAAACAACTGACCGCAGCCACTGGGTAGATGCCGGAAGTCACAGCTTCACCTTCCGGTCCCGGGGCAGTGTGGGATACCGGGGGCGGAGGTGGGCCGAGCCTCGCCCTGTAGCTCTCAGCTCCGCCCATCGCCGTCCGGCCCCGCCCTGGCCCCGCCCACGCAAGCTTTCGAGGGGCTACCGGCTGGTGCGAGAGCCAAGCCCAAGGCAGCCCGGCCTTTCCTCCGGGAGGTCCTGAGGGCGAGGGGCTTTCAGCCTCTACAAGACCCTCAGTATCCCGTGTCATCATGTTGTGGCCCTCTCGCCCGTGACAGCATCGTAGTCTTCCACCATTGTGCCTGCAATGACATAATACGTCATTATGACGTCATTCCTTAACAAGTGACCCTGTGTCCTAACCCAGAGGCTTGATGGAGGGCGAGCGTGGGCTGTGAGCCCTCGAGGCCTCGTTGGCCCGCGATACAGCCCCAGAATGGCCTCGCCCCTTAGGGGAAAGCCCTCTTCACCCCGAGTGGAGACGGTCCGCCATAAGGAGACTTCGACGGTTCGCGTGGAGACCTCGTCCCACCGCGTGGAGACATCCTCTAGGCAGGTGCGAACGTCTTCCCGTCAGGTGGAGACCTCCCTGCGCCGCAGCGAGGGGCCCCCCACTGCCCCCTTTGGGAAACGGCTCCCTCACGTCCTCGAGGTGTCCTCCCAGCACGTGGAAACCTCCTCCCAGTGCACGGAAACGTCCTCCCGCCACATCCGGGCGTCGACTCTGCGAGTGGAGACGTCTCTGCACCACGTGGAGAGCCCGGCCCGGCGGGACAAGCCGGCGGCCCGCCAGAACGTAAAAACGGCCCCGTGAGATGCTGTCCAAAGGCCACGAGAGGGCCCTGGCCCTTGGCCACCGAACGATTGCCTCCAGTTTCCAGCCAGTCAGCTGCCAGGAGGACCAGTTGTCTTTGGTTTCATGGAACCAAGCCATAAATGAATGTAAGAAGCAGCCAAGCTGTGATTTCTGGACTCAGCCAACTGTTACTGACCGCCCTGCACCTTCGACCATCCTACCTTTGACCCAGTGACTGTTTTAATTTGAAGCCAACCCAAAAAGTTTTCAGGCCTATGATACTGTATAAATTGGGCTGGATGGACAAAGAGGCTGCTTGAGCTTCTGAGCCAGGTGAGTTTTGGATTGATAGCCACTGATAGAAAGACTTTTACAGTCGCAAACTTGTGGAACAGGGACCACACTGAAAGTAGTCATGACCTGTTAAAAGCCTAAGGGGCAAGGAACAGAAGTTCATGATTAATTGGCCTTTGTTTATGTTTCAGATTAACAAGTTAATTATTTTCTTTATGCCAAACACTTGTACATGGTACTCCTGACCACACACTTTTTAATACAGGTCAAAGGTAGTTAAAAATGAAAGGTGAAGGCAAACAACAACAACAAAAATCAATAAAAATCCTAGAAGGGAGGTGAGAGGAGGTCATTAAAACCTGACCTGTGGTTTGAGGATGATGGAGGGGAAGAATATTTATTGATTACCTGCTGGTGCCAGGCACTATTCTAAGCACTGGGCTATCGCAGTGAACAGGATAGACAAGGGCCCTCCTCTCATGGAGCTTGTTGTTGTTAGTTACCATGTGTCAGCTCCAGCTCATAGCAGCCCCATGTACAACAGAATGTAACATTTCCTGATCCCTCCCTATCTTCATGGTCTTATCTTCCAGCGTTGTATCTGACAATGTTTTGCTGATCCTTAGGGTTTTCATTGGCTGATTTTCTGAAGTAGATTACCTGGCCTTTCTTCCTAGTCTCTCAGTCTGGAAGCTCTGCTGAAACAGGTCTACCATGGGTGACCTTGCTGGTATTTGAAATATTGGTAGCATAGCTTCCAGCATCATAGCAACACACAAACTACCGCGGTATGACAAACTGACAGATGAGTGGTGGTCATGGAGCTTACACTCTAATAAAGACAAAAAAAGGCAGGCAACAAACAACAAGACAATTTTCTATTGTAATTAGCAGTACAAAGGAAATAAATAAGCAATGTGATAGAAAATGAGGGTAAGGAGTTATTTAGAGAGGGTGGTCAGGGAAGGCCTTGCTGAGAAGGAGACATTTGATCTGAGGTTTGTATGTGTGAACAGTGAGCCATGCAAAGATCTGGAGAGGATGCATTTTTGGCAGAGGGAACAGCAAGTGCAAAGGGTTGGGTAGGAACCAGCTCGGAAAGTTTGAGGAACAGAAGGAAGACTAGTGTGGCTTAGTAAGTGAGAGCAGGAGCATGACTTGGCAGAGACGAGATTAGTGAAGTAGGCAGGGGCCAGATCATAGAGCATCTTGTAAGACATGGTGTGGAGCTTGGGTTTTATTCTAAGCTCAATGGGAAGACATTGGAGAGTTTTCAGCAGGGGAGTGACATTATGCAATTTACATTTTCGAAAGATCCTCTGGCTGCTGTGTGTACAATGAATGTAGGGCAGGGTTCTCAGCCAAGGGTGGTTTTATCCCCCAGGGGACATTTGGCAATGTCTAGAGACATGTTTGTCAAAGCTGGTGGGGGTGCTACTGGCATCCAGTGAGTAGAGGCCAAGGATGCTGCTCAGCAATGCACAGGTCAGCGCCCCCACAGCAATTACTTGGCCCAAAGTGTCAATAATGCCGAGAATGAGCAACCCTGATGTACGGAACAAGAGAGGAATCAGGGAGATTATTTAGGAGGCTAATGCCATGGTCCAACAACAGATGATAATGGCTTAGTCTAGGGTGGCAGAAGTGGAGCTAGAGAGAAGTGGACAGACTAGGGGTGTGTTTTCAGGCAGAGCTGGCCTAACTGACTGATTAGATATGGAAGGTGAGGGAAAGAGAAACAGAGGAATCAAGGATGACTCTGAAGTTTTGGCTTGAGCAGTCAAGTAAATGGTGCCGTGTACTGAGACGAGAAATATTAGGGAAGGGCATGTTTAGGAGGGAAAATTGCTTCTGTTTTGGTCATGTTGAGTTTGAGACACTTATATGATAACCAAGTGGAGACATTGAGTGGCAGTTGAATTAAGAGACTGGCTACCATGAGAGAGATGAGGGTTAGAAATATAAAATGTGGCATCATCAGTACATAAATGGCGCTTAAACCCATGGAACTGTCAGTTGCTCAGCTGCCAGTTTCTGCCCCCTTCATTTCATGTTGCATGAATAAAATTAAGACCTTGTTCTTTAAGGAGCACCAGCAAGTCAAAGCATCTATTCCCTCTCTCTCAACGACATAGGGCCAGGCTTGACCCACCTAATTTTTCCTTGCCTGTAGTCCATTTTTTTTGTAGTCCCTTGGCAGCTACCAATAAGGGAGAAAGTTTGCTTCACAAAATTTGACTTTCACAGCCAACATTAGTACACTGCTATTGGGAAGAAGGTCTTAAACCAATTTCTAGTGGTTCAAGGATTCTTTTGGGGGTGGGGGTGGGGGAGGGCATGGATATTAACGTGTAGTTCTAGCTCCAGGTCCTCAAGGGAAACTAAAGAACAACTGAATTGATTTCTAACAATGGTTCTCAGCCAGGGGCAGTTTTGCCCAACAGCGGGTACTTGGCAGTGTCTGGAGATATATTTGGTTGTCACGACTGGAGCAAAGGCAGGAGTGGGTACCACTGGCATCTAAGGGTATAAGCCAGGGACGCTGCTAAGTATCCTACAAAGCACAGGTCAACTCCCTACAACAAAGAGTTACTCGGCCCAAAATGTCAAGAGTGCCAAGGCTGAGAAACTTCGAAGTTTCCAGCAGCTTGGAAAGCTAGAGCATTGCCCAATCTCTTCAGAGCAGTTGTTTTGTGTGAGGCCTACGTACTAGTGGGAAAGGGTTAGAGATAGTGACCTCTGGTGAAGAGCAGGGCAGGAGAGCTCAGAGAAGAGAGATATGTTGCTCTTTGAGGAACCTTAACACCCCTGCTTTCAATAGTTTATGTGATATTTATCCCAGGAAGACAGGTGATCCCATCTGTGGGCTATAAGTTATCTTGGTAATGTGGGCCCACATTGTGAGGTAGAGTACTTGATATTGCCAGGCCCTGTGATAAGTCATTACCCATGTTATTCATTTAATTACAGGGAAGTACACTGGGCTCTTCCATTGTACAGAGGCTCAGGCCAGGAGAAATGTTATAAAACCCTGGAGGCTAGCCTAATGCTTCTGACTCATAACACTTCCACTATAAATTAATAAACTAATAATTAGCCTTGGGAATTTTAGTCTTTGGTGAGCTTACTAATTCTTTTTAACATGGATGACTATGGGCATTACATGCAAACACCCTCTTAATCAATGTTTTTTAAATTTTTAAGGTAGTTCTCTTTAACAATGCTCTTTATTAAAGTTTTTATTACAGAAGTGATATGTGCTTAATGTAACAAATGAAATAAGTCAAGGATGTGTAACCATTTGATGTCATTCCTTTCCATTCCCATTCTCTGGAGATAATTAACGTCAACTATCTGGTGTGTATCCTTTCAGACCTTTTCCATTATCTAACTTCTTCTGTCTCACTTCATAGTAGTACCTGGGAGACTGGTTTGATGGTTGCTATGAAAAAGGCAAACACCTGGTTCCTAGACAATTGATTCTGTTGGAAAAGTACAGAATTCCAGTAGCTCTTTGCTTTTTGTTATCTTTGTTTTATAAGAAGAGTTTTACTTAGGTTGCTTCCCAATTTTATTTATTCATGTTTCAAAGCTGAAATCCAAAGAGGTACACACAGAGCAAGAAAGTGTCAAAAAGACAAGTGACATGAAGAAAAAGGATGGAACAAGAGATTTGTCATGCATGCTGTTTTCCACGTCAGATCCCACAGCTTTAAAATGATCCGTATGTTAAAGATGCTTGTATCTGTTTCTCATCATCTTTTAATGTACCTGCTGCGTATTACAAGCGTGTGTTACCCATACTGTGTGTCACCCTCCTCACATTGTCCTCTCTTCGAATCCCCAAAGGAACAAGGGCGCTGTTGTATTGGCAACATGGTATATAATGCTGAGCACAATGGGTGTGCAATAAGGAGTGAAGAGCGATGCTATCCCTCCATTCCCAACCAAGACAGCTTTTAAGGGATTGATCTAGAATCCTTGGATTTATTGTGCTATGTAATAGCTGAGACTTGAATTTACTTGTTGCCAACCAGGTTAGTATGAAAAACTAAATAAGTATAAACCTTTCTAAGGAGGGAGACAGCACTTCTCATTCTCCCAGAATCCACTCATTTGTACACAAGTCAAGGAAAGCTTACAAAACTGGGCATGTATCATTGCTCCAGTTGTGTTGAAGATAAATGAAAGCATGCCCATTAATAGTATACTTTTCCCCCAGACCACACAAATTATAGGAAGAACCAGGAGCCCAACCAGCAAGACATTTGGCTCAAGTCCTCATGCAGATCCCAGCCTTCCTGAAGTGGACATGTAAATTGGGCCTTCCTGTGATCCTGTGCTCTAGCGGTAGGACTCAGTGCCACCTCTTGTGTCAGCCAGAATGTTTCAGTGGAAAGAAATGGAGAATTGCCTTCTGAGCATCCTCTTTCCCTCTTGACTCGGATTCTGCTGGCCTGGAGTATTATTACAGCAAGCTAGATTTTCTCTTGATAGCAATCAGAAAACAAGTCCTAGCTGTGGAGACTTACAAATGGCACGGATGTCCCTAAGAAGATGTTAGCGCAAATTGCAGGTTCGAGCCGCCTGCCGCAAAGCCAATACTGAGACAGGAGGAGGTAAGCAGTAAGAGGGCTTTATTGAATACCGGTACTCAAGAGACAAAGGGGGTTAAATTTCTCTCAAATTCTGTCTACTTTAAAGGGTTGATGGGAGGGATTTATATGGGGAAGATCGCGGTTACTTAATGTTTTGAGCACGTAGTCCACAGATGGTCTTATACGTCACAAAACAACTTCAAAAAACTCTTTATTAAACTAAAGATATGCATATCAGGCATCCGGACTCTAATCAGTATATTTGTAACAGGCTGAAAAACTCACATAAGAATCTCTCGGCTAGTGGAACTGTTTTGCCAAGTCCACTGTGGCTGAGATAGGGAGCAAGAAAGAAAGTTACAGATTAAAGATGCCAGAGAGCCTCTTGTCGGTTTGCAGGCTGAAGGCCATTTCTCAAGAGAACAAAAAAAGAAGAGAGACCAAGGCCACAGGAGCTGAGAGATCCGTACCCCTTTGGAAGAGACCGGTGCAGCTGGTGCAATAAAAAAACGTTTAGAGATTACTTAGAGCATCCTTATGGCGTTAGTCATGTCAAGCTCTCCGTCACCTATTTTGAACAGGAGAAAACATGTTGTAAGGTATTAGGATGTTTGTTATGTTTAAGAGTGGAGAAGGCTGCTTAGCTATGTTTTGAACAGAGCCTGCACCGTTTTCCAAGGACTAGGGATTAATCACAGCTTACACAGCTATACTAAAAACAAATGAGAAAATATATTCTCTCTAATATTAAAACGCTAAAGAAAATGCATTTTTGCTACTTCAGAGACCCCACAGACCCTTGAGCACACAAAGCTTCAATAATGACAAACTCTCTTATTTAGAAGAAGTCCAACCCTCTGCTGAAACCAGATGTCTTAAGAAACTGAGCAAAGCAGATATTTCCGTAAGAGGATTCACTGGATATAGAGATTTTTCACAATGGGTGGAGGTAGAGAAAAACAATGATTTAATATAGTAAGTACCAACTTTATAAAGAATAAAAATTAAGCAACTAGTTAACACCGTAGAGTCATAGAATGTAAGAATAGAAGGGTCCCTAGAGGTCATCTGTCCCAGTAGTTTTCACATCACCATCTGAAGAACCCTAGAGATTTTCCGAGACTGTCCAAAAAACCTCAAAGAGAAGGCTTACGACGCGGGGCTCCGGGACCCCCATCCGTATTTCAACCAGGCCAGCTCAGCCTTACATTATCTATAATAGGTTTCCGCGGTGTCTGGAGAAAGGTCCACTGTTTTAAAACTTTTTTTTTTTTTTTTTTTTTCCAAAAAAGCTCATCTCCATGGTATGGTTGGGAAAACTGAAGCCCATGGAAGCCAAAAGTAAGTAGCCAGGATCAGAGGTTCTTGTAACCACCGTTCACAGCCTCTAGGATGGTAACTTTTGAAAGCCAAATAAAGGCAGATACGGTATCCTTATGTTCAATTTACAGTGAGCATAATGGATTATACATAAAGAAGGGAAGGAAAGAGGAAAAGCAAACCAAAGAGAAAGAAGAAAGGAGTAGCATTTGTATGGAGTTCTACAAAACACTCTCATTCCTGTGAGGCTCCAACACATTGCCGTTCAGAAGCTCTGCTATAAGGTATATAAGAGTTTAGCATTGTTATGATTCTCTTAATGAACAGACCCCTTTACCTTTGTGAAGTGGCTTTCTTTCTTCCTGATAATATTCTTTGCTGTGAAATCTATTTTATTTGAGAGTAGTAAAGCTACACCAGCTCTCGTTGATTATCGTTAGGATACTACATCTTTTTCTGTCCTTTTACTTTCAACCTACTTATGTCCTTAAATTTAAAATGGATTTCTTGTAGGCAGTATATAGTTAGTTCTTGTTTTATTATCTAATCTAACAATTCCTGCCTTTTAGTTGGAATGTTTAGATAATCTATATTCATGTGATTATTGATATTAACCAAAAAACCACACCCATTGGCGTCAAGGCAATTCCAACTCATAGGGACCCTGTAGGACAGAGTAGAACTGCCCCATAGGGTTTCCAAGGAACAGCTGGTGGATTTGGACTGCCAACCTTTTGGTTAACAGCCTGATCTCTTAACCACTGTTCCACCAAGACTCCAATTATTGATATGATTGGGCTTAAATCTACCATCTACCTACTTGCTTTCTATTTGTCCCCTCTGTTGTTGTTGTTTTTTCCTTTTTCCTCTTTTGGATTAATTGAGTAGTTTTTATTATTCCATTTTGTCTCCTTTGTTAAGGAGCCCTGGTAGTACAGTGGTTAAAGCACTTGGCTCTTAACCAAAGGGTCAATGGTTCGAATCCACCAGCCACTTGTGGGAGATAGATGTGGCAGTCTGCTTCTGTAAAGATTACAGCCTTGGAAACCCTGTAGGGCAGTTCTACTCTGTCCTGTAGGGTTGCTATGAGTTAGAATCGACTCAACAGCAACAGGTTTTTGGTATCTCCTTTGTTGGCTCATTTACTCTCTTTGTTCTTTTATTTTAGTGGTTGCATTAGGGTTTATAGTATTCATCTTTAACTTTTCAGGTTCTACCTTCAAGTGACGTTATACCACTTCCCATATAGTATAAGAACTTCCTGGTCTTTTTGCTATTGTTGCCATATATATAACTTATGTAGATTCTATAAACCTCGCAGTACGTTGTTATTATGTTTGCTTTAAACCATCAGTTATCTTTTTTTATTGTACTTTAAGTGAAAGTTTACAAATCATGTCAATCTCTCATAGAAGAATTTATATACACCTTGCTATATACTCCTAGTTGCTCTCCCGCTAATGTGACAGCACACTCCTTCTCCCCACCCTGCATTCCCCGTGTCCATTCAGCCAGCTTGTGTCCCCCTCTGCCTTCTCATCTCCCCTCTAGACAGCTGCCCACATAGTCTCATGTGTCCACTTGAGCCAAGAAGCTTACTCCTCACCGGTATCATTTTCTATCCTATAGTCCAGTCCAATCCCTGTCTGAAGAGTTGGCTTTGGGAATGGTTCCAGTCTTGGGCTAACAGAAGGTCTGGAAACCATGACCTCTGGGGTCCTTCTAGTCTCAGTCGGACCATTAAGTCTGGTCTTTTTGTGAGAATTTAAGGTCTGCATCCCACTGCTCTCCTGCTCCCTCAAGGATTCTCTCTTGTGTTCCCTGTCAGGGCAGTCATCGGTTGTAGCCAGGCACCATCTAGTTCTTCTGGTCTCAGGCTGATGTCTCTGATTTATGTGGCCCTTTCTGTCTCTTGGGCTCATAATTACCTTGTGTCCTTGGTGTTCTTCATTCTCCTTTGCTCCAGGTGGGTTGAGACCAATTGATGCATCTTAAATGGCTGCTTGCTAGTGTTTAAGACCCCAGACGGCACTCACCAAAGTGGGATGCAGGATGTTTTCTTAATAGATTTTATTATGCCAGTTGACCTAGATGTCCCCTGAAACCATGGTCCCTAGGCCTCTGCCCCTGGTATTCTGGACTTTGAAGTATTCAGTTTATTCAGGAAACTTCTTTGCTTTTGGTTTAGTCCAGTTATACTGACCTCTCCTGTATCATGTGTTGTCTTTCGCTTCACCTAAAATAGTTCTTGTCTATTGCCTAATTACTGAATACCCCTCTCCCTCCCTCCCTCCCCACCTTCATAACCATCAGAGAATATTTTCTTCTGTGTTTAAATTATTTCTTGAGTTCTTATGATAGTAGTCTCGTACAATATTTGTCCTTTTGCAACTGACTACCATCAATTATCTTTTAAAGGGATTTAAATAATAAGATAAAGATCTTTGTGTATACTCACCTAGTTACCAATTTTGGTGCCCTTCATTCCTTGGTGTGGATCCAGATTTCCATCTGGTATCATTTTCCTTCTCCTTAAAGGACTTGCTTAATCCTTCATTTCTTGTAGTACAGGTTTCCTGGTGATGAATTATTTCATTGTTTGTATGTCCAATGAAGTCTTAATTTTATCTTCACTTTTTAAATATATTTTTGCTGAGTAAAGAATTCTCATTCCATTGATTGATTTTTCTTCTTATTATGGGTTATATTTTTCTACTTCTTTACGTGCCTGGTAATTTTTGTTTGGAAGCCAGACATTGTGAAATTTACCTTCTTGAGTGTTGGATACTTTTGTATTCTTGAAATTTGTTCTAAGACACTGTTAGGTTACTTGGAAAAAAATCTGGTCTTTCCAGTTATTGCTTTTAAGCTTTGTTTGGTGGGTTAAGTCAAGGTCTGATTTTTTACCAACACCACGTAAAAACCCCTGTGAGTACTCTATCTGATACCCCCTAAATTATGAGGTTTTCCACCTGGGTGGTGGAAACAGACCCTATTCTCAACTCTATGTGAGCTTCAGGGATTGTTCCTTTTCCTTTCAGATAGCTCTTTTCCTATCCTTGGATAGTTTGCTCACATACATGTAATGATCAGTACTCAGCTGAATACTCGATGGTGGGCTCTCCTTATCTCTATAGAGTTTTATCTCTGTACAGCTCTCTCGTTTTCAGTACACTTCCCTGTGAATTCTAGCTGCCTTGGGCTCCCTGGACTCCCAGCTAGATCTTGTCAACTCAGGGTTGCTGCCAGGCTCTGCCTAGGTTTCCCCTCCTTGCACTGCAGCCTGAAAGGTTTCTCCAGAAAGTAAGCTAGGGAAGTTGTAGAGTCCATCTTTTTGGCTGTTTGTTTAGTTATTTCAAACAGAGGGGTAAATTTGGGTCTCGTTACCCTACCCTGGCTGGAAACCTCCTCCTTATTATTTAATATAAGTTTTGTTGGAGATTAACTTTACAATTTAGCCTCAGATAACAGAATATTCAGATGAGACTGTGACTGAATTTATGGAGTAATTGTAGCCCAGAGATGCATAGTGCGACTGTCTTCTAGAGATGGATACAATGACTCTTGGGACTTTTTGTCCTCTTTTTGGGAAAGAGGGTAGTAGCATCTTTATTTGTATGAAGAATAGTCGTATTGTGTTAAGCAGAAACTTTTTTTTTTTTAGGGGGATATGGAAGTTCAAATACAAATGTCGGTTAACCAATAGGATGGACTGTGGTAGCTCCAAACTCCCATTTTATACTGTGTTTTGTAGTTGATGCTGTTATTTTTAGTTGCTGTTGAGTGGAACTGTGCTGCATAAGGTTTTCAAGGCTGTGACCTTTTGGAAGCAGACTGCCAGGCCTGTCTTCCAGGGTGCCTCTGGATGGGTTCAAACTGCCAACCTTTTGGCTGGTAGTTGAGTGCTTAACCATTTGTGCCACCTGGCCACCCATTGTCATCAAGTTGTCGCTCGGAGCAGCTGGTCGGTTTGAACTGCCAACCTTTCTCTTAGCAGTTAAGTTCTTAACCACTATGCCACCAGGGCCTCTTGCCACCCAGCTAGGGGTCTACAAACCACATTTATGCTTTGCCATCTGGCTTCATATTGAGCTCTGTCAACCGGGGAGGGAGCCTTTAAGACTGGTGGAGGGAGACGAGACTTGCTGCTTCCTGTCTGCTTTCCATGCACTTCTTTTCCTTCTCCTTTCAGGTAGCTGTGAGCATCACACCAGCTTTTGGTTCCTGTGAGCATCACATCAGCAGCACTTCACTGTGGCGGCAGCAGTGCCTCCTCATCGTGGCAACTGAATCCCCTTTGCAATTTTCTAATATTTGAAGAACCAGCTTTATTGTGCCCTACCTCGTAGACACTAGCACCAGCCAGCGGGCATCCCTCCTCAGAGGTCGGAGTTTCAGCTCCACAGGGTCCCTCGTCCCAAGTTTCTAAGTTTCGGTAATTTCAATTTCTTCCCTTTCTTGTCTGCTACTAAGGCAGAACATCTTCCCTTATGCTTATTACCTATGCACATTTTCTCTTCTGTGAATTGCTGTTCATATCCTTTGCCAATTTTTCTTAAATTGATCTTTACGAGTCCTTTAAATATACCACATATAAAGGTCCCTGGGTATCGCAAATGGTTTGCTCCTGGCTGCTAACCAAAAGGGTGGTGGTTCAAACCACTGAGTGGCGCTGCAGAAGAAACAGACAAGAAAACCATACGGAGCATTTCTACTCTGCACCCGTGGGGTCACCATGAGCTGGAATCAACCTGATGGCAACAAACAACAACAAGGCCAGTTCAACAAGTATGGCTTGGTGTTATGGATTGAGTTATGTATTCCAAAAATATATGTTGTAAATCCTAACCTCTATGCTTATGGTTATAATCCCCCTTGGGAATGGGTTATCTTTGTTATGTAAATGAGACAGGATTAGTATAGGGTTTTTCTTGAGTCAGTCTGTTTTGAGATATAAGAGAGATTAAACAAGCAAGCAAGGAGAGATGGGGGAAGAGAAATGCCAAGGAAGATCTCCAAGGAACTGCAAGAAGTAGAAGCTGAAGAGACAAGGACCTTCTTCCAAAGCTGACAGAGAGAAAGCCTTTCCCTAGAGCCAGCACTCTGAATTTGGACTTCTAGCCTCCTAAACTGTGAGAAAATTAAATTTGGATTTGTTAAAGCCATCCACTTGTGGTATTTCTGTTACAGCAGTAGTAGGTAACTAAGATAGAATTTGGTACCAGGAGTGGGGTGCTGCTCTAACAAATACCTACAATGTGGAAGTGGTTTTGAAATTGGGTAATAGGTGGAGGCTGGAAGAGTTTTAAGGTGCCTAATAGTAAAAACATAGATTGCCTTGAAGAGACTGTTGGAAGAATTATGGATGTGAAAGGCAATTCTGATGAGGGCTCAGAAAGAAGTGAGGAGAGCTATAGAGAAAGTCTTTATCATCTTAGAGAATACATATGGCACCAGCAACAGAATGTTGCTAGAAATGTGGACATTAAATGTGCTTCTGGTGAGGCTTTAAAAGAAAGTGATAAACGTAGAGGAATGGAGGAAGGGTGATGCTTTTTATGCAGTGGCAAAGAAATTGTCTGAATTATGTTCAAATGTTTGGTGGAAGGTAGAACTTGTGAGTGATGAACTTGGAGTTCTGGCTGAGAAGATTTCTAAGCAAGATCTTAAAAGGACCATGTTGTTTTTCCTTAATGCTTATAGTAAAATGTGAGAGAAAAGAGATGGACTTAAAAATGAGCTGTGCAAAATGAAAACAAAACGTAAAGATTTGGAAAATTTTATTGTACAAACTCAGAACACGTATCCTAGAATTTTCACCAAGGATGTAGCTACAGAGTCTTTTGTTAAAGAGGTTAAGCCTGTGACTGACGGCTTTAACCAACTACCACAGCGGAAAACCCATCAGCTTAGACTGAAGGGGACAAGGACAGGACAGAAGGAAAAAACGCCATCTGCCTCTTAGAGTTATACAGGCAGGAAACAGGCCAAAGGAGCTACATCTGTTGTCCTCCAAGAAAAGAACCACCCCTGAGTCAGCTCACAGGCCAGCAAAACTGTTGAAAAAAGCTTGGGAAGCAGGGCCTTCTTGGTTTCAAAGGATAGGGCCATGGTCTTCTGGATCGCAAAGGGTGGGGCCGCACCCCCCTGGGTTTCAGAGAGTCAGGTCTTCTCCAGTTTGGTTCCGAAGTGTGGGGCTACTGTTAAGGTGTGCCAGGAGGATGGGGCCACCACCCAAATCTGAGGGGGCGGGGCAGAAAAACAGGACCTGCGAGGGCCAAGGGGTTCGGCTTGCCCCACAGATGGACTAGGAGAATGGGGCTGCCTAAAGCTGAGGGCACAGAGGATTATTTTCAAGCCTTGAAAGCTAATGTAATTTGTTCTGCTAGGTATTGGACTTGCTTCGTGCCTGTTGTCCCTTGTTTTCCTCCAATTTCTTCCGTTTGTAATGGAAATGTCTACCTTGTATCTATTCTACTGTTGTACTTCGGAAGCAGGTAACTTGTGTTATAGATTTCACACATTCACAAATGAAGAGGAATTTTGCCTCAGGATGAAATACCCCTGAAGTCTCACCCATATTTGATTTAGATGATTCAGGAGATGAGATTGTGGGCTTAGAGTTGATTTAGGACTTTGGGGATGATGTAATGGGGTGAATGTGTTTTGCTTGTGGGAAAGACATGAATTTTGGGGACAAAGGGTGGAATGTCATGGATAGAATTGTGTCCCTTAGAAATATGTATTGTAAATCCTAACCTCTATGCCTGTGGCTATAATACCATTTGGGAGTGGGTTGTCTTTGTTATGTTAATGAGGCAGGATTAGTATAGGGTGTCTCTTTAGCTTGTTACTTTTGAGATATAAAAGAAATTAAGTAAGCATGGAGATCTCCAAGGAAGTAGATCTCCAAGGAAGCAGAAGCTGAAGAGACAAGGACCTTCCTCCAGAGCCGACAGAGAGAAAGCCTTCCCCTAGAGTCTGTGCTCTAAGTTCGGACGTCTAACCTCCTAAACTTTGAGAAAATAATTTCAGTTTGTTAACACCATCCACTTGTGGTATTTCTGTTATAGCAGCACTAGATGGCTAAGATACTTGGTAATGACGTTTTATAGAAGAGAGTGGTTAGAAAACTGTTAGACTGGACACAAGGGGAAAAAGTTCTGGTGAAGGATTATTAGACTTACTGAAGGAGTGGGTAAAGGTCGACGGGGTCCTCCCAAGGTTGAGTGCATGGGTGGCTAGTGTCTCAGAAGAGGTCTTAATCCATTAAAATCTATCAGAAAATTGCTTAAGCATTTTTTCAGAATTATAATTGCTTCCCAGAAAGAGGCTTTGGATTATATTCTCAAAATGTCCCTGACCCAGCCCAGATGTGGGACAGTTTTTCTTTCACAGTGTAAGGGTTTCCTGAAAACTTTTGTTTCAGTGTGGGTGTACTATGTCTCGATGTAAACGATATTTCTTACTGTGTGTCATTGTCAAAGAGATTTGAAAAATACTGCTGTTCTTTAGAGCTGAGATCTGATCCAGGCCTCGTGAAGTCCAGGGCTCCCTAAACCCATCCTTTTCAGTGGGAAAGCTCTCTCTCTTTGCAACACCTAGGAACGATTCTCCTGGGTGTCTTCACAAGCTTGTTTGCGTATCTGTTGGACTCAGAGGTCTGAGCAGAGTGTGTGTACATCCTAGAACACGCGTGCTCTTCATAAAATTTCGTTCGCACGACATCCCAGTGCTGGAATAACGTCTTTGAAAATCATCAGTCTGTCTAATCCCTTTGATTTGTTCGTGAAGAAGCTGAGGCCCAGAGTGAATGCACTTTGCCAGTCACTTGCAGTGGCACTGCCACCGCCAGTCTACCAGGACAGCAAAGATCTCACCAGTGGAGAATCGTGTAGTTAGTTGGCAGTGGCCTGTCCACATTCCCTTTTAAAAAGACCAGGAGGGAGAGCTTGAGTAACTAAATTGCTCCTCCATGTGTATTCATTTAGCAAACCCTTTACCAGGTTCAGTGCCACATTATCCATTAGGCCCTCAGGCTAACCTCTAGGGCTTGTGAGCTTTTCAAGGGCATACAAAAACGTTTGATGCCTGAAAAATTCATGGACTCCAAGATACAAAAAGAAAACAACATTGAAATTAATAAACCCTGATGTGGGTAAACTTTAACATACTTAATATGATATGGTTCAGAACCTCCAAGAATAAGAATGTCTAGGACTCAAGAAAGTCTTAAATGGCTCTGCCAAGGCACTATAAACTGATGCCTGGACTGTAATAAGATTACAAGGTGGGGCCTCTCTCCAAAGGAGATGAGAATAATAGGCTTGGCACACAGCATTTGGCCTGCGATGGCCTAGAGATCAATTCCCTCCCCCGCACTTTTTTTTTTTAAATCTTACCTTCCTGTGACCAGACAACACATTTCTCTCCATCAGCCGAGGAATGAGGGTATCTGTTATCATTGGGTCACTATGAGTTGGAATCGACTCAACAGTAGTGAGTTTGTTTTTTGGTTTATGATCACTGGGTGGCCTTTCTGGGTCTTGCTTCCCCCACTGTGAAATGAGGTGCTTGGATCAATCTCTTGATCATCGATTACCAAAGTGAGAAATCTGGGCCGATGCTGGTGGGCAAAAGAACTTTAGAAGATACAGAAACAAACACATTTTAATAGTTAAATATTTATTTCAACGCATATCACGAAAAAAAAATAACCAGCGCTCCAACTTGTTAAGTTTACCAGTATTATTACTTAGACTATAGTGGGCATTTAATTTTTTTTAATGAATTGAACTAAAGAAAAATAATCTACTTCCATAAACAGTTGGACTTAGATGTAGCTAAAGGTTCAAAGTGGTATGGAACATAATGACTAGAGTTTGAGAAATTGTTGTTAGGTACTATCAAGTCAGTTCCAACTCACGGTGACCCCGTGTACAACAGAACAAAACACTGCCGGGTCCTGCGCCATCCTCACAATTGTTGCTATGTTTGAGCCCATTGTTGCAGTCACTGTGTCAGTATATACCTTTGAGGGTCTTCCTCTTTTTCCCTGACCACCTACTTTACCAAGCATGATGGCTTTCTTGAGGGACTGGGCCCTCCTGATAACGTATTCAAAGTACATGAGATAAAATTATCCCATCCTCACTTCTAAGAAGCATTCTGGCTGTACTTCTTCCAAAACAAATTTGTTCATTCTTCTGGCAGTCCATGGTGTGCTCAATACTCTTTGCCAACACTGTAATTCAAAGGCATCAGTTCTTCTTTGGTCTTCTTTATTCATTGTCCAGCTTTTGTATGCATTTGAGGCAATTGAAAATGCTATGGCTTGGGTCAGGCACACCTTAGTCATCAAAGTGTCATCTTTGCTTTTTAACACTTGAAAGAAGTCTTTTAAGCAGATTTGCCCGATGCAATACGTTGTTTGATTCCTTGACTGCTGCTTCTGTGGGTGTTGATTGTGGATCCAAGTAAAATGAAATCCTTGACAATTTCAGTCTTTTCTCCATTTATTATGATGTTGCTTATTGGTCCAGTTGTGAGAGTTTTCGTTCTCTTTACACTGAAGTGTAATCCATAGTGAAGGCTGAACAATTTGATCTTCATCAGTAAGTACTTCCAGTCCTCTTCGCTTTCAGAAAGCAAGGTTGCGTATCTGCATATTGCAGGTTGTTAATGAGTCTTCCTCCAATCCTGTTGTTGTTAGGTGCGTCGAGTCAGTTCTAACTCATAACAACCCTATGCACAACAGAACGAAACACTGCCCGGTCCTGAGCCATCCTTACAGTCGTTGTTATGCTTGAGCTCATCGTTGCAGCGACTGTGTCAATCCACCTCCTTGAGGGTCTTCCTCTTTTCCGCTGACCCTGTACTCTACCAAGCATGATGTCTTTCTCCAGGGACTGATCCCTCCTGATAACACGTCCAAAGTATGTAAGATGCAGTCTCGCCATCCTTGCCTCTAAGGAGCACTCTGGCTGTACTTCTTCTGAGATATATTTGTTCATTCTTTTGGCAGTCCATGGTATATTCAATATTCTTCACCAGCACCACAGTTCAAAGGCGTCATTTCTTCTTTGGTCTCCTCCAACCCTAATGCCCCATTATTCTTCACATAGTCCAGCTTCTCGCATTATTTGCTCAGCATACATATTGATAAGTATGGTCAAAGGATACAACCCTCATGCACACCTATCTTGATTTTAAACCATGCAGTATTCCCTCGTTCTGGTCAAACGGCTGCCTCTTGATCTGTGTGCAGGTTCCACATGAGCACAATTAAGTGTTGGAATTCTCATTCTTCACAATGTTAATCCGTAATTCATTATGATCCACACAAATGCCTTTTCATAGTAAAATGCAGGTAAATATCTTTCTGGTATTCTCTGCTTTCAGCCAAGATCCATCTGACATCAGCAATGATATCCCTGGTTCCATGTCCTCTTGTGAATCCAGCTTTAATTTCTGGCAGTTCCCTGTCGATATACCACTGCAACTGTTTTTGAATTATCTTCGGCAAGATTTTATATGGATGTGGTATTAATAATATTGTTCCATAATTTCCTCATTCTGTTGGATCACGTTTTCTTTGGAATGGGCACAAATATAGATCTCTTTCAGTTGGTTGGCCAGGTAGCTGTCTTCTAAATTTCTTGGCATAGATGGGTGAGTACTTGCAGTGTTGCATCAATTTGTGGAAACATCTCAATTGGTATTCTGTCAATTCCTAGATCCTTGGTTTTTACCAGTGCCTTGCATGCAGCCTGGACTTTGTCCTTCAGTACCATCGGTTCTTGATCATATGCTACCTCCTGAAATGGTTGAACATGGACCAGTTCTTTTTGGTACAGAGATTGTGTATTCCTTCCACATTCTTTTGATGCTTCCTGTGTTGTTCAATATTTTCCCCACAGAATCCTTCAGTACCGCAACGTGAAGCTTGAATGTTTTCTTTAGTTCTTTCAGCTTGAGAAATGCCAAGCGAGTTTTTCCCTTTTGGTTTTCTACCTCTAGGTCTTTGCACATGTCATTATAATACTTTACTTTGTCTTCTTGAGCCGTCCTTTGAAATCTTCTGTTCAACTCTTTTACTTCATCATTTCTTCCATTTGCTTTGGCTACTCTGCGATCAAGAGCAAGTTTCAGAGTCTGTTCTGACATCCATTTTGGTTTTTTCTTTCTTTACTGTCTTTTTAATAACCTTTGCTTTCTTCATGTACGATGTCCTTGATGTCATCCCACAACTCATCTGGTCCTGTCATTAGTGTTCAATATGTCAAATCTATTCTTGAGACGATCTCTGAATTCCTATGGAATATACTCAGGGTCATACTTTGGCTATCATGGACTTATTTTAGTTTTCTTCAGCTTCAACTTGAACTTGTATATGAACAATTGATGGTCTGTTCCTTAGTTGGCCCCTGGCCTCATTCTGAATGATGATATTGAGCTTTTCCATCATCTCTTCACAGATGTAGTCAGTATGATTCCTGTGTGTTCCATCTGACGAAGTTCACATGTATTGTTGCCATTAATGTTGTTGAAAAAAGGTATTTGCAGTGAAGAAGTCGTTGGTCTTACAAAATTCTATCATGTGATCTCTGGCATCATTTCTACCACCAAGGCCATATTTTCCAATTACCAACCCTTCTTCTTTGTTTCCAACTTTTGCATTCCGATCACCAGTAATTATCAGTTTATCTTAATTGCATGTTTGGTCAATTTCGGACTGCAGAAGTTGGTAGAAACTTCAATTTCTTCACCTTTGGCCTTAGTGGTTGGTGTGTAAATTTGAATAATAGTCAAATTAACTGGTCTTCCTTGTAGGCGTATGGATATTACCCCGTCACTGACAGCGTTGTACTTCGGGATAGATCTTGAAATGTTCTTTTTGACGATGAATGTGATGCCATTCCTCTTCAACGTGTCATCCCCAGCACAGTAGATCATATGATTCGAAATAGCCAATACCAACCCCTTTCCGCTCACTAATGCCTAGGATATTGATCTTTATCCGTGTCATTTCATTTTTGGTCACTTCCAATTTTCCTAGATTTGTATTTTGTACATTCCACATTCTGATTATTAATGGATGTTTCTTCTGTCAGCAAATGAAGGTCCTAAAAGTGTTACTCCATCCATGGCATTAAGGTCGACTCTACTTTGAGGAGGTAGCTCTTCCCCAGTCATCTTTTGAGTGCCTTCTAACCTGAGGGGCTCATCTTCCAGCACTATATCAGTGTTCTACTGTAATTCACAAGGTTTCACTGGCCAGTTTTTTAGAAGTAGATCACCAGGTCCTTCTTACTAGTCTATCTTAGTCTGGAAGTGCCACCGAAACCTGCCCACCATGGGTGACCCTGCTGGTATTCGAAGTACTGGTGGCCTAGCTTCCAGCATCACAGCACCACACAAGCCCCCGTAGTATGACAAATTGACACATGAGTGGTGGTTGGGAAATTAGTGTGCTAATTTAGTACACTAAATTAATGTTTTTCTAACTTTTAGGGGTGTGACATCAATTCAGTGGGTTGCAACCAGCATTTTTCTCATTAATGAAACAAAACAGAAAATATAGAAAATGTCAGAGTGATTTTACACAGTAAAGGTAAGTATAATTTTGCAAAACTTTTGTATTCGGATGCATAGTATAAAATATATTTGGTATCAGGAGTTACCGTCAAAAAAGCTGGAGAAAAGTGCATCTGTGAGTCTCTTCAGGCTCCTGCGCTCTGAGTCTGTGACTGTTGTCGTTTGTGCCATAGCAGATGGTGGACAGCAGAGGGCAGTCAATCTCCACATTGCAGCTAAGGCTGCCTCCTGGAGGCATAGAAACCCTTGGGGCTCTGGGGAATGTTGAGCCAGGCAGAAGCCTAAGGCCAGGCCCGAGGTAACAGTTGTTAACAGAAAATCTAGCCCTTTTGCTTTCAGATTTCAGAGGCGACAGCATCTGAGGAAGAGAAGCGTGGCATTCTCCAGGTGGCATCCCTGCAGCCACTTTCCATTCTCCCTCCCTGTATTAGATTCTTGTCTCTGGATTTTCTACACACCCCAGGAATACTTCGGGTGTCTAGTTCTTTTCAGACCAAGCTCCTCTAATTGAAGATTGTACCCTGGCCACGTGTGTCTTGGAAAATCAAAGCATTTTCATGTGATGTGCTCGCCTTGATTTGAGAACTCTCCTGTCCTTTCCCCAATTCCAAAGGGATGTTTCACATTCCCTTCCAAAAGGAGCTTTGCTGTCTAAGAGCAGTGACCCCGTATTGAGCGCTCTCACCCCTCCACGCACTGTTCTAAGCACTTTACATATATTAACACATGTATTCTGCACGTTTTGAGGTAGTCAGGACACTGGGGCATAAAGGGGTTAAGTAACTTCCCCAGCATTACCAGCTAGGAAGAAGCAGAGCCAGGATCCAAACCCAGGCAGGCTGGCTTGGTTCCAGAGCTTGTGTTCTCAGCCACTGGCTTTTGCTGGTGTGAGAGGAACCGATCCCTCTTCAGGTTACCTGCAGCTCAAAGGGTAGTAAGGATGCGGTATGTTCAGGAGGAATCCTGGAGGTCATCAGAAGAGCAGGAACGTCCGAGTCCTAGACAGGAAGACTCGGTGGACACTACCTCACTCTGCTAGCTGAAGGGCTTAAAAAAAATTATGAAATCTGAAATCTACAGGCAAAGACAGCAAGCAATACCCGTTGCTCATCTCATTGAAATTCCAACACTATGCCACGTCTGTCTCAGATCTCTGATCTGACGGTTGAGCCAGTCCCCTGACAGGCTAGGCTGCCTGCCTGCCACACAGTGGTACGTGTTCTCCTTGAATAAGGACAGGCAGAGGCTGGACAAACTCTTAGGAAGAGCTGTTGTAGAGGGAATTTAGGTTGGGCGTTGTGCAGGAAACCTGGGAGGTCCCGGGCAGGGACCTGAGATTTGAGGAAGTAGGGAGAAGAAGGAAGAAGCAGCAAGCCCAGCGGTCATATCTCCCTCTCTAGAATCTTTATTTAGCCTGTCTCTTTCCTCCTGCTCCCTTGCCTATGTCAACAAAAAATGTCTCATCGCTGCTGTTCCCAAACTAAGAAGCCTTTGTGGTGCAGTGGTTAAGCGCTCAGCTGCTAACCAATAGGTTGACAGCTTGAATCCACCAGTTGCTACACGGGAGGAAGATATGGCAACCTGCTTCCGTAAAGATTACAGCCTTGGAAACCCTATGGGGCAGTTCTACTCGGTCCTATAGCATTGCTTTGAGCCCCCACTTCACCCCAGCTCACCTCACCCCCCTCTACTCCTAAGCCATGGCTCATCTTATTTTGTTCTTTTCTTTCAGACTACTTTAAAGAGCTGCTTAAACTTCCCCACCATGGTAGTCTTACCCTCCCTTTGCAACCTAGTCTCACCAAAACACCTTCCCTAAGTCTGTTCCTCCTCTTCCCAGTGTAAAATCTGTGGCCTGTTCTCAGTCCCCATCCTCCCTGACCTTTTGGCAGCACTTGAAACTAGGGACCATCCCCTCCTTCTTGAACTGTTCACCCCTGGTTTCCATGACCCTGCACTCTGACCCACATCTTTTCATTATGTCCTCCCGCTAAGCACCACCACTATTCCCTCAAATGTCTGTGGTCCCCAGAATTCTTGGTACGGGCTTATTTTCTCACTTTGCACACTCTACCCCGGTGCTCACAGTGTCATCTGCTGCCTGAATGCCCTTTATTACCAAATGCTTCCAGCCCCCAGACCTCTCCTGAGCATCAGACCTCCCTAGCCTTGTCCTGAATGAGCTAGATTCATCTTATAGTCAATGTGTCCAAAACTGGCCCATCTGCCTCTTGTCCCCTGACTGTGGGGCCATCTTCCCACCACCTTCACCTGTTTTTCCTCAGCGAATAACACATATTCTACCCAGTCACCTGTTAGAAAACTTTGTTACCTTTAACGAATACAAAACCAAAACCAAACCCATTGCTGTCAAGTCGATACCAACTCATAGTGACCCTATAGGACAGAGTAGAACTGCCCCATAGGGTTTCTAAGGAGAGACTGGTGGATTTGAACTGCTGACCTTTTGGTTAGCAACCGAGCTTTTAACCACTGCGCCACCAGGGCTCCAAGCCGGTCACAAAACAATGGAATTATCTGCTTTGTCTCTTGAAAACAGCCCTATAGCCATGGCCCTAGGTCAAAGTTTTGTCATCTCTTTGCCTGGTCTCCCTTTCTCTCTTCTAACACATCCTTCAAAACACCACCAAAGTTACGTTGGTAAAACATTTCACTCCTTCCTTCAACCACTTCTCACCTTCAGTGCTCCACCACCTTCTGCGCTACACCTGGCCTGGCCTTGAGGTCTCAGGTCGTCTGCCACCAGATCCCACTGGGCACTCCGTGCACCAATCACATCTCGCTAGTGCTCCCCCCTGAACAGCACACTTTCTGTTACCTGATTTCAAGTCATGCTGGGACTTCAGCAGCACTCCTTGGGAGAAACAGGAGGAGGGTGCAAGAATGGGGGTTGGTGAACCCAAAGAAGCTACAGAAGCTGCTGTCCTATGAGGGGGGCACATGAGGTGTGGCTTGTCAGTTGTCTGACCCAGCAGGTACTTCTGGATGAGGGTATGGCCATGTTCCAAGGACCCAGTCAAGCACGTTAGTGTGCAAGGCCTGCATCCCGTCCTGAGACTTTGAACTCAAGGCAGGAGCCTGACTGTGACATAGAAGATGCTGTAAATCCCTTGGAGCCCAGCAGCCAGGGCCATGACCAGGGTCTGGCTCCCCACTGCCTCGCTGATATCTCCCACCTCACTCCTCTTCCACCTTGCTGGCCTTCATGTTATTCCTTAAACATTGTAAGTGTATTCCTGCCACGGGGCCTTTGCATTTGCTCTGTCCTCTGCCTAGAAGGCCTTTCCCCTGGATTTTTGAACGATTTGCCCCTTCAATTCATTTAAATCTCAAATCAAATATTGCTTCCTCACTCGTTTTCTGTAATTAAATATTACCTGCTGCTCTTCCACCTCCATCACTCTTATCCCCTCACCTTTATTTTACAGTTCTCCATAACACTTGTCACAGCTTGAACTTGCATTATTTGTTGCTTGGTTGCTGTTGTCTGTGTCCGCCACCGGAGGACAAAGACTTTGACTCGTTTCCTGCTATATCGCCAAACACCTACATATAGTACCTGGCACAGAGCAGGTGTGCAGGAAGTGGTGGTGGGAAGAATGTACGATCAAGCTCAGTTGCAGAGCCCTCAGCAGTTTGGACTCAGGCACACTCTGCTTCTCTTTGCCGGATTGGCTGGTACTGAGCCAAGCTCGTTGGCAGGTTCACAGATGAAAGGCTGGCAAAGGCCAAGACCGAATTTCACACTTGCCCCTGGACCACTGGTATTCCTGCTGCCAGGTAAAATCTTGCCTACTCTCAAGGCCCTGCTCCATTTGCACCTACCTGGAAGAGCCCTGCCGAGGCCCACACCCCGCCCTGAGCTTACTTCCTCAGTGTTCATTCCCCACCGCAGCTCTGTCTTCTTACGGCGCTCACGTGATTGCTCCTTGAATTATTCCTCGTTGTTAACGCCTGTCTCTCCCATGAGACTGAAAGCACATCAAGGGCAGGGACTGTCATAAAGCCTCTTTGTGCTAGGTGACTGTGCAGACCGAATGAACAAGGTTAGCCTTGTCTGGATGCAGGCATGGTCACGGAACGTTCCCTGCCCTGTGAGGCAGGGCATCCCCTGGCAGTGAGCAGGGCAGCCACAAGGGGCATAGTGGCTCCCGAGCATGATTAAGGGCACATTTGGAAAGCTAGATGGGCTTGGAATAAAGATGGAATTGTTTGGTGACACATGCTTATTCATGGACTACATGATCTTTTTCTCTTCTCCTTTTCATTTGCCCACAATTTACCGAGTTTCTACTTGGTACCACCTTCTGGGCTGGGCACCCGGGCTGCGGAGGTGCAAAACTGAATGAATCAAGCTCAGAGTCAGACCTGGGCCTACTGTTGGGGTAGACCAGGAGAGGTAACCCAGGAGTCCTCCTGCCCTTGCCTGCAATCTGTTATAAGTTGCACTCTCGTGTGATGCATCCAGCTAGGGGTCCAGACCTCAGGTGGCGTAAAGGGATCACCATGCATGCAAATTAGGAAAGCACTTCCAGACCAAAAAACCCATCACCGTCAAGTTGATTCCAACTCAGAGGAACCCTATAGGACAGATTAGAACTGCTCCAGTAGGGTTTCCAAGGCTGTAATCTTTGCAGGAGCAGACTGCCACATCGTTCTCCCTCGGGCTGGTGGGTTCAAACCGCCACCCTTTCAGTTAGCAGTTGAGTGCTTAACCACTGTACCAGCAGGGCTCCTTCAAGGCCCTTCAGAGCCTGTAAAATCCCTTTATCCCTTCTTAAATGAGGAACCAACTCTACCATTTCAGGAGCTGCTTCTCTGGTTTGCTCCTTGAGGTGTGACATTGGAGTGGCTCAGCGAGCACCACGCAGATTCCCCAGGGCCACCAAAGTGAGCTGGCCAGGTGGGCAGGCCCGGCTGAGACTGGTCTCCCCGCCAGTCTGAGGTCTGTGGATTAGGTTTCATGGCTGGGACTGCTCCAGACAGGGAGTGGCAGGGCAGGTCCTCGGTGGGAAGACAGGCGTGTGTGTATGACCCACCAGGAACTAGCGGCTGTTCACTGTCCACCAGCGAAGGTGGAGCCACCAGGGCTTCCAGGCAGTCATTTCATGTAGTTATTAATTTTAACCTACAGATTTTTTTTTCTGCTTATTTTCACATTTCATAAGGATCCTTGTTGTTGCTGTTAGTTGCCATTGAGTAGATTGCAACTCATGGTGACCCCAGGTATGCAGAGTAGGGTTTTCATGGCTGTTTTAAGGCCTGGTGGTGCAGTGGTTAAGAGCTTGGCTGCTAACCAAAAGATCAGCAGTTTGAATCCACCAGCCACTTCTTGGAAACCCTGTGGGACGGTTCTACTCTGTTCTATAGGGTCACTATGGCAGTGGGTTTGGACTTCTCAGAAGCAGATTGCCAAGCCTGTCCTTTGAGGTGTCTCTGGGTGGGTTCAAACTGCCAACCTTTTGGTTAGTAGTCAAGCGCTTAACCATACAGATGGTTTTATTTCTGCTGACTTTCATATATTCTAAGGATCCTTAAAAGTTATTATATAGTATTCATGTTCTCTATTTTTAAAAATAATCAGTGTTCCCAGTATTGCACATTGAACATTCACATAGCCCCACGTGGATCAGCTTTATGTACAAACCTTTTGTTTTTCTGTTGAGTAATTTCCTTGCAACACATTCCCAATAGTGGAGTGGCCACTAAAAAGGTATGAACATTTTAATAACTTTGGAACTGTATTGCCCGATTTCTACCCCAGAAGGCCACGCTGATTTACGCTGCCCCTGGCCAGCCGTGGGTTTAAGCTGGTTTTACCACAGCCCCAACAGCAGGAGACATTGTAATTGCCATACGTTTGCTAATTTAGTGGGTGTAAAATGGCACATCAGGGTTACTCTAATTTGCATCTCCCTGATTATAGTGAGAATGAGCATGTTCATAGGTATTGATTTCTCTTTGTAGTCTTCTTTTGGTGATCACCCTTCCGCCACTTCTCAGCCTCTGTCTGTCTCTCAGTCTGTCTCTCCACCTCTCTGTCTGCCTCTCTCTGTCCTTCTTGCTGTCCGACTAAGCCCGTCTGTCTCTCTCAGTCTCTCTGCTTCTGAACCCTCTATCTTGCTCTGGATTCTCACCGGGAAGGCATGTGCTGGCTCATGGAGGGTCTGGCCAACCCTAGTCAAGCTGCAGGCTAGACTCTGGACACTAGGCTCTGGGCACTGGCCTCCAAGTCCTCCCTCCCTAGGAAGCTACCCTGTGAACTGACACAGGCCCTTCCTTCCACCAGGGCTCATCAAGGGCCCCTTTCATCTCTCCAGGTGGCCTCTCCTGGCCTGACCTGCCAGGTCAGGACCAGTGGTTCTGGGGACTGAGGAATAGCCAGGAATGACCAGGCTGTCCCTCAGTGACCTCTCCAGAGAAGTGTTCTGGATGCCTCACCCTCAGGACAACTCTCCAGACAGGGCTGCATGTCCTAGCAAGTTGGGGGCACGTGGTCTGAAAGAGCCAGTGAGTCGGGTCCCCAAAGTCCAGACATGTGAATAGCAGAGGCCCGCAGCACCCACAGGGGCCCAGCCTGCCCGCCTACTCCAAGGAGCCCGTGTCTAAAGTCACAGAAAGAGCTCACCTGGCAGGTGGAAAACCCATTTGACCCCAGGTGAGCCAGGGAGCAAGGAACCCTGGTGGTGCAGGGTTAAAGCGCTCAGCTACTAACCAAAAGGTTGGTGGTTCAAACCCACCAGCTGCTCCCGTGGAGAAAGATGTGACGGTGTGCTTCCGTAAAGATTTACAGCCTTGGAAACCCTATGAGGCAGTTCTACTCTGTCATATAGGGTGGCTGTGTGTTTTTGGTTTTGAGCCAGAAACCCCTGGTGCTCCAAGGTATAGCAGAGACCAAAATCTTCCCACCTGCTGAAGAAATTTTGATTCCATTGGAAGTGAGGCAATGGGAAGATTTCAGCAGGATTTTAGAAAGGCAGTTGACCTCAAAGGAAGTCTGTGTAGATGTGTTTGGTGAGTCCCATGGGCCTGCCCTGTTGCTGCTCGTCAGAGGCAGGCACTCTTGAGAGTTTGGGTCTCTGCAGTCTCATCTCAGACTTTGTGGCTGGTCTCAGCACATTAGAATCGCAGACTGTTAAGTGCCAAAAGAGAACTCAGAAATTAAGTTCTAACCTCTCATCATATTTAACATTTTAACATTCGGCTCTCTTAAAAATTATTATGCAAGTAATGTATGCTCACTCTAACCCCGCTGCTGTCAATTCCAACTCATAATGACCCTACAGAGTAGAACTGCCCGTTAGGGTTTCCTAGGCTGTGATCTTTATGGAAGCAGACTGCCACACAGAGCAGCTGGTTGGGTTCAAATGCCTGACCTTTCAGTTAGCAGCCAAGTGCTTAACCACTGCACCACCAGGGCTCCTACACCCATTCTGGAATACAGAAAACTATAAGGAAGAAAATATGTGTCACCTGTCAGTTCACCAAAGACAATTGCTATTATATTTCCATCTCAGCTCCTTTCCCTGCTCGTATACATTTTAATATTGCTGAGATCATACAGTACATATAGTTTTGCATCTGTTTTATTTACCTAAAACCGATTGTAAACATTTTCAGAATAATGAAATCTTGCTCATAAACACTTTTAATGACTGCATAATAGCCTGAGTGGATAGCCCTTAAATTACTTATTATCACCCTAATGTTGGGCATTATGTTTTCTGTTTTTCAAGAGTATAAAAACACTCTAAAGTAGGCATTTTTAAGCATAAATCTTTATCCAGATTTTATTTAGCTTAGAGTCCTACTCGTAGGCTAGAAATATGTTTTAAGACTTTGTATATGTATGTTTAGTGTGCTTTCCAGAACGGTTGAACTAATGCTTGTCCACTTTACCACACACCGGCAATAGTACCAAGAAATATCATTTCACAAAATAGTTTTGATTTGAAGGGCAGTAAGTCTATTGCTTCCTTTTAATGATAAGCAAACAGGCTGGGAGAGGAAAAGGGACATGCCTGGGGTCACTCTGGGAGTGTGTTGTCTCATTCTGTCTTCACAACAAGAGTGAGAGTACTGTAATTATCGAAAGCAAACAGGTAAAGTAACTTGCCCAGACTCACACACAGCTAATAAGAGGTGGAGCTTGATTTTAATCCCATGTGGTCAGACCCCAGAGCCCTTGTACGTCACCTCTACTCTGTAGCTTATGCTTCCCAGATATGATGATGCTGAAAGGTGATGGAGAAGGGACTTAGAGTTTGAATTTACCGTATATTAATGGGTTCTTAAGCATCAAGGCCATGGTTTACAGAGATGTTTCTGGTAGGCTGGCATGGGGGAGACTGGAAACAGGGAGACCAGCTGGGTAGACGTAACATACCGATAACGTGATCAGCAAATGGGACTTGCAATACTGTGGCTGTGGGCAGTGGACAGTCAGGAACCATTGGGAGCCTGGGGGTGGGGGGGCCTCCTGCCATGCCGTCTTTACCGGGCAGGGGCCATTTTGATCTACTACACGTCAGGGAAAACCTGTGCCAACTCAGCCGCCAGATTCCACCTCAACTCCAGCAAATAAGAGAGAGGACGGTGTGGATTACATTATATTTAAAACAAGCCCACACAATGCCTGTAATTTTTCATTCTGACTTCGTAATTATAGCTCAGGGCCAGTCAGATCATAGTTATCCCCACACCGACCTGCCGTTGGGACACATTGAATTAAAGGCTTTGCTGCTCCTCAAGATTCTATTTTGGATGTCGAACGCTGGCAGGTAACGGGCCTTTCACAAGGCCTGTCTTGTTTGAGCCCCTCCCAGGGCAGCCTGCATGAAAGCCAAGTCAGCACCAGGTTTTGAGAAGATCACCAATGGCTTCTGAGCATTCGGGATGCTGCAGCATTGCCCCACCCGAGTCCAGGGCCTTTGGCCTGAGCCCAGAGCCTACAGAGGGGAGATGAGCATCAGTCCCAGAGCAGGCAGCCCCCTGGGTCATTTGGACCCCAGAGCCTCTGCACTCGGGGGAGATCCCTGAGTGCTGCTCCCTCCGGCCCAGACCACGGTCGCAGGTTCAGATGAGCCAAGGCAGGCAGGCAGGCATTGCCCAAACAGGCCTAGTTCAGAAATGAGGAGAAATAAAAAAAGAAAATCAAAGCCAGGCTTAACACGAATGGCCTCTGGGACTAGCCAGGCCTGGGTCAGTTAAGGCCCCCTCTCTGTGGGCTGGTCCTGCTAGACCTGGACTCCAACAGAAAAAACTACATCTCAGCCCAAGATGATGCCCCTGACAGAGCAAGGTTGAGATGGGGCACATATCACAGCCCTGGAGCACCACTGGGGGTCAGGAAGGCTGATCGCCCCTTCCTGCAGGGGACCCCCACACACCTTGTCCTGTCTCCCAGTAGCTCTGTGGGCAAGCTAGGTCATTAGCTGAGAAGCTGCAGGACTGGCTGTGTATGAGGTCTTTGCCGTGCTGCGTGGTGTTTGTATTTAACATCCTCCTATCAGCCCTGTCAAGTAGGTGTGATGAGTGTTACTGTAATTTCCACTTTAGACGTTAGGAAATGGAGCTCAGAGAGGTGAAGTTTGTGGCTCAAGACCACCCAACTCAAGGGAAGGAGTGGGACCTGGAACCTACTTCTTCACATGCCCCAGGCCACACGGCTTATCTGTAAGGTGACTGGCCTGAAAACACCAGCGCTGCTTCTGGATGCCCCTCAGTGGTTCCACAGCTTTGGGCAACTTGGTAAGCACTTGGGCTTAAGGAAGTCCAATCCCAGTACCTGTCTCTTAACACGATTCTTCTCCTGGTGCACACAGCTCCCCTTGCCCCAGCGAAGCCAACAAGACAGGCCCTTGCTTTCACGTCCCCCCTCCGGCCTCTGATGCATCTTGCGCACACTTCTATTCAAACACTTAAGACATGGTGTTGTCATTCATGTGACTGTCTCCTACAAGACTTCCCAAGGGCAGGGACCGTGTCCTGTCCCTCTGGAGCCCCATTACTAGTTTGATACCTGGCACGTGTTAAGTGCTTGGTAATTGTTGCGGCAGCAAAGGAGAGTCCGAAAAACTTGCATTCATCCTTCAAAAGTCTGCTTAGAATAGATCCTATGAAGACTTCTCTGTTCCACACATACTGAATGAACCCTGTCCTCTCCAGTACAATCTGTAGGGTGACTGATCTTCACTCAAGTGCCTTAGAGGGCAAGAACCGAGCCTGGTTCTTCTCTACAGCCCCAGCTCTCAGCACAGGTAAGACATCTAATGGGGTCAATAAACGTAAACTGGATTGCTCTTTGCAATAGCAAGTACACACACACACACATTCTGCTTCAGAGGCTGAGGTTAAGGGTTACATGACCTGAAGGAGCTGGCTGCCCGTGTCATTGGGCTGAAACCACTGTGGGCTGGCATGCCAGGGCTGTTTGCTGGAGAAGGGAACACTTAGGTCTGAAATAAATCCTAACTTTAAAAAAGAAACATAACCAATAGGTGTTCTATTTATATGAAGCAACCTCTGTTTTTAGGTAGCAGTGCTCCCACCTCACCTCCCCAAGGTGAACCCTACCCTCCCACAGGTCCCTTCCACACCCCACCCGGTAATCATGGTCTCACCTGCCCCACCTTTCCTCCCCTGCTTGCTCTCTGGGGTTTCCCTCGATTGCAGGGTATGAGTTTCCAGACGCCCCAGAGGCCTGTCTCATGCGTGGCCCCAGACTCCCTCCCCACTCCCTGCCTGCCCTGCCCTGCCCTTCTCACCAGGCAGTTAGTGAGGAGCAAGCCAGAGTGAGGACCCTTGGGCCCTTTGGGTAGGTTGGGGAGGGGCCAGGGCAGGGAGTCAGTCTGTGACTAGATTAGCCCCTTAACTGACCCAGAGAGGGGAAGATTCATGACTGAGTTCACAGAGGGAGCCAAGTTCTCCTTCCAGGCTCCTGTCAAACCACCAGGACCTCACTGCCTGTTGTTGTTAGCTGCCATGGAACTGGCCCCCAACTCATGACGACCCCATGCACGATGAGATCAGACACTTGTGCCCCACAGGGTTTTTGTTGGCTGATTTTTCATACACAGATCACCAGGCCTTTTTTCCTTGTCTGTCTTAGTCTGGAAGCTCTGCTAAAACCTGTTCATCATAGCAGCACACTAGCCTCCACTAACAGACAGGTGGTGGCCGTGCTTGAGGAGTGTTGGCTGGGAATCGAACCAGGGTCTCCCACATGGAAGGCGAAAATTCTACCACTAAAAAATACAGGGTCCATGTGGTGCACTTAAAGGAACATAAGTTTTGGCATCGTGGTCACTGTCCTCGTTCCTGGGCAGCCGCCAGCACTTAGCTCACCTAACTCCCTAAATCCCTCTGAGCCTCAGACTCCACTTAGCTCACCTAACTCCCTAAATCCCTCTGAGCCTCAGACTCCCCACTGGCGAAACAGTTAACACCCGTGTCTGCTAAGAGGCCTGAGTCACACAGTAAGGCAGGCAAAGCACAAGCCCGGCTACTCCATCAGCGGGGCTGTTTGTGAAATCTGGCAGGGAGAGAAGTTTGGAGCTGACAGCAGTAGCTTCAGTAGACAGGCCTTGTGAAACACTGCCCCATCCTGTGCGATCTTCATGATCGTTGGTATGTTTGAGTATATTGTTGTGGCCGTGGTGTCAATCCATCTCATTGACGGTTTCCCTCATTTTTTGCTGACTTGACTGAACAATCACCCTACCATGGTGGCCAAAAGGCCCTTTGTCACCCAGCTCCTGCCTCCCTCTCTATTCTCATCGCTCACCCTCACCTCCTCCATACACCCCCTTATCTCAGGGAGCCCCTGGGCCTAACAGCACAACTCCCTCTGGCAAGGCTTCCTGCTCCTAATGGGGTGTCAGATTAGGGGAGAGCCCCAACCTTCAATGTGCTGGCAGCTCCCTCCAGCCTCCAACCAGGTTCTAGAAAGACGCCAGGGCAGGCCTGAGGCTGGGGGCTGGGTCTCACTGTCCTGGGAACTTCTGAGCCTCCCTCACAGCTCAGCACTCAGGCAGGCACCCAACAAACCACAGCTGTGGTTTCCAGCGAGCCAGGACTCCCGCTGTAGGGACAGTAAGCTGAGAAGTGCTGTAGCTATAAATGTAGAGTGGGGAACCACGGGACACTGCTGCAGCCCAGCAGTGGGTAGGAGCCAGCCCCCCAGCCTCCTGCAGGCTTCAGGCCCAGCTCACCAAGCCTCTGAAGTGGCACAGACCCGCCCACCGGGGCTCTGAGCTCTGAGCAGGGCTGCTGGGGTTCTTTGGAGGGCCCCGACCCAGGTCCTGGCCACAGCTGGGGACTGGGCAGGCAGGGGACTACACAGCATCTCGGGTACCTTATGCCTCCAGTGGTCAGTGCCACTGGTCTCTGCTCACACCACAGCCTTGTTTTATGTTGATTTACCCAAGAGGAGGGGACACCCACTCTTTTTGGTGCTTAGTGCTTGCAACAGTCTTCTTCCTGGCCCAGGTTAGCACCAGGCCACAGCTCCAGGCACATCTGGAGGATGCAAGGGGCACAGTCAGTGTTGCCTTGGGGTGGAGAGTGGGGGGATGTGGGTCTCCTGTGGCCTTGATGAGCACCCTCAGAGGCACAGCAGGAAAGGAGACCCTGGGGAGGTGCAGCCGTGACTCACCCAAGTGTCCACTCAGAGCTCTCAGAAACTTGGAAGGGTCACTGTGCCCACTTCAGAGGTGAGGGCTCACACACATAGAGAAGGGCCCTTCTCCTCTGGCCCCTCTCAACCTGCCAAGGGCCTGAGTCTCTGTGCCAACACCCACACTGCACTGGACGGTCTGGGGAAACATCAGACCATGAGGGGCCACCAGGCACAGCCCCCTTGGTAGACTGAGTAGACTCGGCCTGTTCACTGCCTGCTCAGAGACAAGCATCATCCCTCTTCGTAAAGGAATGAGCTCGGGGTGTTTCTAGGAGCCCCTTCCCAGAGGCTGACCCTCTGGGGTTGGCACCCTTGGATCTCTGGGCTGGAGCCCCCTCGGGTAGAGAGAAGGAAGGAGACATCAACGGCCAACAGTTGAGACAGAGGCCCTCCTGAGAGGTTGTTATCGAGGAACTCCGCGCTGGGTGATGGTAAGAGAAATCTTCACAGGTCTAGGGGTCGCCTCTGCCAGCTGGTGGTACCCCATCCCCAACCCCATGAGTCAAGCAGTGTAGCTCTCCAAGTTCACTAATATGAAAAAAAAAAAAAAAAAAAAAACCTGTCCGGGCAAATGTTCATTACAAAAAACAGTTTAAAATTCTTGATTGTAAGAAACTTTACAGAAGGACATAAAAGAAAACTTTAGTATATAGTAAGACACCATTTTCCTGTGTAGGATGAATCGATACTGAAAGGTGTCGTTTTTCATCCACATGTACAAATCTCTTCTGACTCATTCATTCACCCAATATTTATTGAGCACCTACTACGTGCCGGATGTGTTCTAGGCACCGGTGATACGGGAGGGAGCAAAATAGAAATCCCTGCCCTCACGGGGCTTACATTCTTATAGGTGTTGTAGGGAAAAACATCACAAATCAAAAAAGTTATTCAGCGTATATTCAAAAAGGTAAAAGTGGGAAGTAGACAAGCATGTTGCCAAAGCCATGTCTGCCCAGTCCAAGGAAATATTGCAGAACAGACAGAAGTGGGAAAACAGACAAGCATGCTGCCACAGCCGTGTCTGCCTGAGTCCAGGAAATATTACAGAACAGGCAGAAGTGGGAAAACAGACGAGCATGCTGCTACAGCTGTGTCTGCCTGAGTCCAGGAGATATTACAGAACAGGCAGAAGTGGGAAAACAGACGAGCATGCTGCTACAGCCGTGTCTGCCTGAGTCCAGGAGATATTACAGAACAGGCAGAAGTGGGAAAACAGACGAGCATGCTGCTACAGCCGTGCCTGCCTGAGTCCAGGAGATATTACAGAACAGGCAGAAGTGGGAAAACAGACGAGCATGCTGCTACAGCCGTGCCTGCCTGAGTCCAGGAGATATTACAGAACAGGCAGAAGTGGGAAAACAGACGAGCATGCTGCTACAGCCGTGCCTGCCTGAGTCCAGGAGATATTACAGAACAGGCAGAAGTGGGAAAACAGACGAGCATGCTGCTACAGCCGTGCCTGCCTGAGTCCAGGAGATATTACAGAACAGGCAGAAGTGGGAAAACAGACGAGCATGCTGCTACAGCCGTGCTTGCCTGAGTCCAGGAGATATTACAGAACAGGCAGAAGTGGGAAAACAGACGAGCATGCTGCTACAGCCGTGCCTGCCTGAGTCCAGGAGATATTACAGAACAGGCAGAAGTGGGAAAACAGACGAGCATGCTGCTACAGCCGTGCCTGCCTGAGTCCAGGAGATATTACAGAACAGGCAGAAGTGGGAAAACAGACGAGCATGCTGCTACAGCCAAGTCTGCCCAGTCCAAGGAAATATTACAGAATAAGCAAAAGTGGGAAAACAGACGAGCATGCTGCTACAGCCAAGTCTGCCCAGTCCAAGGAAATATTACAGAATAAGCAAAAGTGGGAAAACAGACGAGCATGCTGCTACAGCCAAGTCTGCCCAGTCCAAGGAAATATTACAGAATAAGCAAAAGTGGGAAAACAGACAAGCATACTGCCACAGCCATGTCCGCCCAAGTCCAAGGAATGTTACGGAATCCTCAGTATATATTAACATTACAAATGGGCAAAACCATTGAAAGCTTCACCTTTTCACAGATTGGCTAGAAACTCTGATCCTACGTTTTGAATTGTCTTTCTTAACAATCATTGGTACAGGTTTCAGTAAGACAGTCAGGAGGGTCTTCATTGGTCCAACAAATTTCCTGTTCACTAAATGCTAATAGAAAAAAGATAAGAGTGGAAAGTCTTTTGTGTTCCGTTTATGTGAAAGGGTCCCTAAGAGAGATTTTCCGAGATTATTTTAGCTATTTTCTTTATACCACAGGGCCCAGTTGATGTGTCCTTGAGAGCCTTCCTTATGAGCCCTTTGAGCTAAGCTCCAACTGGGTCACATTCTCTATGCTCAAGGACAAGGAATAATGATTCCAGTATTATTTCCTAAATCACAGGCAAGCAAAATAAAGGAGTAAATTATATAGTATATCGTAAACATACCCGTTGCTGTCGAGTTGATTCCGACTCATAGCGACCCTATAGGACAGAGTAGAACTACCCCCATAGAGTTTCCAAGGAGCGCCTGGTGGGTTTGAACTGCCGACCTTTTGGTTAGCAGCTGTAGCGCTTAACCACTATGCCATCAGGGTTTCCTATAGTATATTAGAAGATAAAAAGTACAATACAGAGAAATAAATCAAGGACAGGGTATCGGGAGTGTGTAGCGGGGGTGAGGATGGTGGTTGTAATTTTAAAATAGGTTGAGAAGTCACATTTCAGCAAAGATTTAAAGAAGGTGAGTGAGCCATGTGGTATCTGAGGGAGAGAAACAAATACAAAGGCCCTGAAGCAAGAGGGCACTGTGGATGCTCTGGGAATAGTAAGGAGGCCGTGTAGCTAGATGAGAGTGGGTCATTGGTTCTCAACTGGGGCCGATTTTGGCCTCCAAGGGACATTTGGCAGTGTCCTGGGTTGGGGGGTTTGCTATTGGCATCTAGTGAATAGAGGGCAGGCTGCTGTTAAACATCGTACAGTGCAGAGAACAGCCGCCCACAATAAAGAATTATCTGGCCCAGAATGTCAACAGTGCTGAGATTGAGAAAGCCCGGAGTGACTGAGGACAAGAGTAGTTGGAAAGCGAGCCAGAGAGGTAAATGCCAACCAGATATTTTTGGAACTGGAAAAGCTGATTCAGAAATTCTTATGGAAAAATATGTGAGAATAGCGAGGAAAAAATAAAAACAAAGAGTAAATAGGGAGCTGGTGTCAGATGGATTTTGGCTGAATGTTGAGAATACCAGAAAAATTATTACCTATGTTTTATCAACTACATGGAGACATCTGACTCTGTGGATCATAACGAATTATGGGTAACATTACAAAGAACGGGAATCTCAGAACACTTAATTGTGTTCGCACAGAACCTGTACCTGGATCAAGAGGCAGTCATTCGAACAGAACAAGGGGATACTGAATGGTTTAAAATCGGAAAAGGCGTGTGGCAGGGTTGTATCCTTTCACCATATTATTCAATCTGTATGCTGAAAAATAATCCTAGGAGCTGGACTATATGGAGAAGAATGTGGTCAGGATTGGAGAATTACTCATTAATAACCTGTGATACGCAGATGATGGAAACCCTGGTGGCGTAGTGGTTAAGTGCTACAGCTGCTAACCGAAGCGTCGGCAGTTCAAATCCTCCAGGCGCTCCTTGGAAACTCTACGGGGCAGTCCTACTCTGTCCTATAGGGTCGCTATGAGTCGAAATCGACTCGAAGGCACTGGGTTATGTGGATGATACAGCCTTGCTTGCTGAAACTGAAGAGGACTTGAAGCACTTACTGATGAAGGTCAAAGACTACAGCCTTCGATATGGGTTAAACCTGAAAATAAAACAAAAATCCTCACAGTTGGACCAATAAACAATATCCTGATAAATGGTGAAGAAATTGAAGTTGTCAAGGATTTCATTCTACTTGGATCAACAATCAATGGCCGTGGAAGTAGCAGTCAAGAAATCAAAAGATATATTGCATTGGGAAAATCTACGGCAAAAGATCTCTTAAATGTTAAAAAGCAAAGATGTCACTTTAATGACTAAGGTGTGCCTGACCCAAGCCATGGTCTTTTCAATGGCCCCATATCCATGTGAAAGCTGGACAATTGAGAAAGAAAGATTGCAGGAGAATTGATGTGTTTGAATTGTGATGTTGGCAATATTGAATAGACCGTGTGGACTGCTACAAGAACAAACAAGCCAGCTTTGGAGGAAGTACAGCCAGAATGCTCCTTAGAATCTAAGCAAGGGTGGTGAGACTTCATCTTGCTTACTTTGGCACATTATCAGGAAAGATCAGTTGCTAGAAAAGGACATCATATTTGGTAGAGGGTCAGCAAAAATGAGGGAAACCCTCCATGAGATGGATTGATACCATGGCTGCAACAATGGGCTCGGACATACCAAAGATTGTGAGGATGGCACAGGACGGGGCAATGTTTTGTTCTGTTATACGTAAGGTCTGACAGCAACTAACAACAACAACAACTAGCCTTACCAGGTCCTAACGTAGACTATAAATATTTCTATGACAGGAAAGTGATTAATTTCCTTAGTGTGTAAAGAGTTCTTATAAATGAATAAGAAAGGACCTTAAAAAAAAAAAACCAAACTCTTAGAAAAGTGGGCAAAAGGCAGGGAGCTTGCAGAAAAAGAAACACAACTGGATTATAAATATATGAAAAAATTGCTCACCATTACTCACAATATAAATAAATGCAAATGAAAATCATGAGATAGCATTTTTCACCTATCGGATTAGCAAAGGTTAAAGTTTAATAACACATAGGGTTGTAGATGGTATGAGAGTAAGGTCTCATGCGCTGTTGTTGAGAACGTATGTTGGCACGGCCTCTTTGGAAAGCAATTTGGCAATATCTGTCCCAAATTTAAACACACATGCCCCTTGACCTAGTATGTCCACTTCTAGGAAAGTATTCCATGCACAGAGGTGCACAAAGAAATACGTACGCACACTTATTACAGCATTAGCTAGAGATTGGAGACAAGCCAAATGCCCGTCAGTAGGAGACGTGCTTATGGTGCATACTTACAATGGAATACTATGCATCTGTGAAAGACTGAGGCTCACTCCCAGGCACATATCCAAGAAAAATGAAAACATATGTCCATGAAATGACTTGTACAGAAAAGTTTATAACAGCTTTATTCGTAATAGTCCCAAGCTGGAACAACCCAAAGATCCATCAACAGGAGAATAAGCAAATTGTGGTGTATTCATACCACGGAACACCAGTCCACAGCAATAATAAAAGGAATGAACTGATACACACACAACAGGAATGAATCTCAAAAGCATTTTGTTAGGCAAAACAAATCAGACACAAAAGAGTCCGTAATGTATGATTCCATTTATGTGAAGTTCAACAGGCGAAACTAATCCCTGGTGACAGAAATGAGAACAGTGTTCGCCCATGGAAGGGATAAGGGAAAGCTCTTTGGGGCTGATGGAAACTGGGTGTTCTTACACATGTATATACCTTTACCGAAAGCATTAAATTGTATACTTTAGATATGTGCAATTCACTCAATTTAATTTTACCTCAACTTAAAGTCAAATACTGAATGAAAAAAAAATCAGTTAAATTTACATGTCCTGGAATGGAATGATCTCCAAATAAATAGTTATGGGAGAGGGTGGTGAACAAAGACAGAACAACATGTATAATACACTCTTGTATAATGAAGGGGTTATGTCATGGATTGAATTATGTCCCCAAAAAATGTGTGTATCAACTTGGTTAGGCGTGATTCCCAGTATTGTGTGGTTGTCCTCCATTTTGTGATTGTAATTTTATGTTGAGAGGATTAGTGTGGGATAGTAACACCACCCTTACTCAGGTCACCTCCCTGATCCAAGGTAAAGGGAGTTTTCCTGGGGTGTGACCTGCACCACCTTTTATCTCTCAAGAGATAAAAGGAAAGGGAAGCAAGCAGAGAGTTGGGGACCTCATACCACAAGAAAGCAGCACCAGGAGCAGAGCGCGTCCTTGGGACCTGGGGTCCCTGCGCCTGAGAAGCTCCTCGACCACGGGAAGATTGAGGACGAGGAATCGTCTTCCAAGGCCGACAGAGAAAGCCCTACCCTGGAGCCGACACCCTGAATTTGGACTTGTAACCTAGTATACTGCAAGAGAATAAATTTCTCTTTGTTAAAGCCATCGGCTTGTGGTATTTCTGTTACGGCAGCACTAGATGACTAAGAGAGGTTATACTGTAAATCTTATTTGTGGTAGTTATGTCCTATAAGAGAGTCCCTGAGTGGTGGAAGCAGTTAACGAGCTCGGCCACTAACCAAACTGTTGGAGAGGTTCAAGTTCACCCAGAGGGACTTTGGAAGAAAGGCCAGGTGATCTACTTCCAAAAAATGAGCCATAGAAAATCCCATGGAGCACAGTTCTCTCTGACACACACGGGGTCACCATGAGGCAGAATTGACTCCGTGGCAACTCGTGGTTTGTTCTGTAAGGTCCCTGAGCACACTGAACTGGCAAATACCGAAGCCGTCTTCCTCAGCCTCAGCTGGGAACATATGCACCGGGCAACTCAGATTTTTCACCACTCTGTGTATGTCTGCAAATGATTAATTTTGAGGTTATACATGAATTTTAGTGAGAAGGCAAACTTGCAAATAGAGTCTGTGAATAATAAGGAGCGACTATTACATAACCTTATATACGTGTAATGCTCCTGGGAGGAAATGTAAGAAACCGTTGACAGCAGTTGCCTTTGTGGAGAGGACCAGTGGACTCAAGATCCGAGATCGGAGAGAAACTTCTCACTTTATCCCTTTTGTACTGTTGAATATCTTTTTCTCTATTCATAATAATTTTTAATATAAAAACAAATTAAAACTCCTTCATTGGATAATAGGATATTCTGAGATTGAATTTTAATATCTCTACCTTTGATAGCAGAAACCCTGGTGGCGTAGTGGATAAGTGCTACAGCTGCTAACCAAAGGGTCGGCAGTTCAAATCCGCCAGGCGCTCCTTGGAAACTCTATGGGGCAGTTCTACTCTGTCCTATAGGGTCGCTCTGAGTCAGAATTGACTCGACAGCACTGGGTTTTGGTACCTTTGATAGCTGAAGCAGGGACTTGAATGCTGTTCTCAAACAGCAAGCCATGGACAGCCTGTGGCCCTAAGAATGGAAGGGGCATCTGGGCAAGCAGATCAGGGGAGCCCCTGGAAAGCATTCCTGGGGCGGGGAGTAGTACCTGAGTCCTGGCTCAGGACACCAAGTGAAATAAACTGAGTATCCAGTTGCAAGGATTTCAGTTCGAAATGATAAGCTTTTTGTTTAATAATGTAAAAGGCCACCCCAGGGTGTGCGTTGATAAAAAGCTTCACTGATGTGCTCAGAAACAAGGCTTTTAAGAGGCTGTGGGACTAATGGGAGAGAGTACCTGGAAGAAGGCATTCTGGGCTCAGAATAGGACCTCCAGGTATGTTTTTTAACCAGACAATCCAGCATTTGGTCTTTATTCCCACAAGTAAGAAAATGCCCTTAAGGTCTCTCAGCTGTGACTGTCCTTATTCATTTCAAGGACTGGACTTGGTGCTAGTGAGCTGATTGCTGCTCAGAGTTAGGAGCAAATATCTCACTATCCATTATTTTTGCTAGTGTGTGAGAAATCATGGGGAGGAGAGGACTTTGCCTGCCCTGGGGAGATACCCTGCTCACTGGCCCTGTCAGAGGACGATGCCCAGTTTCTTCCCTAAGGAAGTTTTCAGTTTGGGATGAACAGGGAGACTTGTGGCTTGCCCTCAGGAGTTCCCAATCCAGGGATGAGCAGATAAGGAGACTCACACCCTGACCTTTGGAATACATAGAATCCTTGTGGAGTCATAGTTCACTGGCAAAAAGTAAGAGAGCAGTCCTTATCAGAATTCTGTGTTCAGCTAACCTTGGGCCCAAATGTCTGATCCAAATACTGAGAAGAGAGAAAGCAAGGGTCATGTGTAGAACCTCTACGCAAAATGTAAGATGCAAAATATTGGTGGGAAAAAGGTCTGAGATGGCCTGCAGTAAATGGCTAAGACCTAGATGGGGGCAGGGGGTGGGTCTGTGTAATAGGCTCTGAGCTGAGACAGCATGGGGTTGGGGATGGGGACTGCATTTGGTCCAAGGAGAGCAAGGGTCAATTGGGATAGGGAATCCATGACTCTGGGAAAGGCCCTTAGAGACCCTCTAGTCCAGCCCCTCATGATGAAAACTGAGGCCCAGAGAATGGAATGACTTGTTCAGTGTCAGATGTCAAGACCAAGCTCGTACCCTGACTCCAACTCTAGTCTCTCAGTCTCAGTTTCAGCTCAGTGAGCCTCCTAGAGGAGGCCTTGCCTTTGGGATTTGGAGACAGAGCTAAAGCCCTTGACCAGACAACCATGTACTCTCTTCCTACCTAGAAACATGTTTCTACTGAACTCCATGGAAAGGAATCCTCTCAAGAAGCTGGAAGTGGAGTGGACCTTAAAAAGGGTCATGACAGCAAACAGTGTTCATCACCTTCTCATTAGTTTCCTCTCTTTTCTCCTGCCAGAACCCAGATTTTATAGTGCGATGAAAGCTGTTGATTTCAGAAGTAGGCCAGTCCCCCAACCCCAAGGGATAAGTCCTAATTGGTTCAAGCTAGGTCAGGTATTCTAATTCCCCTTTGTCAATGATTGGTCTACGACTGGACATGTGACCCAATTCTGGCCAGTAAGACATAAATGGAAGTCTTTTGGGGACTTCTGGAAAAGCTCTGGTACCATCATTGCTCTGCTCTGTACCCCTTTCTTCCTGCCTTGAATGCAGATGTGTATGTAGCATGAGGGTAAAAGCTCGATACCCTTAGAATGGCAGAGTGGATGATAGAACCAGAGTCCTTGGTGGCCTGAATGAGCTGCTGGACCAATAACAGCAACTCTCTACCTCCAGGCTTCTTGTTAACATTAAATGACCTTATGGTTTAAGCCACTGTTAGCTACGTTTTCTGTTATTTGCAGCCAAAAGCATTCCTAATTGCCACAGACCATTACTATTTCTGTAACTACCTCTAGCCAACTAGAGAAGTTTTTTAGAAACAGGCTTTGGTCAGTCTCCTCAGCCATGAGTTCTGGTCTCCTGAAGTCTTCGACCCAGTTTTCTTGTCAGCCCTCAACCAGATGGTGTCTGATAGGGTTCTCCATCCATTCCACCACATCCTCCCTGTCACACTTGGCAAGTCCTACTCATCCTTCAGTGCCTACCTCACATTGGTCTGACAAACCATATTCCTACCGTTATTTGTGGTACCCTGAAATTCCATACAAACCTACACTGGTCTCAGGCCTCATAATAATGAATTAAGTCAGTAGTTCTCAACCTTGGCTGCAGTTTAGAATCAGCTGGGAAGATCTTAAAAATCCTGATGCCCAGGCTGCTCTCCAGACCAACTAAACCAGAATCAGGCATCAATAGCTTTTCAAAGTCCCCAAGCAGTCGTGGTTGAGGGGTACTAATATGTGTTTTCAAAGGGCAGGGAAGTGGCTAGTTAGCTCAAACTAAAAACTAATGTCAAAAAAAAATTAGCAGTCTCAGACTACCTATTTTTCAAGCTGACTACTTCTTCATCTATGTAGTCATTTACTCACTGGCCTCACCCACCAGCACCACGTGTGCACCCAACTGATCACACTGATAAATCATTTATTTATCAATCACATCTATAATAGCCTACTCTGGCTCAGCTCTAGTGCCAGCACTGGACCCAGTGAGCACTCAAAGCCCTCAGGAGCCCTCAGTGTGTCAATAGCAGCCATGTGGAGGGCAGTGATAAAGGGGTGGGTGAGATGGAATCGGAGCCCTGGTGGCACAGTGGTTGAAGCGTTTGACTGCTAACTGAAAGGTCGATGATTTGAATCCACCAGCTGCTCCTTGGAAACTCTATGGGGGCAGTTCTACTCTGTGCTATAGGGTCATTATCAGTCGGAATCCACTGGACAGCAATGGGTTTAGTTTTTAAGATGGAAGCCAGGCATGAGTTCTACCGTGGTTAAGGGAGGAGGTAGCCATTTTCATACTGCTCTCCCCAACCAAACTTAGCTTCTCAGGGCAAGGACTAATCCTATCTCATCTAACACTGTTCTGAGCCCACTTCAGAGGAGGCAACAGAAAGGGACTCTTGTTTGGTGGTCCTTCCTGACCAGGCAGGGCCTTGGGGTGGACTTGCTCTCCGCCATAAGCCCTACAAAGCCAAAGCTCTTAAAGGTTAGAGAAAGAACATGGCATAGACATGGGGTCAGAAATCTGGGTTGGAACCCTAGCTGCCACTAGCTTGATGTATAACTTTGGACATATCACTTGATTTCTCTGAGCCTCAGTTTCCTCATGAGACAAACAAGGGTAGTAACACCTGCCTATCTTATATGGTTGCTGCAAAGTTTGAATGAGATAGCTAGTGGATGCACCAGGGGAAGGTCTGGCACACAGAAGGCAGGCAGTGAGTAGTAGTTCATTCTTCCATCCTACACACACACACACACACACACACACACACACACACACACACAGAGACAATGGCCAAAAACCAGAGATGAGTCAACACGCTGTAACTTTCCATGGAAGACAAAGGATTTAACAAGGGCAAGACATTGATGGTGGGGTCAGGAATCATCCCACCCAAGGAAACCAGATACATACTTGGTCCTTGGTAGGGTTTCCTTAGGTTCCCACACTTTCTCCTGCCCTGAAAAATGCCATCAATTGACCTCATATTTCTGCCTCTGCCTCTCTTCCCGAGCAGCACAAAAAGGAAGGAAAACAGGGCTGGGGGCTGATCCTCTCTCATCTCTCTCTCTCATGGGGATTTCTGAGGCTCATCTTCCCGCAGCCACTCTGTAGTCTTTGCCCCAGTAATATCAGGTAGATTCCCTCATGGGCAGGGGCTGTCTTCTTGGGGACTGCCAAGTAGTGCCCATTTACCAGTGAGCCCCTAGGCATTGCTGTGAAGGCCACTCAGCAAAAGGAAGGCTTTCCCCAGGGGAACTCACACTCTAGCATGACAGACAACTCTGAAGTGACGACCCTGCAATTGGCATTTAACGGCTGTGTCCGCCCTGGACCTGCAGGTGAGAGAGGACCTAGATACCCCACTGTGGCTCCAAAAGAGCCATCACTGCCCAAAGTCGGAGTGTGATCCCAGCTGTGTGGAGGTGGCAGGCATAGCATCTTTCAGGAGAGCCAAACTGACCTACCTGGGAGAAAAAGGGTGCAGAGGGCCCCATCCAGCGGATTTTAGCAAATGTTGGCCCAGACAACCAAGGGACCTAGCGGTTGAAGGACCTCACTGGAGAGCTGGGAATGGGGTCCAAATTGTCAGTTAAAATGGAATAAGGCAAACGGGAACAAGGTAGCCAATGGTGCCTTGCAGGCGGGAAGAGAGGAGTCATCCTGAAGTTATCAACTCGCATCTCATCCTTTGGCAATGGTTCCATACAAGTAGTTCCAGGAATCTCCAAGGATGCTCTGATTTCCACTCTCCCTCCACCAGCAGGAAGCTGCCCAAGACCTGATGTTCTATCCCTGGTCTGGGTTTTCCCCTTCAGAGTGACAGATGATCTGAGGCAGCCCAAGGTGAGCTGGAAGAGGTATGGGCGCTGGGAGTTAGTTTTCTCACCTCCCAGCCTGGGGATCTGATTCCCGTTCAGACTATCCTGGAACTAAGCAAGTGGAAACCAGAGCCTTGTGTTGGGCCAGAGTAGTGGCTGCTGGAGGCTGAGTCTCTCTGCAGCCTACCTGTCCCAAGAGATGACGGCAGAGCCCCTAGGAAAATGGGAACTAGCAGCCTCTTCGGGGGCTCTCTTTGACTTCGAAGCCTGCCCTCCAGCTGCCCATCCCCACCTCTGAGTTTCGCCTTGGAGGTGTGGGCATCATTGGGTCACAGTGGGCTGTAAACAGCAAAGCTCTGCTGCAAGGTGTGCTGGAAGGTTCAGGAGTCCTCAGGAGGGTGGAGGTTGGATCCGTGGGTCTTGTGGCTCTTTCTAAGTCTCAATATGTGTCACATTAGCCCAGTCAGGGAAATGATCCAAGTCAAATATGACCCGCCCCCAGGTGTTGACTGCCAAAAACACGCAGAAGACTCCAATGATGTTCATCATTACTCCTGTTTTCACCTGGACAAAAACAGAGTCAGAGTCAGCACCCTCGGGTCAGCCTGGGCTGTCCAACAAGGACAAACAGGACACTGGGAACCAGGCCTCTCAGGGCAGGACATGAAGGACAGGCTTTCTGGGCCTCGCCTTCCCTGTGCCACGCTCTCTGCTTGCTCCACCTCCCAACAAAGCAACTTTGTGCCCACCGAGAGCAACCCTGGAAAGTGGGCAGGACAGATGGCTTCCCTATGCCCATTTTAGCATTTGGAAAACTGGGCCTTGGGGAGGTGAGATGAGGTGAGGCCAGGTGGCAGCCCCAGGCTGTTGGTGCCGTAACTGGGAGTCTGACTCTAAGTCCAGGGCTTACCCACGGCTCTAACCTTTTCATGAGAACCTGCTGGGTTCCTTGTGAACCTCCACTGGCTCTTTCTGATGCCTGCTCTCTGTTCTTTCTTAATGTTATTAACCATTGCTTTAAAAATATGTTGGAGATTTGTTACTGGAGATTGGAATCAAGTTTGCAGCCCATAGTTTCTGGAATCTACCATTTCCCCCTTTATGGAAGTCTTCCATGGAATCCCAAAGATACCCACCAGAGGCTATGACCTCCCAGGTTTGTACACTTGCCTTGTCCCTGCCCCAGAGCTGGAAAGCTGCTTTCTCCTCTCATCAGAGGTGATAAAACCAAACCAGGCACCAGAAGTTCTGCCTGTGGCTGTATCTGTTTCCAAGGCACCATTCTTCCCCAAGCAGTGGGTCTCTGTCCCCCTCTTTGCTTCGACCCCTTCGGACACCTCTACAAGTCTCTTCAACTGATGTTAGCATTTTCCCCCAATCTA